>NW_026783295.1:0-675982 GCF_949774975.1 Lagenorhynchus albirostris | reverse complement strand
GGGTCCAGGTGAGTGTCCGACAACGCTTTAGGGGGATCGTGCGTGTGAGGGCGCGGGTTAGTGTGATCCTACGGGTTAGGATTAGGGGACGGGTGAGGGTCAGGCTTCGGGGAAGGGTTAGGGTTAGGGTTCGGGCTAGGGTTAGGGTTAGGGGACGGGGACGGTTTAGGGTCCAGGTGAGGGTCCGACAACGCTTTAGGGGAGCGTGCGTGTGAGGGCGCGGGTTAGTGTTACCGTACGGGTTAGGATTAGGGGACGGGTGAGCGTCAGGCTTTGGGGAAGGGTTAGGGTTAGGGTTCGGGCTAGGGTTAGGTTAGGGGACGGGGACGGTTTAGGGTCCAGGTGAGGGTCCGACAACGCTTTAGGGGGAGCGTGCGTGTGAGGGCGTGGGTTAGTGTTAGCGTACGGGTTAGGATTAGGGGACGGGTGAGGGTCAGGCTTCGGGGAAGGGTTAGGGTTAGGGTTCGGGCTAGGGTTAGGGTTAGGGGACGGGGACGGTTTTAGGGTCCAGGTGAGGGTCCGACAACGCTTTAGGGGGAGCGTGCGTGTGAGGGCGCGGGTTAGTGTGAGCCTACGTGTTAGGATTAGGGGACGGGTGAGGGTCAGGCTTCGTTGAAGGGTTAGGGTTAGGGTTCGGGGCTAGGGTTAGGGTTAGGGTACGGGGACGGTTTAGGGTCCAGGTGAGGGTCCGAAAACGCTTTAGGGGGAGCGTGCGTGTGAGGGCGCGGGTTAGTGTGAGCGTACGGGTTAGGATTAGGGGACGGGTGAGGGTCAGGCTTCGGGGAAGTGTTAGGGTTAGGGTTCGGGCTAGGGTTAGGGTTAGGGGATGGGGACGGTTTAGGGTCGAGGTGAGGGTCCGAAAACGCTTTAGGGGGGAGCGTGCGTGTGAGGGCGCGGGTTAGTGTGAGCCTACGGGTTAGGATTAGGGGACGGGTGAGGGTCAGGCTTCGGGGAAGGGTTAGGGTTAGGGTTCGGGCTAGGGTTAGGGTTAGGGGACGGGGATGCTTTAGGGTCCAGGTGAGGGTCCGACAATGCTTTAGGGGGAGCGTGCGTGTGAGGGCGCGGGTTAGTGTGAGCATACGGGTTAGGATTAGGGGACGGGTGAGGGTCAGGCTTCGGGGGAAGGGTTAGGGTTAGGGTTCGGGCTAGGGTTAGGGTTAGGGGACGGGGACGGTTTAGGGGTCGAGGTGAGGGTCCGACAACGCTTTAGGGGGAGCGTGCATGTGAGGGCGCGGGTTAGTGTTAGCGTACGGGTTAGGATTAGGGGACGGGTGAGGGTCAGGCTTCGGGGAAGGCTTAGGGTTAGGGTTCGGGCTAGGGTTAGGGTTAGGGAACAGGGACGGTTTAGGGTCCAGGTGAGGGTCCGACAACGCTTTAGGGGGATCGTGTGTGTGAGGGCGCGGGTTAATGTGAGCCTTCGGGTTAGGATTAAGGGACGGGTGAGGGTCAGGCTTCGGGGAAGGGATAGGGTTAGGGTTCGGGCTAGGGTTAGGGTTAGGGGACGGGGACGGTTTAGGGTCCAGGTGAGGGTCCGACAACGCTTTAGGGGGAGCGTGCGTGTGAGGGCGCGGGTTAGTGTGAGCCTACGGGTTAGGATTAGGTGACGGGTGAGGGTCAGGCTTCGGGGAAGGGTTAGGGTTAGGGTTCGGGCTAGGGTTAGGGTTAGGGGACGGGGACGGTTTAGGATCGAGGTGAGGGTCCGACAATGCTTTAGGGGGAGCGTGCGTGTGAGGGCGCGGGTTAGTGTTACCGTACGGGTTAGGATTAGGGGACGGGTGAGCGTCAGGCTTCGGGGAAGGGTTAGGGTTAGGGTTCGGGCTAGGGTTAGGGTTAGGGGACGGGGACGGTTTAGGGTCCAGGTGAGGGTCCGACAACGCTTTAGGGGGAGCGTGCGTGTGAGGGCGCGGGTTAGTGTTAGCGTACGGGTTAGGATTAGGGGACGGGTGAGGGTCAGGCTTCGGGGAAGGGTTAGGGTTAGGGTTCGGGCTAGGGTTAGGGTTAGGGGACGGGGACGGTTTAGGGTCGATGTGAGGGTCCGACAACGCTTTAGGGGGAGCGTGCGTGTGAGGGCGCGGGTTAGTGTGAGCCTACGGGTTAGGATTAGGGGACGGGTGAGGGTCAGGCTTCGGGGAAGGGTTAGGATTAGGATTCGGGCTAGGGTTAGGGTTAGGGGACGGGGACGGTTTAGGGTCGAGGTGAGGGTCCGACAACGCTTTAGGGGGAGCGTGCGTGTGAGGGCGCGGGTTAGTGTGAGCCTACGGGTTAGGATTAGGGGACGGGTGAGGGTCAGGCTTCGGGGAAGTGTTAGGGTTAAGGTTCGGGCTAGGGTTAGGGTTAGGGGACGGGGACGGTTTAGGGTCCAGGTGAGGGTCCGACAACGCTTTAGGGGGAGCGTGCGTGTGAGGGCGCGGGTTAGTGTGAGCATCCGGGTTAGGATTAGGGGACGGGTGAGTGTCAGGCTTCGCGGAAGGGTTAGGGTTAGGGTTCGGGCTAGGGTTAGGGTTAGGGGACGGGGACGGTTTAGGGTCCAGGTGAGGTTCCGACAATGCTTTAGGGGAGCGTGCGTGTGAGGGCGCGGGTTAGTGTTAGCGTACGGGTTAGGATTAGGGGAAGGGTGAGGGTCAGGCTTCGGGGAAGGCTTAGGGTTAGGGTTCGGGCTAGGGTTAGGGTTAGGGGACGGGGACGGTTTAGGGTCCAGGTGAGGGTCCGACAACGCTTTAGGGGGAGCGTGTGTGTGAGGGCGCGGGTTAATGTGAGCCTACGGGTTAGGATTAGGGGACGGGTGAGGGTCAGGCTTCGGGGAAGGGTTAGGGTTAGGGTTCGGGCTAGGGTTAGGGTTAGGGGACGGGGACGGTTTAGGGTCCAGGTTAGGGTCCGACAATGCTTTAGGGGAGCGTGCGTGTGAGGGCGCGGATTAGTGTTACCGTACGGGTTAGGATTAGGGGACGGGTGAGCGTCAGGCTTCGGGGAAGGGTTAGGGTTAGGGTTCGGGCTAGGGTTAGGGTTAGGGGACGGGGACAGTTTAGGGTCCAGGTGAGGGTCCGACAACGCTTTAGGGGGAGCGTGCGTGTGAGGGCGTGGGTTAGTGTTAGCGTACGGGTTAGGATTAGGGGACGGGTGAGGGTCAGGCTTCGGGGAAGGGTTAGGGTTAGGGTTCGGGCTAGGGTTAGGGTTAGGGGACGGGGACGGTTTAGGGTCCAGGTGAGGGTCCGACAACGCTTTAGGGGGAGCGTGCGTGTGAGGGCGCGGGTTAGTGTGAGCATACGGGTTAGGATTAGCGGACGGGTGAGGGTCAGGCTTCGGGGAAGGGTTAGGGTTAGGGTTCGGGCTAGGGTTAGGGTTAGGGGACGGGGACGGTTTAGGGTCGAGGTGAGGGTCCGACAACGATTTAGGGGGAGCGTGCGTGTGAGGGCGCGGGTTAGTGTTAGCGTACGGGTTAGGATTAGGGGACGGGTGAGGGTCAGGCTTCGGGGAAGGCTTAGGGTTAGGGTTCGGTCTAGGGTTAGGGTTAGGGGACGGGGACGGTTTAGGGTCCAGGTGAGGGTCCGACAACGCTTTAGGGGGAGCGTGTGTGTGAGTTCGCGGGTTAGTGTTAGCGTACGGGTTAGGATTAGGGACGGGTGAGGGTTAGGCTTCGGAGAAGGGTTAGGGTTAGGGTTCGGGCTAGGGTTAGGGTTAGGGGACGGGGACGGTTTAGGGTCCAGGTGAGGGTCCGACAACGCTTTAGGGGGAGCGTGCGTGTGAGTGCGCGGGTTAGTGTGAGCCTACGGGTTAGGATTAGGGGACGGGTGAGGGTCAGGCTTCGGGGAAGGGTTAGGGTTAGTGTTCGGGCTAGGGTTAGGGTTAGGGGATGGGGACGGTTTAGGGTCCAGGTGAGGGTCCGACAACGCTTTAGGGGGAGCGTGCGTGTGAGGGCGCTGCTTATTGTGAGCCTACGGGTTAGGATTAGGGGACGGGTGAGGGTCAGGCTTCGGGGAAGGGTTAGGGTTAGGGTTCGGGCTAGGGTTAGGGTTAGGGGACGGGGACGGTTTAGGGTCCAGGTGATGGTCCGACAACGCTTTAGGGGGAGCGTGCGTGTGAGGGCGCGGGTTAGTGTGAGCCTACAGGTTAGGATTAGGGGACGGGTGAGGGTCAGGCTTCGTTGAAGGGTTAAGGTTAGGGTTCGCGCTAGGGTTAGGGTTAGGGTACGGGGACGGTTTAGGGTCCAGGTGAGGGTCCGACAACGCTTTAGGGGGAGCGTGCGTGTGAGGGCGCGGGTTAGTGTGAGCCTACGGCTTAGGATTAGGGGACGGGTGAGGGTCAGGCTTCGGGGAAGTGTTAGGGTTAGGGTTCGGGCTAGGGTTAGGGTTAGGGGACGGGGACGGTTTAGGGTCCAGGTGAGGGTCTAACAACGCTTTAGGGGGAGCGTGTGTGTGAGGGCCTGGGTTAGTGTTAGCGTGCGGGTTAGGATTAGGGGACGGGTGAGGGTCAGGCTTCGGGGAAGGGTTAGGGTTAGGGTTCGGGCTAGGGTTAGGGTTAGGGGACGCGGACGGTTTAGGGTTCAGGTGAGGGTCCGATAACGCTTTAGGGGGAGAGTGCGTGTGAGGGCGCGGGTTAGTGTGAGCGTACAGGTTAGGATTAGGGGACGGGTGAGGGTCAGGCTTCGGGGAAGGGTTAGGGTTAGGGTTCGGGCTAGGGTTAGGGTTAGGGGACGGGGACGGTTTAGGGTCCAGGTGAGGGTCCGACAACGCTTTAGGGGGAGCGTGCGTGTGAGGGCGCGGGTTAGTGTGAGCCTACGGCTTAGGATTAGGGGACGGGTGAGGGTCAGGCTTCGGGGAAGTGTTAGGGTTAGGGTTCGGGCTAGGGTTAGGGTTAGGGGACGGGGACGGTTTAGGGTCCAGGTGAGGGTCTAACAACGCTTTAGGGGGAGCGTGCGTGTGAGGGCCTGGATTAGTGTTAGCGTGCGGGTTAGGATTAGGGGACGGGTGAGGGTCAGGCTTCGGGGAAGGGTTATGGTTAGGGTTCGGGCTAGGGTTAGGGTTTGGGGACCGGGACGGTTTAGGGTCCTGGTGAGGGTCCGACAACGCTTTAGGGGGAGCGTGCGTGTGAGGGCGGGGGTTAGTGTGAGCCTACGGTTTAGGATTAGGGGACGGGTGAGGGTCAGGCTTCGGGGAAGGGTTAGGGTTAGGGTTCGGGCTAGGGTTAGGTTTAGGGGACGGGGACGGTTTAGGGTCCAGGTGAGGGTCCGACAACGCTTTAGGGGGAGCATGCGTGTGAGGGCCCGGGTTAGTGTTAGCGTGCAGGTTAGGATTAGGGGACGGGTGAGGGTCAGGCTTCGGGGAAGGGTTAGGGTTAGGGTTCGGGCTAGGGTTAGGGTTAGGGGACGGGGACGGCTTAGGGTCCAACTGAGGGTCTGACAACGCTTTAGGGGGAGCGTGCCTGTGAGGGCGTGGGTTAGTGTTAGCGTACGGGTTAGGATTAGGGGACGGGTGAGGGTCAGGCTTCGGGGAAGGGTTAGGGTTAGGGTTCGGGCTAGGGTTAGGGTTAGGGGACGGGGACGGTTTAGGGTCCAGGTGAGGTTCCGACAATGCTTTAGGGGGAGCGTGCGTGTGAGGGCGCGGGTTAGTGTGAGCCTACGGGTTATGATTAGGGGACGGGTGAGGGTCAGGCTTCAGGGAAGTGTTAGGGTTAGGGTTTGGGCTAGGGTTAGGGTTAGGGGACGGGGACGGTTTAGGGTCGAGGTGAGGGTCCGACAACGCTTTAGGGGGAGCGTGCGTGTGAGCGCGCGGGTTAGTGTGAGCCTACGGGTTAGGATTAGGGGACGGGTGAGGGTCAGGCTTCGGGGAAGGGTTAGGGTTAGGGTTCAGGCTAGGGTTAGGGTTAGGGGACGGGGACGGTTTAGGGTCGAGGTGAGGGTCTGACAACGCTTTAGGGGGAGCGTGCTTGTGAGGGCGCGGGTTAGTGATAGCGTACGGGTTAGGATTAGGGGACGGGTGAGGGTCATGCTTCGGGGAAGGGTTAGGTTTAGGGTTCGGTCTAGGGTTAGGGTTAGGGGACGGGGACGGTTTAGGGTCCAGGTGAGTGTCCGACAACGCTTTAGGGGGATCGTGCGTGTGAGGGCGCGGGTTAGTGTGATCCTACGGGTTAGGATTAGGGGACGGGTGAGGGTCAGGCTTCGGGGAAGGGTTAGGGTTAGGGTTCGGGCTAGGGTTAGGGTTAGGGGACGGGGACGGTTTAGGGTCCAGGTGAGGGTCCGACAACGCTTTAGGGGAGCGTGCGTGTGAGGGCGCGGGTTAGTGTTACCGTACGGGTTAGGATTAGGGGACGGGTGAGCGTCAGGCTTTGGGGAAGGGTTAGGGTTAGGGTTCGGGCTAGGGTTAGGGTTAGGGGACGGGGACGGTTTAGGGTCCAGGTGAGGGTCCGACAACGCTTTAGGGGGAGCGTGCGTGTGAGGGCGTGGGTTAGTGTTAGCGTACGGGTTAGGATTAGGGGACGGGTGAGGGTCAGGCTTCGGGGAAGGGTTAGGGTTAGGGTTCGGGCTAGGGTTAGGGTTAGGGGACGGGGACGGTTTAGGGTCCAGGTGAGGGTCCGACAACGCTTTAGGGGGAGCGTGCGTGTGAGGGCGCGGGTTAGTGTGAGCCTACGTGTTAGGATTAGGGGACGGGTGAGGGTCAGGCTTCGTTGAAGGGTTAGGGTTAGGGTTCGGGCTAGGGTTAGGGTTAGGGTACGGGGACGGTTTAGGGTCCAGGTGAGGGTCCGAAAACGCTTTAGGGGGAGCGTGCGTGTGAGGGCGCGGGTTAGTGTGAGCGTACGGGTTAGGATTAGGGGACGGGTGAGGGTCAGGCTTCGGGGAAGTGTTAGGGTTAGGGTTCGGGCTAGGGTTAGGGTTAGGGGATGGGGACGGTTTAGGGTCGAGGTGAGGGTCCGAAAACGCTTTAGGGGGAGCGTGCGTGTGAGGGCGCGGGTTAGTGTGAGCCTACGGGTTAGGATTAGGGGACGGGTGAGGATCAGGCTTCGGGGAAGGGTTAGGGTTAGGGTTCGGGCTAGGGTTAGGGTTAGGGGACGGGGATGCTTTAGGGTCCAGGTGAGGGTCCGACAATGCTTTAGGGGGAGCGTGCGTGTGAGGGCGCGGGTTAGTGTGAGCATACGGGTTAGGATTAGGGGACGGGTGAGGGTCAGGCTTCGGGGAAGGGTTAGGGTTAGGGTTCGGGCTAGGGTTAGGGTTAGGGGACGGGGACGGTTTAGGGTCGAGGTGAGGGTCCGACAACGCTTTAGGGGGAGCGTGCATGTGAGGGCGCGGGTTAGTGTTAGCGTACGGGTTAGGATTAGGGGACGGGTGAGGGTCAGGCTTCGGGGAAGGCTTAGGGTTAGGGTTCGGGCTAGGGTTAGGGTTAGGGAACAGGGACGGTTTAGGGTCCAGGTGAGGGTCCGACAACGCTTTAGGGGGATCGTGTGTGTGAGGGCGCGGGTTAATGTGAGCCTTCGGGTTAGGATTAAGGGACGGGTGAGGGTCAGGCTTCGGGGAAGGGATAGGGTTAGGGTTCGGGCTAGGGTTAGGGTTAGGGGACGGGGACGGTTTAGGGTCCAGGTGAGGGTCCGACAACGCTTTAGGGGGAGCGTGCGTGTGAGGGCGCGGGTTAGTGTGAGCCTACGGGTTAGGATTAGGTGACGGGTGAGGGTCAGGCTTCGGGGAAGGGTTAGGGTTAGGGTTCGGGCTAGGGTTAGGGTTAGGGGACGGGGACGGTTTAGGATCGAGGTGAGGGTCCGACAATGCTTTAGGGGGAGCGTGCGTGTGAGGGCGCGGGTTAGTGTTACCGTACGGGTTAGGATTAGGGGACGGGTGAGCGTCAGGCTTCGGGGAAGGGTTAGGGTTAGGGTTCGGGCTAGGGTTAGGGTTAGGGGACGGGGACGGTTTAGGGTCCAGGTGAGGGTCCGACAACGCTTTAGGGGGAGCGTGCGTGTGAGGGCGCGGGTTAGTGTTACCGTACGTGTTAGGATTAGGGGACGGGTGAGCGTCAGGCTTCGGGGAAGGGTTAGGGTTAGGATTCGGGCTAGGGTTAGGGTTAGGGGACGCGGACGGTTTAGGGTTCAGGTGAGGGTCCGACAACGCTTTAGGGGGAGCGTGCGTGTGAGGGCACGGGTTAGTGTGAGCGTACGGGTTAGGATTAGGGGACGGGTGAGGGTCAGGCTTCGGGGAAGGGTTAGGGTTAGGGTTCGGGCTAGGGTTAGGGTTAGGGGCCTGGGAAGGTTTAGGGTCCAGGTGAGGGTCCGACAACGCTTTAGGGGGAGCGTGCGTGTGAGGGCGCGGGTTAGTGTGAGCGTACGGGTTAGGATTAGGGGACGGGTGAGGGTCAGGCTTCGGGGAAGGGTTAGGGTTAGGGTTCGGGCTAGGTTTAGGGTTAGGGGACGGGGACGGTTTAGGGTCCAGGTGAGGGTCCGACAACGCTTTAGGGGGAGCGTGCGTGTGAGGGCGTGGGTTAGTGTGAGCCTACGGGTTAGGATTAGGGGACGGATGAGGGTCAGGCTTCGGGGAAGGGTTAGGGTTAGGGTTCGGGCTAGGGTTAGGTTTAGGGGACGGGGACGGTTTAGGGTCCAGGTGAGGGTCCGACAACGCTTTAGGGGGAGCGTGCGTGTGAGGGCCTGGGTTAGTGTTAGCGTGCGGGTTAGGATTAGGGGACGGGTGAGGGTCAGGCTTCGGGGAAGGGTTAGGGTTAGGGTTCGGGCTAGGGTTAGGGTTAGGGGACGGGGACGGCTTAGGGTCCAATTGAGGGTCTGAAAACGCTTTAGGGGGAGCGTGCGTGTGAGGGCGTGGGTTAGTGTTAGCGTACGGGTTAGGATTAGGGGACGGGTGAGGGTCAGGCTTCGGGGAAGGGTTAGGGTTAGGGTTCGGGCTAGGGTTAGGGTTAGGGGACGGGGACGGTTTAGGGTCCAGGTGAGGTTCCGACAATGCTTTAGGGGGAGCGTGTGTGTGAGGGCGCGGGTTAGTGTGAGCCTACGGGTTAGGATTAGGGGACGGGTGAGGGTCAGGCTTCGGGGAAGTGTTAGGGTTAGGGTTCGGGCTAGGGTTAGGGTTAGGGGACGGGGACGGTTTAGGGTCGAGGTGAGGGTCCGACAACGCTTTAGGGGGAGCGTGCGTGTGAGGGCGCGGGTTAGTGTGAGCCTACGGGTTAGATTTAGGGGACGGGTGAGGGTCAGGCTTCGGGGAAGGGTTAGGTTTAGGGTTCGGGCTAGGGTTAGGGTTAGGGGACGGGGACGGTTTAGGGTCCAGGTGAGGGTCTGACAACGCCTTAGTGGGAGCGTGCGTGTGAGGGCGCGAGTTAGTGTGAGCGTATGGGTTAGGATTAGGGAACGGGTGAGGGTCAGGCTTCGGGGAAGTGTTATGGTTAGGGTTCGGGCTAGGGTTAGGGTTAGGGGACGGGGACGGTTTAGGGTCCAGGTGAGGGTCCGACAACGCTTTAGGGGGAGCGTGCGTGTGAGAGCGCGGGTTAGTGTGAGCCTACGGGTTAGGATTAGGGGACGGGTGAGGGTCAGGCTTCGGGGAAGGGTTAGGGTTAGGGTTCGGGCTAGGGTTAGGGTTAGGGGACGGGGACGGTTTAGGGTCGAGGTGAGGGTCCGACAACGCTTTAGGGGGAGCGAGCGTGTGAGGGCGCGGGTTAGTGTTACCGTACGGGTTAGGATTAGGGGACGGGTGAGCGTATGGCTTCGGGGAAGGGTTAGGGTTAGGGTTCGGGCTAGGGTTAGGGTTAGGGGACGGGGACGGTTTAGGGTCCAGATGACGGTCTGACAACGCTTTAGGGGGAGCGTGCGTGTGAGGGCGCGGGTTAGTGTGAGCCTACGCGTTAGGATTAGGTGACGGGTGAGGGTCAGGCTTCGGGGAAGGGTTAGGGTTAGGGTTCGGGCTAGGGTTAGGGTTAGGGGACGGGGACGGTTTAGGGTCCAGGTGAGGGTCCTACAACGCTTTAGGGGGAGCGTGCGTGTGAGGGCGCGGTTTAGTGTTACCGTACGGGTTAGGATTAGGGGACGGGTGAGCGTCAGGCTTCGGGGAAGGGTTAGGGTTAGGGTTCGGGCTAGGGTTAGGGTTAGGGGACGGGGACGGTTTAGGATCGAGGTGAGGGTCCGACAATGCTTTAGGGGGAGCGTGCGTGTGAGGGCGCGGGTTAGTGTTACCGTACGGGTTAGGATTAGGGGACGGGTGAGCGTCAGGCTTCGGGGAAGGGTTAGGGTTAGGGTTCGGGCTAGGGTTAGGGTTAGGGGACGGGGACGGTTTAGGGTCCAGGTGAGGGTCCGACAACGCTTTAGGGGGAGCGTGCGTGTGAGGGCGCGGGTTAGTGTGAGCGTACGGGTTAGGATTAGGGGACGGGTGAGGGTCAGGCTTCGGGGAAGGGTTAGGGTTAGGGTTCGGGCTAGGGTTAGGGTTAGGGGCCTGGGAAGGTTTAGGGTCCAGGTGAGGGTCCGACAACGCTTTAGGGGGAGCGTGCGTGTGAGGGCGCGGGTTAGTGTGAGCGTACGGGTTAGGATTAGGGGACGGGTGAGGGTCAGGCTTCGGGGAAGGGTTAGGGTTAGGGTTCGGGCTAGGTTTAGGGTTAGGGGACGGGGACGGTTTAGGGTCCAGGTGAGGGTCCGACAACGCTTTAGGGGGAGCGTGCGTGTGAGGGCGCGGGTTAGTGTGAGCCTACGGGTTAGGATTAGGGGACGGGTGAGGGTCAGGCTTCGGGGAAGGGTTAGGGTTAGGGTTCGGGCTAGGGTTAGGTTTAGGGGACGGGGACGGTTTAGGGTCCAGGTGAGGGTCCGACAACGCTTTAGGGGGAGCGTGCGTGTGAGGGCCCGGGTTAGTGTTAGCGTGCGGGTTAGGATTAGGGGACGGGTGAGGGTCAGGCTTCGGGGAAGGGTTAGGGTTAGGGTTCGGGCTAGGGTTAGGGTTAGAGGATGGGGACGGCTTAGGGTCCAATTGAGGGTCTGACAACGCTTTAGGGGGAGCGTGCGTGTGAGGGCGTGGGTTAGTGTTAGCGTACGGGTTAGGATTAGGGGACGGGTGAGGGTCAGGCTTCGGGGAAGGGTTAGGGTTAGGGTTCGGGCTAGGGTTAGGGTTAGGGGACGGGGACGGTTTAGGGTCCAGGTGAGGTTCCGACAATGCTTTAGGGGGAGCGTGCGTGTGAGGGCGCGGGTTAGTGTGAGCCTACGGGTTAGGATTAGGGGACGGGTGAGGGTCAGGCTTCGGGGAAGTGTTAGGGTTAGGGTTCGGGCTAGGGTTAGGGTTAGGGGACGGGGACGGTTTAGGGTCCAGGTGAGGGTCTAACAACGCTTTAGGGGGAGCGTGTGTGTGAGGGCCTGGGTTAGTGTTAGCGTGCGGGTTAGGATTAGGGGACGGGTGAGGGTCAGGCTTCGGGGAAGGGTTAGGGTTAGGGTTCGGGCTAGGGTTAGGGTTAGGGGACGCGGACGGTTTAGGGTTCAGGTGAGGGTCCGATAACGCTTTAGGGGGAGAGTGCGTGTGAGGGCGCGGGTTAGTGTGAGCGTACAGGTTAGGATTAGGGGACGGGTGAGGGTCAGGCTTCGGGGAAGGGTTAGGGTTAGGGTTCGGGCTAGGGTTAGGGTTAGGGGACGGGGACGGTTTAGGGTCCAGGTGAGGGTCCGACAACGCTTTAGGGGGAGCGTGCGTGTGAGGGCGCGGGTTAGTGTGAGCCTACGGCTTAGGATTAGGGGACGGGTGAGGGTCAGGCTTCGGGGAAGTGTTAGGGTTAGGGTTCGGGCTAGGGTTAGGGTTAGGGGACGGGGACGGTTTAGGGTCCAGGTGAGGGTCTAACAACGCTTTAGGGGGAGCGTGCGTGTGAGGGCCTGGATTAGTGTTAGCGTGCGGGTTAGGATTAGGGGACGGGTGAGGGTCAGGCTTCGGGGAAGGGTTATGGTTAGGGTTCGGGCTAGGGTTAGGGTTTGGGGACCGGGACGGTTTAGGGTCCTGGTGAGGGTCCGACAACGCTTTAGGGGGAGCGTGCGTGTGAGGGCGGGGGTTAGTGTGAGCCTACGGTTTAGGATTAGGGGACGGGTGAGGGTCAGGCTTCGGGGAAGGGTTAGGGTTAGGGTTCGGGCTAGGGTTAGGTTTAGGGGACGGGGACGGTTTAGGGTCCAGGTGAGGGTCCGACAACGCTTTAGGGGGAGCATGCGTGTGAGGGCCCGGGTTAGTGTTAGCGTGCAGGTTAGGATTAGGGGACGGGTGAGGGTCAGGCTTCGGGGAAGGGTTAGGGTTAGGGTTCGGGCTAGGGTTAGGGTTAGGGGACGGGGACGGCTTAGGGTCCAACTGAGGGTCTGACAACGCTTTAGGGGGAGCGTGCCTGTGAGGGCGTGGGTTAGTGTTAGCGTACGGGTTAGGATTAGGGGACGGGTGAGGGTCAGGCTTCGGGGAAGGGTTAGGGTTAGGGTTCGGGCTAGGGTTAGGGTTAGGGGACGGGGACGGTTTAGGGTCCAGGTGAGGTTCCGACAATGCTTTAGGGGGAGCGTGCGTGTGAGGGCGCGGGTTAGTGTGAGCCTACGGGTTATGATTAGGGGACGGGTGAGGGTCAGGCTTCAGGGAAGTGTTAGGGTTAGGGTTTGGGCTAGGGTTAGGGTTAGGGGACGGGGACGGTTTAGGGTCGAGGTGAGGGTCCGACAACGCTTTAGGGGGAGCGTGCGTGTGAGGGCGCGGGTTAGTGTGAGCCTACGGGTTAGGATTAGGGGACGGGTGAGGGTCAGGCTTCGGGGAAGGGTTAGGGTTAGGGTTCAGGCTAGGGTTAGGGTTAGGGGACGGGGACGGTTTAGGGTCGAGGTGAGGGTCTGACAACGCTTTAGGGGGAGCGTGCTTGTGAGGGCGCGGGTTAGTGATAGCGTACGGGTTAGGATTAGGGGACGGGTGAGGGTCATGCTTCGGGGAAGGGTTAGGTTTAGGGTTCGGTCTAGGGTTAGGGTTAGGGGACGGGGACGGTTTAGGGTCCAGGTGAGTGTCCGACAACGCTTTAGGGGGATCGTGCGTGTGAGGGCGCGGGTTAGTGTGATCCTACGGGTTAGGATTAGGGGACGGGTGAGGGTCAGGCTTCGGGGAAGGGTTAGGGTTAGGGTTCGGGCTAGGGTTAGGGTTAGGGGACGGGGACGGTTTAGGGTCCAGGTGAGGGTCCGACAACGCTTTAGGGGAGCGTGCGTGTGAGGGCGCGGGTTAGTGTTACCGTACGGGTTAGGATTAGGGGACGGGTGAGCGTCAGGCTTTGGGGAAGGGTTAGGGTTAGGGTTCGGGCTAGGGTTAGGGTTAGGGGACGGGGACGGTTTAGGGTCCAGGTGAGGGTCCGACAACGCTTTAGGGGGAGCGTGCGTGTGAGGGCGTGGGTTAGTGTTAGCGTACGGGTTAGGATTAGGGGACGGGTGAGGGTCAGGCTTCGGGGAAGGGTTAGGGTTAGGGTTCGGGCTAGGGTTAGGGTTAGGGGACGGGGACGGTTTAGGGTCCAGGTGAGGGTCCGACAACGCTTTAGGGGGAGCGTGCGTGTGAGGGCGCGGGTTAGTGTGAGCCTACGTGTTAGGATTAGGGGACGGGTGAGGGTCAGGCTTCGTTGAAGGGTTAGGGTTAGGGTTCGGGCTAGGGTTAGGGTTAGGGTACGGGGACGGTTTAGGGTCCAGGTGAGGGTCCGAAAACGCTTTAGGGGGAGCGTGCGTGTGAGGGCGCGGGTTAGTGTGAGCGTACGGGTTAGGATTAGGGGACGGGTGAGGGTCAGGCTTCGGGGAAGTGTTAGGGTTAGGGTTCGGGCTAGGGTTAGGGTTAGGGGATGGGGACGGTTTAGGGTCGAGGTGAGGGTCCGAAAACGCTTTAGGGGGAGCGTGCGTGTGAGGGCGCGGGTTAGTGTGAGCCTACGGGTTAGGATTAGGGGACGGGTGAGGGTCAGGCTTCGGGGAAGGGTTAGGGTTAGGGTTCGGGCTAGGGTTAGGGTTAGGGGACGGGGATGCTTTAGGGTCCAGGTGAGGGTCCGACAATGCTTTAGGGGGAGCGTGCGTGTGAGGGCGCGGGTTAGTGTGAGCATACGGGTTAGGATTAGGGGACGGGTGAGGGTCAGGCTTCGGGGAAGGGTTAGGGTTAGGGTTCGGGCTAGGGTTAGGGTTAGGGGACGGGGACGGTTTAGGGTCGAGGTGAGGGTCCGACAACGCTTTAGGGGGAGCGTGCATGTGAGGGCGCGGGTTAGTGTTAGCGTACGGGTTAGGATTAGGGGACGGGTGAGGGTCAGGCTTCGGGGAAGGCTTAGGGTTAGGGTTCGGGCTAGGGTTAGGGTTAGGGAACAGGGACGGTTTAGGGTCCAGGTGAGGGTCCGACAACGCTTTAGGGGGATCGTGTGTGTGAGGGCGCGGGTTAATGTGAGCCTTCGGGTTAGGATTAAGGGACGGGTGAGGGTCAGGCTTCGGGGAAGGGATAGGGTTAGGGTTCGGGCTAGGGTTAGGGTTAGGGGACGGGGACGGTTTAGGGTCCAGGTGAGGGTCCGACAACGCTTTAGGGGGAGCGTGCGTGTGAGGGCGCGGGTTAGTGTGAGCCTACGGGTTAGGATTAGGTGACGGGTGAGGGTCAGGCTTCGGGGAAGGGTTAGGGTTAGGGTTCGGGCTAGGGTTAGGGTTAGGGGACGGGGACGGTTTAGGATCGAGGTGAGGGTCCGACAATGCTTTAGGGGGAGCGTGCGTGTGAGGGCGCGGGTTAGTGTTACCGTACGGGTTAGGATTAGGGGACGGGTGAGCGTCAGGCTTCGGGGAAGGGTTAGGGTTAGGGTTCGGGCTAGGGTTAGGGTTAGGGGACGGGGACGGTTTAGGGTCCAGGTGAGGGTCCGACAACGCTTTAGGGGGAGCGTGCGTGTGAGGGCGCGGGTTAGTGTTAGCGTACGGGTTAGGATTAGGGGACGGGTGAGGGTCAGGCTTCGGGGAAGGGTTAGGGTTAGGGTTCGGGCTAGGGTTAGGGTTAGGGGACGGGGACGGTTTAGGGTCGATGTGAGGGTCCGACAACGCTTTAGGGGGAGCGTGCGTGTGAGGGCGCGGGTTAGTGTGAGCCTACGGGTTAGGATTAGGGGACGGGTGAGGGTCAGGCTTCGGGGAAGGGTTAGGATTAGGATTCGGGCTAGGGTTAGGGTTAGGGGACGGGGACGGTTTAGGGTCGAGGTGAGGGTCCGACAACGCTTTAGGGGGAGCGTGCGTGTGAGGGCGCGGGTTAGTGTGAGCCTACGGGTTAGGATTAGGGGACGGGTGAGGGTCAGGCTTCGGGGAAGTGTTAGGGTTAAGGTTCGGGCTAGGGTTAGGGTTAGGGGACGGGGACGGTTTAGGGTCCAGGTGAGGGTCCGACAACGCTTTAGGGGGAGCGTGCGTGTGAGGGCGCGGGTTAGTGTGAGCATCCGGGTTAGGATTAGGGGACGGGTGAGTGTCAGGCTTCGCGGAAGGGTTAGGGTTAGGGTTCGGGCTAGGGTTAGGGTTAGGGGACGGGGACGGTTTAGGGTCCAGGTGAGGTTCCGACAATGCTTTAGGGGAGCGTGCGTGTGAGGGCGCGGGTTAGTGTTAGCGTACGGGTTAGGATTAGGGGAAGGGTGAGGGTCAGGCTTCGGGGAAGGCTTAGGGTTAGGGTTCGGGCTAGGGTTAGGGTTAGGGGACGGGGACGGTTTAGGGTCCAGGTGAGGGTCCGACAACGCTTTAGGGGGAGCGTGTGTGTGAGGGCGCGGGTTAATGTGAGCCTACGGGTTAGGATTAGGGGACGGGTGAGGGTCAGGCTTCGGGGAAGGGTTAGGGTTAGGGTTCGGGCTAGGGTTAGGGTTAGGGGACGGGGACGGTTTAGGGTCCAGGTTAGGGTCCGACAATGCTTTAGGGGAGCGTGCGTGTGAGGGCGCGGATTAGTGTTACCGTACGGGTTAGGATTAGGGGACGGGTGAGCGTCAGGCTTCGGGGAAGGGTTAGGGTTAGGGTTCGGGCTAGGGTTAGGGTTAGGGGACGGGGACAGTTTAGGGTCCAGGTGAGGGTCCGACAACGCTTTAGGGGGAGCGTGCGTGTGAGGGCGTGGGTTAGTGTTAGCGTACGGGTTAGGATTAGGGGACGGGTGAGGGTCAGGCTTCGGGGAAGGGTTAGGGTTAGGGTTCGGGCTAGGGTTAGGGTTAGGGGACGGGGACGGTTTAGGGTCCAGGTGAGGGTCCGACAACGCTTTAGGGGGAGCGTGCGTGTGAGGGCGCGGGTTAGTGTGAGCATACGGGTTAGGATTAGCGGACGGGTGAGGGTCAGGCTTCGGGGAAGGGTTAGGGTTAGGGTTCGGGCTAGGGTTAGGGTTAGGGGACGGGGACGGTTTAGGGTCGAGGTGAGGGTCCGACAACGATTTAGGGGGAGCGTGCGTGTGAGGGCGCGGGTTAGTGTTAGCGTACGGGTTAGGATTAGGGGACGGGTGAGGGTCAGGCTTCGGGGAAGGCTTAGGGTTAGGGTTCGGTCTAGGGTTAGGGTTAGGGGACGGGGACGGTTTAGGGTCCAGGTGAGGGTCCGACAACGCTTTAGGGGGAGCGTGTGTGTGAGTTCGCGGGTTAGTGTTAGCGTACGGGTTAGGATTAGGGACGGGTGAGGGTTAGGCTTCGGAGAAGGGTTAGGGTTAGGGTTCGGGCTAGGGTTAGGGTTAGGGGACGGGGACGGTTTAGGGTCCAGGTGAGGGTCCGACAACGCTTTAGGGGGAGCGTGCGTGTGAGTGCGCGGGTTAGTGTGAGCCTACGGGTTAGGATTAGGGGACGGGTGAGGGTCAGGCTTCGGGGAAGGGTTAGGGTTAGTGTTCGGGCTAGGGTTAGGGTTAGGGGATGGGGACGGTTTAGGGTCCAGGTGAGGGTCCGACAACGCTTTAGGGGGAGCGTGCGTGTGAGGGCGCTGCTTATTGTGAGCCTACGGGTTAGGATTAGGGGACGGGTGAGGGTCAGGCTTCGGGGAAGGGTTAGGGTTAGGGTTCGGGCTAGGGTTAGGGTTAGGGGACGGGGACGGTTTAGGGTCCAGGTGATGGTCCGACAACGCTTTAGGGGGAGCGTGCGTGTGAGGGCGCGGGTTAGTGTGAGCCTACAGGTTAGGATTAGGGGACGGGTGAGGGTCAGGCTTCGTTGAAGGGTTAAGGTTAGGGTTCGCGCTAGGGTTAGGGTTAGGGTACGGGGACGGTTTAGGGTCCAGGTGAGGGTCCGACAACGCTTTAGGGGGAGCGTGCGTGTGAGGGCGCGGGTTAGTGTGAGCCTACGGCTTAGGATTAGGGGACGGGTGAGGGTCAGGCTTCGGGGAAGTGTTAGGGTTAGGGTTCGGGCTAGGGTTAGGGTTAGGGGACGGGGACGGTTTAGGGTCCAGGTGAGGGTCTAACAACGCTTTAGGGGGAGCGTGTGTGTGAGGGCCTGGGTTAGTGTTAGCGTGCGGGTTAGGATTAGGGGACGGGTGAGGGTCAGGCTTCGGGGAAGGGTTAGGGTTAGGGTTCGGGCTAGGGTTAGGGTTAGGGGACGCGGACGGTTTAGGGTTCAGGTGAGGGTCCGATAACGCTTTAGGGGGAGAGTGCGTGTGAGGGCGCGGGTTAGTGTGAGCGTACAGGTTAGGATTAGGGGACGGGTGAGGGTCAGGCTTCGGGGAAGGGTTAGGGTTAGGGTTCGGGCTAGGGTTAGGGTTAGGGGACGGGGACGGTTTAGGGTCCAGGTGAGGGTCCGACAACGCTTTAGGGGGAGCGTGCGTGTGAGGGCGCGGGTTAGTGTGAGCCTACGGCTTAGGATTAGGGGACGGGTGAGGGTCAGGCTTCGGGGAAGTGTTAGGGTTAGGGTTCGGGCTAGGGTTAGGGTTAGGGGACGGGGACGGTTTAGGGTCCAGGTGAGGGTCTAACAACGCTTTAGGGGGAGCGTGCGTGTGAGGGCCTGGATTAGTGTTAGCGTGCGGGTTAGGATTAGGGGACGGGTGAGGGTCAGGCTTCGGGGAAGGGTTATGGTTAGGGTTCGGGCTAGGGTTAGGGTTTGGGGACCGGGACGGTTTAGGGTCCTGGTGAGGGTCCGACAACGCTTTAGGGGGAGCGTGCGTGTGAGGGCGGGGGTTAGTGTGAGCCTACGGTTTAGGATTAGGGGACGGGTGAGGGTCAGGCTTCGGGGAAGGGTTAGGGTTAGGGTTCGGGCTAGGGTTAGGTTTAGGGGACGGGGACGGTTTAGGGTCCAGGTGAGGGTCCGACAACGCTTTAGGGGGAGCATGCGTGTGAGGGCCCGGGTTAGTGTTAGCGTGCAGGTTAGGATTAGGGGACGGGTGAGGGTCAGGCTTCGGGGAAGGGTTAGGGTTAGGGTTCGGGCTAGGGTTAGGGTTAGGGGACGGGGACGGCTTAGGGTCCAACTGAGGGTCTGACAACGCTTTAGGGGGAGCGTGCCTGTGAGGGCGTGGGTTAGTGTTAGCGTACGGGTTAGGATTAGGGGACGGGTGAGGGTCAGGCTTCGGGGAAGGGTTAGGGTTAGGGTTCGGGCTAGGGTTAGGGTTAGGGGACGGGGACGGTTTAGGGTCCAGGTGAGGTTCCGACAATGCTTTAGGGGGAGCGTGCGTGTGAGGGCGCGGGTTAGTGTGAGCCTACGGGTTATGATTAGGGGACGGGTGAGGGTCAGGCTTCAGGGAAGTGTTAGGGTTAGGGTTTGGGCTAGGGTTAGGGTTAGGGGACGGGGACGGTTTAGGGTCGAGGTGAGGGTCCGACAACGCTTTAGGGGGAGCGTGCGTGTGAGCGCGCGGGTTAGTGTGAGCCTACGGGTTAGGATTAGGGGACGGGTGAGGGTCAGGCTTCGGGGAAGGGTTAGGGTTAGGGTTCAGGCTAGGGTTAGGGTTAGGGGACGGGGACGGTTTAGGGTCGAGGTGAGGGTCTGACAACGCTTTAGGGGGAGCGTGCTTGTGAGGGCGCGGGTTAGTGATAGCGTACGGGTTAGGATTAGGGGACGGGTGAGGGTCATGCTTCGGGGAAGGGTTAGGTTTAGGGTTCGGTCTAGGGTTAGGGTTAGGGGACGGGGACGGTTTAGGGTCCAGGTGAGTGTCCGACAACGCTTTAGGGGGATCGTGCGTGTGAGGGCGCGGGTTAGTGTGATCCTACGGGTTAGGATTAGGGGACGGGTGAGGGTCAGGCTTCGGGGAAGGGTTAGGGTTAGGGTTCGGGCTAGGGTTAGGGTTAGGGGACGGGGACGGTTTAGGGTCCAGGTGAGGGTCCGACAACGCTTTAGGGGAGCGTGCGTGTGAGGGCGCGGGTTAGTGTTACCGTACGGGTTAGGATTAGGGGACGGGTGAGCGTCAGGCTTTGGGGAAGGGTTAGGGTTAGGGTTCGGGCTAGGGTTAGGGTTAGGGGACGGGGACGGTTTAGGGTCCAGGTGAGGGTCCGACAACGCTTTAGGGGGAGCGTGCGTGTGAGGGCGTGGGTTAGTGTTAGCGTACGGGTTAGGATTAGGGGACGGGTGAGGGTCAGGCTTCGGGGAAGGGTTAGGGTTAGGGTTCGGGCTAGGGTTAGGGTTAGGGGACGGGGACGGTTTAGGGTCCAGGTGAGGGTCCGACAACGCTTTAGGGGGAGCGTGCGTGTGAGGGCGCGGGTTAGTGTGAGCCTACGTGTTAGGATTAGGGGACGGGTGAGGGTCAGGCTTCGTTGAAGGGTTAGGGTTAGGGTTCGGGCTAGGGTTAGGGTTAGGGTACGGGGACGGTTTAGGGTCCAGGTGAGGGTCCGAAAACGCTTTAGGGGGAGCGTGCGTGTGAGGGCGCGGGTTAGTGTGAGCGTACGGGTTAGGATTAGGGGACGGGTGAGGGTCAGGCTTCGGGGAAGTGTTAGGGTTAGGGTTCGGGCTAGGGTTAGGGTTAGGGGATGGGGACGGTTTAGGGTCGAGGTGAGGGTCCGAAAACGCTTTAGGGGGAGCGTGCGTGTGAGGGCGCGGGTTAGTGTGAGCCTACGGGTTAGGATTAGGGGACGGGTGAGGATCAGGCTTCGGGGAAGGGTTAGGGTTAGGGTTCGGGCTAGGGTTAGGGTTAGGGGACGGGGATGCTTTAGGGTCCAGGTGAGGGTCCGACAATGCTTTAGGGGGAGCGTGCGTGTGAGGGCGCGGGTGAGTGTGAGCATACGGGTTAGGATTAGGGGACGGGTGAGGGTCAGGCTTCGGGGAAGGGTTAGGGTTAGGGTTCGGGCTAGGGTTAGGGTTAGGGGACGGGGACGGTTTAGGGTCGAGGTGAGGGTCCGACAACGCTTTAGGGGGAGCGTGCATGTGAGGGCGCGGGTTAGTGTTAGCGTACGGGTTAGGATTAGGGGACGGGTGAGGGTCAGGCTTCGGGGAAGGCTTAGGGTTAGGGTTCGGGCTAGGGTTAGGGTTAGGGAACAGGGACGGTTTAGGGTCCAGGTGAGGGTCCGACAACGCTTTAGGGGGATCGTGTGTGTGAGGGCGCGGGTTAATGTGAGCCTTCGGGTTAGGATTAAGGGACGGGTGAGGGTCAGGCTTCGGGGAAGGGATAGGGTTAGGGTTCGGGCTAGGGTTAGGGTTAGGGGACGGGGACGGTTTAGGGTCCAGGTGAGGGTCCGACAACGCTTTAGGGGGAGCGTGCGTGTGAGGGCGCGGGTTAGTGTGAGCCTACGGGTTAGGATTAGGTGACGGGTGAGGGTCAGGCTTCGGGGAAGGGTTAGGGTTAGGGTTCGGGCTAGGGTTAGGGTTAGGGGACGGGGACGGTTTAGGATCGAGGTGAGGGTCCGACAATGCTTTAGGGGGAGCGTGCGTGTGAGGGCGCGGGTTAGTGTTACCGTACGGGTTAGGATTAGGGGACGGGTGAGCGTCAGGCTTCGGGGAAGGGTTAGGGTTAGGGTTCGGGCTAGGGTTAGGGTTAGGGGACGGGGACGGTTTAGGGTCCAGGTGAGGGTCCGACAACGCTTTAGGGGGAGCGTGCGTGTGAGGGCGCGGGTTAGTGTTACCGTACGTGTTAGGATTAGGGGACGGGTGAGCGTCAGGCTTCGGGGAAGGGTTAGGGTTAGGATTCGGGCTAGGGTTAGGGTTAGGGGACGCGGACGGTTTAGGGTTCAGGTGAGGGTCCGACAACGCTTTAGGGGGAGCGTGCGTGTGAGGGCACGGGTTAGTGTGAGCGTACGGGTTAGGATTAGGGGACGGGTGAGGGTCAGGCTTCGGGGAAGGGTTAGGGTTAGGGTTCGGGCTAGGGTTAGGGTTAGGGGCCTGGGAAGGTTTAGGGTCCAGGTGAGGGTCCGACAACGCTTTAGGGGGAGCGTGCGTGTGAGGGCGCGGGTTAGTGTGAGCGTACGGGTTAGGATTAGGGGACGGGTGAGGGTCAGGCTTCGGGGAAGGGTTAGGGTTAGGGTTCGGGCTAGGTTTAGGGTTAGGGGACGGGGACGGTTTAGGGTCCAGGTGAGGGTCCGACAACGCTTTAGGGGGAGCGTGCGTGTGAGGGCGTGGGTTAGTGTGAGCCTACGGGTTAGGATTAGGGGACGGATGAGGGTCAGGCTTCGGGGAAGGGTTAGGGTTAGGGTTCGGGCTAGGGTTAGGTTTAGGGGACGGGGACGGTTTAGGGTCCAGGTGAGGGTCCGACAACGCTTTAGGGGGAGCGTGCGTGTGAGGGCCTGGGTTAGTGTTAGCGTGCGGGTTAGGATTAGGGGACGGGTGAGGGTCAGGCTTCGGGGAAGGGTTAGGGTTAGGGTTCGGGCTAGGGTTAGGGTTAGGGGACGGGGACGGCTTAGGGTCCAATTGAGGGTCTGAAAACGCTTTAGGGGGAGCGTGCGTGTGAGGGCGTGGGTTAGTGTTAGCGTACGGGTTAGGATTAGGGGACGGGTGAGGGTCAGGCTTCGGGGAAGGGTTAGGGTTAGGGTTCGGGCTAGGGTTAGGGTTAGGGGACGGGGACGGTTTAGGGTCCAGGTGAGGTTCCGACAATGCTTTAGGGGGAGCGTGTGTGTGAGGGCGCGGGTTAGTGTGAGCCTACGGGTTAGGATTAGGGGACGGGTGAGGGTCAGGCTTCGGGGAAGTGTTAGGGTTAGGGTTCGGGCTAGGGTTAGGGTTAGGGGACGGGGACGGTTTAGGGTCGAGGTGAGGGTCCGACAACGCTTTAGGGGGAGCGTGCGTGTGAGGGCGCGGGTTAGTGTGAGCCTACGGGTTAGATTTAGGGGACGGGTGAGGGTCAGGCTTCGGGGAAGGGTTAGGTTTAGGGTTCGGGCTAGGGTTAGGGTTAGGGGACGGGGACGGTTTAGGGTCCAGGTGAGGGTCTGACAACGCCTTAGTGGGAGCGTGCGTGTGAGGGCGCGAGTTAGTGTGAGCGTATGGGTTAGGATTAGGGAACGGGTGAGGGTCAGGCTTCGGGGAAGTGTTATGGTTAGGGTTCGGGCTAGGGTTAGGGTTAGGGGACGGGGACGGTTTAGGGTCCAGGTGAGGGTCCGACAACGCTTTAGGGGGAGCGTGCGTGTGAGAGCGCGGGTTAGTGTGAGCCTACGGGTTAGGATTAGGGGACGGGTGAGGGTCAGGCTTCGGGGAAGGGTTAGGGTTAGGGTTCGGGCTAGGGTTAGGGTTAGGGGACGGGGACGGTTTAGGGTCGAGGTGAGGGTCCGACAACGCTTTAGGGGGAGCGAGCGTGTGAGGGCGCGGGTTAGTGTTACCGTACGGGTTAGGATTAGGGGACGGGTGAGCGTATGGCTTCGGGGAAGGGTTAGGGTTAGGGTTCGGGCTAGGGTTAGGGTTAGGGGACGGGGACGGTTTAGGGTCCAGATGACGGTCTGACAACGCTTTAGGGGGAGCGTGCGTGTGAGGGCGCGGGTTAGTGTGAGCCTACGCGTTAGGATTAGGTGACGGGTGAGGGTCAGGCTTCGGGGAAGGGTTAGGGTTAGGGTTCGGGCTAGGGTTAGGGTTAGGGGACGGGGACGGTTTAGGGTCCAGGTGAGGGTCCTACAACGCTTTAGGGGGAGCGTGCGTGTGAGGGCGCGGTTTAGTGTTACCGTACGGGTTAGGATTAGGGGACGGGTGAGCGTCAGGCTTCGGGGAAGGGTTAGGGTTAGGGTTCGGGCTAGGGTTAGGGTTAGGGGACGGGGACGGTTTAGGATCGAGGTGAGGGTCCGACAATGCTTTAGGGGGAGCGTGCGTGTGAGGGCGCGGGTTAGTGTTACCGTACGGGTTAGGATTAGGGGACGGGTGAGCGTCAGGCTTCGGGGAAGGGTTAGGGTTAGGGTTCGGGCTAGGGTTAGGGTTAGGGGACGGGGACGGTTTAGGGTCCAGGTGAGGGTCCGACAACGCTTTAGGGGGAGCGTGCGTGTGAGGGCGCGGGTTAGTGTGAGCGTACGGGTTAGGATTAGGGGACGGGTGAGGGTCAGGCTTCGGGGAAGGGTTAGGGTTAGGGTTCGGGCTAGGGTTAGGGTTAGGGGCCTGGGAAGGTTTAGGGTCCAGGTGAGGGTCCGACAACGCTTTAGGGGGAGCGTGCGTGTGAGGGCGCGGGTTAGTGTGAGCGTACGGGTTAGGATTAGGGGACGGGTGAGGGTCAGGCTTCGGGGAAGGGTTAGGGTTAGGGTTCGGGCTAGGTTTAGGGTTAGGGGACGGGGACGGTTTAGGGTCCAGGTGAGGGTCCGACAACGCTTTAGGGGGAGCGTGCGTGTGAGGGCGCGGGTTAGTGTGAGCCTACGGGTTAGGATTAGGGGACGGGTGAGGGTCAGGCTTCGGGGAAGGGTTAGGGTTAGGGTTCGGGCTAGGGTTAGGTTTAGGGGACGGGGACGGTTTAGGGTCCAGGTGAGGGTCCGACAACGCTTTAGGGGGAGCGTGCGTGTGAGGGCCCGGGTTAGTGTTAGCGTGCGGGTTAGGATTAGGGGACGGGTGAGGGTCAGGCTTCGGGGAAGGGTTAGGGTTAGGGTTCGGGCTAGGGTTAGGGTTAGAGGATGGGGACGGCTTAGGGTCCAATTGAGGGTCTGACAACGCTTTAGGGGGAGCGTGCGTGTGAGGGCGTGGGTTAGTGTTAGCGTACGGGTTAGGATTAGGGGACGGGTGAGGGTCAGGCTTCGGGGAAGGGTTAGGGTTAGGGTTCGGGCTAGGGTTAGGGTTAGGGGACGGGGACGGTTTAGGGTCCAGGTGAGGTTCCGACAATGCTTTAGGGGGAGCGTGCGTGTGAGGGCGCGGGTTAGTGTGAGCCTACGGGTTAGGATTAGGGGACGGGTGAGGGTCAGGCTTCGGGGAAGTGTTAGGGTTAGGGTTCGGGCTAGGGTTAGGGTTAGGGGACGGGGACGGTTTAGGGTCCAGGTGAGGGTCTAACAACGCTTTAGGGGGAGCGTGTGTGTGAGGGCCTGGGTTAGTGTTAGCGTGCGGGTTAGGATTAGGGGACGGGTGAGGGTCAGGCTTCGGGGAAGGGTTAGGGTTAGGGTTCGGGCTAGGGTTAGGGTTAGGGGACGCGGACGGTTTAGGGTTCAGGTGAGGGTCCGATAACGCTTTAGGGGGAGAGTGCGTGTGAGGGCGCGGGTTAGTGTGAGCGTACAGGTTAGGATTAGGGGACGGGTGAGGGTCAGGCTTCGGGGAAGGGTTAGGGTTAGGGTTCGGGCTAGGGTTAGGGTTAGGGGACGGGGACGGTTTAGGGTCCAGGTGAGGGTCCGACAACGCTTTAGGGGGAGCGTGCGTGTGAGGGCGCGGGTTAGTGTGAGCCTACGGCTTAGGATTAGGGGACGGGTGAGGGTCAGGCTTCGGGGAAGTGTTAGGGTTAGGGTTCGGGCTAGGGTTAGGGTTAGGGGACGGGGACGGTTTAGGGTCCAGGTGAGGGTCTAACAACGCTTTAGGGGGAGCGTGCGTGTGAGGGCCTGGATTAGTGTTAGCGTGCGGGTTAGGATTAGGGGACGGGTGAGGGTCAGGCTTCGGGGAAGGGTTATGGTTAGGGTTCGGGCTAGGGGTAGGGTTTGGGGACCGGGACGGTTTAGGGTCCTGGTGAGGGTCCGACAACGCTTTAGGGGGAGCGTGCGTGTGAGGGCGGGGGTTAGTGTGAGCCTACGGTTTAGGATTAGGGGACGGGTGAGGGTCAGGCTTCGGGGAAGGGTTAGGGTTAGGGTTCGGGCTAGGGTTAGGTTTAGGGGACGGGGACGGTTTAGGGTCCAGGTGAGGGTCCGACAACGCTTTAGGGGGAGCATGCGTGTGAGGGCCCGGGTTAGTGTTAGCGTGCAGGTTAGGATTAGGGGACGGGTGAGGGTCAGGCTTCGGGGAAGGGTTAGGGTTAGGGTTCGGGCTAGGGTTAGGGTTAGGGGACGGGGACGGCTTAGGGTCCAACTGAGGGTCTGACAACGCTTTAGGGGGAGCGTGCCTGTGAGGGCGTGGGTTAGTGTTAGCGTACGGGTTAGGATTAGGGGACGGGTGAGGGTCAGGCTTCGGGGAAGGGTTAGGGTTAGGGTTCGGGCTAGGGTTAGGGTTAGGGGACGGGGACGGTTTAGGGTCCAGGTGAGGTTCCGACAATGCTTTAGGGGGAGCGTGCGTGTGAGGGCGCGGGTTAGTGTGAGCCTACGGGTTATGATTAGGGGACGGGTGAGGGTCAGGCTTCAGGGAAGTGTTAGGGTTAGGGTTTGGGCTAGGGTTAGGGTTAGGGGACGGGGACGGTTTAGGGTCGAGGTGAGGGTCCGACAACGCTTTAGGGGGAGCGTGCGTGTGAGCGCGCGGGTTAGTGTGAGCCTACGGGTTAGGATTAGGGGACGGGTGAGGGTCAGGCTTCGGGGAAGGGTTAGGGTTAGGGTTCAGGCTAGGGTTAGGGTTAGGGGACGGGGACGGTTTAGGGTCGAGGTGAGGGTCTGACAACGCTTTAGGGGGAGCGTGCTTGTGAGGGCGCGGGTTAGTGATAGCGTACGGGTTAGGATTAGGGGACGGGTGAGGGTCATGCTTCGGGGAAGGGTTAGGTTTAGGGTTCGGTCTAGGGTTAGGGTTAGGGGACGGGGACGGTTTAGGGTCCAGGTGAGTGTCCGACAACGCTTTAGGGGGATCGTGCGTGTGAGGGCGCGGGTTAGTGTGATCCTACGGGTTAGGATTAGGGGACGGGTGAGGGTCAGGCTTCGGGGAAGGGTTAGGGTTAGGGTTCGGGCTAGGGTTAGGGTTAGGGGACGGGGACGGTTTAGGGTCCAGGTGAGGGTCCGACAACGCTTTAGGGGAGCGTGCGTGTGAGGGCGCGGGTTAGTGTTACCGTACGGGTTAGGATTAGGGGACGGGTGAGCGTCAGGCTTTGGGGAAGGGTTAGGGTTAGGGTTCGGGCTAGGGTTAGGGTTAGGGGACGGGGACGGTTTAGGGTCCAGGTGAGGGTCCGACAACGCTTTAGGGGGAGCGTGCGTGTGAGGGCGTGGGTTAGTGTTAGCGTACGGGTTAGGATTAGGGGACGGGTGAGGGTCAGGCTTCGGGGAAGGGTTAGGGTTAGGGTTCGGGCTAGGGTTAGGGTTAGGGGACGGGGACGGTTTAGGGTCCAGGTGAGGGTCCGACAACGCTTTAGGGGGAGCGTGCGTGTGAGGGCGCGGGTTAGTGTGAGCCTACGTGTTAGGATTAGGGGACGGGTGAGGGTCAGGCTTCGTTGAAGGGTTAGGGTTAGGGTTCGGGCTAGGGTTAGGGTTAGGGTACGGGGACGGTTTAGGGTCCAGGTGAGGGTCCGAAAACGCTTTAGGGGGAGCGTGCGTGTGAGGGCGCGGGTTAGTGTGAGCGTACGGGTTAGGATTAGGGGACGGGTGAGGGTCAGGCTTCGGGGAAGTGTTAGGGTTAGGGTTCGGGCTAGGGTTAGGGTTAGGGGATGGGGACGGTTTAGGGTCGAGGTGAGGGTCCGAAAACGCTTTAGGGGGAGCGTGCGTGTGAGGGCGCGGGTTAGTGTGAGCCTACGGGTTAGGATTAGGGGACGGGTGAGGGTCAGGCTTCGGGGAAGGGTTAGGGTTAGGGTTCGGGCTAGGGTTAGGGTTAGGGGACGGGGATGCTTTAGGGTCCAGGTGAGGGTCCGACAATGCTTTAGGGGGAGCGTGCGTGTGAGGGCGCGGGTTAGTGTGAGCATACGGGTTAGGATTAGGGGACGGGTGAGGGTCAGGCTTCGGGGAAGGGTTAGGGTTAGGGTTCGGGCTAGGGTTAGGGTTAGGGGACGGGGACGGTTTAGGGTCGAGGTGAGGGTCCGACAACGCTTTAGGGGGAGCGTGCATGTGAGGGCGCGGGTTAGTGTTAGCGTACGGGTTAGGATTAGGGGACGGGTGAGGGTCAGGCTTCGGGGAAGGCTTAGGGTTAGGGTTCGGGCTAGGGTTAGGGTTAGGGAACAGGGACGGTTTAGGGTCCAGGTGAGGGTCCGACAACGCTTTAGGGGGAGCGAGCGTGTGAGGGCGCGGGTTAGTGTTACCGTACGGGTTAGGATTAGGGGACGGGTGAGCGTATGGCTTCGGGGAAGGGTTAGGGTTAGGGTTCGGGCTAGGGTTAGGGTTAGGGGACGGGGACGGTTTAGGGTCCAGATGACGGTCTGACAACGCTTTAGGGGGAGCGTGCGTGTGAGGGCGCGGGTTAGTGTGAGCCTACGCGTTAGGATTAGGTGACGGGTGAGGGTCAGGCTTCGGGGAAGGGTTAGGGTTAGGGTTCGGGCTAGGGTTAGGGTTAGGGGACGGGGACGGTTTAGGGTCCAGGTGAGGGTCCTACAACGCTTTAGGGGGAGCATGCGTGTGAGGGCGCGGTTTAGTGTTACCGTACGGGTTAGGATTAGGGGACGGGTGAGCGTCAGGCTTCGGGGAAGGGTTAGGGTTAGGGTTCGGGCTAGGGTTAGGGTTAGGGGACGGGGACGGTTTAGGATCGAGGTGAGGGTCCGACAATGCTTTAGGGGGAGCGTGCGTGTGAGGGCGCGGGTTAGTGTTACCGTACGGGTTAGGATTAGGGGACGGGTGAGCGTCAGGCTTCGGGGAAGGGTTAGGGTTAGGGTTCGGGCTAGGGTTAGGGTTAGGGGACGGGGACGGTTTAGGGTCCAGGTGAGGGTCCGACAACGCTTTAGGGGGAGCGTGCGTGTGAGGGCGCGGGTTAGTGTTACCGTACGTGTTAGGATTAGGGGACGGGTGAGCGTCAGGCTTCGGGGAAGGGTTAGGGTTAGGATTCGGGCTAGGGTTAGGGTTAGGGGACGCGGACGGTTTAGGGTTCAGGTGAGGGTCCGACAACGCTTTAGGGGGAGCGTGCGTGTGAGGGCGCGGGTTAGTGTGAGCGTACGGGTTAGGATTAGGGGACGGGTGAGGGTCAGGCTTCGGGGAAGGGTTAGGGTTAGGGTTCGGGCTAGGGTTAGGGTTAGGGGCCTGGGAAGGTTTAGGGTCCAGGTGAGGGTCCGACAACGCTTTAGGGGGAGCGTGCGTGTGAGGGCGCGGGTTAGTGTGAGCGTACGGGTTAGGATTAGGGGACGGGTGAGGGTCAGGCTTCGGGGAAGGGTTAGGGTTAGGGTTCGGGCTAGGTTTAGGGTTAGGGGACGGGGACGGTTTAGGGTCCAGGTGAGGGTCCGACAACGCTTTAGGGGGAGCGTGCGTGTGAGGGCGCGGGTTAGTGTGAGCCTACGGGTTAGGATTAGGGGACGGGTGAGGGTCAGGCTTCGGGGAAGGGTTAGGGTTAGGGTTCGGGCTAGGGTTAGGTTTAGGGGACGGGGACGGTTTAGGGTCCAGGTGAGGGTCCGACAACGCTTTAGGGGGAGCGTGCGTGTGAGGGCCCGGGTTAGTGTTAGCGTGCGGGTTAGGATTAGGGGACGGGTGAGGGTCAGGCTTCGGGGAAGGGTTAGGGTTAGGGTTCGGGCTAGGGTTAGGGTTAGAGGATGGGGACGGCTTAGGGTCCAATTGAGGGTCTGACAACGCTTTAGGGGGAGCGTGCGTGTGAGGGCGTGGGTTAGTGTTAGCGTACGGGTTAGGATTAGGGGACGGGTGAGGGTCAGGCTTCGGGGAAGGGTTAGGGTTAGGGTTCGGGCTAGGGTTAGGGTTAGGGGACGGGGACGGTTTAGGGTCCAGGTGAGGTTCCGACAATGCTTTAGGGGGAGCGTGCGTGTGAGGGCGCGGGTTAGTGTGAGCCTACGGGTTAGGATTAGGGGACGGGTGAGGGTCAGGCTTCGGGGAAGTGTTAGGGTTAGGGTTCGGGCTAGGGTTAGGGTTAGGGGACGGGGACGGTTTAGGGTCGAGGTGAGGGTCCGACAACGCTTTAGGGGGAGCGTGCGTGTGAGGGCGCGGGTTAGTGTGAGCCTACGGGTTAGGATTAAGGGACGGGTGAGGGTCAGGCTTCGGGGAAGGGTTAGGTTTAGGGTTCGGGCTAGGGTTAGGGTTAGGGGACGGGGACGGTTTAGGGTCCAGGTGAGGGTCTGACAACGCCTTAGTGGGAGCGTGCGTGTGAGGGCGCGAGTTAGTGTGAGCGTATGGGTTAGGATTAGGGGACGGGTGAGGGTCAGGCTTCGGGGAAGGGTTAGGGTTAGGGTTCGGGCTAGGTTTAGGGTTAGGGGACGGGGACGGTTTAGGGTCCAGGTGAGGGTCCGACAACGCTTTAGGGGGAGCGTGCGTGTGAGGGCGCGGGTTAGTGTTACCGTACGGGTTAGGATTAGGGGACGGGTGAGCGTATGGCTTCGGGGAAGGGTTAGGGTTAGGGTTCGGGCTAGGGTTAGGGTTAGGGGACGGGGACGGTTTAGGGTCCAGGTGACGGTCTGACAACGCTTTAGGGGGAGCGTGCGTGTGAGGGCGCGGGTTAGTGTGAGCCTACGCGTTAGGATTAGGTGACGGGTGAGGGTCAGGCTTCGGGGAAGGGTTAGGGTTAGGGTTCGGGCTAGGGTTAGGGTTAGGGGACGGGGACGGTTTAGGGTCCAGGTGAGGGTCCTACAACGCTTTAGGGGGAGCGTGCTTGTGAGGGCGCGGTTTAGTGTTACCGTACGGGTTAGGATTAGGGGACGGGTGAGCGTCAGGCTTCGGGGAAGGGTTAGGGTTAGGGTTCGGGCTAGGGTTAGGGTTAGGGACGGGGACGGATTAGGGTGCAAGTGAGGGTCCGACAACGCTTTAGGGGGAGCGTGCGTGTGAGGGCGTGGGTTAGTGTTAGCGTACGGGTTAGGATTAGGGGACGGGTGAGGGTCAGGCTTCGGGGAAGGGTTAGGGTTAGGGTTCGGGCTACGGTTAGGGTTAGGGGACGGGTACGGTTTAGGGTCCAGGTGAGGGTCCGACAACGCTTTAGGGGGAGCGTGCGTGTGAGGGCGCGGGTTAGTGTGAGCCTACGGGTTAGTATGAGGGGACGGGTGAGGGTCAGGCTTCGTTGAAGGGTTAGGGTTAGGGTTCGGGCTAGGGTTAGGGTTAGGGTACGGGGACGGTTTAGGGTCCAGGTGAGGGTCCGACAACGCTTTAGGGGGAGCGTGCGTGTGAGGGCGCGGGTTAGTGTGAGCCTACGGGTTAGGATTAGGGGACGGGTGAGGGTCAGGCTTCGGGGAAGTGTTAGGGTTAGGGTTCGGGCTAGGGTTAGGGTTAGGGGACGGGGACGGTTTAGGGTCCAGGTGAGGGTCCGACAACGCTTTAGGGGGAGCGTGCGTGTGAGGGCCCGGGTTAGTGTTAGCGTGCGGGTTAGGATTAGGGGACGGGTGAGGGTCAGGTTTCGGGGAAGGCTTAGGGTTAGGGTTCGGGCTAGGGTTAGGGTTAGGGGACGGGGACGGTTTAGGGTCCAGGTGAGGTTCCGACAATGCTTTAGGGGGAGCGTGCGTGTGAGGGCGCGGGTTAGTGTGAGTCTACGGTTTAGGAGTAGGGGACGGGTGAGGGTCAGGCTTCGGGGAAGTGTTATGGTTAGGGTTCGGGCTAGGGTTAGGGTTAGGGGACGGGGACGGTTTAGGGTCCTGGTGAGGGTCCGACAACGCTTTAGGGGGAGCGTGCGTGTGAGGGCGCGGGTTAGTGTGAGCCTACGGGTTAGGATTAGGGGACGGGTGAGGGTCAGGCTTCGGGGAAGGGTTAGGGTTAGGGTTCGGGCTAGGGTTAGGGTTAGGGGACGGGGACGGTTTAGGATCCAGCTGAGGGTCCGACAAAGCTTTAGGGGGAGCATGCATTGAGGGCGTGGGTTAGTGTTAGCGTACGGATTAGGATTAGGGGACGGGTGAGGGTCAGGCTTCGGGGAAGGGTTAGGGTTAGGGTTCGGGCTAGGGTTAGGGTTAGGGAACGGGGACCGTTTAGGGTCCAGGTGAGGGTCCGACAACGCTTTAGGGGGAGCGTGCGTGTGAGGGCGCGGGTTAGTGTTAGCGTACGGGTTAGGATTAGGGGACGGGTGAGGGTCAGGCTTCGGGGAAGGGTTAGGGTTAGGGTTCGGGCTAGGGTTAGGGTTAGGGGACGGGGACGGTTTAGGGTCGAGGTGAGGGTCCGACAACGCTTTAGGGGGAGCGTGCGTGTGAGGGCGCGGGTTAGTGTGAGCCTACGGGTTAGGATTAGGGGACGGGTGAGGGTCAGGCTTCGCGGAAGTGTTAGGGTTAAGGTTCGGGCTAGGGTTAGGGTTAGGGGACAGGGACGGTTTAGGGTCCAGGTGAGGGTCCGACAACGCTTTAGGGGGAGCGTGCATGTCAGGGCGCGGGTTAGTGTGAGCATCCGGGTTAGGATTAGGGGACGGGTGAGTGTCAGGCTTCAGGGAAGGGTTAGGGTTAGGGTTCGGGCTAGGGTTAGGGTTAGGGGACGGGGACGGTTTAGGGTCCAGGTGAGGGTCCGACAACGCTTTAGGGGGATCGTGCGTGTGAGGGCGCGGGTTAGTGTGATCCTACGGGTTAGGATTAGGGGACGGGTGAGGGTCAGGCTTCGGGGAAGGGTTAGGGTTAGGGTTCGGGCTAGGGTTAGGGTTAGGGGACGGGGACGGTTTAGGGTCCAGGTGAGGGTCCGACAACGCTTTAGGGGAGCGTGCGTGTGAGGGCGCGGGTTAGTGTTACCGTACGGGTTAGGATTAGGGGACGGGTGAGCGTCAGGCTTTGGGGAAGGGTTAGGGTTAGGGTTCGGGCTAGGGTTAGGGTTAGGGGACGGGGACGGTTTAGGGTCCAGGTGAGGGTCCGACAACGCTTTAGGGGGAGCGTGCGTGTGAGGGCGTGGGTTAGTGTTAGCGTACGGGTTAGGATTAGGGGACGGGTGAGGGTCAGGCTTCGGGGAAGGGTTAGGGTTAGGGTTCGGGCTAGGGTTAGGGTTAGGGGACGGGGACGGTTTAGGGTCCAGGTGAGGGTCCGACAACGCTTTAGGGGGAGCGTGCGTGTGAGGGCGCAGGTTAGTGTGAGCCTACGTGTTAGGATTAGGGGACGGGTGAGGGTCAGGCTTCGTTGAAGGGTTAGGGTTAGGGTTCGGGCTAGGGTTAGGGTTAGGGTACGGGGACGGTTTAGGGTCCAGGTGAGGGTCCGACAACGCTTTAGGGGGAGCGTGCGTGTGAGGGCGCGGGTTAGTGTGAGCGTACGGGTTAGGATTAGGGGACGGGTGAGGGTCAGGCTTCGGGGAAGTGTTAGGGTTAGGGTTCGGGCTAGGGTTAGGGTTAGGGGATGGGGACGGTTTAGGGTCGAGGTGAGGGTCCGAAAACGCTTTAGGGGGAGCGTGCGTGTGAGGGCGCGGGTTAGTGTGAGCCTACGGGTTAGGATTAGGGGACGGGTGAGGGTCAGGCTTCGGGGAAGGGTTAGGGTTAGGGTTCGGGCTAGGGTTAGGGTTAGGGGACGGGGATGGTTTAGGGTCCAGGTGAGGGTCCGACAATGCTTTAGGGGGAGCGTGCGTGTGAGGGCGCGGGTTAGTGTGAGCATACGGGTTAGGATTAGGGGACAGGTGAGGGTCAGGCTTCGGGGAAGGGTTAGGGTTAGGGTTCGGGCTAGGGTTAGGGTTAGGGGACGGGGACGGTTTAGGGTCGAGGTGAGGGTCCGACAACGCTTTAGGGGGAGCGTGCGTGTGAGGGCGCGGGTTAGTGTTAGCGTACGGGTTAGGATTAGGGGACGGGTGAGGGTCAGGCTTCGGGGAAGGCTTAGGGTTAGGGTTCGGGCTAGGGTTAGGGTTAGGGGACAGGGACGGTTTAGGGTCCAGGTGAGGGTCCGACAACGCTTTAGGGGGATCGTGTGTGTGAGGGCGCGGGTTAATGTGAGCCTTCGGGTTAGGATTAAGGGACGGGTGAGGGTCAGGCTTCGGGGAAGGGTTAGGGTTAGGGTTCGGGCTAGGGTTAGGGTTAGGGGACGGGGACGGTTTAGGGTCCAGGTGAGGGTCCGACAACGCTTTAGGGGGAGCGTGCGTGTGAGGGCGCGGGTTAGTGTGAGCCTACGGGTTAGGATTTGGGGACGGGTGAGGGTCAGGCTTCGGGGAAGGGTTAGGGTTAGGGTTCGGGCTAGGGTTAGGGTTAGGGGACGGGGACGGTTTAGGATCGAGGTGAGGGTCCGACAATGCTTTAGGGGGAGCGTGCGTGTGAGGGCGCGGGTTAGTGTTACCGTACGGGTTAGGATTAGGGGACGGGTGAGCGTCAGGCTTCGGGGAAGGGTTAGGGTTAGGGTTCGGGCTAGGGTTAGGGTTAGGGGACGGGGACGGTTTAGGGTCCAGGTGAGGGTCCGACAACGCTTTAGGGGGAGCGTGCGTGTGAGGGCGCGGGTTAGTGTTACCGTACGTGTTAGGATTAGGGGACGGGTGAGCGTCAGGCTTCGGGGAAGGGTTAGGGTTAGGATTCGGGCTAGGGTTAGGGTTAGGGGACGCGGACGGTTTAGGGTTCAGGTGAGGGTCCGACAACGCTTTAGGGGGAGCGTGCGTGTGAGGGCACGGGTTAGTGTGTGCGTACGGGTTAGGATTAGGGGACGGGTGAGGGTCAGGCTTCGGGGAAGGGTTAGGGTTAGGGTTCGGGCTAGGGTTAGGGTTAGGGGCCTGGGAAGGTTTAGGGTCCAGGTGAGGGTCCGACAACGCTTTAGGGGGAGCGTGCGTGTGAGGGCGCGGGTTAGTGTGAGCGTACGGGTTAGGATTAGGGGACGGGTGAGGGTCAGGCTTCGGGGAAGGGTTAGGGTTAGGGTTCGGGCTAGGTTTAGGGTTAGGGGACGGGGACGGTTTAGGGTCCAGGTGAGGGTCCGACAACGCTTTAGGGGGAGCGTGCGTGTGAGGGCCCGGGTTAGTGTTAGCGTGCGGGTTAGGATTAGGGGACGGGTGAGGGTCAGGCTTCGGGGAAGGGTTAGGGTTAGGGTTCGGGCTAGGGTTAGGGTTAGGGGACGGGGACGGCTTAGGGTCCAATTGAGGGTCTGAAAACGCTTTAGGGGGAGCGTGCGTGTGAGGGCGTGGGTTAGTGTTAGCGTACGGGTTAGGATTAGGGGACGGGTGAGGGTCAGGCTTCGGGGAAGGGTTAGGGTTAGGGTTCGGGCTAGGGTTAGGGTTAGGGGACGGGGACGGTTTAGGGTCCAGGTGAGGTTCCGACAATGCTTTAGGGGGAGCGTGTGTGTGAGGGCGCGGGTTAGTGTGAGCCTACGGGTTAGGATTAGGGGACGGGTGAGGGTCAGGCTTCGGGGAAGTGTTAGGGTTAGGGTTCGGGCTAGGGTTAGGGTTAGGGGACGGGGACGGTTTAGGGTCGAGGTGAGGGTCCGACAACGCTTTAGGGGGAGCGTGCGTGTGAGGGCGCGGGTTAGTGTGAGCCTACGGGTTAGATTTAGGGGACGGGTGAGGGTCAGGCTTCGGGGAAGGGTTAGGTTTAGGGTTCGGGCTAGGGTTAGGGTTAGGGGACGGGGACGGTTTAGGGTCCAGGTGAGGGTCTGACAACGCCTTAGTGGGAGCGTGCGTGTGAGGGCGCGAGTTAGTGTGAGCGTATGGGTTAGGATTAGGGAACGGGTGAGGGTCAGGCTTCGGGGAAGTGTTATGGTTAGGGTTCGGGCTAGGGTTAGGGTTAGGGGACGGGGACGGTTTAGGGTCCAGGTGAGGGTCCGACAACGCTTTAGGGGGAGCGTGCGTGTGAGAGCGCGGGTTAGTGTGAGCCTACGGGTTAGGATTAGGGGACGGGTGAGGGTCAGGCTTCGGGGAAGGGTTAGGGTTAGGGTTCGGGCTAGGGTTAGGGTTAGGGGACGGGGACGGTTTAGGGTCGAGGTGAGGGTCCGACAACGCTTTAGGGGGAGCGAGCGTGTGAGGGCGCGGGTTAGTGTTACCGTACGGGTTAGGATTAGGGGACGGGTGAGCGTATGGCTTCGGGGAAGGGTTAGGGTTAGGGTTCGGGCTAGGGTTAGGGTTAGGGGACGGGGACGGTTTAGGGTCCAGATGACGGTCTGACAACGCTTTAGGGGGAGCGTGCGTGTGAGGGCGCGGGTTAGTGTGAGCCTACGCGTTAGGATTAGGTGACGGGTGAGGGTCAGGCTTCGGGGAAGGGTTAGGGTTAGGGTTCGGGCTAGGGTTAGGGTTAGGGGACGGGGACGGTTTAGGGTCCAGGTGAGGGTCCTACAACGCTTTAGGGGGAGCGTGCGTGTGAGGGCGCGGTTTAGTGTTACCGTACGGGTTAGGATTAGGGGACGGGTGAGCGTCAGGCTTCGGGGAAGGGTTAGGGTTAGGGTTCGGGCTAGGGTTAGGGTTAGGGGACGGGGACGGTTTAGGATCGAGGTGAGGGTCCGACAATGCTTTAGGGGGAGCGTGCGTGTGAGGGCGCGGGTTAGTGTTACCGTACGGGTTAGGATTAGGGGACGGGTGAGCGTCAGGCTTCGGGGAAGGGTTAGGGTTAGGGTTCGGGCTAGGGTTAGGGTTAGGGGACGGGGACGGTTTAGGGTCCAGGTGAGGGTCCGACAACGCTTTAGGGGGAGCGTGCGTGTGAGGGCGCGGGTTAGTGTTACCGTACGTGTTAGGATTAGGGGACGGGTGAGCGTCAGGCTTCGGGGAAGGGTTAGGGTTAGGATTCGGGCTAGGGTTAGGGTTAGGGGACGCGGACGGTTTAGGGTTCAGGTGAGGGTCCGACAACGCTTTAGGGGCAGCGTGCGTGTGAGGGCGCGGGTTAGTGTGAGCGTACGGGTTAGGATTAGGGGACGGGTGAGGGTCAGGCTTCGGGGAAGGGTTAGGGTTAGGGTTCGGGCTAGGTTTAGGGTTAGGGGACGGGGACGGTTTAGGGTCCAGGTGAGGGTCCGACAACGCTTTAGGGGGAGCGTGCGTGTGAGGGCGCGGGTTAGTGTGAGCCTACGGGTTAGGATTAGGGGACGGGTGAGGGTCAGGCTTCGGGGAAGGGTTAGGGTTAGGGTTCGGGCTAGGGTTAGGGTTAGGGGACGGGGACGGTTTAGGGTCGAGGTGAGGGTCCGACAACGCTTTAGGGGGAGCGTGCGTGTGAGGGCGCGGGTTAGTGTTAGCGTACGGGTTAGGATTAGGGGACGGGTGAGGGTCAGGCTTCGGGGAAGGCTTAGGGTTAGGGTTCGGGCTAGGGTTAGGGTTAGGGGACAGGGACGGTTTAGGGTCCAGGTGAGGGTCCGACAACGCTTTAGGGGGATCGTGTGTGTGAGGGCGCGGGTTAATGTGAGCCTTCGGGTTAGGATTAAGGGACGGGTGAGGGTCAGGCTTCGGGGAAGGGTTAGGGTTAGGGTTCGGGCTAGGGTTAGGGTTAGGGGACGGGGACGGTTTAGGGTCCAGGTGAGGGTCCGACAACGCTTTAGGGGGAGCGTGCGTGTGAGGGCGCGGGTTAGTGTGAGCCTACGGGTTAGGATTTGGGGACGGGTGAGGGTCAGGCTTCGGGGAAGGGTTAGGGTTAGGGTTCGGGCTAGGGTTAGGGTTAGGGGACGGGGACGGTTTAGGATCGAGGTGAGGGTCCGACAATGCTTTAGGGGGAGCGTGCGTGTGAGGGCGCGGGTTAGTGTTACCGTACGGGTTAGGATTAGGGGACGGGTGAGCGTCAGGCTTCGGGGAAGGGTTAGGGTTAGGGTTCGGGCTAGGGTTAGGGTTAGGGGACGGGGACGGTTTAGGGTCCAGGTGAGGGTCCGACAACGCTTTAGGGGGAGCGTGCGTGTGAGGGCGCGGGTTAGTGTTACCGTACGTGTTAGGATTAGGGGACGGGTGAGCGTCAGGCTTCGGGGAAGGGTTAGGGTTAGGATTCGGGCTAGGGTTAGGGTTAGGGGACGCGGACGGTTTAGGGTTCAGGTGAGGGTCCGACAACGCTTTAGGGGGAGCGTGCGTGTGAGGGCACGGGTTAGTGTGTGCGTACGGGTTAGGATTAGGGGACGGGTGAGGGTCAGGCTTCGGGGAAGGGTTAGGGTTAGGGTTCGGGCTAGGGTTAGGGTTAGGGGCCTGGGAAGGTTTAGGGTCCAGGTGAGGGTCCGACAACGCTTTAGGGGGAGCGTGCGTGTGAGGGCGCGGGTTAGTGTGAGCGTACGGGTTAGGATTAGGGGACGGGTGAGGGTCAGGCTTCGGGGAAGGGTTAGGGTTAGGGTTCGGGCTAGGTTTAGGGTTAGGGGACGGGGACGGTTTAGGGTCCAGGTGAGGGTCCGACAACGCTTTAGGGGGAGCGTGCGTGTGAGGGCCCGGGTTAGTGTTAGCGTGCGGGTTAGGATTAGGGGACGGGTGAGGGTCAGGCTTCGGGGAAGGGTTAGGGTTAGGGTTCGGGCTAGGGTTAGGGTTAGGGGACGGGGACGGCTTAGGGTCCAATTGAGGGTCTGAAAACGCTTTAGGGGGAGCGTGCGTGTGAGGGCGTGGGTTAGTGTTAGCGTACGGGTTAGGATTAGGGGACGGGTGAGGGTCAGGCTTCGGGGAAGGGTTAGGGTTAGGGTTCGGGCTAGGGTTAGGGTTAGGGGACGGGGACGGTTTAGGGTCCAGGTGAGGTTCCGACAATGCTTTAGGGGGAGCGTGTGTGTGAGGGCGCGGGTTAGTGTGAGCCTACGGGTTAGGATTAGGGGACGGGTGAGGGTCAGGCTTCGGGGAAGTGTTAGGGTTAGGGTTCGGGCTAGGGTTAGGGTTAGGGGACGGGGACGGTTTAGGGTCGAGGTGAGGGTCCGACAACGCTTTAGGGGGAGCGTGCGTGTGAGGGCGCGGGTTAGTGTGAGCCTACGGGTTAGATTTAGGGGACGGGTGAGGGTCAGGCTTCGGGGAAGGGTTAGGTTTAGGGTTCGGGCTAGGGTTAGGGTTAGGGGACGGGGACGGTTTAGGGTCCAGGTGAGGGTCTGACAACGCCTTAGTGGGAGCGTGCGTGTGAGGGCGCGAGTTAGTGTGAGCGTATGGGTTAGGATTAGGGAACGGGTGAGGGTCAGGCTTCGGGGAAGTGTTATGGTTAGGGTTCGGGCTAGGGTTAGGGTTAGGGGACGGGGACGGTTTAGGGTCCAGGTGAGGGTCCGACAACGCTTTAGGGGGAGCGTGCGTGTGAGAGCGCGGGTTAGTGTGAGCCTACGGGTTAGGATTAGGGGACGGGTGAGGGTCAGGCTTCGGGGAAGGGTTAGGGTTAGGGTTCGGGCTAGGGTTAGGGTTAGGGGACGGGGACGGTTTAGGGTCGAGGTGAGGGTCCGACAACGCTTTAGGGGGAGCGAGCGTGTGAGGGCGCGGGTTAGTGTTACCGTACGGGTTAGGATTAGGGGACGGGTGAGCGTATGGCTTCGGGGAAGGGTTAGGGTTAGGGTTCGGGCTAGGGTTAGGGTTAGGGGACGGGGACGGTTTAGGGTCCAGATGACGGTCTGACAACGCTTTAGGGGGAGCGTGCGTGTGAGGGCGCGGGTTAGTGTGAGCCTACGCGTTAGGATTAGGTGACGGGTGAGGGTCAGGCTTCGGGGAAGGGTTAGGGTTAGGGTTCGGGCTAGGGTTAGGGTTAGGGGACGGGGACGGTTTAGGATCGAGGTGAGGGTCCGACAATGCTTTAGGGGGAGCGTGCGTGTGAGGGCGCGGGTTAGTGTTACCGTACGGGTTAGGATTAGGGGACGGGTGAGCGTCAGGCTTCGGGGAAGGGTTAGGGTTAGGGTTCGGGCTAGGGTTAGGGTTAGGGGACGGGGACGGTTTAGGGTCCAGGTGAGGGTCCGACAACGCTTTAGGGGGAGCGTGCGTGTGAGGGCGCGGGTTAGTGTTACCGTACGTGTTAGGATTAGGGGACGGGTGAGCGTCAGGCTTCGGGGAAGGGTTAGGGTTAGGATTCGGGCTAGGGTTAGGGTTAGGGGACGCGGACGGTTTAGGGTTCAGGTGAGGGTCCGACAAAGCTTTAGGGGGAGCGTGCGTGTGAGGGCGCGGGTTAGTGTGAGCATACGGGTTAGGATTAGGGGACGGGTGAGGGTCAGGCTTCGGGGAAGGGTTAGGGTTAGGGTTCGGGCTAGGGTTAGGGTTAGGGGCCTGGGAAGGTTTAGGGTCCAGGTGAGGGTCCGACAACGCTTTAGGGGCAGCGTGCGTGTGAGGGCGCGGGTTAGTGTGAGCGTACGGGTTAGGATTAGGGGACGGGTGAGGGTCAGGCTTCGGGGAAGGGTTAGGGTTAGGGTTCGGGCTAGGTTTAGGGTTAGGGGACGGGGACGGTTTAGGGTCCAGGTGAGGGTCCGACAACGCTTTAGGGGGAGCGTGCGTGTGAGGGCGCGGGTTAGTGTGAGCCTACGGGTTAGGATTAGGGGACGGGTGAGGGTCAGGCTTCGGGGAAGGGTTAGGGTTAGGGTTCGGGCTAGGGTTAGGGTTAGGGAACGGGGACCGTTTAGGGTCCAGGTGAGGGTCCGACAACGCTTTAGGGGGAGCGTGCGTGTGAGGGCGCGGGTTAGTGTTAGCGTACGGGTTAGGATTAGGGGACGGGTGAGGGTCAGGCTTCGGGGAAGGGTTAGGGTTAGGGTTCGGGCTAGGGTTAGGGTTAGGGGACGGGGACGGTTTAGGGTCGAGGTGAGGGTCCGACAGCGCTTTAGGGGGAGCGTGCGTGTGAGGGCGCGGGTTAGTGTGAGCCTACGGGTTAGGATTAGGGGACGGGTGAGGGTCAGGCTTCGGGGAAGGGTTAGGATTAGGATTCGGGCTAGGGTTAGGGTTAGGGGACGGGGACGGTTTAGGGTCGAGGTGAGGGTCCGACAACGCTTTAGGGGGAGCGTGCGTGTGAGGGCGCGGGTTAGTGTGAGCCTACGGGTTAGGATTAGGGGACGGGTGAGGGTCAGGCTTCGCGGAAGTGTTAGGGTTAAGGTTCGGGCTAGGGTTAGGGTTAGGGGACGGGGACGGTTTAGGGTCCAGGTGAGGGTCCGACAACGCTTTAGGGGGAGCGTGCATGTCAGGGCGCGGGTTAGTGTGAGCATCCGGGTTAGGATTAGGGGACGGGTGAGTGTCAGGCTTCGGGGAAGGGTTAGGGTTAGGGTTCGGGCTAGGGTTAGGGTTAGGGGACGGGGACGGTTTAGGGTCCAGGTGAGGGTCCGACAACGCTTTAGGGGGAGCGTGCGTGTGAGGGCGCGGGTTAGTGTTAGCGTACGGGTTAGGATTAGGGGAAGGGTGAGGGTCAGGCTTCGGGGAAGGCTTAGGGTTAGGGTTCGGGCTAGGGTTAGGTTTAGGGGACGGGGACGGTTTAGGGTCCAGGTGAGGGTCCGACAACGCTTTAGGGGGAGCGTGTGTGTGAGGGCGCGGGTTAATGTGAGCCTACGGGTTAGGATTAGGGGACGGGTGAGGGTCAGGCTTCGGGGAAGGGTTAGGGTTAGGGTTCGGGCTAGGGTTAGGGTTAGGGGACGGGGACGGTTTAGGGTCCAGGTGAGGGTCCGACAACACTATAGGGGGAGCGTGCGTGTGAGGGCGCGGGTTAGTGTTACCGTACGTGTTAGGATTAGGGGACGGGTGAGCGTCAGGCTTCGGGGAAGGGTTAGGGTTAGGGTTCGGGCTAGGGTTAGGGTTAGGGGACGGGGACAGTTTAGGGTCCAGGTGAGGGTCCGACAACGCTTTAGGGGGAGCGTGCGTGTGAGGGCGTGGGTTAGTGTTAGCGTACGGGTTAGGATTAGGGGACGGGTGAGGGTCAGGCTTCGGGGAAGGGTAAGGGTTAGGGTTCGGGCTAGGGTTAGGGTTAGGGGACGGGGACGGTTTAGGGTCCAGGTGAGGGTCCGACAACGCTTTAGGGGGAGCGTGCGTGTGAGGGCGCGGGTTAGTGTGAGCATACGGGTTAGGATTAGCGGACGGGTGAGGGTCAGGCTTCGGGGAAGGGTTAGGGTTAGGGTTCGGGCTAGGGTTAGGGTTAGGGGACGGGGACGGTTTAGGGTCGAGGTGAGGGTCCGACAACGATTTAGGGGGAGCGTGCGTGTGAGGGCGCGGGTTAGTGTTAGCGTACGGGTTAGGATTAGGGGACGGGTGAGGGTCAGGCTTCGGGGAAGGCTTAGGGTTAGGGTTCGGTCTAGGGTTAGGGTTAGGGGACGGGGACGGTTTAGGGTCCAGGTGAGGGTCCGACAACGCTTTAGGGGGAGCGTGTGTGTGAGGGCGCGGGTTAATGTGAGCCTACGGGTTAGGATTAGGGGACGGGTGAGGGTCAGGCTTCGGGGAAGGGTTAGGGTTAGGGTTCGGGCTAGGGTTAGGGTTAGGGGACGGGGACGGTTTAGGGTGCAGGTGAGGGTCCGACAACGCTTTAGGGGGAGCGTGCGTGTGAGGGCGCGGGTTAGTGTGAGCCTACGGGTTAGGATTAGGGGACGGGTGAGGGTCAGGCTTCGGGGAAGGGTTAGGGTTAGGATTCGGGCTAGGGTTAGGGTTAGGGGACGGGGACGGTTTAGGATCGAGGTGAGGGTCCGACAACGCTTTAGGGGGAGCGTGCGTGTGAGGGCGCGGGTTAGTGTTACCGTACGGGTTAGGATTAGGGGACGGGTGAGCGTCAGGCTTCGGGGAAGGGTTAGGGTTAGTGTTCGGGCTAGGGTTAGGGTTAGGGGACGGGGACGGTTTAGGGTCCAGGTGAGAGTCCTACAACGCTTTAGGGGGAGCGTCCGTGTGAGGGCGCGGGTTAGTGTGAGCCTACGGGTTAGGATTAGGGGACGGGTGAGGGTCAGGCTTCGGGGAAGGGTTAGGTTTAGGGTTCGGGCTAGGGTTAGGGTTAGGGGACGGGGACGGTTTAGGGTTGAGGTGAGGGTCCGACAACGCTTTAGGGGGAGCGTGCGTGTGAGGGCGCGGGTTAGTGTTAGCGTACGTCTTAGGATTAGGGGACGGGTGAGGGTCAGGCTTCGGGGAAGGGTTAGGGTTAGGGTTCGGGCTAGGGTTAGGGTTAGGGGACGGGGACGGTTTAGGGTCCAGGTGAGGGTCCGACAACGCTTTAGGGGGAGCGTGCGTGTGAGGGCGCGGGTTAGTGTTCGCGTACAGGTTAGGATTAGGGGACGGATGAGGGTCAGGCTTCGGGGAAGGGTTAGGGTTAGGGTTCGGGCTAGGGTTAGGGTTAGGGGACGGGGACGGTTTAGGGTCCAGGTGAGGTTACGACAACGCTTTAGGGAGAGCGTGCGTGTGAGGGCGTGGGTTAGTGTTAGCGTTCGGGTTAGGATTATGGGACGGGTGAGGGTCAGGCTTCGGGGAAGCCTTAGGGTTAGGGTTCGGGCTAGGGTTAGGGTTAGGGGACGGGGACGGTTTAGGGTCCAGGTGAGGGTCCGACAACGCTTTAGGGGGAGCGTGCGTGTGAGGGCGTGGGTTAGTGTTAGCGTACGTGTTAGGAATAGGGGACGGGTGAGGGTCAGGCTTCGGGGAAGAGTTAGGGTTAGGGTTCGGGCTAGGGTTACGGTTAGGGGACGGGGACGGTTTAGGGTTCAGGTGAGGGTCCGACAACGCTTTAGGGGGAGCGTGCGTGTGAGGGGGCGGGTTAGTGTTAGCGTACGGGTTAGGATTAGGGGACAGGTGAGGGTCAGGCTTCGGGGAAGGCTTAGGGTTAGGGTTCGGGCTAGGGTTAGGGTTAGGGGACGGGGACGGTTTAGGATGCAGGTGAGGGTCCGACAACGCTTTAGGGGGAGCGTGCGTGTGAGGGCGCGGGTTAGTGTGAGCGTACGGGTTAGGATTAGGGGAAGGGTGAGGGTCAGGCTTTGGGGAAGGGTTAGGGTTAGGTTTCGGGCTAGGGTTGGGTTAGGGGATGGGGACGGTTTTGGGTCCAGGTGAGGGTCCGACAACGCTTTAGGGGGAGCGTGCGTGTGAGGGCGCGGGTTAGTGTGAGCCTACGGTTTAGGATTAGGGGACGGGTGAGGGTCAGGCTTCGGGGAAGGGTTAGGGTTAGGGTTCGGGCTAGGGTTAGGGTTAGGGGACGGGGACGGTTTAGGGTTCAGGTGAGGGTCCGACAACGCTTTAGTGGGAGCGTGCGTGTGAGGGCCCGGGTTAGTGTCAGGGTGCGGGTTAGGATTAGGGGACGGGTGAGGGTCAGGCTTTGGGGAAGGCTTAGGGTTAGGGTTCGGGCTAGGGTTAGGGTTAGGGGACGGGGATGGTTTAGGGTCAAGGTGAGTGTCCGACAACGCTTTAGGGGGAGCGTGCGTGTGAGGGCGCGGGTTAGTGTGAGCGTACGGGTTAGGATTAGGGGACGGGTGAGGGTCAGGCTTCGGGGATGGGTTAGGGTTAGGGTTCGGGCTAGGGTTAGGGTTAGGGGACGGGGACGCTTTAGGGTCCAGGTGAGGGTCCGACAACGCTTTAGGGGGAGCGTGCGTTTGAGGGCGCGGGTTAGTGTTAGCGTACGGGTTAGGATTAGGGGACGGGTGAGGGTCAGGCTTCGGGGAAGTGTTATGGTTAGGGTTCGGGCTGGGGTTAGGGTTAGGGGACGGGGATGGTTTAGGGTCCAGGTGAGGGTCCGACAACGCTTTAGGGGGAGCGTGCTTGTGAGGGCGCGGGTTAGTGTGAGCCTACGGGTTAGGATTAGGGGACGGGTGAGTGTCAGGCTTCAGGGAAGTGTTAGGGTTAGGGTTCGGGCTAGGGTTAGGGTTAGGGACGGGAACGGTTTTGGGTCCAGGTGAGGGTCCGACAAAGCTTTAGGGGGAGCGTGCGTGTGAGGGCGCGGGTTAGTGTGAGCCTACGGGTTACGATTAGGGGACGGGTGAGGGTCAGGCTTTGGGGAAGGGTTAAGGTTAGGGTTCGGGCTAGGGTTAGGGTTAGGGGACGAGGACGGTTTAGGGTCCAAGTGAGGGTCCGACAACGCTTTAGGGGGAGCGTGCGTGTGAGGGCGCGGGTTAGTGTGAGCCTACGGGTTAGGATTAGGGGACGGGTGAGGGTCAGGCTTCGGGGAAGTGTTAGGGTTAGTGTTCGGGCTAGGGTTAGGGTTAGGGGACGGAGACGGTTTAGTGTCCAGGTGAGGGTTCGACAACGCTTTAGGGGGAGCGTGCGTGTGAGTTCGCGGGTTAGTGTTAGCGTACGGGTTAGGATTAGGGACGGGTGAGGGTTAGGCTTCGGAGAAGGGTTAGGGTTAGGGTTCGGGCTAGGGTTAGGGTTAGGGGACGGGGACGGTTTAGGGTCCAGGTGAGGGTCCGACAACGCTTTAGGGGGAGCGTGCGTGTGAGTGCGCGGGTTAGTGTGAGCCTACGGGTTAGGATTAGGGGACGGGTGAGGGTCAGGCTTCGGGGAAGGGTTAGGGTTAGGGTTCGGGCTAGGGTTAGGGTTAGGGGACGGGGACGGTTTAGGATCCAGGTGACGGTCCAACAACGCTTTAGGGGGAGCGTGCATGTGAGGACGCGGGTTACTGTTAGCCTACGGGTTGGGATTAGGGGACGGGTGAGGGTCAGGCTTTGGGGAAGTGTTAAGGTTAGGTTTCGGGCTAGGGTTAGGGTTAGGGGACGGGGACGGTTTAGGGTTCAGGTGAGGGTCCGACAACGCTTTAGGGGGAGCGTGCGTGTGAGGGCGCGGGTTAGTGTGAGCGTACGGGTTAGGATTAGGGGACGGGTGAGGGTCAGGCTTCGGGGAAGTGTTAGGGTTAGGGTTCAGGCTAGGGTTAGGGTTAGGGGACGGGGACGGTTTAGGGTCCAGGTGAGGGTCCGACAACGCTTTAGGGGGAGCGTGCGTGTGAGGGCGCGGGTTAGTGTGAGCGTACGGGTTAGGATTAGGGGACGGGTGAGGGTCAGGCTTCGGGGAAGGGTTAGGGTTAGGGTTCGGGCTAGGGTTAGGGTTAGGGGACGGGGACGGTTTACGGTCCAGGTGAGGGTCCGACAACGCTTTAGGGGGAGCGTGCGTGTGAGGGCGCGGGTTAATGTGAGCGTACGGGTTAGGATTAGGGGACGGGTGAGGGTCAGGCTTCGGGGAAGGGTTAGGGTTAGGGTTCGGGCTAGGGTTAGGGTTAGGGGACGGGGACGGTTTAGGGTCCAGGTGAGGGTCCGACAACGCTTTAGGGGGAGCGTGCGTGTGAGGGCCCGGGTTAGTGTTAGCGTGCGGGTTAGGATTAGGAGACGGGTGAGGGTCAGGCTTCGGGGAAGGGTTAGGGTTAGGGTTCGGGCTAGGGTTAGGGTTAGGGGACGGGGACGGCTTAGGGTCCAATTGAGGGTCCGACAACGCTTTAGGGGGAGCGTGCGTGTGAGGGCGTGGGTTAGTGTTAGCGTACGGGTTAGGATTAGGGGACGGGTGAGGGTCAGGCTTCGGGGAAGGGTTAGGGTTAGGGTTCGGGCTAGGGTTAGGGTTAGGGGACGGGGACGGTTTAGGGTCGAGGTGAGGGTCCGACAACGCTTTAGGGGGAGCGTGCGTGTGAGGGCGCGGGTTAGTGTGAGCCTACGGGTTAGGATTAGGGGACGGGTGAGGATCAGGCTTCGGGGAAGTTTTAGGGTTAGGGTTCGGGCTAGGGTTAGGGTTAGGGGACGGGGACGGTTTAGGATCCAGGTGACGGTCCAACAACGCTTTAGGGGGAGCGTGCGTGTGAGGGCGCGGGTTAGTGTGAGCCTACGGGTTAGGATTAGGGGACGGGTGAGGGTCAGGCTTCGGGGAAGGGTTAGGGTTAGGGTTTGGGCTAGGGTTACGGTTAGGGGACGGGGACGGTTTAGGGTCCAGGTGAGGGTCCGACAACGTTTTAGGGGGAGCGTGCGTGTGAGGGCGCGGGTTAGTGTTAGGGTTAGGGTTAGTGTTAGGGTTAGGGTTAGGGTTAGGGTTAGGGTTAGGGGTTAGGGTTAGGGTTAGTGTTAGGTTTAGGGTTAGGGTTAGGGTTAGGGTTAGGGTTAGGGCTAGGGTTAGGGTTAGGGCTAGGGCTAGGGCTTAGGAAATAGGGGGATAGAATATATTCAGGAAAAAACGCATATGCCCTTTTTGGCCAAGTGCATCATTGTGGACGTTCTGCCTCTTTTCCTATGCTTTAAATGCAATTCCAGTCTACCTCCTGAAATCGGTTTCCTGCAATTCTGCCCCGCTTTCAAGTCCTCTTGGCAGCCTTACTTCAGTATATTTTTCGACGATAGCTGTCATTTATACCTCTGCAGGTTTGTGAATTACAGTGCCCCTGAGCTCCTTTCTTCAACTCGCTTTCTTGTGAGCTGGCCGCAACACCGCAGGATTGCTTCAGGCCCTAATCTGGTTCCGGCACGGCACGCTGAGCCTTTGGTTAATTCCTCTTCCTGGTGGGAATTGAGAGTTAAATTTGCCCGTCCAGACACCTCCAGCTAGTCTGTCATTGGTTCTCCCTATTCCTGTTCATCTTCCACAGAAATTGCAATCTGGGCCAAACAGGAGGTTAAAGGCACTGACTGTGCAAGTCGGGAGAGTGTTAGTAAAGCGTCTGGAATGTTGCACCCGAGTACCAGGGGACGAAAACTGACACATATTGGAACACGTCTCCCGATCACACGGTTGATCATACTCTGGGTTCCACATGCATGTTTTAGCTGAAGGAAGAATACCTTCAACCTGGAGAGTTGAGACCCGTGGAATGGGTACCATGCAATATGACTTCAAAGGGTCTTCATTTGCTCACCGAACCTCTCCAATCCTATCACTGCTACGTTTATGCCCCTGCACACACGCTTGATTCTCTTTCAGAGACATAGCAATCCATAGGTTTTAAGATACTTCCTAGTCAGGTACACTCTTAGGCATTTAATATGGGGTGTTGAGTCCATTTGGTTGAGCAAGGAGTAGCTCTTGTCTATTCCATATTTGGCTTAAGGAACTTTATCTGTGCTCATTTCAATCTCTGGTTTTATGCAGCACCCCAACTCACCTTTCCCCTTAAGCAAGCATAAGTTGGTTTTCTAAATTTGAGACCCTGTTCTGTTTTGTAATTCAGTTCCTGTGTAGCCAAGTTTACATTCCGTGTATTAGTGATATCTTATGATGTTTCTTTTTCTGTGTGACTTATTTCAGTTAGAATCATCATACCTGAATCCACTCATTATGCTGCTACGGGCCTGATGACATAGATTTCCTTGCTGAGTGATATTGCATTGTGCGTAAGTACCACAACTTCTTTATCCATTTTTCACTTTCTGCGATATTGCACTTGTATCGTAAACCAGGTTCTTGTAAACAGAGCCGTCCCAACCTTTGGGTTGGCTGTGTCTTTTTGATTTTAATTTCCCTAAGCTATAGGACCCTAAGTGGAAGTGTCCTAGGCTCTGTTGCTTTGTTTTTTAGATGTTTCAGGAAACACCATACACTTCTCCCGAGTGGCTGTTGGCAATTGACATCCCGCCCATCAGCATAACAAGGCTCCCAGTTCTCCATGGCCTGTCCTGCCTTTCTGGATTTTACACTTTTTTCAGATGGCCCTTTTGACCGGGGGGAAGTGAGACTTCATTGTAGTGCAGATGTCCTTTGCAAGCTTGCTTGGTTGGCCAAAAAGGGCGTATGCGTTTTTTCCTGAATATATTCAGGAAAAAACGCATACGCCCTTTTTGGCCAAGTGCATCATTGTGGACATTCTGCCTCTTTTCCTATGCTTTAAATGCAATTCCGGTCTACCTCCTGAAATCGGTTACCTGCAATTCTGCCCCGCTTTCAAGTCCTCTTGGCAGCCTTACTTCAGTATATTTTTGGACGATAGCTGTCATTTATAACTCTGCAGGTTTGTGAATTACAGTGCCCCTGAGCTCCTTTCTTCAACTCGCTTTCTCGTGAGCTGGCCGCAACACCGCAGGATGGCTTCAGGCCCTAATCTTGTTCCGGCACGGCACGCTGAGCCTTTGGTTAATTCCTATTCCTGGTGGGAAATGAGAGTTAAATTTGCCCGTCCAGACACCTCCAGCTAGTCTGTCATTGGTTCTCCCTATTCCTGTTCATCTTCCGCAGAAATTGCAAACTGGGCCAAACAGGAGGTTAAAGGCACTGACTCTCCAAGTCGGGAGAGTGTTAGTAAAGCGTCTGGCATGTTGCACCCGAGTACCAGGGGACGAAAACTGACACATTTTGGAACACGTCTCCCGATCACACGGTTGATCATTCTCTGGGTTCCACATGCATGTTTTAGCTGAAGGAAGTATCCCTTAAACCTGGAGAGTTGAGACCCATGGAATGCGTACCATGCAATATGACTTCAAAGGTCTTCATTTGCTCACCGAACCTCACCAATCTTATGAGCCCCAAGTGTCCAGCCTTATGTGTCACCCAGCTCTGGGTGTAGATGTGGTAAATGCAGGTTGCATCAGAAGCCTTGAATGATTACTTAAGTATTTCTCTCTATTTCACTGTCATTGTGTTTTGTTTAAGAAATTTATTTTTATTATGGTATTTACCTGATTTTCACTGCTTTAATGCAGCTGTACACACTCTTGATTCTCTTACAGAGATATATAAATCCATAGGTTTTATGATTCTTACTAGTCAGGTATATTCCTAGGCGTTGAATATGGGGTGTTGAGTCCATTTCGTTGAGCAAGGAGTAGCTCTTGTCTATTCCATATTTGGCTTAAGGAACTTTATCTGTGCTCATTTCAATCTCTGGTTTTATGCAGCACCCCAACTCACCTTTCCCCTTAAGCAAGCATAAGTTGGGTTTCTAAATTTGAGACCCTGTTCTGTTTTGGAATTCAGTTCCTGTGTAGCCAAGTTTACATTCCGTGTATTAGTGATACCTTATGATGTTTCTTTTTCTGTGTGACTTATTTCAGTTAGATTCATCGTACTTAGTCCACTCATTATGCTGCTACGGGCCTGATGACATAGATTTCATTGCTGAGTGATATTGCATTGTACGTAAGTACCACAACTTCTTTATCCATTTTTCACTTTCTGCGATATTGAACTTGTACCGTATATGAGGTTCTTGTAAACAGAGCCATCCCAACCTTTGGGGTGGCTGTGTCTTTTTGATTTTAATTGCCCTAAACTATAGTACCATAAGTGGAAGTGCCCTAGGCTCTGTTGCTTTGTTTTTTAGATGTTTCAGGAAACACCAAACACTTCTGCAGAGTGGCTGTTGGCAATTTACATCCTGCCCATCAGCATAACAAGGCTCCCAGTTCTCCATGGCCTGTCCTGCCTTTATGGATTTTACACTTTTTTCAGATGGCCCTTTTGACCAGGGGGAATTGAGACTTCATTGTAGTGCAGATTTCCTTTGCAAGCTTGCTTGGTTGGCCAAAAAGGGCGTATGCGTTTTTTCCTGAATATATTCAGGAAAAAACGCATACGCCCTTTTTGGGCAAGTCAGGTTTTTGAATTGCAGTGGCCCTTAGCTCCATTTTTCAGCTCTTAGTTTTGTGATCTTGCCCCATAACCACAGGATTCCTTGAAGCCCTATTCTTCTTCTGGGGCACCTTGCTGTGCCCTTGGTTCATTCTTCTTACTGATGTGAAATTAGAGTGACATGTGCCCATTGAAACCGCTACAGCTAGTTTCTCACTGGTTCCCCCTATTCCCATTCATCCTCCGCACTAACTGAAGACTGTGCGATACCAGAACTTAAAGGCATTGACTCTCCATGTGGGGATGTTGTTAGTAAAGCGGCTGGAATGTCGATCCGGAGCCCCAGGAGAGGAAAAATGTGGTGTGTTTTAGAAACCTTTCCCGATCATATGGTATACCAGTCGCTGGGTTTCCCAAGCATGGTTTAGCTGTAGGAAGATTCCCTTCAACCTGGAGTGTTGGGACCCTTGGAATGAGTAGCATGAAGTATTGCATTAAACTTTCGGCAGTTGCTCACCGAAGCTCACCAATCCTCTCAGCCCCAAGTGTCCAGCCTTATGTCTTATCCAGCTGTGGGTTTATATGTGGTCAATCCAGGTTGCATCACAGCCCCTGAGCGAATTTTGTAAGAATTTTTCTCTCTTTCATTGTTTCTGCGTTTTGTTTTTAAAATTTATTTCTATAATGGGGTTTAGCTCATTTTCACTGCTGTGTTTGTGCCGCTCTGCACACACTTGATTCCCTTATGGAGATATATCAATACATGGGTTTTAAGATTCTTATTACTCAGATATATTTCTCTGCGGTGTATAGGGTGTGTTGAGGCCAGTTCATTGAGCAAGGTGTAGATCTTGTCTAATACCTATTTGGTTTCTTGAACGGTATCTGTGCTAATTTCAAACTCTGGTTTTATGCATCACCCCACCTCTCCTTTCCCCTTAAGCTGACATAAGTGTGTTTTCTAAATGTGAGACACTGTTCTGTTCTGTAATTCATTTCTTGTGCAGCCATATTTACCCTCCCTCTATAAGTGATATCTTATGATATGTTTCTTTTTCTGTTTGACTTATTTCAAGTAGTATTATCGGACCTAAATCCACTCTTTATCCTTCTACTAGCCTTATTACATTGATTTCATGGTGAAGAGATATTCCATTGTACATAAGTACCACATCTTCTTTATCCATTGTTCTCTTTCCTGGGATATTTAAGGTGTACTGAAGTTGAGGTTCTTGTAAACAGAGTAGCCCTAAACTGTGGTGTGCTTGTGTCTTGTTGATTTTTAGACTTCCCTAGATATACTCCCATGATTGGAAGTGTCCTATGCTCTGTAGCTCTGTTTTTAGATGATTTAGGAACCACCATACACTTCTCCAGAGTGGCTCTCGGCAGTTCACACACTGCCCATCAGCGTATAAAGGCTCCCTGTTCTCCATGGCCTGTCCTGCATTTCTGGTTTTTACAATTTTTTAGGATGGCCCTTTTGACCGGTGGGAAATGAGACTTCTTTGTTGTGCACATTTGCATTGCTTGCTTGCTTCGTTGCCCATAAAGTGCGTATGCGTTTTTTCCTGGATATAATCAGGAAAAATCGCATACGCCCTTTTGGGCCAACTGCATCATTGTCGAAATTCTGCCGCTTTTCATGTGCGTTAAAGACGAGTCCAATCTATCTCTTGAAATCTGTTTCTTGCAATTCTGTCTTGCATTCAGATCCTCTTCTTTGCCTTACCTCAACATATTTTTGGACGTTAGTTTTCATTTATAACTCTGCAGGTTTGTGAATTGCAGTGACCCTGAGCTCCATGTTTTAAGTTGCTCTTTTGTGAGCTGGCCTCAAACGCGCAGGATTGCTTCAGGCCCTATTTTGGCTCCGGCGAGGCAGGCTGAGCCTTTTTTTAATTCTTATTCTTAATGGGAAATTAGAGTGATATGTGCCCGTCCAAACCCCTACAACTCTTCTCTCATTGGTTCCCCCTCTTCCCGTTCATCCTCCTCACAATTTGCAAAATGTGTGAAACAGAAGTTTAAATGTGCTGATTCTCCAAGTGGGGAGCTTCTAAGTAACGTGGCTGGAATGGTGAACAGGAGCACCAGGAGAGGATAAATGAGGTGCATTTTAGACACATCTCCCGATCACATGGTGTACAGTCCTCTGGGTTTTCCATGCATGTTTTAGCTGTAGGAAGATCCCTTGAACCTGCAGATTTGGGACCCATTGAATGGGTACCAGGTAGTATTACTTTAAAGGGTGTGCATTTCCTCACCCAACCTCACATTTCTCTTAGCGCAAACAGTTTCCAGCCTTATGTCTCATCCTGCTGTGGGTCTAGATGTGTTCAATCCATGTTGCATCACCGTCCCTGAGGAAAAGTTGTAAGAGGTTTTCTCTGTCTCTCTGTCGTTTATTTTTTTCAATTTATTACTATATTGGTTACAGCTGATTTTCAAAGCTCTGTTTCTTGCTGCTGTACATCCACTTGATTCACGTACAGAGAGACATCAATAAATTCTTTTTCAGATTCTTACCAGTCGTATATATTCTTTTCCGGTGACTTGAGTGTGCTGAGTGCAGTTCTTTTAGCTACCGTGTAGGCCTTGTTGATTATCAGTTTGGTATTTGGAATGGTATCTTTGCTAATTTCAACCTCCTGGATGATGCCTCACCCCTCCCCACCTTTCCCGTTTAGCAGCCTTATGCGTGTTTTCTACATATTTGACTATGTTTTTGTTTTGTAATTTATTTCATGTGTAGCCATTTTGGATTCCACCTTTAAGTGATATCTTATGATATGTGTCTTCTTCTTTTTGAATTCTGTCACTTAGAATGATCATACGTAACTCCTCCGGAGTTGTTACAGCTGGCCATATTTCATTGATTTCCAGGCTGAATAATATTCCACTCTACCTAAGTACCACATCTCTATCCATTTTTTCCCTCCAGAGACATTTAAGTTATATCCTAGTCGAGGATCTTTTAAACAGAGAGGGGGTAAACATTGGGGTGCCTGTGTCCTCTCGATTTTTGTTTTTCCCAAGATATACGCCCATGAGTGCAAGTGCCCTATGCTCTGTAGCTCATTGTTTAGATGCTTTAGTAGACACAATACACTTCTCCAGAATGGCCGTTGGCAATATACATTTCCACTATAAGTCTCACAGGGCTCCCTCTTCTCCTTGCCCTGTCCTGCATTTCTGTTGTTTACGCTTTATGAGGATGGCTCTTCTGACTGATGCGAAGTGATGTCTTTTGTAGTATTGACTTCCAGTGCCCACCTGTTTGGTTGGCTAAAAAGGTGTACGCTCTTTTCTTGAATATATACACAAAAAAACGCATACACCCTTTTTGGCCAACTGCAATGTTGGCAATGTTCAGCTCCTTTTCTTGTGCTTAATGGCGAGTCCTTTCTACCTCCTCAAATCCCTTTCCTGCCATTCTCCCTTGCTTACAAGTCCTTTTCTCTGACTTTCCTCAAGACATTTTTCAGTGATGGATATTTTCAACTCTGCAGTTTTGTGAATTTTACTGCCCCTGAGTTCTATTGTTCAACTTGTGTTTATGGGAACTGGCCACAAAGCAGCGGGATTTCCTCAAGCCCGATACTGTTTCCATGGGCAACCCTAGCCTTTGGTCAATTCGTCTTCCTGATTGGAAATTAGAGTGACATGTGCCTGTCTGAACACGTAGGACTTGCCTCTCATTGTTCCTCATCCTTCCGCTTCATCCTCTGGACAAATTCCAAACTGTACGCAACAGGATGTTGACAGTGCTGACATCTCCAAGTGGGGAGACTGTTAGTAAAGACGCTGGAGGGGTGAACCCGAGCACCAGGAGATGAGGAGATGAGATGCCTTTTCCAAACTCTTCCCGATCAGACGGTATACCATCCTCTGGGTGTGACAGACATGTTTTAGCAGTAGGAAGAGTCCCATTCATGTAAGGAGAACACCAGGGCTTTTTCAAAATCAGTGTCTCCCCGAAACCCAAACTGGGGAATTTTTTAAGCTACGGCTACACATATGTTCATTAAGGGCCTTGGGAAGTAGGCAGAGTCCAAACTTTAGATGATTGAAGTCTTCAGGGTCAGAAGCACTCACCACCAGCTTCCCTTAGGTTACACTTTAACTGTCATTGATAGATGATGTCAATAAAAATATCTATTCTTTTTCAGATTATTTCCCCTTATAGGTTATTGCAAAATGTTGAGTGTAGTTCCCTGTGCTATACAGTAGTTCCTTGTTGATGATCTATTTTATACATAGCAGTGTGTATGTGTTAATCCCAAACTGTTAATTTATCCCTCCTCCCACCTTTCCCCTTTGGTAATAATAAATTATAAGATTTTATACTTCTCAGAAATGGGGGAGCTGAAAGAGAGGTATCATTTTCAATGGAAAAGCATTTAAAACAAGATTGAAGGTTTAACCAAGATTATTAGATGTACATCCTTGGAAAGAAATCACTTCATTTCTCTAATATTGAGCTGACAAATAAGACAAACCTTTTCACTGAACTTGCTTATAATAAAGTGATGGAAATATCCAATGGAAGTGTTAGAAACATCTTATTTTACCCGAGCCTTATACACTGTTCTATGTTAACTACACTTTGGCTCACACATCTGTTCATTGAGGTTACAATAGTCTCAATTTCTGTTACTGATCCTCCAGAGTGGACCCCAACAAGTGTCCCCCTGCCCAGTGTCATTGGGGCCAACAGATCGAGACTGAGTTTGGTTCACAAGCAAAGGAAACTTTATATTTTGATCAGAGAATGGAGAGGTGAGAGCATGTACTACCCCGTGGGCTGTGGGCTGGGCTGCTGTGTAGAGATCCTGTCAGAGTCAGTGGGAGGGAGGGGGCGGAGCTCTCGAGGGCCGGGTTGGCTGTAGCTCAGGCTCTATATCGCGGAGTCTGCACTGGGCCCCAGGAGCTGAGGTGTCGACCCAGCCATTCTGCACTAGGAAATCTGGTCTGAAGTGCCGGGTGTGGAACCTCTGCATGCGGGACCCTAGGAGCACGTGAAATTAGACAAAGCACAAAGGATAAAAAAGGTTAGACTTGACTTTATTGCCCAGATTCTATTTTTATCTCCCAGGGATTTTTAATGGGCTTTGCTGGGGACAAACCCCCCCTCTGCCTTTTGTCCCGTTCCTCATTCTTGGAGTGCTGAGGGTGCAGACCCTTCTTCTGTAACTGCTGAGTGCTGAGTTGGGAGCCCTCATACCCTGGGGCGAGGGTCAGAGCTTCTCCCCAGCAGCCTCCAGGTGACGTTGATTGTCCCCAGGCCCCCTGCCTCCCTGCTCGTCCACCTGAGCACCAGCATTGGAAGTGTTATAGATTCTAATGACCTTCAAGGGTCCAGGAAAGAGATGTGCAGAGACGCTGTGGGGGCCGGTTTCACCCCGCCCCACATTTGTTCGGCCACCTTAGGCCGACCGTTTCTGCCAGCCTAGATGCTCTGACCAGTAGTCTGCGCTTTCTTCAATTAGGCCCCTGAATTAACGTACAAACAGCACCAGGTGTCAGAGCCCTGCCCGCTCAACTCCCAGACAGTCCAGGGTCAGTGGTGATCAAGGACCATGATGGCCACTGAGCCAACAGCCTTTTGAAGTAAACAAGAGTCCAGCCGGTCTTACTGGCCACCATCATCACGGTGTCTGTAGGCTTTTCTATGGTGACAGTGTGATATACGGTTCCCCCGCCAAGATTATTAGCTCCCCTCTGGGTGCAGTAAGTCCGGCAAGCAGTAGTCTACTCTTTTGGGACACACTCTTGTTGTTTTATGAGAGAAAGTCCAGGTCAAGTGATGTTCACACGAGTCGTCATGGTGCCCTGTTGCCCCCGGTTATCTCTCTGGATGTTGGAGTTGGAGGGCCTCCTCACTCGAGGTCGGTGTGCCCACGGAGCGAACCCTGCAACTTCAGGGCATGGTTGGTGGTTAGGATCACCACGTGGGGTCCTTTTCCCTTAGGAGGGAGGTGGCCTTTTGGGCTGCTGATTTCCAGGGTTTTAGATACCGCCAGTATCTTGGCCAGATGTGGCAGTGGGCCAAGCCCCTTGGTGACCATAGTTTATCCTACCTGGATGGCATTCTTGCATTGTTCCATTTCAAGTGGTCCCAGGTTTTGCACTAATTCTCCAATGGCGATTCACCTTTCACCGGGAATGTAAAGGTCAAAGGGTTTAGCTAAATTAGGGAGTTCCAGGGCAAGGGTCTGAATTGACTGCTCTTTCCATTCTTGAAAGGCCACTTCTGGATTCTATTCAAAAGGATCATCATCTTTTCCTTTCAGTGTTTCATATAGAGGCCCAGCTAGTAGACTGTAGTTAGGGATCCAGAAGCAGCAAACCCTGGCCTCCCCAGGAACCCCTAAGCTGTCTTCTAGTTTTAGAAAGGGGTAAGGCTGAAAATGGTTTCTTCCCTTTCCTGGGATGGACTTCTCCAACCTTCTGTGAGAATGAAGCCCAGGCAGGTCACGGCAGTCTGTGATATTTGAGCTTTTTCTTGGACAACTTCTATCCTTTATTGGCTTGGTAGTTCAGAGGCCTCCTTAGTAGGGCTGGCGATCAGAATGTCGTCTGCATATTGAAGGAGGGTTTCCTTTTCCAGAGGTAGAACTTTTAGGTCTTTAGCTAAGCTTTCCCCAAAGATGGTGTGGGAATTTTTGCACCCTTGGGGCCAGACGGCCCGGAAGTATTGTTTTAGTTGTATGTTGAGTCCTGCCACTCACAAGCCAAAATTTCTTGTGACTCTGGGACTAATGGAATACAAAAGAAGGCATCATTGAAGACTAATACAGAATACCATGTCCTGGTGGTTGGTAGAATGACCAGCAGGGTGTAGGAATTAGGAGCAACTGGAGGTATATCCTCGGTGGCTTCACTGACTGTCCTGACATCCTTTACCAGGTCCCCAGCAGCCCATGGGGCTCTCGTGGTCAGACCAATCCCAGAATATGGAGCTCACCTGGGCAGGTACCCCACCCCCACCCCAGCCCACAGGGCTCTCGTGGTCAGGCCCCTCCCAGGATACAGAGCTACCCTTGCAGGTACCGTGGCAGGGCTGGGCACACAGGAACCGTGCACATAGCCCTCATTGCAGAGCACCCCCAGCTCACCTGTCGCTCAGAGCTGACGCAGAGCACCTCAGAGCAGGACTTGAACTAACAAACAGCAGCTGCGACAGGTCTGTGACCCTGGGCATCACTCCGTGAGGCCTCCCTCCACCTGGTCTTCCAGAGACTTCCACTGCACCCGGGGCACCAGGCCTCTGTCTCCAACCACCACCCACCCCTCCTCTCCCTGACTCCTGGGTTCCTCTCATTAGGAGAGGGTTTTCTTGAAGTTGTCTCCCACTCATGGGCCAGATAAAATGATTAGAAAACAAGCCAAAGCTGCAGCCCCTTGTCTATCCTGACTCTCAGGAGCCCACACCTGTTCCTTGGACCTGGCCGGTTCAGCAAGTTCCATTTTCTGCAACTGTGAGCCCCTGAGGGGTGATGATTGGCTGACCTGGGCAGCCTTACCGTGCCGGCCAGCCCTCCCCAGGTGTGCCTGGGTTGAGATCACTATAAATACCACTCCAGGCAGCAAGAGCCCCTGCAGCCGTGCCTGACGCCATTTTCTCTGCCCTGTCAGCAGTCTCGGGGCGGGGCTGGTGGGAGGGAGTGAGAGGCCACGGCTTTGTGGGTGGCCCAGTGTGAGTGGGGCTCTGCTGGACTTTCTGCAGCAGTTGCCAGGCTGCCACCTGCTAAAGAAGAAGATGTGTCACCCATACCTGCTGCTGGAATTTCTCCCTGGGCAGAGGTGAGGAAGGAAAAAAGCAGTGGGGGCAGGGACAGGACGGGTATCTCAGGCAGGGAAATGGACATCTTCCAGAAGAGCACCCAGGGCCAGGACCATCCTGGCTGGCCTGCAGGCACCAAGTCGGCCGGCATGCTGTCACTCGTGTGGCTCTATGGCCCTCCCTCTAGGCTTTCAAGTCCTTGTATATATTCAGGTGTTTTACCTGGGATGGGTGGGAATAGTTCAGCAGCAACTGGCCTGGGGCTCAGCTCACGTTTACTCACAGATGCCTCGGCACGGTGCCCCAGCTTTGCAATGAGGACGCTTGTTGCGTGGGGGCTGCTGGCTGAATGGGAGACGATTCCCCACCACTGACCAACTTCAGAATTGTTTACAACTGGAGCAAGTGCCCTGATACGGTTTTCCTCTGTGGAACTGGTGGGTTCTGTGTTTTTTTTCTCTTTTTCGTTTTGGGTTCAAGGTAGATTTTATTCCTCTTTTTTGTATTTACAGATATAAGCATGGAAATAATTTATTCATATAAATACATGTATGTGAAGGGAATAATTGTTTTTTCTATTTTTTAAATTTTATTTCTTTTTAATTTTGAATTTTATTTTATATTTTTATACAGCAGGTTCTTATTGGTTATCTATTTTATACATATAAATGTATACATGCCAATCCCAGTCTCTCAACTCCTCCCACCACCCCCCCCCAACAGCTTTCCCCCCTTGTTGTCCATACGTTTGTTGTCTACATCTGTTGCTCTATTTATGCCTTGCAAAATGGTTAATCTGTACAGGTTTTCTAGGTTCCACATATATGCATGAATATACAAGATTTGTTTTTCTCTCTCTGACTTACTTCACTCTGTATGACAGTCTCTAGATGCATCGACGTCTCTACAAATGACCCAATTTCATTCCTTTTCATGGCTTAGTAATATTCCATTTTATATATGTACCACGGCTTTATGCATTCGTCTGTCTGTGGGCATTTAGGTTGCTTCCATTACCTCGATATTGTAAATAGTGATGCAATGAACATTGCGGTGAATGTCTCTTTTTGATTTATGGTTTTGTCTGGGTATATGTCCAGTAGTGGGATTGCTGTATCATATGGTAATTCTATTGTTAGTTTCTTAAGAAATTCCATATTGTTCTCCATAGTGACTGTATCAATTTATATTCCCAACAATAGTGGAAGAGGGTTCCTTTTCTCCACACCCTTTCCAGCATTTCTTGCTTGTAGATTTTCTATGATGCCTATTCTACCAGGTGTGAGGTGATACCTCATTGTTGAATCCATTTCGTTGAGCAAGGGGTAGGTCTTGTCTATTCCATATTTGGCTTATGGAATGGTATCTGTGCTAATTTCAAACTCTGGTTTAATGCAGCACCCCAACTCACCTTCCCCCTTAAGCAAGCATAAGTTAGTTTTCTAAACTTGAGACCCTGTTCTGTTTTGTAATTCAGTTCATGTGTAGCCAAGTTCACATTCCGTGTATTAGTGATACCTTATGATGTTTCTTTTTCTGTGTGACTTATTTCACTTAGAATCATCGTGCCTCAATCCAATCATTATGCTGGTACGGGCCTGGTGACATAGATTTCATTGCTGAGTGGTATTCTGTTGTACATAAGTACCGCAACTTCTTTATCCATTATTTGCTCTCTGGGATATTTAACTTGTGCCGAAGAAGAGATTCCAGTAAAAAGAACCGTCCCAACCTTTGGGGTGGCTGTGTCTTTTAGACTTTAAATTAACTAAGCAATAGGACCATAAGTGGAAGTGCCCTAGGCTCTGTTGCTTTGTTTTTTAGATGTTTCAGGAAACACCATACACTTCTCCCAAGTGGCTGTCGGCAATTTACATCCCGCCCATCAGCATAACAAGGCTCCCAGTTCTCCATGGCCTGTACTGCCTTTCTGGATTTTACACTTTTTTCAGATGGCCCTTTTGACCGGGGGGAAGTGAGACTTCATTGTAGTGCAGATTTCCTTTGCAAGCTTGCTTGGTTGGCCAAAAAGGGCGTATGCGTTTTTTCCTGAATATATTCAGGAAAAAACGCATACGCCCTTTTTGGCCAAGTGCATCATTGTGGACGTTCTGCCTCTTTTCCTATGCTTTCAATGCAATTCCAGTCTACCTCCTGAAATCGGTTTCCTGCAATTCTGCCCCACTTTCAAGTCCTCTTGGCAGCCTTACTTCAGTATATTTTTGGACGATAGCTGTCATTTATAACTCTGCAGGTTTGTGAATTACAGTGCCCCTGAGCTCCTTTCTTCAACTCGCTTTCTCGTGAGCTGGCCGCAACACCGCAGGATGGCTTCAGGCCCTAATCTGGTTCCGGCACGGCACGCTGAGCCTTTGGTTAATTCCTCTTCCTGGTGGGAAATGAGAGTTAAATTTGCCCGTCCAGACACCTCCAGCTAGTCTGTCATTGGTTCTCCCTATTCCTGTTCATCTTCCGCAGAAATTGCAAACTGGGCCAAACAGGAGGTTAAAGGCACTGACTCTCCAAGTCGGGAGAGTGTTAGTAAAGCGTCTGGAATGTTGCACCCGAGTACCAGGGGACGAAAACTGACACATATTGGAACACGTCTCCCGATCACACGGTTGATCATACTCTGGGTTCCACATGCATGTTTTAGCTGAAGGAAGAATACCTTAAACCTGGAGAGTTGAGACCCGTGGAATGGGTACCATGCAATATGACTTCAAAGGGTCTTCATTTGCTCACCGAACCTCTCCAATCCTATCACTGCTGCGTTTATGCCCCTGTACACACACTTGATTCTCTTTCAGAGACATAGCAATCCATAGGTTTTAAGATACTTCCTAGTCAGGTACACTCTTAGGCATTTAATATGGGGTGTTGAGTCCATTTCGTTGAGCAAGGAGTAGCTCTTGTCTATTCCATATTTGGCTTAAGGAACTTTATCTGTGCTCATTTCAATCTCTGGTTTTATGCAGCACCCAAACTCACCTTTCCCCTTAAGCAAGCATAAGTTGGGTTTCTAAATTTGAGACCCTGTTCTGTTTTGTAATTCAGTTCCTGTGTAGCCAAGGTTACATTCCGTGTATTAGTGATATCTTATGATGTTTCTTTTCCTGTGTGACTTATTTCAGTTAGAATCATCGTACCTGAATCCACTCATTATGCTGCTACGGGCCTGATGACATAGATTTCATTGCTGAGTGATACTGCATTGTACGTAAGTACCACAACTTCTTTATCCATTTTTCACTTTCTGCAATATTGAACTTGTACCGTAAACCAGGTTCTTGTAAACAGAGCCGTCCCAACCTTTGGGGTGGCTGTGTCTTTTTGATTTTAATTTCCCTAAGCTATAGGACCATAAGTGGAAGTGCCCTAGGCTCTGTTGCTTTGTTTTTTAGATGTTTCAGGAAACACCATACACTTCTCCCGAGTGGCTGTTGGCAATTGACATCCCGCCCATCAGCATAACAAGGCTCCCAGTTCTCCATGGCCTGTCCTGCCTTTCTGGATTTTACACTTTTTTCAGATGGCCCTTTTGACCGGGGGGAAGTGAGACTTCATTGTAGTGCAGATTTCCTTTGCAAGCTTGCTTGGTTGGCCAAAAAGGGCGTATGCGTTTTTTCCTGAATATATTCAGGAAAAAACGCATACGCCCTTTTTGGCCAAGTGCATCATTGTGGACGTTCTGCCTCTTTTCCTATGCTTTAAATGCAATTCCAGTCTACCTCCTGAAATCGGTTTCCTGCAATTCTGCCCCGCTTTCAAGTCCTCTTGGCAGCCTTACTTCAGTATATTTTTGGACGATAGCTGTCATTTATAACTCTGCAGGTTTGTGAATTACAGTGCCCCTGAGCTCCTTTCTTCAACTCGCTTTCTCGTGAGCTGGCCGCAACACCGCAGGATGGCTTCAGGCCCTAATCTGGTTCCGTCACGGCACGCTGAGCCTTTGGTTAATTCCTCTTCCTGATGGGAAATGAGAGTTAAATTTGCCCGTCCAGACACCTCCAGCTAGTCTGTCATTGGTTCTCCCTATTCCTGTTCATCTTCCGCAGAAATTGCAAACTGGGCCAAACAGGAGGTTAAAGGCACTGACTCTCCAAGTCGGGAGAGTGTTAGTAAAGCGTCTGGAATGTTGCACCCGAGTACCAGGGGACGAAAACTGAGACATATTGGAACACGTCTCCCGATCACACGGTTGATCATACTCTGGGTTCCACATGCATGTTTTAGCTGAAGGAAGAATACCTTAAACCTGGAGAGTTGAGACCCGTGGAATGGGTACCATGCAATATGACTTCAAAGGGTCTTCATTTGCTCACCGAACCTCTCCAATCCTATCACTGCTGCGTTTATGCCCCTGTACACACACTTGATTCTCTTTCAGAGACATAGCAATCCATAGGTTTTAAGATACTTCCTAGTCAGGTACACTCTTAGGCATTTAATATGGGGTGTTGAGTCCATTTCGTGGAGCAAGGAGTAGCTCTTGTCTATTCCATATTTGGCTTAAGGAACTTTATCTGTGCTCATTTCAATCTCTGGTTTTATGCAGCACCCAAACTCACCTTTCCCCTTAAGCAAGCATAAGTTGGGTTTCTAAATTTGAGACCCTGTTCTGTTTTGTAATTCAGTTCCTGTGTAGCCAAGGTTACATTCCGTGTATTAGTGATATCTTATGATGTTTCTTTTCCTGTGTGACTTATTTCAGTTAGAATCATCGTACCTGAATCCACTCATTATGCTGCTACGGGCCTGATGACATAGATTTCATTGCTGAGTGATACTGCATTGTACGTAAGTACCACAACTTCTTTATCCATTTTTCACTTTCTGCGATATTGAACTTGTACCGTAAACCAGGTTCTTGTAAACAGAGCCGTCCCAACCTTTGGGGTGGCTGTGTCTTTTTGATTTTAATTTCCCTAAGCTATAGGACCATAAGTGGAAGTGCCCTAGGCTCTGTTGCTTTGTTTTTTAGATGTTTCAGGAAACACCATACACTTCTCCCGAGTGGCTGTTGGCAATTGACATCCCGCCCATCAGCATAACAAGGCTCCCAGTTCTCCATGGCCTGTCCTGCCTTTCTGGATTTTACACTTTTTTCAGATGGCCCTTTTGTCCGGGGGGAAGTGAGACTTCATTGTAGTGCAGATTTCCTTTGCAACCTTGCTTGGTTGGCCAAAAAGGGCGTATGCGTTTTTTCCTGAATATATTCAGGAAAAAACGCATACGCCCTTTGTGGCCAAGTGCATCATTGTGGACGTTCTGCCTCTTTTCCTATGCTTTCAATGCAATTCCAGTCTACCTCCTGAAATCGGTTTCCTGCAATTCTGCCCCGCTTTCAAGTCCTCTTGGCAGCCTTACTTCAGTATATTTTTGGACGATAGCTGTCATTTATAACTCTGCAGGTTTGTGAATTACAGTGCCCCTGAGCTCCTTTCTTCAACTCGCTTTCTCGTGAGCTGGCCGCAACACCGCAGGATGGCTTCAGGCCCTAATCTGGTTCCGGCACGGCACGCTGAGCCTTTGGTTAATTCCTCTTCCTGGTGGGAAATGAGAGTTAAATTTGCCCGTCCAGACACCTCCAGCTAGTCTGTCATTGGTTCTCCCTATTCCTGTTCATCTTCCGCAGAAATTGCAAACTGGGCCAAACAGGAGGTTAAAGGCACTGACTCTCCAAGTCGGGAGAGTGTTAGTAAAGCGTCTGGAATGTTGCACCCGAGTACCAGGGGACGAAAACTGAGACATATTGGAACACGTCTCCCGATCACACGGTTGATCATACTCTGGGTTCCACATGCATGTTTTAGCTGAAGGAAGAATACCTTAAACCTGGAGAGTTGAGACCCGTGGAATGGGTACCATGCAATATGACTTCAAAGGGTCTTCATTTGCTCACCGAACCTCTCCAATCCTATCACTGCTGCGTTTATGCCCCTGTACACACACTTGATTCTCTTTCAGAGACATAGCAATCCATAGGTTTTAAGATACTTCCTAGTCAGGTACACTCTTAGGCATTTAATATGGGGTGTTGAGTCCATTTCGTGGAGCAAGGAGTAGCTCTTGTCTATTCCATATTTGGCTTAAGGAACTTTATCTGTGCTCATTTCAATCTCTGGTTTTATGCAGCACCCCAACTCACCTTTCCCCTTAAGCAAGCATAAGTTGGGTTTCTAAATTTGAGACCCTGTTCTGTTTTGTAATTCAGTTCCTGTGTAGCCAAGGTTACATTCCGTGTATTAGTGATATCTTATGATGTTTCTTTTTCTGTGTGACTTATTTCAGTTAGAATCATCGTACCTGAATCCACTCATTATGCTGCTACGGGCCTGATGACATAGATTTCATTGCTGAGTGATACTGCATTGTACGTAAGTACCACAACTTCTTTATCCATTTTTCACTTTCTGCGATATTGAACTTGTACCGTAAACCAGGTTCTTGTAAACAGAGCCGTCCCAACCTTTGGGGTGGCTGTGTCTTTTTGATTTTAATTTCCCTAAGCTATAGGACCATAAGTGGAAGTGCCCTAGGCTCTGTTGCTTTGTTTTTTAGATGTTTCAGGAAACACCATACACTTCTCCCGAGTGGCTGTTGGCAATTGACATCCCGCCCATCAGCATAACAAGGCTCCCAGTTCTCCATGGCCTGTCCTGCCTTTCTGGATTTTACACTTTTTTCAGATGGCCCTTTTGACCGGGGGGAAGTGAGACTTCATTGTAGTGCAGATTTCCTTTGCAAGCTTGCTTGGTTGGCCAAAAAGGGCGTATGCGTTTTTTCCTGAATATATTCAGGAAAAAACGCATACGCCCTTTTTGGCCAAGTGCATCATTGTGGACGTTCTGCCTCTTTTCCTGTGCTTTCAATGCAATTCCAGTCTACCTCCTGAAATCGGTTTCCTGCAATTCTGCCCCGCTTTCAAGTCCTCTTGGCAGCCTTACTTCAGTATATTTTTGGACGATAGCTGTCATTTATAACTCTGCAGGTTTGTGAATTACAGTGCCCCTGAGCTCCTTTCTTCAACTCGCTTTCTCGTGAGCTGGCCGCAACACCGCAGGATGGTTTCAGGCCCTAATCTGGTTCCGGCACGGCACGCTGAGCCTTTGGTTAATTCCTCTTCCTGGTGGGAAATGAGAGTTAAATTTGCCCGTCCAGACACCTCCAGCTAGTCTGTCATTGGTTCTCCCTATTCCTGTTCATCTTCCGCAGAAATTGCAAACTGGGCCAAACAGGAGGTTAAAGGCACTGACTCTCCAAGTCGGGAGAGTGTTAGTAAAGCGTCTGGAATGTTGCACCCGAGTACCAGGGGACGAAAACTGACACATATTGGAACACGTCTCCCGATCACACGGTTGATCATACTCTGGGTTCCACATGCATGTTTTAGCTGAAGGAAGAATACCTTAAACCTGGAGAGTTGAGACCCGTGGAATGGGTACCATGCAATATGACTTCAAAGGGTCTTCATTTGCTCACCGAACCTCTCCAATCCTATCACTGCTGCGTTTATGCCCCTGTACACACACTTGATTCTCTTTCAGAGACATAGCAATCCATAGGTTTTAAGATACTTCCTAGTCAGGTACACTCTTAGGCATTTAATATGGGGTGTTGAGTCCATTTCGTGGAGCAAGGAGTAGCTCTTGTCTATTCCATATTTGGCTTAAGGAACTTTATCTGTGCTCATTTCAATCTCTGGTTTTATGCAGCACCCCAACTCACCTTTCCCCTTAAGCAAGCATAAGTTGGGTTTCTAAATTTGAGACCCTGTTCTGTTTTGTAATTCAGTTCCTGTGTAGCCAAGTTTACATTCCGTGTATTAGTGATATCTTATGATGTTTCTTTTCCTGTGTGACTTATTTCAGTTAGAATCATCGTACCTGAATCCACTCATTATGCTGCTACGGGCCTGATGACATAGATTTCATTGCTGAGTGATATTGCATTGTACGTAAGTACCACAACTTCTTTATCCATTTTTCACTTTCTGCGATATTGAACTTGTACCGTAAACCAGGTTCTTGTAAACAGAGCCGTCCCAACCTTTGGGGTGGCTGTGTCTTTTGATTTTAATTTCCCTAAGCTATAGGACCATAAGTGGAAGTGCCCTAGGCTCTGTTGCTTTGTTTTTTAGATGTTTCAGGAAACACCATACACTTCTCCCGAGTGGCTGTTGGCAATTGACATCCCGCCCATCAGCATAACAAGGCTCCCAGTTCTCCATGGCCTGTCCTGCCTTTCTGGATTTTACACTTTTTTCAGATGGCCCTTTTGACCGGGGGGAAGTGAGACTTCATTGTAGTGCAGATTTCCTTTGCAAGCTTGCTTGGTTGGCCAAAAAGGGCGTATGCGTTTTTTCCTGAATATATTCAGGAAAAAACGCATACGCCCTTTTTGGCCAAGTGCATCATTGTGGACGTTCTGCCTCTTTTCCTATGCTTTCAATGCAATTCCAGTCTACCTCCTGAAATCGGTTTCCTGCAATTCTGCCCCGCTTTCAAGTCCTCTTGGCAGCCTTACTTCAGTATATTTTTGGACGATAGCTGTCATTTATAACTCTGCAGGTTTGTGAATTACAGTGCCCCTGAGCTCCTTTCTTCAACTCGCTTTCTCGTGAGCTGGCCGCAACACCGCAGGATGGCTTCAGGCCCTAATCTGGTTCCGGCACGGCACGCTGATCCTTTGGTTAATTCCTCTTCCTGGTGGGAAATGAGAGTTAAATTTGCCCGTCCAGACACCTCCGGCTAGTCTCTCATTGGTTCTCCCTATTCCTGTTCATCTTCCGCAGAAATTGCAAACTGGGCCAAACAGGAGGTTAAAGGCACTGACTCTCCAAGTCGGGAGAGTGTTAGTAAAGCGTCTGGAATGTTGCACCCGAGTACCAGGGGACGAAAACTGAGACATATTGGAACACGTCTCCCGATCACACGGTTGATCATACTCTGGGTTCCACATGCATGTTTTAGCTGAAGGAAGAATACCTTAAACCTGGAGAGTTGAGACCCGTGGAATGGGTACCATGCAATATGACTTCAAAGGGTCTTCATTTGCTCACCGAACCTCTCCAATCCTATCACTGCTGCGTTTATGCCCCTGTACACACACTTGATTCTCTTTCAGAGACATAGCAATCCATAGGTTTTAAGATACTTCCTAGTCAGGTACACTCTTAGGCATTTAATATGGGGTGTTGAGTCCATTTCGTGGAGCAAGGAGTAGCTCTTGTCTATTCCATATTTGGCTTAAGGAACTTTATCTGTGCTCATTTCAATCTCTGGTTTTATGCAGCACCCCAACTCACCTTTCCCCTTAAGCAAGCATAAGTTGGTTTTCTAAATTTGAGACCCTGTTCTGTTTTGTAATTCAGTTCCTGTGTAGCCAAGGTTACATTCCGTGTATTAGTGATATCTTATGATGTTTCTTTTCCTGTGTGACTTATTTCAGTTAGAATCATCATACCTGAATCCACTCATTATGCTGCTACGGGCCTGATGACATAGATTTCATTGCTGAGTGATACTGCATTGTACGTAAGTACCACAACTTCTTTATCCATTTTTCACTTTCTGCGATATTGAACTTGTACCGTAAACCAGGTTCTTGTAAACAGAGCCGTCCCAACCTTTGGGGTGGCTGTGTCTTTTTGATTTTAATTTCCCTAAGCTATAGGACCATAAGTGGAAGTGCCCTAGGCTCTGTTGCTTTGTTTTTTAGATGTTTCAGGAAACACCATACACTTCTCCCGAGTGGCTGTTGGCAATTGACATCCCGCCCATCAGCATAACAAGGCTCCCAGTTCTCCATGGCCTGTCCTGCCTTTCTGGATTTTACACTTTTTTCAGATGGCCCTTTTGTCCGGGGGGAAGTGAGACTTCATTGTAGTGCAGATTTCCTTTGCAACCTTGCTTGGTTGGCCAAAAAGGGCGTATGCGTTTTTTCCTGAATATATTCAGGAAAAAACGCATACGCCCTTTTTGGCCAAGTGCATCATTGTGGACGTTCTGCCTCTTTTCCTATGCTTTAAATGCAATTCCAGTCTACCTCCTGAAATCGGTTTCCTGCAATTCTGCCCCGCTTTCAAGTCCTCTTGGCAGCCTTACTTCAGTATATTTTTGGACGATAGCTGTCATTTATAACTCTGCAGGTTTGTGAATTACAGTGCCCCTGAGCTCCTTTCTTCAACTCGCTTTCTCGTGAGCTGGCCGCAACACCGCAGGATGGCTTCAGGCCCTAATCTGGTTCCGGCACGGCACGCTGAGCCTTTGGTTAATTCCTCTTCCTGGTGGGAAATGAGAGTTAAATTTGCCCGTCCAGACACCTCCAGCTAGTCTGTCATTGGTTCTCCCTATTCCTGTTCATCTTCCGCAGAAATTGCAAACTGGGCCAAACAGGAGGTTAAAGGCACTGACTCTCCAAGTCGGGAGAGTGTTAGTAAAGCGTCTGGAATGTTGCACCCGAGTACCAGGGGACGAAAACTGAGACATATTGGAACACGTCTCCCGATCACACGGTTGATCATACTCTGGGTTCCACATGCATGTTTTAGCTGAAGGAAGAATACCTTAAACCTGGAGAGTTGAGACCCGTGGAATGGGTACCATGCAATATGACTTCAAAGGGTCTTCATTTGCTCACCGAACCTCTCCAATCCTATCACTGCTGCGTTTATGCCCCTGTACACACACTTGATTCTCTTTCAGAGACATAGCAATCCATAGGTTTTAAGATACTTCCTAGTCAGGTACACTCTTAGGCATTTAATATGGGGTGTTGAGTCCATTTCGTGGAGCAAGGAGTAGCTCTTGTCTATTCCATATTTGGCTTAAGGAACTTTATCTGTGCTCATTTCAATCTCTGGTTTTATGCAGCACCCCAACTCACCTTTCCCCTTAAGCAAGCATAAGTTGGGTTTCTAAATTTGAGACCCTGTTCTGTTTTGTAATTCAGTTCCTGTGTAGCCAAGGTTACATTCCGTGTATTAGTGATATCTTATGATGTTTCTTTTTCTGTGTGACTTATTTCAGTTAGAATCATCGTACCTGAATCCACTCATTATGCTGCTACGGGCCTGATGACATAGATTTCATTGCTGAGTGATACTGCATTGTACGTAAGTACCACAACATCTTTATCCATTTTTCACTTTCTGCGATATTGAACTTGTACCGTAAACCAGGTTCTTGTAAACAGAGCCGTCCCAACCTTTGGGGTGGCTGTGTCTTTTTGATTTTAATTTCCCTAAGCTATAGGACCATAAGTGGAAGTGCCCTAGGCTCTGTTGCTTTGTTTTTTAGATGTTTCAGGAAACACCATACACTTCTCCCGAGTGGCTGTTGGCAATTGACATCCCGCCCATCAGCATAACAAGGCTCCCAGTTCTCCATGGCCTGTCCTGCCTTTCTGGATTTTACACTTTTTTCAGATGGCCCTTTTGACCGGGGGGAAGTGAGACTTCATTGTAGTGCAGATTTCCTTTGCAAGCTTGCTTGGTTGGCCAAAAAGGGCGTATGCGTTTTTTCCTGAATATATTCAGGAAAAAACGCATACGCCCTTTTTGGCCAAGTGCATCATTGTGGACGTTCTGCCTCTTTTCCTATGCTTTCAATGCAATTCCAGTCTACCTCCTGAAATCGGTTTCCTGCAATTCTGCCCCGCTTTCAAGTCCTCTTGGCAGCCTTACTTCAGTATATTTTTGGACGATAGCTGTCATTTATAACTCTGCAGGTTTGTGAATTACAGTGCCCCTGAGCTCCTTTCTTCAACTCGCTTTCTCGTGAGCTGGCCGCAACACCGCAGGATGGCTTCAGGCCCTAATCTGGTTCCGGCACAGCACGCTGAGCCTTTGGTTAATTCCTCTTCCTGGTGGGAAATGAGAGTTAAATTTGCCCGTCCAGACACCTCCAGCTAGTCTGTCATTTGTTCTCCCTATTCCTGTTCATCTTCCGCAGAAATTGCAAACTGGGCCAAACAGGAGGTTAAAGGCACTGACTCTCCAAGTCGGGAGAGTGTTAGTAAAGCGTCTGGAATGTTGCACCCGAGTACCAGGGGACGAAAACTGAGACATATTGGAACACGTCTCCCGATCACACGGTTGATCATACTCTGGGTTCCACATGCATGTTTTAGCTGAAGGAAGAATACCTTAAACCTGGAGAGTTGAGACCCGTGGAATGGGTACCATGCAATATGACTTCAAAGGGTCTTCATTTGCTCACCGAACCTCTCCAATCCTATCACTGCTGCGTTTATGCCCCTGTACACACACTTGATTCTCTTTCAGAGACATAGCAATCCATAGGTTTTAAGATACTTCCTAGTCAGGTACACTCTTAGGCATTTAATATGGGGTGTTGAGTCCATTTCGTGGAGCAAGGAGTAGCTCTTGTCTATTCCATATTTGGCTTAAGGAACTTTATCTGTGCTCATTTCAATCTCTGGTTTTATGCAGCACCCCAACTCACCTTTCCCCTTAAGCAAGCATAAGTTGGGTTTCTAAATTTGAGACCCTGTTCTGTTTTGTAATTCAGTTCCTGTGTAGCCAAGTTTACATTCCGTGTATTAGTGATATCTTATGATGTTTCTTTTCCTGTGTGACTTATTTCAGTTAGAATCATCGTACCTGAATCCACTCATTATGCTGCTACGGGCCTGATGACATAGATTTCATTGCTGAGTGATATTGCATTGTACGTAAGTACCACAACTTCTTTATCCATTTTTCACTTTCTGCGATATTGAACTTGTACCGTAAACCAGGTTCTTGTAAACAGAGCCGTCCCAACCTTTGGGGTGGCTGTGTCTTTTGATTTTAATTTCCCTAAGCTATAGGACCATAAGTGGAAGTGCCCTAGGCTCTGTTGCTTTGTTTTTTAGATGTTTCAGGAAACACCATACACTTCTCCCCAGTGGCTGTTGGCAATTGACATCCCGCCCATCAGCATAACAAGGCTCCCAGTTCTCCATGGCCTGTCCTGCCTTTCTGGATTTTACACTTTTTTCAGATGGCCCTTTTGACCGGGGGGAAGTGAGACTTCATTGTAGTGCAGATTTCCTTTGCAAGCTTGCTTGGTTGGCCAAAAAGGGCGTATGCGTTTTTTCCTGAATATATTCAGGAAAAAACGCATACGCCCTTTTTGGCCAAGTGCATCATTGTGGACGTTCTGCCTCTTTTCCTATGCTTTCAATGCAATTCCAGTCTACCTCCTGAAATCGGTTTCCTGCAATTCTGCCCCGCTTTCAAGTCCTCTTGGCAGCCTTACTTCAGTATATTTTTGGACGATAGCTGTCATTTATAACTCTGCAGGTTTGTGAATTACAGTGCCCCTGAGCTCCTTTCTTCAACTCGCTTTCTCGTGAGCTGGCCGCAACACCGCAGGATGGCTTCAGGCCCTAATCTGGTTCCGGCACGGCACGCTGAGCCTTTGGTTAATTCCTCTTCCTGGTGGGAAATGAGAGTTAAATTTGCCCGTCCAGACACCTCCGGCTAGTCTCTCATTGGTTCTCCTTATTCCTGTTCATCTTCCGCAGAAATTGCAAACTGGGCCAAACAGGAGGTTAAAGGCACTGACTCTCCAAGTCGGGAGAGTGTTAGTAAAGCGTCTGGAATGTTGCACCCGAGTACCAGGGGACGAAAACTGAGACATATTGGAACACGTCTCCCGATCACACGGTTGATCATACTCTGGGTTCCACATGCATGTTTTAGCTGAAGGAAGAATACCTTAAACCTGGAGAGTTGAGACCCGTGGAATGGGTACCATGCAATATGACTTCAAAGGGTCTTCATTTGCTCACCGAACCTCTCCAATCCTATCACTGCTGCGTTTATGCCCCTGTACACACACTTGATTCTCTTTCAGAGACATAGCAATCCATAGGTTTTAAGATACTTCCTAGTCAGGTACACTCTTAGGCATTTAATATGTGGTGTTGAGTCCATTTCATTGAGCAAGGAGTAGCTCTTGTCTATTCCATATTTGGCTTAAGGAACTTTATCTGTGCTCATTTCAATCTCTGGTTTTATGCAGCACCCCAACTCACCTTTCCCCTTAAGCAAGCATAAGTTGGTTTTCTAAATTTGAGACCCTGTTCTGTTTTGTAATTCAGTTCCTGTGTAACCAAGGTTACATTCCGTGTATTAGTGATATCTTATGATGTTTCTTTTCCTGTGTGACTTATTTCAGTTAGAATCATCGTACCTGAATCCACTCATTATGCTGCTACGGGCCTGATGACATAGATTTCATTGCTGAGTGATATTGCATTGTACGTAAGTACCACAACATCTTTATCCATTTTTCACTTTCTGCGATATTGAACTTGTACCGTAAACCAGGTTCTTGTAAACAGAGCCGTCCCAACCTTTGGGGTGGCTGTGTCTTTTTGATTTTAATTTCCCTAAGCTACAGGACCATAAGTGGAAGTGCCCTAGGCTCTGTTGCTTTGTTTTTTAGATGTTTCAGGAAACACCATACACTTCTCCCGAGTGGCTGTTGGCAATTTACATCCCGCCCATCAGCATAACAAGGCTCCCAGTTCTCCATGGCCTGTCCTGCCTTTCTGGATTTTACACTTTTTTCAGATGGCCCTTTTGACCGGGGGGAAGTGAGACTTCATTGTAGTGCAGATTTCCTTTGCAAGCTTGCTTGGTTGGCCAAAAAGGGCGTATGCGTTTTTTCCTGAATATATTCAGGAAAAAACGCATACGCCCTTTTTGGCCAAGTGCATCATTGTGGACGTTCTGCCTCTTTTCCTATGCTTTCAATGCAATTCCAGTCTACCTCCTGAAATCGGTTTCCTGCAATTCTGCCCCGCTTTCAAGTCCTCTTGGCAGCCTTACTTCAGTATATTTTTGGACGATAGCTGTCATTTATAACTCTGCAGGTTTGTGAATTACAGTGCCCCTGAGCTCCTTTCTTCAACTCGCTTTCTCGTGAGCTGGCCGCAACACCGCAGGATGGCTTCAGGCCCTAATCTGGTTCCGGCACGGCACGCTGAGCCTTTGGTTAATTCCTCTTCCTGGTGGGAAATGAGAGTTAAATTTGCCCGTCCAGACACCTCCAGCTAGTCTGTCATTGGTTCTCCCTATTCCTGTTCATCTTCCGCAGAAATTGCAAACTGGGCCAAACAGGAGGTTAAAGGCACTGACTCTCCAAGTCGGGAGAGTGTTAGTAAAGCGTCTGGAATGTTGCACCCGAGTACCAGGGGACGAAAACTGACACATATTGGAACACGTCTCCCGATCACACGGTTGATCATACTCTGGGTTCCACATGCATGTTTTAGCTGAAGGAAGAATACCTTAAACCTGGAGAGTTGAGACCCGTGGAATGGGTACCATGCAATATGACTTCAAAGGGTCTTCATTTGCTCACCGCACTTCTCCAATCCTATCACTGCTGCATTTATGCCCCTGTACACACGCTTGATTCTCTTTCCGAGACATAGCAGTCCATAGGTTTTAAGATACTTCCTAGTCAGGTACATTCTTAGGCGTTTAATATGGGGTGTTGAGTCCATTTCGTTGAGCAAGGAGTAGCTCTTGTCTATTTCATATTTGGCTTAAGGAACTTTATCTGTGCTCATTTCAATCTCTGGTTTTATGCAGCACCCCAACTCAGCTTTCCCCTTAAGCAAGCAAAAGTTGGTTTTCTAAATTTGAGACCCTGTTCTGTTTTGTAATTCAGTTCCTGTGTAGCCAAGTTTACATTCCGTGTATTAGTGATATCTTATGATGTTTCTTTTTCTGTGTGACTTATTTCAGTTAGAATCATCATACCTGAATCCACTCATTATGCTGCTACGGGCCTGATGACATAGATTTCATTGCTGAGTGATATTGCATTGTACGTAAGTACCACAACTTCTTTATCCATTTTTCACTTTCTGTGATATTGAACTTGTACCGTAAACGTGGTTCTTGTAAACAGAGCCGTCCCAACCTTTGGGGTGGCTGTGTCTTTTTGATTTTAATTTCCCTAAGCTATAGGACCATAATTGGAAGTGCCCTAGGCTCTGTTGCTTTGTTTTTTAGATGTTTCAGGAAACACCATACACTTCTCCCGAGTGGCTGTTGGCAATTGACATCCCGCCCATCAGCATAACAAGGCTCCCAGTTCTCCATGGCCTGTCCTGCCTTTCTGGATTTTACACTTTTTTCAGATGGCCCTTTTGACCGGGGGGAAGTGAGACTTCATTGTAGTGCAGATTTCCTTTGCAAGCTTGCTTGGTTGGCCAAAAAGGGCGTATGCGTTTTTTCCTGAATATATTCAGGAAAAAACGCATACGCCCTTTTTGGCCAAGTGCATCATTGTGGACGTTCTGCCTCTTTTCCTATGCTTTCAATGCAATTCCAGTCTACCTCCTGAAATCGGTTTCCTGCAATTCTGCCCCGCTTTCAAGTCCTCTTGGCAGCCTTACTTCAGTATATTTTTGGACGATAGCTGTCATTTATAACTCTGCAGGTTTGTGAATTACAGTGCCCCTGAGCTCCTTTCTTCAACTCGCTTTCTCGTGAGCTGGCCGCAACACCGCAGGATGGCTTCAGGCCCTAATCTGGTTCCGGCACGGCACGCTGAGCCTTTGGTTAATTCCTCTTCCTGGTGGGAAATGAGAGTTAAATTTGCCCGTCCAGACACCTCCAGCTAGTCTCTCATTGGTTCTCCCTATTCCTGTTCATCTTCCGCAGAAATTGCAAACTGGGCCAAACAGGAGGTTAAAGGCACTGACTCTCCAAGTCAGGAGAGTGTTAGTAAAGCATCTGGAATGTTGCACCCGAGTACCAGGGGACGAAAACTGAGACATATTGGAACACGTCTCCCGATCACACGGTTGATCATACTCTGGGTTCCACATGCATGTTTTAGCTGAAGGAAGAATACCTTAAACCTGGAGAGTTGAGACCCGTGGAATGGGTACCATGCAATATGACTTCAAAGGGTCTTCATTTGCTCACCGAACCTCTCCAATCCTATCACTGCTGCGTTTATGCCCCTGTACACACACTTGATTCTCTTTCCGAGACATAGCAATCCATAGGTTTTAAGATACTTCCTAGTCAGGTACACACTTAGGCATTTAATATGGGGTGTTGAGTCCATTTCGTTGAGCAAGGAGTAGCTCTTGTCTATTCCATATTTGGCTTAAGGAACTTTATCTGTGCTCATTTCAATCTCTGGTTTTATGCAGCACCCCAACTCACCTTTCCCCTTAAGCAAGCATAAGTTGGTTTTCTAAATTTGAGACCCTGTTCTGTTTTGTAATTCAGTTCCTGTGTAGCCAAGGTTACATTCCGTGTATTAGTGATATCTTATGATGTTTCTTTTCCTGTGTGACTTATTTCAGTTAGAATCATCGTACCTGAATCCACTCATTATGCTGCTACGGGCCTGATGACATAGATTTCATTGCTGAGTGATATTGCATTGTACGTAAGTACCACAACATCTTTATCCATTTTTCACTTTCTGCGATATTGAACTTGTACCGTAAACCAGGTTCTTGTAAACAGAGCCGTCCCAACCTTTGGGGTGGCTGTGTCTTTTTGATTTTAATTTCCCTAAGCTACAGGACCATAAGTGGAAGTGCCCTAGGCTCTGTTGCTTTGTTTTTTAGATGTTTCAGGAAACACCATACACTTCTCCCGAGTGGCTGTTGGCAATTTACATCCCGCCCATCAGCATAACAAGGCTCCCAGTTCTCCATGGCCTGTCCTGCCTTTCTGGATTTTACACTTTTTTCAGATGGCCCTTTTGACCGGGGGGAAGTGAGACTTCATTGTAGTGCAGATTTCCTTTGCAAGCTTGCTTGGTTGGCCAAAAAGGGCGTATGCGTTTTTTCCTGAATATATTCAGGAAAAAACGCATACGCCCTTTTTGGCCAAGTGCATCATTGTGGACGTTCTGCCTCTTTTCCTATGCTTTCAATGCAATTCCAGTCTACCTCCTGAAATCGGTTTCCTGCAATTCTGCCCCGCTTTCAAGTCCTCTTGGCAGCCTTACTTCAGTATATTTTTGGACGATAGCTGTCATTTATAACTCTGCAGGTTTGTGAATTACAGTGCCCCTGAGCTCCTTTCTTCAACTCGCTTTCTCGTGAGCTGGCCGCAACACCGCAGGATGGCTTCAGGCCCTAATCTGGTTCCGGCACGGCACGCTGAGCCTTTGGTTAATTCCTCTTCCTGGTGGGAAATGAGAGTTAAATTTGCCCGTCCAGACACCTCCAGCTAGTCTGTCATTGGTTCTCCCTATTCCTGTTCATCTTCCGCAGAAATTGCAAACTGGGCCAAACAGGAGGTTAAAGGCACTGACTCTCCAAGTCGGGAGAGTGTTAGTAAAGCGTCTGGAATGTTGCACCCGAGTACCAGGGGACGAAAACTGACACATATTGGAACACGTCTCCCGATCACACGGTTGATCATACTCTGGGTTCCACATGCATGTTTTAGCTGAAGGAAGAATACCTTAAACCTGGAGAGTTGAGACCCGTGGAATGGGTACCATGCAATATGACTTCAAAGGGTCTTCATTTGCTCACCGCACTTCTCCAATCCTATCACTGCTGCATTTATGCCCCTGTACACACGCTTGATTCTCTTTCCGAGACATAGCAGTCCATAGGTTTTAAGATACTTCCTAGTCAGGTACATTCTTAGGCGTTTAATATGGGGTGTTGAGTCCATTTCGTTGAGCAAGGAGTAGCTCTTGTCTATTTCATATTTGGCTTAAGGAACTTTATCTGTGCTCATTTCAATCTCTGGTTTTATGCAGCACCCCAACTCAGCTTTCCCCTTAAGCAAGCAAAAGTTGGTTTTCTAAATTTGAGACCCTGTTCTGTTTTGTAATTCAGTTCCTGTGTAGCCAAGTTTACATTCCGTGTATTAGTGATATCTTATGATGTTTCTTTTTCTGTGTGACTTATTTCAGTTAGAATCATCATACCTGAATCCACTCATTATGCTGCTACGGGCCTGATGACATAGATTTCATTGCTGAGTGATATTGCATTGTACGTAAGTACCACAACTTCTTTATCCATTTTTCACTTTCTGTGATATTGAACTTGTACCGTAAACGTGGTTCTTGTAAACAGAGCCGTCCCAACCTTTGGGGTGGCTGTGTCTTTTTGATTTTAATTTCCCTAAGCTATAGGACCATAATTGGAAGTGCCCTAGGCTCTGTTGCTTTGTTTTTTAGATGTTTCAGGAAACACCATACACTTCTCCCGAGTGGCTGTTGGCAATTGACATCCCGCCCATCAGCATAACAAGGCTCCCAGTTCTCCATGGCCTGTCCTGCCTTTCTGGATTTTACACTTTTTTCAGATGGCCCTTTTGACCGGGGGGAAGTGAGACTTCATTGTAGTGCAGATTTCCTTTGCAAGCTTGCTTGGTTGGCCAAAAAGGGCGTATGCGTTTTTTCCTGAATATATTCAGGAAAAAACGCATACGCCCTTTTTGGCCAAGTGCATCATTGTGGACGTTCTGCCTCTTTTCCTATGCTTTCAATGCAATTCCAGTCTACCTCCTGAAATCGGTTTCCTGCAATTCTGCCCCGCTTTCAAGTCCTCTTGGCAGCCTTACTTCAGTATATTTTTGGACGATAGCTGTCATTTATAACTCTGCAGGTTTGTGAATTACAGTGCCCCTGAGCTCCTTTCTTCAACTCGCTTTCTCGTGAGCTGGCCGCAACACCGCAGGATGGCTTCAGGCCCTAATCTGGTTCCGGCACGGCACGCTGAGCCTTTGGTTAATTCCTCTTCCTGGTGGGAAATGAGAGTTAAATTTGCCCGTCCAGACACCTCCAGCTAGTCTCTCATTGGTTCTCCCTATTCCTGTTCATCTTCCGCAGAAATTGCAAACTGGGCCAAACAGGAGGTTAAAGGCACTGACTCTCCAAGTCAGGAGAGTGTTAGTAAAGCATCTGGAATGTTGCACCCGAGTACCAGGGGACGAAAACTGAGACATATTGGAACACGTCTCCCGATCACACGGTTGATCATACTCTGGGTTCCACATGCATGTTTTAGCTGAAGGAAGAATACCTTAAACCTGGAGAGTTGAGACCCGTGGAATGGGTACCATGCAATATGACTTCAAAGGGTCTTCATTTGCTCACCGAACCTCTCCAATCCTATCACTGCTGCGTTTATGCCCCTGTACACACACTTGATTCTCTTTCCGAGACATAGCAATCCATAGGTTTTAAGATACTTCCTAGTCAGGTACACACTTAGGCATTTAATATGGGGTGTTGAGTCCATTTCGTTGAGCAAGGAGTAGCTCTTGTCTATTCCATATTTGGCTTAAGGAACTTTATCTGTGCTCATTTCAATCTCTGGTTTTATGCAGCACCCCAACTCACCTTTCCCCTTAAGCAAGCATAAGTTGGTTTTCTAAATTTGAGACCCTGTTCTGTTTTGTAATTCAGTTCCTGTGTAGCCAAGGTTACATTCCGTGTATTAGTGATATCTTATGATGTTTCTTTTCCTGTGTGACTTATTTCAGTTAGAATCATCGTACCTGAATCCACTCATTATGCTGCTACGGGCCTGATGACATAGATTTCATTGCTGAGTGATATTGCATTGTACGTAAGTACCACAACATCTTTATCCATTTTTCACTTTCTGCGATATTGAACTTGTACCGTAAACCAGGTTCTTGTAAACAGAGCCGTCCCAACCTTTGGGGTGGCTGTGTCTTTTTGATTTTAATTTCCCTAAGCTACAGGACCATAAGTGGAAGTGCCCTAGGCTCTGTTGCTTTGTTTTTTAGATGTTTCAGGAAACACCATACACTTCTCCCGAGTGGCTGTTGGCAATTTACATCCCGCACATCAGCATAACAAGGCTCCCAGTTCTCCATGGCCTGTCCTGCCTTTCTGGATTTTACACTTTTCTCAGATGGCCCTTTTGACCGGGGGGAAGTGAGACTTCATTGTAGTGCAGATTTCCTTTGCAAGCTTGCTTGGTTGGCCAAAAAGGGCGTATGCGTTTTTTCCTGAATATATTCAGGAAAAAACGCATACGCCCTTTTGGGCCAAGTGCATCATTGTGGACGTTCTGCCTCTTTTCCTATGCTTTCAATGCAATTCCAGTCTACCTCCTGAAATCGGTTTCCTGCAATTCTGCCCCGCTTTCAAGTCCTCTTGGCAGCCTTACTTCAGTATATTTTTGGACGATAGCTGTCATTTATAACTCTGCAGGTTTGTGAATTACAGTGCCCCTGAGCTCCTTTCTTCAACTCGCTTTCTCGTGAGCTGGCCGCAACACCGCAGGATGGCTTCAGGCCCTAATCTGGTTCCGGCACGGCACGCTGAGCCTTTGGTTAATTCCTCTTCCTGGTGGGAAATGAGAGTTAAATTTGCCCGTCCAGACACCTCCAGCTAGTCTGTCATTGGTTCTCCCTATTCCTGTTCATCTTCCGCAGAAATTGCAAACTGGGCCAAACAGGAGGTTAAAGGCACTGACTCTCCAAGTCGGGAGAGTGTTAGTAAAGCGTCTGGAATGTTGCACCCGAGTACCAGGGGACGAAAACTGACACATATTGGAACACGTCTCCCGATCACACGGTTGATCATACTCTGGGTTCCACATGCATGTTTTAGCTGAAGGAAGAATACCTTAAACCTGGAGAGTTGAGACCCGTGGAATGGGTACCATGCAATATGACTTCAAAGGGTCTTCATTTGCTCACCGAACCTCTCCAATCCTATCACTGCTGCGTTTATGCCCCTGTACACACACTTGATTCTCTTTCAGAGACATAGCAATCCATAGGTTTTAAGATACTTCCTAGTCAGGTACACTCTTAGGCATTTAATATGGGGTGTTGAGTCCATTTCGTGGAGCAAGGAGTAGCTCTTGTCTATTCCATATTTGGCTTAAGGAACTTTATCTGTGCTCATTTCAATCTCTGGTTTTATGCAGCACCCCAACTCAGCTTTCCCCTTAAGCAAGCAAAAGTTGGTTTTCTAAATTTGAGACCCTGTTCTGTTTTGTAATTCAGTTCCTGTGTAGCCAAGTTTACATTCCGTGTATTAGTGATATCTTATGATGTTTCTTTTTCTGTGTGACTTATTTCAGTTAGAATCATCATACCTGAATCCACTCATTATGCTGCTACGGGCCTGATGACATAGATTTCATTGCTGAGTGATATTGCATTGTACGTAAGTACCACAACTTCTTTATCCATTTTTCACTTTCTGTGATATTGAACTTGTACCGTAAACGTGGTTCTTGTAAACAGAGCCGTCCCAACCTTTGGGGTGGCTGTGTCTTTTTGATTTTAATTTCCCTAAGCTATAGGACCATAAGTGGAAGTGCCCTAGGCTCTGTTGCTTTGTTTTTTAGATGTTTCAGGAAACACCATACACTTCTCCCGAGTGGCTGTTGGCAATTGACATCCCGCCCATCAGCATAACAAGGCTCCCAGTTCTCCATGGCCTGTCCTGCCTTTCTGGATTTTACACTTTTTTCAGATGGCCCTTTTGACCGGGGGGAAGTGAGACTTCATTGTAGTGCAGATTTCCTTTGCAAGCTTGCTTGGTTGGCCAAAAAGGGCGTATGCGTTTTTTCCTGAATATATTCAGGAAAAAACGCATACGCCCTTTTTGGCCAAGTGCATCATTGTGGACGTTCTGCCTCTTTTCCTATGCTTTCAATGCAATTCCAGTCTACCTCCTGAAATCGGTTTCCTGCAATTCTGCCCCGCTTTCAAGTCCTCTAGGCAGCCTTACTTCAGTATATTTTTGGACGATAGCTGTCATTTATAACTCTGCAGGTTTGTGAATTACAGTGCCCCTGAGCTCCTTTCTTCAACTCGCTTTCTCGTGAGCTGGCCGCAACACCGCAGGATGGCTTCAGGCCCTAATCTGGTTCCGGCACGGCACGCTGAGCCTTTGGTTAATTCCTCTTCCTGGTGGGAAATGAGAGTTAAATTTGCCCGTCCAGACACCTCCAGCTAGTCTCTCATTGGTTCTCCCTATTCCTGTTCATCTTCCGCAGAAATTGCAAACTGGGCCAAACAGGAGGTTAAAGGCACTGACTCTCCAAGTCAGGAGAGTGTTAGTAAAGCATCTGGAATGTTGCACCCGAGTACCAGGGGACGAAAACTGAGACATATTGGAACACGTCTCCCGATCACACGGTTGATCATACTCTGGGTTCCACATGCATGTTTTAGCTGAAGGAAGAATACCTTAAACCTGGAGAGTTGAGACCCGTGGAATGGGTACCATGCAATATGACTTCAAAGGGTCTTCATTTGCTCACCGAACCTCTCCAATCCTATCACTGCTGCGTTTATGCCCCTGTACACACACTTGATTCTCTTTCCGAGACATAGCAATCCATAGGTTTTAAGATACTTCCTAGTCAGGTACACACTTAGGCATTTAATATGGGGTGTTGAGTCCATTTCGTTGAGCAAGGAGTAGCTCTTGTCTATTCCATATTTGGCTTAAGGAACTTTATCTGTGCTCATTTCAATCTCTGGTTTTATGCAGCACCCCAACTCACCTTTCCCCTTAAGCAAGCATAAGTTGGTTTTCTAAATTTGAGACCCTGTTCTGTTTTGTAATTCAGTTCCTGTGTAGCCAAGGTTACATTCCGTGTATTAGTGATATCTTATGATGTTTCTTTTCCTGTGTGACTTATTTCAGTTAGAATCATCGTACCTGCATCCACTCATTATGCTGCTACGGGCCTGATGACATAGATTTCATTGCTGAGTGATATTGCATTGTACGTAAGTACCACAACATCTTTATCCATTTTTCACTTTCTGCGATATTGAACTTGTACCGTAAACCAGGTTCTTGTAAACAGAGCCGTCCCAACCTTTGGGGTGGCTGTGTCTTTTTGATTTTAATTTCCCTAAGCTACAGGACCATAAGTGGAAGTGCCCTAGGCTCTGTTGCTTTGTTTTTTAGATGTTTCAGGAAACACCATACACTTCTCCCGAGTGGCTGTTGGCAATTTACATCCCGCACATCAGCATAACAAGGCTCCCAGTTCTCCATGGCCTGTCCTGCCTTTCTGGATTTTACACTTTTCTCAGATGGCCCTTTTGACCGGGGGGAAGTGAGACTTCATTGTAGTGCAGATTTCCTTTGCAAGCTTGCTTGGTTGGCCAAAAAGGGCGTATGCGTTTTTTCCTGAATATATTCAGGAAAAAACGCATACGCCCTTTTGGGCCAAGTGCATCATTGTGGACGTTCTGCCTCTTTTCCTATGCTTTCAATGCAATTCCAGTCTACCTCCTGAAATCGGTTTCCTGCAATTCTGCCCCGCTTTCAAGTCCTCTTGGCAGCCTTACTTCAGTATATTTTTGGACGATAGCTGTCATTTATAACTCTGCAGGTTTGTGAATTACAGTGCCCCTGAGCTCCTTTCTTCAACTCGCTTTCTCGTGAGCTGGCCGCAACACCGCAGGATGGCTTCAGGCCCTAATCTGGTTCCGGCACGGCACGCTGAGCCTTTGGTTAATTCCTCTTCCTGGTGGGAAATGAGAGTTACATTTGCCCGTCCAGACACCTCCAGCTAGTCTGTCATTGGTTCTCCCTATTCCTGTTCATCTTCCGCAGAAATTGCAAACTGGGCCAAACAGGAGGTTAAAGGCACTGACTCTCCAAGTCGGGAGAGTGTTAGTAAAGCGTCTGGAATGTTGCACCCGAGTACCAGGGGACGAAAACTGAGACATATTGGAACACGTCTCCCGATCACACGGTTGATCATACTCTGGGTTCCACATGCATGTTTTAGCTGAAGGAAGAATGCCTTAAACCTGGAGAGTTGAGACCCGTGGAATGGGTACCATGCAATATGACTTCAAAGGGTCTTCATTTGCTCACCAAGCCTCTCCAGTCCTATCACTGCTGCGTTTATGCCCCTGTACACACGCTTGATTCTCTTTTGGAGACATACCAATCCATAGGTTTTAAGATACTTCCTAGTCAGGTACATTCTTAGGCGTTTAATATGGGGTGTTGAATCCATTTCGTTGAGCAAGGAGTAGCTCTTGTCTATTCCATATTTGGCTTAAGGAACTTTATCTGTGCTCATTTCAATCTCTGGTTTTATGCAGCACCCCAACTCACCTTTCCCCTTAAGCAAGCATAAGTTGGGTTTCTAAATTTGAGACCCTGTTCTGTTTTGTAATTCAGTTCCTGTGTAGCCAAGTTTACATTCCGTGTATTAGTGATATCTTATGATGTTTCTTTTTCTGTGTGACTTATTTCAGTTAGAATCATCATACCTGAATCCACTCATTATGCTGCTACAGGCCTGATGACATAGATTTCATTGCTGAGTGATATTGCATTGTACGTAAGTACCACAACTTCTTTATCCATTTTTCACTTTCTGCGATATTGAACTTGTACCGTAAACGTGGTTCTTTTAAACACAGCCGTGCCAAACTTTGGGGTGGCTGTGTCTTTTTGATTTTAATTTCCCTAAGCTATAGGACCATAAGTGGAAGTGCCCTAGGCTCTGTTGCTTTGTTTTTTAGATGTTTCAGGAAACACCATACACTTCTCCCGAGTGGCTGTTGGCAATTGACATCCCGCCCATCAGCATAACAAGGCTCCCAGTTCTCCATGGCCTGTCCTGCCTTTCTGGATTTTATACTTTTTTCAGATGGCCCTTTTGACCGGGGGGAAGTGAGACTTCATTGTAGTGCAGATTTCCTTTGCAAGCTTGCTTGGTTGGCCAAAAAGGGCGTATGCGTTTTTTCCTGAATATATTCAGGAAAAAACACATACGCCCTTTTGGACCAAGTGCATCATTGTGGACGTTCTGCCTCTTTTCCTATGCTTTCAATGCAATTCCAGTCTACCTCCTGAAATCGGTTTCCTGCAATTCTGCCCCGCTTTCAAGTCCTCTTGGCAGCCTTACTTCAGTATATTTTTGGACGATAGCTGTCATTTATAACTCTGCAGGTTTGTGAATTACAGTGCCCCTGAGCTCCTTTCTTCAACTCGCTTTCTCGTGAGCTGGCCGCAACACCGCAGGATGGCTTCAGGCCCTAATCTGGTTCCGGCACGGCACGCTGATCCTTTGGTTAATTCCTCTTCCTGGTGGGAAATGAGAGTTAAATTTGCCCGTCCAGACACCTCCAGCTAGTCTCTCATTGGTTCTCCCTATTCCTGTTCATCTTCCGCAGAAATTGCAAACTGGGCCAAACAGGAGGTTAAAGGCACTGACTCTCCAAGTCGGGAGAGTGTTAGTAAAGCGTCTGGAATGTTGCACCCGAGTACCAGGGGACGAAAACTGACACATATTGGAACACGTCTCCCGATCACACGGTTGATCATACTCTGGGTTCCACATGCATGTTTTAGCTGAAGGAAGAATACCTTAAACCTGGAGAGTTGAGACCCGTGGAATGGGTACCATGCAATATGACTTCAAAGGGTCTTCATTTGCTCACCGAACTTCTCCAATCCTATCACTGCTGCGTTTATGCCCCTGTACACACGCTTGATTCTCTTTCGGAGACATCGCAGTCCATAGGTTTTATGATTCTTACTAGTCAGGTATATTCCTAGGCGTTGAATATGGGGTGTTGAGTCCATTTCGTTGAGCAAGGAGTAGCTCTTGTCTATTCCATATTTGGCTTAAGGAACTTTATCTGTGCTCATTTCAATCTCTGGTTTTATGCAGCACCCCAACTCTCCTTTCCCCTTAAGCAAGCATAAGTTGGTTTTCTAAATTTGAGACCCTGTTCTGTTTTGCAATTCAGTTCCTGTGTAGCCAAGTTTACATTCCGTGTATTAGTGATATCTTATGATGTTTATTTTTCTGTGTGACTTATTTCAGTTAGAATCATCATACCTGAATCCACTCATTATGCTGCTACGGGCCTGATGACATAGATTTCCTTGCTGAGTGATATTGCATTGTACGTAAGTACCACAACTTCTTTATCCATTTTTCACTTTCTGTGATATTGAACTTGTACCATAAACCAGGTTCTTGTAAACAGAGCCATCCCAAACTTTGGGGTGGCTGTGTCTTTTTGATTTTAATTGTCCTAAACTATTGTACCATAAGTGGAAGTGCCCTAGGCTCTGTTGCTTTGTTTTTAGATGTTTCAGGAAACACCAAACACTTCTCCCGAGTGGCTGTTGGCAATTTACATCCTCCCCATCAGCATAAGATGGCTCCCAGTTCTCCATGGCTTGTCCTGCCTTTCTGGATTTTACACTTTTTTCAGATGGCCCTTTTGACTGGGGGGAATTGAGACTTCATTGTAGTGCAGATTTCCTTTGCAAGCTTGCTTGGTTGGCCAAAAAGGGCGTATGCGTTTTTTCCTGAATATATTCAGGAAAAAACGCATACGCCCTTTTTGGGCAAGTCAGGTTTTTGAATTGCAGTGGCCCTTAGCTCCATTTTTCAGCTCTTAGTTTTGTGATCTTGCCCCATAACCACAGGATTCCTTGAAGCCCTATTCTTCTTCTGGGGCACCTTGCTGTGCCTTTGGTTCATTCTTCTTACTGATGTGAAATTAGAGTGACATGTGCCCATTGAAACCGCTACAGCTAGTTTCTCACTGGTTCCCCCTATTCCCATTCATCCTCCGCACTAACTGAAGACTGTGCGATACCAGAACTTAAAGGCATTGACTCTCCTTGTGGGGATGTTGTTAGTAAAGCGGCTGGAATGTCGATCCGGAGCCCCAGGAGAGGAAAAATGTGGTGTGTTTTAGAAACCTTTCCCGATCATATGGTATACCAGTCGCTGGGTTTCCCAAGCATGGTTTAGCTGTAGGAAGATTCCCTTCAACCTGGAGTGTTGGGACCCTTGGAATGAGTAGCATGAAGTATTGCATTAAACTTTCGGCAGTTGCTCACCGAAGCTCACCAATCCTCTCAGCCCCAAGTGTCCAGCCTTATGTCTTATCCAGCTGTGGGTTTATATGTGGTCAATCCAGGTTGCATCACAGCCCCTGAGCGAATTTTGTAAGAATTTTTCTCTCTTTCATTGTTTCTGCGTTTTGTTTTTAAAATTTATTTCTATAATGGGGTTTAGCTCATTTTCACTGCTGTGTTTGTGCCGCTCTGCACACACTTGATTCCCTTATGGAGATATATCAATACATGGGTTTTAAGATTCTTATTACTCAGATATATTTCTCTGCGGTGTATAGGGTGTGTTGAGGCCAGTTCATTGAGCAAGGTGTAGATCTTGTCTAATACCTATTTGGTTTCTTGAACGGTATCTGTGCTAATTTCAAACTCTGGTTTTATGCATCACCCCACCTCTCCTTTCCCCTTAAGCTGACATAAGTGTGTTTTCTAAATGTGAGACACTGTTCTGTTCTGTAATTCATTTCTTGTGCAGCCATATTTACCCTCCCTCTATAAGTGATATCTTATGATATGTTTCTTTTTCTGTTTGACTTATTTCAAGTAGTATTATCGGACCTAAATCCACTCTTTATCCTTCTACTAGCCTTATTACATTGATTTCATGGTGAAGAGATATTCCATTGTACATAAGTACCACATCTTCTTTATCCATTGTTCTCTTTCCTGGGATATTTAAGGTGTACTGAAGTTGAGGTTCTTGTAAACAGAGTAGCCCTAAACTGTGGTGTGCTTGTGTCTTGTTGATTTTTAGACTTCCCTAGATATACTCCCATGATTGGAAGTGTCCTATGCTCTGTAGCTCTGTTTTTAGATGATTTAGGAACCACCATACACTTCTCCAGAGTGGCTCTCGGCAGTTCACACACTGCCCATCAGCGTATAAAGGCTCCCTGTTCTCCATGGCCTGTCCTGCATTTCTGGTTTTTACAATTTTTTAGGATGGCCCTTTTGACCGGTGGGAAATGAGACTTCTTTGTTGTGCACATTTGCATTGCTTGCTTGCTTCGTTGCCCATAAAGTGCGTATGCGTTTTTTCCTGGATATAATCAGGAAAAATCGCATACGCCCTTTTGGGCCAACTGCATCATTGTCGAAATTCTGCCGCTTTTCATGTGCGTTAAAGACGAGTCCAATCTATCTCTTGAAATCTGTTTCTTGCAATTCTGTCTTGCATTCAGATCCTCTTCTTTGCCTTACCTCAACATATTTTTGGACGTTAGTTTTCATTTATAACTCTGCAGGTTTGTGAATTGCAGTGACCCTGAGCTCCATGTTTTAAGTTGCTCTTTTGTGAGCTGGCCTCAAACGCGCAGGATTGCTTCAGGCCCTATTTTGGCTCCGGCGAGGCAGGCTGAGCCTTTTTTTAATTCTTATTCTTAATGGGAAATTAGAGTGATATGTGCCCGTCCAAACCCCTACAACTCTTCTCTCATTGGTTCCCCCTCTTCCCGTTCATCCTCCTCACAATTTGCAAAATGTGTGAAACAGAAGTTTAAATGTGCTGATTCTCCAAGTGGGGAGCTTCTAAGTAACGTGGCTGGAATGGTGAACAGGAGCACCAGGAGAGGATAAATGAGGTGCATTTTAGACACATCTCCCGATCACATGGTGTACAGTCCTCTGGGTTTTCCATGCATGTTTTAGCTGTAGGAAGATCCCTTGAACCTGCAGATTTGGGACCCATTGAATGGGTACCAGGTAGTATTACTTTAAAGGGTGTGCATTTCCTCACCCAACCTCACATTTCTCTTAGCGCAAACAGTTTCCAGCCTTATGTCTCATCCTGCTGTGGGTCTAGATGTGTTCAATCCATGTTGCATCACCGTCCCTGAGGAAAAGTTGTAAGAGGTTTTCTCTGTCTCTCTGTCGTTTATTTTTTTCAATTTATTACTATATTGGTTACAGCTGATTTTCAAAGCTCTGTTTCTTGCTGCTGTACATCCACTTGATTCACGTACAGAGAGACATCAATAAATTCTTTTTCAGATTCTTACCAGTCGTATATATTCTTTTCCGGTGACTTGAGTGTGCTGAGTGCAGTTCTTTTAGCTACCGTGTAGGCCTTGTTGATTATCAGTTTGGTATTTGGAATGGTATCTTTGCTAATTTCAACCTCCTGGATGATGCCTCACCCCTCCCCACCTTTCCCGTTTAGCAGCCTTATGCGTGTTTTCTACATATTTGACTATGTTTTTGTTTTGTAATTTATTTCATGTGTAGCCATTTTGGATTCCACCTTTAAGTGATATCTTATGATATGTGTCTTCTTCTTTTTGAATTCTGTCACTTAGAATGATCATACGTAACTCCTCTGGAGTTGTTACAGCTGGCCATATTTCATTGATTTCCAGGCTGAATAATATTCCACTCTACCTAAGTACCACATCTCTATCCATTTTTTCCCTCCAGAGACATTTAAGTTATATCCTAGTCGAGGATCTTTTAAACAGAGAGGGGGTAAACATTGGGGTGCCTGTGTCCTCTCGATTTTTGTTTTTCCCAAGATATACGCCCATGAGTGCAAGTGCCCTATGCTCTGTAGCTCATTGTTTAGATGCTTTAGTAAACACAATACACTTCTCCAGAATGGCCGTTGGCAATATACATTTCCACTATAAGTCTCACAGGGCTCCCTCTTCTCCTTGCCCTGTCCTGCATTTCTGTTGTTTACGCTTTATGAGGATGGCTCTTCTGACTGATGCGAAGTGATGTCTTTTGTAGTATTGACTTCCAGTGCCCACCTGTTTGGTTGGCTAAAAAGGTGTACGCTCTTTTCTTGAATATATACACAAAAAAACGCATACACCCTTTTTGGCCAACTGCAATGTTGGCAATGTTCAGCTCCTTTTCTTGTGCTTAATGGCGAGTCCTTTCTACCTCCTCAAATCCCTTTCCTGCCATTCTCCCTTGCTTACAAGTCCTTTTCTCTGACTTTCCTCAAGACATTTTTCAGTGATGGATATTTTCAACTCTGCAGTTTTGTGAATTTTACTGCCCCTGAGTTCTATTGTTCAACTTGTGTTTATGGGAACTGGCCACAAAGCAGCGGGATTTCCTCAAGCCCGATACTGTTTCCATGGGCAACCCTAGCCTTTGGTCAATTCGTCTTCCTGATTGGAAATTAGAGTGACATGTGCCTGTCTGAACACGTAGGACTTGCCTCTCATTGTTCCTCATCCTTCCGCTTCATCCTCTGGACAAATTCCAAACTGTACGCAACAGGATGTTGACAGTGCTGACATCTCCAAGTGGGGAGACTGTTAGTAAAGACGCTGGAGGGGTGAACCCGAGCACCAGGAGATGAGGAGATGAGATGCCTTTTCCAAACTCTTCCCGATCAGACGGTATACCATCCTCTGGGTGTGACAGACATGTTTTAGCAGTAGGAAGAGTCCCATTCATGTAAGGAGAACACCAGGGCTTTTTCAAAATCAGTGTCTCCCCGAAACCCAAACTGGGGAATTTTTTAAGCTACGGCTACACATATGTTCATTAAGGGCCTTGGGAAGTAGGCAGAGTCCAAACTTTAGATGATTGAAGTCTTCAGGGTCAGAAGCACTCACCACCAGCTTCCCTTAGGTTACACTTTAACTGTCATTGATAGATGATGTCAATAAAAATATCTATTCTTTTTCAGATTATTTCCCCTTATAGGTTATTGCAAAATGTTGAGTGTAGTTCCCTGTGCTATACAGTAGTTCCTTGTTGATGATCTATTTTATACATAGCAGTGTGTATGTGTTAATCCCAAACTGTTAATTTATCCCTCCTCCCACCTTTCCCCTTTGGTAATAATAAATTATAAGATTTTATACTTCTCAGAAATGGGGGAGCTGAAAGAGAGGTATCATTTTCAATGGAAAAGCATTTAAAACAAGATTGAAGGTTTAACCAAGATTATTAGATGTACATCCTTGGAAAGAAATCACTTCATTTCTCTAATATTGAGCTGACAAATAAGACAAACCTTTTCACTGAACTTGCTTATAATAAAGTGATGGAAATATCCAATGGAAGTGTTAGAAACATCTTATTTTACCCGAGCCTTATACACTGTTCTATGTTAACTACACTTTGGCTCACACATCTGTTCATTGAGGTTACAATAGTCTCAATTTCTGTTACTGATCCTCCAGAGTGGACCCCAACAAGTGTCCCCCTGCCCAGTGTCATTGGGGCCAACAGATCGAGACTGAGTTTGGTTCACAAGCAAAGGAAACTTTATATTTTGATCAGAGAATGGAGAGGTGAGAGCATGTACTACCCCGTGGGCTGTGGGCTGGGCTGCTGTGTAGAGATCCTGTCAGAGTCAGTGGGAGGGAGGGGGCGGAGCTCTCGAGGGCCGGGTTGGCTGTAGCTCAGGCTCTATATCGCGGAGTCTGCACTGGGCCCCAGGAGCTGAGGTGTCGACCCAGCCATTCTGCACTAGGAAATCTGGTCTGAAGTGCCGGGTGTGGAACCTCTGCATGCGGGACCCTAGGAGCACGTGAAATTAGACAAAGCACAAAGGATAAAAAAGGTTAGACTTGACTTTATTGCCCAGATTCTATTTTTATCTCCCAGGGATTTTTAATGGGCTTTGCTGGGGACAAACCCCCCCTCTGCCTTTTGTCCCGTTCCTCATTCTTGGAGTGCTGAGGGTGCAGACCCTTCTTCTGTAACTGCTGAGTGCTGAGTTGGGAGCCCTCATACCCTGGGGCGAGGGTCAGAGCTTCTCCCCAGCAGCCTCCAGGTGACGTTGATTGTCCCCAGGCCCCCTGCCTCCCTGCTCGTCCACCTGAGCACCAGCATTGGAAGTGTTATAGATTCTAATGACCTTCAAGGGTCCAGGAAAGAGATGTGCAGAGACGCTGTGGGGGCCGGTTTCACCCCGCCCCACATTTGTTCGGCCACCTTAGGCCGACCGTTTCTGCCAGCCTAGATGCTCTGACCAGTAGTCTGCGCTTTCTTCAATTAGGCCCCTGAATTAACGTACAAACAGCACCAGGTGTCAGAGCCCTGCCCGCTCAACTCCCAGACAGTCCAGGGTCAGTGGTGATCAAGGACCATGATGGCCACTGAGCCAACAGCCTTTTGAAGTAAACAAGAGTCCAGCCGGTCTTACTGGCCACCATCATCACGGTGTCTGTAGGCTTTTCTATGGTGACAGTGTGATATACGGTTCCCCCGCCAAGATTATTAGCTCCCCTCTGGGTGCAGTAAGTCCGGCAAGCAGTAGTCTACTCTTTTGGGACACACTCTTGTTGTTTTATGAGAGAAAGTCCAGGTCAAGTGATGTTCACACGAGTCGTCATGGTGCCCTGTTGCCCCCGGTTATCTCTCTGGATGTTGGAGTTGGAGGGCCTCCTCACTCGAGGTCGGTGTGCCCACGGAGCGAACCCTGCAACTTCAGGGCATGGTTGGTGGTTAGGATCACCACGTGGGGTCCTTTTCCCTTAGGAGGGAGGTGGCCTTTTGGGCTGCTGATTTCCAGGGTTTTAGATACCGCCAGTATCTTGGCCAGATGTGGCAGTGGGCCAAGCCCCTTGGTGACCATAGTTTATCCTACCTGGATGGCATTCTTGCATTGTTCCATTTCAAGTGGTCCCAGGTTTTGCACTAATTCTCCAATGGCGATTCACCTTTCACCGGGAATGTAAAGGTCAAAGGGTTTAGCTAAATTAGGGAGTTCCAGGGCAAGGGTCTGAATTGACTGCTCTTTCCATTCTTGAAAGGCCACTTCTGGATTCTATTCAAAAGGATCATCATCTTTTCCTTTCAGTGTTTCATATAGAGGCCCAGCTAGTAGACTGTAGTTAGGGATCCAGAAGCAGCAAACCCTGGCCTCCCCAGGAACCCCTAAGCTGTCTTCTAGTTTTAGAAAGGGGTAAGGCTGAAAATGGTTTCTTCCCTTTCCTGGGATGGACTTCTCCAACCTTCTGTGAGAATGAAGCCCAGGCAGGTCACGGCAGTCTGTGATATTTGAGCTTTTTCTTGGACAACTTCTATCCTTTATTGGCTTGGTAGTTCAGAGGCCTCCTTAGTAGGGCTGGCGATCAGAATGTCGTCTGCATATTGAAGGAGGGTTTCCTTTTCCAGAGGTAGAACTTTTAGGTCTTTAGCTAAGCTTTCCCCAAAGATGGTGTGGGAATTTTTGCACCCTTGGGGCCAGACGGCCCGGAAGTATTGTTTTAGTTGTATGTTGAGTCCTGCCACTCACAAGCCAAAATTTCTTGTGACTCTGGGACTAATGGAATACAAAAGAAGGCATCATTGAAGACTAATACAGAATACCATGTCCTGGTGGTTGGTAGAATGACCAGCAGGGTGTAGGAATTAGGAGCAACTGGAGGTATATCCTCGGTGGCTTCACTGACTGTCCTGACATCCTTTACCAGGTCCCCAGCAGCCCATGGGGCTCTCGTGGTCAGACCAATCCCAGAATATGGAGCTCACCTGGGCAGGTACCCCACCCCCACCCCAGCCCACAGGGCTCTCGTGGTCAGGCCCCTCCCAGGATACAGAGCTACCCTTGCAGGTACCGTGGCAGGGCTGGGCACACAGGAACCGTGCACATAGCCCTCATTGCAGAGCACCCCCAGCTCACCTGTCGCTCAGAGCTGACGCAGAGCACCTCAGAGCAGGACTTGAACTAACAAACAGCAGCTGCGACAGGTCTGTGACCCTGGGCATCACTCCGTGAGGCCTCCCTCCACCTGGTCTTCCAGAGACTTCCACTGCACCCGGGGCACCAGGCCTCTGTCTCCAACCACCACCCACCCCTCCTCTCCCTGACTCCTGGGTTCCTCTCATTAGGAGAGGGTTTTCTTGAAGTTGTCTCCCACTCATGGGCCAGATAAAATGATTAGAAAACAAGCCAAAGCTGCAGCCCCTTGTCTATCCTGACTCTCAGGAGCCCACACCTGTTCCTTGGACCTGGCCGGTTCAGCAAGTTCCATTTTCTGCAACTGTGAGCCCCTGAGGGGTGATGATTGGCTGACCTGGGCAGCCTTACCGTGCCGGCCAGCCCTCCCCAGGTGTGCCTGGGTTGAGATCACTATAAATACCACTCCAGGCAGCAAGAGCCCCTGCAGCCGTGCCTGACGCCATTTTCTCTGCCCTGTCAGCAGTCTCGGGGCTGGGCTGGTGGGAGGGAGTGAGAGGCCACGGCTTTGTGGGTGGCCCAGTGTGAGTGGGGCTCTGCTGGACTTTCTGCAGCAGTTGCCAGGCTGCCACCTGCTAAAGAAGAAGATGTGTCACCCATACCTGCTGCTGGAATTTCTCCCTGGGCAGAGGTGAGGAAGGAAAAAAGCAGTGGGGGCAGGGACAGGACGGGTATCTCAGGCAGGGAAATGGAAATCTTCCAGAAGAGCACCCAGGGCCAGGACCATCCTGGCTGGCCTGCAGGCACCAAGTCGGCCGGCATGCTGTCACTCGTGTGGCTCTATGGCCCTCCCTCTAGGCTTTCAAGTCCTTGTATATATTCAGGTGTTTTACCTGGGATGGGTGGGAATAGTTCAGCAGCAACTGGCCTGGGGCTCAGCTCACGTTTACTCACAGATGCCTCGGCACGGTGCCCCAGCTTTGCAATGAGGACGCTTGTTGCGTGGGGGCTGCTGGCTGAATGGGAGACGATTCCCCACCACTGACCAACTTCAGAATTGTTTACAACTGGAGCAAGTGCCCTGATACGGTTTTCCTCTGTGGAACTGGTGGGTTCTGTGTTTTTTTTCTCTTTTTCGTTTTGGGTTCAAGGTAGATTTTATTCCTCTTTTTTGTATTTACAGATATAAGCATGGAAATAATTTATTCATATAAATACATGTATGTGAAGGGAATAATTGTTTTTTCTATTTTTTAAATTTTATTTCTTTTTAATTTTGAATTTTATTTTATATTTTTATACAGCAGGTTCTTATTGGTTATCTATTTTATACATATAAATGTATACATGCCAATCCCAGTCTCTCAACTCCTCCCACCACCCCCCCCCCAACAGCTTTCCCCCCTTGTTGTCCATACGTTTGTTGTCTACATCTGTTGCTCTATTTATGCCTTGCAAAATGGTTAATCTGTACAGGTTTTCTAGGTTCCACATATATGCATGAATATACAAGATTTGTTTTTCTCTCTCTGACTTACTTCACTCTGTATGACAGTCTCTAGATGCATCGACGTCTCTACAAATGACCCAATTTCATTCCTTTTCATGGCTTAGTAATATTCCATTTTATATATGTACCACGGCTTTATGCATTCGTCTGTCTGTGGGCATTTAGGTTGCTTCCATTACCTCGATATTGTAAATAGTGATGCAATGAACATTGCGGTGAATGTCTCTTTTTGATTTATGGTTTTGTCTGGGTATATGTCCAGTAGTGGGATTGCTGTATCATATGGTAATTCTATTGTTAGTTTCTTAAGAAATTCCATATTGTTCTCCATAGTGACTGTATCAATTTATATTCCCAACAATAGTGGAAGAGGGTTCCTTTTCTCCACACCCTTTCCAGCATTTCTTGCTTGTAGATTTTCTATGATGCCTATTCTACCAGGTGTGAGGTGATACCTCATTGTTGAATCCATTTCGTTGAGCAAGGGGTAGGTCTTGTCTATTCCATATTTGGCTTATGGAACGGTATCTGTGCTAATTTCAAACTCTGGTTTAATGCAGCACCCCAACTCACCTTCCCCCTTAAGCAAGCATAAGTTAGTTTTCTAAACTTGAGACCCTGTTCTGTTTTGTAATTCAGTTCATGTGTAGCCAAGTTCACATTCCGTGTATTAGTGATACCTTATGATGTTTCTTTTTCTGTGTGACTTATTTCACTTAGAATCATCGTGCCTCAATCCAATCATTATGCTGGTACGGGCCTGGTGACATAGATTTCATTGCTGAGTGGTATTCTGTTGTACATAAGTACCGCAACTTCTTTATCCATTATTTGCTCTCTGGGATATTTAACTTGTGCCGAAGAAGAGATTCCAGTAAAAAGAACCGTCCCAACCTTTGGGGTGGCTGTGTCATTTTGATTTTAATTTCTCTAAGCTATAGGACCATAAGTGGAAGTGCCCTAGGCTCTGTTGCTTTGTTTTTTAGATGTTTCAGGAAACACCATACACTTCTCCCGAGTGGCTGTTGGCAATTGACATCCCGCCCATCAGCATAACAAGGCTCCCATTTCTCCATGGCCTGTCCTGCCTTTCTGGATTTTACACTTTTTTCAGATGGCCCTTTTGACCGGGGGGAAGTGAGACTTCATTGTAGTGCAGATTTCCTTTGCAAGCTTGCTTGGTTGGCCAAAAAGGGCGTATGCGTTTTTTCCTGAATATATTCAGGAAAAAACGCATACGCCCTTTTTGGCCAAGTGCATCATTGTGGACGTTCTGCCTCTTTTCCTATGCTTTCAATGCAATTCCAGTCTACCTCCTGAAATCGGTTTCCTGCAATTCTGCCCCGCTTTCAAGTCCTCTTGGCAGCCTTACTTCAGTATATTTTTGGACGATAGCTGTCATTTATAACTCTGCAGGTTTGTGAATTACAGTGCCCCTGAGCTCCTTTCTTCAACTCGCTTTCTCGTGAGCTGGCCGCAACACCGCAGGATTGCTTCAGGCCCTAATCTGATTCCAGCACGGCACGCTGAGCCTTTGGTTAATTCCTCTTCCTGGTGGGAAATGAGAGTTAAATTTGCCCGTCCAGACACCTCCATCTAGTCTGTCATTGGTTCTCCCTATTCCTGTTCATCTTCCGCAGAAATTGCAAACTGGGCCAAACAGAAGGTTAAAGGCAGTGACTCTCCAAGTAGGGAGAGTGTTAGTAAAGAGTCTGGAATGTTGCACCCGAGTACCAGGGGATGAAAACTGAGACATATTGGAACACATCTCCCGATCACACGGTTGATCATACTCTGGGTTCCACGTGCATGTTTACCTGAAGGAAGAATACCTTAAACCTGGAGAGTTGAGACCCGTGGAATGGGTACCATGCAATATGATTTCAAAGGGTCTTCATTTGCTCACCGAACCTCTCCAATCCTATCACTGCTGCGTTTATGGCCCTGTACACACGCTTGATTCTCTTTCGGAGACATAGCAATCCATAGGTTTTAAGATACTTCCTAGTCAGGTACATTCTTAGGCGTTTAATATGGGGTGTTGAGTCCATTTCGTTGAGCAAGGAGTAGCTCTTGTCTATTCCATATTTGGCTTAAGGAACTTTATCTGTGCTCATTTCAATCTCTGGTTTTATGCAGCACCCCAACTCACCTTTCCCCTTAAGCATAAGTTGGGTTTCTAAATTTGAGACCCTGTTCTGTTTTGGAATTCAGTTCCTGTGTAGCCAAGGTTACATTCCGTGTATTAGTGATATCTTATGATGTTTCTTTTCCTGTGTGACTTATTTCAGTTAGAATCATCGTACCTGAATCCACTCATTATGCTGCTACGGGCCTGATGACATAGATTTCATTGCTGAGTGATATTGCATTGTACGTAAGTACCACAACTTCTTTATCCATTTTTCACTTTCTGCGATATTGAACTTGTACCGTAAACCAGGTTCTTGTAAACAGAGCCGTCCCAACCTTTGGGGTGGCTGTGTCTTTTGATTTTAATTTCCCTAAGCTATAGGACCATAAGTGGAAGTGCCCTAGGCTCTGTTGCTTTGTTTTTTAGATGTTTCAGGAAACACCATACACTTCTCCCGAGTGGCTGTTGGCAATTGACATCCCGCCCATCAGCATAACAAGGCTCCCAGTTCTCCATGGCCTGGGAGCATAAGCAACTTAAGCAAGCATAAGTTGGTTTTCTAAATTGGAGACCCTGTTCTGTTTTGTAATTCAGTTCCTATATAGCCAAGTTTACATTCCGTGTATTAGTGATATCTTATGATGTTTCTTTTCCTGTGTGACTTATTTCAGTTAGAATCATCATACCTGAATCCACTCATTATGCTGCTACGGGCCTGATGACATAGATTTCATTGCTGTGTGATATTGCATTGTACGTAAGTACCACAACTTCTTTATCCATTTTTCACTTTCTGCGATATTGAACTTGTACCGTAAACCAGGTTCTTGTAAACAGAGCCGTCCCAACCTATGGGGTGGCTGTGTCTTTTGATTTTAATTTCCCTAAGGTATAGGACCATAAGTGGAAGTGCCCTAGGCTATGTTGCTTTGTTTTTTAGATGTTTCAGGAAACACCATACACTTCTCCCGAGTGGCTGTTGGCAATTTACATCCCGCCCATCAGCATAACAAGGCTCCCAGTTCTCCATGGCCTGTCCTGCCTTTCTGGATTTTACACTTTTTTCAGATGGCCCTTTTGACCGGGGGGAAGTGAGACTTCATTGTAGTGCAGATTTCCTTTGCAACCTCGCTTGGTTGGCCAAAAAGGGCGTATGCGTTTTTTCCTGAATATATTCAGGAAAAAACTCATACGCCCTTTTTGGCCAAGTGCATCATTGTGGACGTTCTGCCTCTTTTCCTATGCTTTAAATGCAATTCCAGTCTACCTCCTGAAATCAGTTTCCTGCAATTCTGCCCCGATTTCAAGTCCTCTTGGCAGCCTTACTTCAGTATATTTTTGGACGATAGCTGTCATTTATAACTCTGCAGGTTTGTGAATTACAGTGCCCCTGAGCTCCTTTCTTCAACTCGCTTTCTTGTGAGCTGGCTGCAACAGCGCAGGATGGTTTCAGGCCCTAATCTGGTTCCGGCACGGCACGCTGAGCCTTTGGTTAATTCCTCTTCCTGGTGGGAAATGAGAGTTAAATTTGCCCGTCCAGACACCTCCAGCTAGTCTCTCATTGGTTCTCCCTATTCCTGTTCATCTTCCGCAGAAATTGCAAACTGGGCCAAACAGGAGGTTAAAGGCACTGACTCTCCAAGTCGGGAGAGAGTTAGTAAAGCGTCTGGAATGTTTCACCCGAGTACCAGGGGACGAAAACTGAGACATATTGGAACACGTCTCCCGATCACACGGTTGATCATACTCTGGGTTCCACATGCATGTTTTAGCTGAAGGAAGAATACCTTAAACCTGGAGAATTGAGACCCGTGGAATGGGTACCATGCAATATGACTTCAAAGGGTCTTCATTTGCTCACCGAACCTCTCCAATCCTATCACTGCTGCGTTTATGCCCCTGCACACACGCTTGATTCTCTTTCGGAGACATAGCAGTCCATAGGTTTTAAGATACTTCCTAGTCAGGTACACTGTTAGGCGTATAATATGGGGTGTTGAATCCATTTCGTTGAGCAAGGAGTAGCTCTTGTCTATTCCATATTTGGCTTAAGGAACTTTGTGCTCATTTCAATCTCTGGTTTTATGCATTACCCCAACTCACCTTTCCCCTTAAGGAAGCATAAGTTGGGTTTCTAAATTTGAGACCCTGTTCTGTTTTGGAATTCAGTTCCTGTGTAGCCAAGTTTACATTCCGTGTATTAGTGATATCTTATGATGTTTCTTTTTCTGTGTGACTTATTTCAGTTAGAATCATCATACCTGAATCCACTCATTATGCTGCTACGGGCCTGATGACATAGATTTCCTTGCTGAGTTATATTGCATTGTACGTAAGTACCACAACTTCTTTATCCATTTTTCACTTTCTGCGATATTGAACTTGTACCGTAAACGTGGTTCTTGTAAACACAGCCGTGCCAAATTTTGGGGTGGCTGTGTCTTTTTGATTTTAATTTCCCTAAGCTATAGGACCATAAGTGGAAGTGCCCTAGGCTCTGTTGCTTTGTTTTTTAGATGTTTCAGGAAACACCATACACTTCTCCCGAGTGGCTGTTGGCAATTGACATCCCGCCCATCAGCATAACAAGGCTCCCAGTTCTCCATGGCCTGTCCTGCCTTTCTGGATTTTACACTTTTTTCAGATGGCCCTTTTGACCGGGGGGAAGTGAGACTTCATTGTAGTGCAGATTTCCTTTGCAAGCTTGCTTGGTTGGCCAAAAAGGGCGTATGCGTTTTTTCCTGAATATATTCAGGAAAAAACGCATACGCCCTTTGTGGCCAAGTGCATCATTGTGGACGTTCTGCCTCTTTTCCTATGCTTTCAATGCAATTCCAGTCTACCTCCTGAAATCGGTTTCCTGCAATTCTGCCCCACTTTCAAGTCCTCTTGGCAGCCTTACTTCAGTATATTTTTGGACGATAGCTGTCATTTATAACTCTGCAGGTTTGTGAATTACAGTGCCCCTGAGCTCCTTTCTTCAACTCGCTTTCTCGTGAGCTGGCCGCAACACCGCAGGATGGCTTCAGGCCCTAATCTGGTTCTGGCACGGCACGCTGAGCCTTTGGTTAATTCCTCTTCCTGGTGGGAAATGAGAGTTAAATTTGCCCGTCCAGACACCTCCAGCTAGTCTGTCATTGGTTCTCCCTATTCCTGTTCATCTTCCGCAGAAATTGCAAACTGGGCCAAACAGGAGGTTAAAGGCACTGACTCTCCAAGTCGGGAGAGTGTTAGTAAAGCGTCTGGCATGTTGCACCCGAGTACCAGGGGACGAAAACTGACACATATTGGAACACGTCTCCCGATCACACGGTTGATCATACTCTGGGTTCCACATGCATGTTTTAGCTGAAGGAAGTATCCCTTAAACCTGTAGAGTTGAGACCCTTGGAATGGGTACCATGCAATATGACTTCAAAGGTCTTCATTTGCTCACCGAACCTCACCAATCTTATGAGCCCCAAGTGTCCAGCCTTATGTGTCACCCAGCTCTGGGTGTAGATGTGGTAAATGCAGGTTGCATCAGAAGCCTTGAATGATTACTTAAGTATTTCTCTCTATTTCACTGTCATTGTGTTTTGTTTAAGAAATTTATTTTTATTATGGTATTTACCTGATTTTCACTGCTTTAATGGAGCTGTACACACTCTTGATTCTCTTACAGAGATATATAAATCCATAGGTTTTATGATTCTTACTAGTCAGGTATATTCCTAGGCGTTGAATATGGGGTGTTGAGTCCATTTCGTTGAGCAAGGAGTAGCTCTTGTCTATTCCATATTTGGCTTAAGGAACTTTATCTGTGCTCATTTCAATCTCTGGTTTTATGCAGCACCCCAACTCACCTTTCCCCTTAAGCAAGCATAAGTTGGTTTTCTAAATTTGAGACCCTGTTCTGTTTTGGAATTCAGTTCCTGTGTAGCCAAGTTTACATTCCGTGTATTAGTGATACCTTATGATGTTTCTTTTTCTGTGTGACTTATTTCAGTTAGATTCATCGTACTTAGTCCACTCATTATGCTGCTACGGGCCTGATGACATAGATTTCATTGCTGAGTGATATTGCATTGTACGTAAGTACCACAACTTCTTTATCCATTTTTCACTTTCTGCGATATTGAACTTGTACCGTATATGAGGTTCTTGTAAACAGAGCCATCCCAAACTTTGGGGTGGCTGTGTCTTTTTGATTTTAATTGCCCTAAACTATAGTACCATAAGTGGAAGTGCCCTAGGCTCTGTTGCTTTGTTTTTTAGATGTTTCAGGAAACACCAAACACTTCTGCAGAGTGGCTGTTGGCAATTTACATCCTGCCCATCAGCATAACAAGGCTCCCAGTTCTCCATGGCCTGTCCTGCCTTTATGGATTTTACACTTTTTTCAGATGGCCCTTTTGACCAGGGGGAATTGAGACTTCATTGTAGTGCAGATTTCCTTTGCAAGCTTGCTTGGTTGGCCAAAAAGGGCGTATGCGTTTTTTCCTGAATATATTCAGGAAAAAACGCATACGCCCTTTTTGGCAAGTCAGGTTTTTGAATTGCAGTGGCCCTTAGCTCCATTTTTCAGCTCTTAGTTTTGTGATCTTGCCCCATAACCACAGGATTCCTTGAAGCCCTATTCTTCTTCTGGGGCACCTTGCTGTGCCTTTGGTTCATTCTTCTTACTGATGTGAAATTAGAGTGACATGTGCCCATTGAAACCGCTACAGCTAGTTTCTCACTGGTTCCCCCTATTCCCATTCATCCTCCGCACTAACTGAAGACTGTGCGATACCAGAACTTAAAGGCATTGACTCTCCTTGTGGGGATGTTGTTAGTAAAGCGGCTGGAATGTCGATCCGGAGCCCCAGGAGAGGAAAAATGTGGTGCGTTTTAGAAACCTTTCCCGATCATATGGTATACCAGTCGCTGGGTTTCCCAAGCATGGTTTAGCTGTAGGAAGATTCCCTTCAACCTGGAGTGTTGGGACCCTTGGAATGAGTAGCATGAAGTATTGCATTAAACTTTCGGCAGTTGCTCACCGAAGCTCACCAATCCTCTCAGCCCCAAGTGTCCAGCCTTATGTCTTATCCAGCTGTGGGTTTATATGTGGTCAATCCAGGTTGCATCACAGCCCCTGAGCGAATTTTGTAAGAATTTTTCTCTCTTTCATTGTTTCTGCGTTTTGTTTTTAAAATTTATTTCTATAATGGGGTTTAGCTCATTTTCACTGCTGTGTTTGTGCCGCTCTGCACACACTTGATTCCCTTATGGAGATATATCAATACATGGGTTTTAAGATTCTTATTACTCAGATATATTTCTCTGCGGTGTATAGGGTGTGTTGAGGCCAGTTCATTGAGCAAGGTGTAGATCTTGTCTAATACCTATTTGGTTTCTTGAACGGTATCTGTGCTAATTTCAAACTCTGGTTTTATGCATCACCCCACCTCTCCTTTCCCCTTAAGCTGACATAAGTGTGTTTTCTAAATGTGAGACACTGTTCTGTTCTGTAATTCATTTCTTGTGCAGCCATATTTACCCTCCCTCTATAAGTGATATCTTATGATATGTTTCTTTTTCTGTTTGACTTATTTCAAGTAGTATTATCGGACCTAAATCCACTCTTTATCCTTCTACTAGCCTTATTACATTGATTTCATGGTGAAGAGATATTCCATTGTACATAAGTACCACATCTTCTTTATCCATTGTTCTCTTTCCTGGGATATTTAAGGTGTACTGAAGTTGAGGTTCTTGTAAACAGAGTAGCCCTAAACTGTGGTGTGCTTGTGTCTTGTTGATTTTTAGACTTCCCTAGATATACTCCCATGATTGGAAGTGTCCTATGCTCTGTAGCTCTGTTTTTAGATGATTTAGGAACCACCATACACTTCTCCAGAGTGGCTCTCGGCAGTTCACACACTGCCCATCAGCGTATAAAGGCTCCCTGTTCTCCATGGCCTGTCCTGCATTTCTGGTTTTTACAATTTTTTAGGATGGCCCTTTTGACCGGTGGGAAATGAGACTTCTTTGTTGTGCACATTTGCATTGCTTGCTTGCTTCGTTGCCCATAAAGTGCGTATGCGTTTTTTCCTGGATATAATCAGGAAAAATCGCATACGCCCTTTTGGGCCAACTGCATCATTGTCGAAATTCTGCCGCTTTTCATGTGCGTTAAAGACGAGTCCAATCTATCTCTTGAAATCTGTTTCTTGCAATTCTGTCTTGCATTCAGATCCTCTTCTTTGCCTTACCTCAACATATTTTTGGACGTTAGTTTTCATTTATAACTCTGCAGGTTTGTGAATTGCAGTGACCCTGAGCTCCATGTTTTAAGTTGCTCTTTTGTGAGCTGGCCTCAAACGCGCAGGATTGCTTCAGGCCCTATTTTGGCTCCGGCGAGGCAGGCTGAGCCTTTTTTTAATTCTTATTCTTAATGGGAAATTAGAGTGATATGTGCCCGTCCAAACCCCTACAACTCTTCTCTCATTGGTTCCCCCTCTTCCCGTTCATCCTCCTCACAATTTGCAAAATGTGTGAAACAGAAGTTTAAATGTGCTGATTCTCCAAGTGGGGAGCTTCTAAGTAACGTGGCTGGAATGGTGAACAGGAGCACCAGGAGAGGATAAATGAGGTGCATTTTAGACACATCTCCCGATCACATGGTGTACAGTCCTCTGGGTTTTCCATGCATGTTTTAGCTGTAGGAAGATCCCTTGAACCTGCAGATTTGGGACCCATTGAATGGGTACCAGGTAGTATTACTTTAAAGGGTGTGCATTTCCTCACCCAACCTCACATTTCTCTTAGCGCAAACAGTTTCCAGCCTTATGTCTCATCCTGCTGTGGGTCTAGATGTGTTCAATCCATGTTGCATCACCGTCCCTGAGGAAAAGTTGTAAGAGGTTTTCTCTGTCTCTCTGTCGTTTATTTTTTTCAATTTATTACTATATTGGTTACAGCTGATTTTCAAAGCTCTGTTTCTTGCTGCTGTACATCCACTTGATTCACGTACAGAGAGACATCAATAAATTCTTTTTCAGATTCTTACCAGTCGTATATATTCTTTTCCGGTGACTTGAGTGTGCTGAGTGCAGTTCTTTTAGCTACCGTGTAGGCCTTGTTGATTATCAGTTTGGTATTTGGAATGGTATCTTTGCTAATTTCAACCTCCTGGATGATGCCTCACCCCTCCCCACCTTTCCCGTTTAGCAGCCTTATGCGTGTTTTCTACATATTTGACTATGTTTTTGTTTTGTAATTTATTTCATGTGTAGCCATTTTGGATTCCACCTTTAAGTGATATCTTATGATATGTGTCTTCTTCTTTTTGAATTCTGTCACTTAGAATGATCATACGTAACTCCTCCGGAGTTGTTACAGCTGGCCATATTTCATTGATTTCCAGGCTGAATAATATTCCACTCTACCTAAGTACCACATCTCTATCCATTTTTTCCCTCCAGAGACATTTAAGTTATATCCTAGTCGAGGATCTTTTAAACAGAGAGGGGGTAAACATTGGGGTGCCTGTGTCCTCTCGATTTTTGTTTTTCCCAAGATATACGCCCATGAGTGCAAGTGCCCTATGCTCTGTAGCTCATTGTTTAGATGCTTTAGTAAACACAATACACTTCTCCAGAATGGCCGTTGGCAATATACATTTCCACTATAAGTCTCACAGGGCTCCCTCTTCTCCTTGCCCTGTCCTGCATTTCTGTTGTTTACGCTTTATGAGGATGGCTCTTCTGACTGATGCGAAGTGATGTCTTTTGTAGTATTGACTTCCAGTGCCCACCTGTTTGGTTGGCTAAAAAGGTGTACGCTCTTTTCTTGAATATATACACAAAAAAACGCATACACCCTTTTTGGCCAACTGCAATGTTGGCAATGTTCAGCTCCTTTTCTTGTGCTTAATGGCGAGTCCTTTCTACCTCCTCAAATCCCTTTCCTGCCATTCTCCCTTGCTTACAAGTCCTTTTCTCTGACTTTCCTCAAGACATTTTTCAGTGATGGATATTTTCAACTCTGCAGTTTTGTGAATTTTACTGCCCCTGAGTTCTATTGTTCAACTTGTGTTTATGGGAACTGGCCACAAAGCAGCGGGATTTCCTCAAGCCCGATACTGTTTCCATGGGCAACCCTAGCCTTTGGTCAATTCGTCTTCCTGATTGGAAATTAGAGTGACATGTGCCTGTCTGAACACGTAGGACTTGCCTCTCATTGTTCCTCATCCTTCCGCTTCATCCTCTGGACAAATTCCAAACTGTACGCAACAGGATGTTGACAGTGCTGACATCTCCAAGTGGGGAGACTGTTAGTAAAGACGCTGGAGGGGTGAACCCGAGCACCAGGAGATGAGGAGATGAGATGCCTTTTCCAAACTCTTCCCGATCAGACGGTATACCATCCTCTGGGTGTGACAGACATGTTTTAGCAGTAGGAAGAGTCCCATTCATGTAAGGAGAACACCAGGGCTTTTTCAAAATCAGTGTCTCCCCGAAACCCAAACTGGGGAATTTTTTAAGCTACGGCTACACATATGTTCATTAAGGGCCTTGGGAAGTAGGCAGAGTCCAAACTTTAGATGATTGAAGTCTTCAGGGTCAGAAGCACTCACCACCAGCTTCCCTTAGGTTACACTTTAACTGTCATTGATAGATGATGTCAATAAAAATATCTATTCTTTTTCAGATTATTTCCCCTTATAGGTTATTGCAAAATGTTGAGTGTAGTTCCCTGTGCTATACAGTAGTTCCTTGTTGATGATCTATTTTATACATAGCAGTGTGTATGTGTTAATCCCAAACTGTTAATTTATCCCTCCTCCCACCTTTCCCCTTTGGTAATAATAAATTATAAGATTTTATACTTCTCAGAAATGGGGGAGCTGAAAGAGAGGTATCATTTTCAATGGAAAAGCATTTAAAACAAGATTGAAGGTTTAACCAAGATTATTAGATGTACATCCTTGGAAAGAAATCACTTCATTTCTCTAATATTGAGCTGACAAATAAGACAAACCTTTTCACTGAACTTGCTTATAATAAAGTGATGGAAATATCCAATGGAAGTGTTAGAAACATCTTATTTTACCCGAGCCTTATACACTGTTCTATGTTAACTACACTTTGGCTCACACATCTGTTCATTGAGGTTACAATAGTCTCAATTTCTGTTACTGATCCTCCAGAGTGGACCCCAACAAGTGTCCCCCTGCCCAGTGTCATTGGGGCCAACAGATCGAGACTGAGTTTGGTTCACAAGCAAAGGAAACTTTATATTTTGATCAGAGAATGGAGAGGTGAGAGCATGTACTACCCCGTGGGCTGTGGGCTGGGCTGCTGTGTAGAGATCCTGTCAGAGTCAGTGGGAGGGAGGGGGCGGAGCTCTCGAGGGCCGGGTTGGCTGTAGCTCAGGCTCTATATCGCGGAGTCTGCACTGGGCCCCAGGAGCTGAGGTGTCGACCCAGCCATTCTGCACTAGGAAATCTGGTCTGAAGTGCCGGGTGTGGAACCTCTGCATGCGGGACCCTAGGAGCACGTGAAATTAGACAAAGCACAAAGGATAAAAAAGGTTAGACTTGACTTTATTGCCCAGATTCTATTTTTATCTCCCAGGGATTTTTAATGGGCTTTGCTGGGGACAAACCCCCCCTCTGCCTTTTGTCCCGTTCCTCATTCTTGGAGTGCTGAGGGTGCAGACCCTTCTTCTGTAACTGCTGAGTGCTGAGTTGGGAGCCCTCATACCCTGGGGCGAGGGTCAGAGCTTCTCCCCAGCAGCCTCCAGGTGACGTTGATTGTCCCCAGGCCCCCTGCCTCCCTGCTCGTCCACCTGAGCACCAGCATTGGAAGTGTTATAGATTCTAATGACCTTCAAGGGTCCAGGAAAGAGATGTGCAGAGACGCTGTGGGGGCCGGTTTCACCCCGCCCCACATTTGTTCGGCCACCTTAGGCCGACCGTTTCTGCCAGCCTAGATGCTCTGACCAGTAGTCTGCGCTTTCTTCAATTAGGCCCCTGAATTAACGTACAAACAGCACCAGGTGTCAGAGCCCTGCCCGCTCAACTCCCAGACAGTCCAGGGTCAGTGGTGATCAAGGACCATGATGGCCACTGAGCCAACAGCCTTTTGAAGTAAACAAGAGTCCAGCCGGTCTTACTGGCCACCATCATCACGGTGTCTGTAGGCTTTTCTATGGTGACAGTGTGATATACGGTTCCCCCGCCAAGATTATTAGCTCCCCTCTGGGTGCAGTAAGTCCGGCAAGCAGTAGTCTACTCTTTTGGGACACACTCTTGTTGTTTTATGAGAGAAAGTCCAGGTCAAGTGATGTTCACACGAGTCGTCATGGTGCCCTGTTGCCCCCGGTTATCTCTCTGGATGTTGGAGTTGGAGGGCCTCCTCACTCGAGGTCGGTGTGCCCACGGAGCGAACCCTGCAACTTCAGGGCATGGTTGGTGGTTAGGATCACCACGTGGGGTCCTTTTCCCTTAGGAGGGAGGTGGCCTTTTGGGCTGCTGATTTCCAGGGTTTTAGATACCGCCAGTATCTTGGCCAGATGTGGCAGTGGGCCAAGCCCCTTGGTGACCATAGTTTATCCTACCTGGATGGCATTCTTGCATTGTTCCATTTCAAGTGGTCCCAGGTTTTGCACTAATTCTCCAATGGCGATTCACCTTTCACCGGGAATGTAAAGGTCAAAGGGTTTAGCTAAATTAGGGAGTTCCAGGGCAAGGGTCTGAATTGACTGCTCTTTCCATTCTTGAAAGGCCACTTCTGGATTCTATTCAAAAGGATCATCATCTTTTCCTTTCAGTGTTTCATATAGAGGCCCAGCTAGTAGACTGTAGTTAGGGATCCAGAAGCAGCAAACCCTGGCCTCCCCAGGAACCCCTAAGCTGTCTTCTAGTTTTAGAAAGGGGTAAGGCTGAAAATGGTTTCTTCCCTTTCCTGGGATGGACTTCTCCAACCTTCTGTGAGAATGAAGCCCAGGCAGGTCACGGCAGTCTGTGATATTTGAGCTTTTTCTTGGACAACTTCTATCCTTTATTGGCTTGGTAGTTCAGAGGCCTCCTTAGTAGGGCTGGCGATCAGAATGTCGTCTGCATATTGAAGGAGGGTTTCCTTTTCCAGAGGTAGAACTTTTAGGTCTTTAGCTAAGCTTTCCCCAAAGATGGTGTGGGAATTTTTGCACCCTTGGGGCCAGACGGCCCGGAAGTATTGTTTTAGTTGTATGTTGAGTCCTGCCACTCACAAGCCAAAATTTCTTGTGACTCTGGGACTAATGGAATACAAAAGAAGGCATCATTGAAGACTAATACAGAATACCATGTCCTGGTGGTTGGTAGAATGACCAGCAGGGTGTAGGAATTAGGAGCAACTGGAGGTATATCCTCGGTGGCTTCACTGACTGTCCTGACATCCTTTACCAGGTCCCCAGCAGCCCATGGGGCTCTCGTGGTCAGACCAATCCCAGAATATGGAGCTCACCTGGGCAGGTACCCCACCCCCACCCCAGCCCACAGGGCTCTCGTGGTCAGGCCCCTCCCAGGATACAGAGCTACCCTTGCAGGTACCGTGGCAGGGCTGGGCACACAGGAACCGTGCACATAGCCCTCATTGCAGAGCACCCCCAGCTCACCTGTCGCTCAGAGCTGACGCAGAGCACCTCAGAGCAGGACTTGAACTAACAAACAGCAGCTGCGACAGGTCTGTGACCCTGGGCATCACTCCGTGAGGCCTCCCTCCACCTGGTCTTCCAGAGACTTCCACTGCACCCGGGGCACCAGGCCTCTGTCTCCAACCACCACCCACCCCTCCTCTCCCTGACTCCTGGGTTCCTCTCATTAGGAGAGGGTTTTCTTGAAGTTGTCTCCCACTCATGGGCCAGATAAAATGATTAGAAAACAAGCCAAAGCTGCAGCCCCTTGTCTATCCTGACTCTCAGGAGCCCACACCTGTTCCTTGGACCTGGCCGGTTCAGCAAGTTCCATTTTCTGCAACTGTGAGCCCCTGAGGGGTGATGATTGGCTGACCTGGGCAGCCTTACCGTGCCGGCCAGCCCTCCCCAGGTGTGCCTGGGTTGAGATCACTATAAATACCACTCCAGGCAGCAAGAGCCCCTGCAGCCGTGCCTGACGCCATTTTCTCTGCCCTGTCAGCAGTCTCGGGGCTGGGCTGGTGGGAGGGAGTGAGAGGCCACGGCTTTGTGGGTGGCCCAGTGTGAGTGGGGCTCTGCTGGACTTTCTGCAGCAGTTGCCAGGCTGCCACCTGCTAAAGAAGAAGATGTGTCACCCATACCTGCTGCTGGAATTTCTCCCTGGGCAGAGGTGAGGAAGGAAAAAAGCAGTGGGGGCAGGGACAGGACGGGTATCTCAGGCAGGGAAATGGAAATCTTCCAGAAGAGCACCCAGGGCCAGGACCATCCTGGCTGGCCTGCAGGCACCAAGTCGGCCGGCATGCTGTCACTCGTGTGGCTCTATGGCCCTCCCTCTAGGCTTTCAAGTCCTTGTATATATTCAGGTGTTTTACCTGGGATGGGTGGGAATAGTTCAGCAGCAACTGGCCTGGGGCTCAGCTCACGTTTACTCACAGATGCCTCGGCACGGTGCCCCAGCTTTGCAATGAGGACGCTTGTTGCGTGGGGGCTGCTGGCTGAATGGGAGACGATTCCCCACCACTGACCAACTTCAGAATTGTTTACAACTGGAGCAAGTGCCCTGATACGGTTTTCCTCTGTGGAACTGGTGGGTTCTGTGTTTTTTTTCTCTTTTTCGTTTTGGGTTCAAGGTAGATTTTATTCCTCTTTTTTGTATTTACAGATATAAGCATGGAAATAATTTATTCATATAAATACATGTATGTGAAGGGAATAATTGTTTTTTCTATTTTTTAAATTTTATTTCTTTTTAATTTTGAATTTTATTTTATATTTTTATACAGCAGGTTCTTATTGGTTATCTATTTTATACATATAAATGTATACATGCCAATCCCAGTCTCTCAACTCCTCCCACCACCCCCCCCAACAGCTTTCCCCCCTTGTTGTCCATACGTTTGTTGTCTACATCTGTTGCTCTATTTATGCCTTGCAAAATGGTTAATCTGTACAGGTTTTCTAGGTTCCACATATATGCATGAATATACAAGATTTGTTTTTCTCTCTCTGACTTACTTCACTCTGTATGACAGTCTCTAGATGCATCGACGTCTCTACAAATGACCCAATTTCATTCCTTTTCATGGCTTAGTAATATTCCATTTTATATATGTACCACGGCTTTATGCATTCGTCTGTCTGTGGGCATTTAGGTTGCTTCCATTACCTCGATATTGTAAATAGTGATGCAATGAACATTGCGGTGAATGTCTCTTTTTGATTTATGGTTTTGTCTGGGTATATGTCCAGTAGTGGGATTGCTGTATCATATGGTAATTCTATTGTTAGTTTCTTAAGAAATTCCATATTGTTCTCCATAGTGACTGTATCAATTTATATTCCCAACAATAGTGGAAGAGGGTTCCTTTTCTCCACACCCTTTCCAGCATTTCTTGCTTGTAGATTTTCTATGATGCCTATTCTACCAGGTGTGAGGTGATACCTCATTGTTGAATCCATTTCGTTGAGCAAGGGGTAGGTCTTGTCTATTCCATATTTGGCTTATGGAACGGTATCTGTGCTAATTTCAAACTCTGGTTTAATGCAGCACCCCAACTCACCTTCCCCCTTAAGCAAGCATAAGTTAGTTTTCTAAACTTGAGACCCTGTTCTGTTTTGTAATTCAGTTCATGTGTAGCCAAGTTCACATTCCGTGTATTAGTGATACCTTATGATGTTTCTTTTTCTGTGTGACTTATTTCACTTAGAATCATCGTGCCTCAATCCAATCATTATGCTGGTACGGGCCTGGTGACATAGATTTCATTGCTGAGTGGTATTCTGTTGTACATAAGTACCGCAACTTCTTTATCCATTATTTGCTCTCTGGGATATTTAACTTGTGCCGAAGAAGAGATTCCAGTAAAAAGAACCATCCCAACCTTTGGGGTGGCTGTGTCATTTTGATTTTAATTTCTCTAAGCTATAGGACCATAAGTGGAAGTGCCCTAGGCTCTGTTGCTTTGTTTTTTAGATGTTTCAGGAAACACCATACACTTCTCCCGAGTGGCTGTTGGCAATTGACATCCCGCCCATCAGCATAACAAGGCTCCCAGTTCTCCATGGCCTGTCCTGCCTTTCTGGATTTTACACTTTTTTCAGATGGCCCTTTTGACCGGGGGGAAGTGAGACTTCATTGTAGTGCAGATTTCCTTTGCAAGCTTGCTTGGTTGGCCAAAAAGGGCGTATGCGTTTTTTCCTGAATATATTCAGGAAAAAACGCATACGCCCTTTGTGGCCAAGTGCATCATTGTGGACGTTCTGCCTCTTTTCCTATGCTTTCAATGCAATTCCAGTCTACCTCCTGAAATCGGTTTCCTGCAATTCTGCCCCGCTTTCAAGTCCTCTTGGCAGCCTTACTTCAGTATATTTTTGGACGATAGCTGTCATTTATAACTCTGCAGGTTTGTGAATTACAGTGCCCCTGAGCTCCTTTCTTCAACTCGCTTTCTCGTGAGCTGGCCGCAACACCGCAGGATGGCTTCAGGCCCTAATCTGATTCCGGCACGGCACGCTGAGCCTTTGGTTAATTCCTCTTCCTGGTGGGAAATGAGAGTTAAATTTGCCCGTCCACACACCTCCAGCTAGTCTGTCATTGGTTCTCCCTATTCCTGTTCATCTTCCGCAGAAATTGCAAACTGGGCCAAACAGGAGGTTAAAGGCACTGACTCTCCAAGTCGGGAGAGTGTTAGTAAAGCGTCTGGAATGTTGCACCCGAGTACCAGGGGACGAAAACTGAGACATATTGGAACACGTCTCCCGATCACACGGTTGATCATACTCTGGGTTCCACATGCATGTTTTAGCTGAAGGAAGAATACCTTAAACCTGGAGAGTTGAGACCCGTGGAATGGGTACCATGCAATATGACTTCAAAGGGTCTTCATTTGCTCACCGAACCTCTCCAATCCTATCACTGCTGCGTTTATGCCCCTGTACACACACTTGATTCTCTTTCAGAGACATAGCAATCCATAGGTTTTAAGATACTTCCTAGTCAGGTACACTCTTAGGCATTTAATATGGGGTGTTGAGTCCATTTCGTGGAGCAAGGAGTAGCTCTTGTCTATTCCATATTTGGCTTAAGGAACTTTATCTGTGCTCATTTCAATCTCTGGTTTTATGCAGCACCCCAACTCACCTTTCCCCTTAAGCAAGCATAAGTTGGGTTTCTAAATTTGAGACCCTGTTCTGTTTTGTAATTCAGTTCCTGTGTAGCCAAGGTTACATTCCGTGTATTAGTGATATCTTATGATGTTTCTTTTTCTGTGTGACTTATTTCAGTTAGAATCATCGTACCTGAATCCACTCATTATGCTGCTACGGGCCTGATGACATAGATTTCATTGCTGAGTGATACTGCATTGTACGTAAGTACCACAACTTCTTTATCCATTTTTCACTTTCTGCGATATTGAACTTGTACCGTAAACGTGGTTCTTGTAAACAGAGCCGTCCCAACCTTTGGGGTGGCTGTGTCTTTTTGATTTTAATTTCCCTAAGCTATAGGACCATAAGTGGAAGTGCCCTAGGCTCTGTTGCTTTGTTTTTTAGATGTTTCAGGAAACACCATACACTTCTCCCGAGTGGCTGTTGGCAATTGACATCCCGCCCATCAGCATAACAAGGCTCCCAGTTCTCCATGGCCTGTCCTGCCTTTCTGGATTTTACACTTTTTTCAGATGGCCCTTTTGACCGGGGGGAAGTGAGACTTCATTGTAGTGCAGATTTCCTTTGCAAGCTTGCTTGGTTGGCCAAAAAGGGCGTATGCGTTTTTTCCTGAATATATTCAGGAAAAAACGCATACGCCCTTTGTGGCCAAGTGCATCATTGTGGACGTTCTGCCTCTTTTCCTATGCTTTCAATGCAATTCCAGTCTACCTCCTGAAATCGGTTTCCTGCAATTCTGCCCCGCTTTCAAGTCCTCTTGGCAGCCTTACTTCAGTATATTTTTGGACGATAGCTGTCATTTATAACTCTGCAGGTTTGTGAATTACAGTGCCCCTGAGCTCCTTTCTTCAACTCGCTTTCTCGTGAGCTGGCCGCAACACCGCAGGATGGCTTCAGGCCCTAATCTGATTCCGGCACGGCACGCTGAGCCTTTGGTTAATTCCTCTTCCTGGTGGGAAATGAGAGTTAAATTTGCCCGTCCAGACACCTCCAGCTAGTCTGGCATTGGTTCTCCCTATTCCTGTTCATCTTCCGCAGAAATTGCAAACTGGGCCAAACAGGAGGTTAAAGGCACTGACTCTCCAAGTCGGGAGAGTGTTAGTAAAGCGTCTGGAATGTTGCACCCGAGTACCAGGGGACGAAAACTGAGACATATTGGAACACGTCTCCCGATCACACGGTTGATCATACTCTGGGTTCCACATGCATGTTTTAGCTGAAGGAAGAATACCTTAAACCTGGAGAGTTGAGACCCGTGGAATGGGTACCATGCAATATGACTTCAAAGGGTCTTCATTTGCTCACCGAACCTCTCCAATCCTATCACTGCTGCGTTTATGCCCCTGTACACACACTTGATTCTCTTTCAGAGACATAGCAATCCATAGGTTTTAAGATACTTCCTAGTCAGGTACACTCTTAGGCATTTAATATGGGGTGTTGAGTCCATTTCGTGGAGCAAGGAGTAGCTCTTGTCTATTCCATATTTGGCTTAAGGAACTTTATCTGTGCTCATTTCAATCTCTGGTTTTATGCAGCACCCCAACTCACCTTTCCCCTTAAGCAAGCATAAGTTGGGTTTCTAAATTTGAGACCCTGTTCTGTTTTGTAATTCAGTTCCTGTGTAGCCAAGTTTACATTCCGTGTATTAGTGATATCTTATGATGTTTCTTTTTCTGTGTGACTTATTTCAGTTAGAATCATCGTACCTGAATCCACTCATTATGCTGCTACGGGCCTGATGACATAGATTTCATTGCTGAGTGATACTGCATTGTACGTAAGTACCACAACTTCTTTATCCATTTTTCACTTTCTGCGATATTGAACTTGTACCGTAAACGTGGTTCTTGTAAACAGAGCCGTCCCAACCTTTGGGGTGGCTGTGTCTTTTTGATTTTAATTTCCCTAAGCTATAGGACCATAAGTGGAAGTGCCCTAGGCTCTGTTGCTTTGTTTTTTAGATGTTTCAGGAAACACCATACACTTCTCCCGAGTGGCTGTTGGCAATTGACATCCCGCCCATCAGCATAACAAGGCTCCCAGTTCTCCATGGCCTGTCCTGCCTTTCTGGATTTTACACTTTTTTCAGATGGCCCTTTTGACCGGGGGGAAGTGAGACTTCATTGTAGTGCAGATTTCCTTTGCAAGCTTGCTTGGTTGGCCAAAAAGGGCGTATGCGTTTTTTCCTGAATATATTCAGGAAAAAACGCATACGCCCTTTGTGGCCAAGTGCATCATTGTGGACGTTCTGCCTCTTTTCCTATGCTTTCAATGCAATTCCAGTCTACCTCCTGAAATCGGTTTCCTGCAATTCTGCCCCGCTTTCAAGTCCTCTTGGCAGCCTTACTTCAGTATATTTTTGGACGATAGCTGTCATTTATAACTCTGCAGGTTTGTGAATTACAGTGCCCCTGAGCTCCTTTCTTCAACTCGCTTTCTCGTGAGCTGGCCGCAACACCGCAGGATGGCTTCAGGCCCTAATCTGATTCCGGCACGGCACGCTGAGCCTTTGGTTAATTCCTCTTCCTGGTGGGAAATGAGAGTTAAATTTGCCCGTCCACACACCTCCAGCTAGTCTGTCATTGGTTCTCCCTATTCCTGTTCATCTTCCGCAGAAATTGCAAACTGGGCCAAACAGGAGGTTAAAGGCACTGACTCTCCAAGTCGGGAGAGTGTTAGTAAAGCGTCTGGAATGTTGCACCCGAGTACCAGGGGACGAAAACTGAGACATATTGGAACACGTCTCCCGATCACACGGTTGATCATACTCTGGGTTCCACATGCATGTTTTAGCTGAAGGAAGAATACCTTAAACCTGGAGAGTTGAGACCCGTGGAATGGGTACCATGCAATATGACTTCAAAGGGTCTTCATTTGCTCACCGAACCTCTCCAATCCTATCACTGCTGCGTTTATGCCCCTGTACACACACTTGATTCTCTTTCAGAGACATAGCAATCCATAGGTTTTAAGATACTTCCTAGTCAGGTACACTCTTAGGCATTTAATATGGGGTGTTGAGTCCATTTCGTGGAGCAAGGAGTAGCTCTTGTCTATTCCATATTTGGCTTAAGGAACTTTATCTGTGCTCATTTCAATCTCTGGTTTTATGCAGCACCCCAACTCACCTTTCCCCTTAAGCAAGCATAAGTTGGGTTTCTAAATTTGAGACCCTGTTCTGTTTTGTAATTCAGTTCCTGTGTAGCCAAGGTTACATTCCGTGTATTAGTGATATCTTATGATGTTTCTTTTTCTGTGTGACTTATTTCAGTTAGAATCATCGTACCGGAATCCACTCATTATGCTGCTACGGGCCTGATGACATAGATTTCCTTGCTGAGTGATACTGCATTGTACGTAAGTACCACAACTTCTTTATCCATTTTTCACTTTCTGCGATATTGAACTTGTACCGTAAACGTGGTTCTTGTAAACAGAGCCGTCCCAACCTTTGGGGTGGCTGTGTCTTTTTGATTTTAATTTCCCTAAGCTATAGGACCATAAGTGGAAGTGCCCTAGGCTCTGTTGCTTTGTTTTTTAGATGTTTCAGGAAACACCATACACTTCTCCCGAGTGGCTGTTGGCAATTTACATCCCGCCCATCAGCATAACAAGGCTCCCAGTTCTCCATGGCCTGTCCTGCCTTTCTGGATTTTACACTTTTTTCAGATGGCCCTTTTGACCGGGGGGAAGTGAGACTTCATTGTAGTGCAGATTTCCTTTGCAAGCTTGCTTGGTTGGCCAAAAAGGGCGTATGCGTTTTTTCCTGAATATATTCAGGAAAAAACGCATACGCCCTTTGTGGCCAAGTGCATCATTGTGGACGTTCTGCCTCTTTTCCTATGCTTTCAATGCAATTCCAGTCTACCTCCTGAAATCGGTTTCCTGCAATTCTGCCCCGCTTTCAAGTCCTCTTGGCAGCCTTACTTCAGTATATTTTTGGACGATAGCTGTCATTTATAACTCTGCAGGTTTGTGAATTACAGTGCCCCTGAGCTCCTTTCTTCAACTCGCTTTCTCGTGAGCTGGCCGCAACACCGCAGGATGGCTTCAGGCCCTAATCTGATTCCGGCACGGCACGCTGAGCCTTTGGTTAATTCCTCTTCCTGGTGGGAAATGAGAGTTAAATTTGCCCGTCCACACACCTCCAGCTAGTCTGTCATTGGTTCTCCCTATTCCTGTTCATCTTCCGCAGAAATTGCAAACTGGGCCAAACAGGAGGTTAAAGGCACTGACTCTCCAAGTCGGGAGAGTGTTAGTAAAGCGTCTGGAATGTTGCACCCGAGTACCAGGGGACAAAAACTGACACATATTGGAACACGTCTCCCGATCACACGGTTGATCATACTCTGGGTTCCACATGCATGTTTTAGCTGAAGGAAGAATACCTTAAACCTGGAGAGTTGAGACCCGTGGAATGGGTACCATGCAATATGACTTCAAAGGGTCTTCATTTGCTCACCGAACCTCTCCAATCCTATCACTGCTGCGTTTATGCCCCTGTACACACACTTGATTCTCTTTCAGAGACATAGCAATCCATAGGTTTTAAGATACTTCCTAGTCAGGTACACTCTTAGGCATTTAATATGGGGTGTTGAGTCCATTTCGTGGAGCAAGGAGTAGCTCTTGTCTATTCCATATTTGGCTTAAGGAACTTTATCTGTGCTCATTTCAATCTCTGGTTTTATGCAGCACCCCAACTCACCTTTCCCCTTAAGCAAGCATAAGTTGGGTTTCTAAATTTGAGACCCTGTTCTGTTTTGTAATTCAGTTCCTGTGTAGCCAAGTTTACATTCCGTGTATTAGTGATATCTTATGATGTTTCTTTTTCTGTGTGACTTATTTCAGTTAGAATCATCGTACCTGAATCCACTCATTATGCTGCTACAGGCCTGATGACATAGATTTCATTGCTGAGTGATACTGCATTGTACGTAAGTACCACAACTTCTTTATCCATTTTTCACTTTCTGCGATATTGAACTTGTACCGTAAACCAGGTTCTTGTAAACAGAGCCGTCCCAACCTTTGGGGTGGCTGTGTCTTTTTGATTTTAATTTCCCTAAGCTATAGGACCATAAGTGGAAGTGCCCTAGGCTCTGTTGCTTTGTTTTTTAGATGTTTCAGGAAACACCATACACTTCTCCCGAGTGGCTGTTGGCAATTGACATCCCGCCCATCAGCATAACAAGGCTCCCAGTTCTCCATGGCCTGTCCTGCCTTTCTGGATTTTACACTTTTTTCAGATGGCCCTTTTGACCGGGGGGAAGTGAGACTTCATTGTAGTGCAGATTTCCTTTGCAAGCTTGCTTGGTTGGCCAAAAAGGGCGTATGCGTTTTTTCCTGAATATATTCAGGAAAAAACGCATACGCCCTTTGTGGCCAAGTGCATCATTGTGGACGTTCTGCCTCTTTTCCTATGCTTTCAATGCAATTCCAGTCTACCTCCTGAAATCGGTTTCCTGCAATTCTGCCCCGCTTTCAAGTCCTCTTGGCAGCCTTACTTCAGTATATTTTTGGACGATAGCTGTCATTTATAACTCTGCAGGTTTGTGAATTACAGTGCCCCTGAGCTCCTTTCTTCAACTCGCTTTCTCGTGAGCTGGCCGCAACACCGCAGGATGGCTTCAGGCCCTAATCTGGTTCCGGCACGGCACGCTGAGCCTTTGGTTAATTCCTCTTCCTGGTGGGAAATGAGAGTTAAATTTGCCCGTCCAGACACCTCCAGCTAGTCTGTCATTGGTTCTCCCTATTCCTGTTCATCTTCCGCAGAAATTGCAAACTGGGCCAAACAGGAGGTTAAAGGCACTGACTCTCCAAGTCGGGAGAGTGTTAGTAAAGCGTCTGGAATGTTGCACCCGAGTACCAGGGGACGAAAACTGAGACATATTGGAACACGTCTCCCGATCACACGGTTGATCATACTCTGGGTTCCACATGCATGTTTTAGCTGAAGGAAGAATACCTTAAACCTGGAGAGTTGAGACCCCTGGAATGGGTACCATGCAATATGACTTCAAAGGGTCTTCATTTGCTCACCGAACCTCTCCAGTCCTATCACTGCTGTGTTTATGCCCCTGTACACACGCTTGATTCTCTTTCGGAGACATAGCAATCCATAGGTTTTAAGATACTTCCTAGTCAGGTACATTCTTAGGCGTTTAATATGGGGTGTTGAGTCCATTTTGTTGAGCAATGAGTAGCTCTTGTCTATTCCATATTTGGCTTAAGGAACTTTATCTGTGCTCATTTCAATCTCTGGTTTTATGCAGCACCCCAACTCACCTTTCCCCTTAAGCAAGCATAAGTTGGGTTTCTAAATTTGAGACCCTGTTCTGTTTTGTAATTCAGTTCCTGTGTAGCCAAGTTTACATTCCGTGTATTAGTGATATCTTATGATGTTTCTTTTTCTGTGTGACTTATTTCAGTTAGAATCATCGTACCTGAATCCACTCATTATGCTGCTACGGGCCTGATGACATAGATTTCATTGCTGAGTGATACTGCATTGTACGTAAGTACCACAACTTCTTTATCCATTTTTCACTTTCTGCGATATTGAACTTGTACCGTAAACCAGGTTCTTGTAAACAGAGCCGTCCCAACCTTTGGGGTGGCTGTGTCTTTTTGATTTTAATTTCCCTAAGCTATAGGACCATAAGTGGAAGTGCCCTAGGCTCTGTTGCTTTGTTTTTTAGATGTTTCAGGAAACACCATACACTTCTCCCGAGTGGCTGTTGGCAATTGACATCCCGCCCATCAGCATAACAAGGCTCCCAGTTCTCCATGGCCTGTCCTGCCTTTCTGGATTTTACACTTTTTTCAGATGGCCCTTTTGACCGGGGGGAAGTGAGACTTCATTGTAGTGCAGATTTCCTTTGCAAGCTTGCTTGGTTGGCCAAAAAGGGCGTATGCGTTTTTTCCTGAATATATTCAGGAAAAAACGCATACGCCCTTTGTGGCCAAGTGCATCATTGTGGACGTTCTGCCTCTTTTCCTATGCTTTCAATGCAATTCCAGTCTACCTCCTGAAATCGGTTTCCTGCAATTCTGCCCCGCTTTCAAGTCCTCTTGGCAGCCTTACTTCAGTATATTTTTGGACGATAGCTGTCATTTATAACTCTGCAGGTTTGTGAATTACAGTGCCCCTGAGCTCCTTTCTTCAACTCGCTTTCTCGTGAGCTGGCCGCAACACCGCAGGATGGCTTCAGGCCCTAATCTGGTTCCGGCACGGCACGCTGAGCCTTTGGTTAATTCCTCTTCCTGGTGGGAAATGAGAGTTAAATTTGCCCGTCCAGACACCTCCAGCTAGTCTGTCATTGGTTCTCCCTATTCCTGTTCATCTTCCGCAGAAATTGCAAACTGGGCCAAACAGGAGGTTAAAGGCACTGACTCTCCAAGTCGGGAGTGTGTTAGTAAAGCGTCTGGAATGTTGCACCCGAGTACCAGGGGACGAAAACTGAGACATATTGGAACACGTCTCCCGATCACACGGTTGATCATACTCTGGGTTCCACATGCATGTTTTAGCTGAAGGAAGAATACCTTAAACCTGGAGAGTTGAGACCCGTGGAATGGGTACCATGCAATATGACTTCAAAGGGTCTTCATTTGCTCACCGAACCTCTCCAATCCTATCACTGCTGCGTTTATGCCCCTGTACACACACTTGATTCTCTTTCAGAGACATAGCAATCCATAGGTTTTAAGATACTTCCTAGTCAGGTACACTCTTAGGCATTTAATATGGGGTGTTGAGTCCATTTCGTGGAGCAAGGAGTAGCTCTTGTCTATTCCATATTTGGCTTAAGGAACTTTATCTGTGCTCATTTCAATCTCTGGTTTTATGCAGCACCCCAACTCACCTTTCCCCTTAAGCAAGCATAAGTTGGGTTTCTAAATTTGAGACCCTGTTCTGTTTTGTAATTCAGTTCCTGTGTAGCCAAGGTTACATTCCGTGTAATAGTGATATCTTATGATGTTTCTTTATCTGTGTGACTTATTTCAGTTAGAATCATCGTACCTGAATCCACTCATTAATGGCTATGGGCCTGATGACATAGATTTCATTGCTGAGTGATATTGCATTGTACGTAAGTACCACAACTTCTTTATCCATTTTTCACTTTCTGCGATATTGAACTTGTACCGTAAACCAGGTTCTTGTAAACAGAGCCGTCCCAACCTTTGGGGTGGCTGTGTCTTTTTGATTTTAATTTCCCTAAGCTATAGGACCATAAGTGGAAGTGCCCTAGGCTCTGTTGCTTTGTTTTTTAGATGTTTCAGGAAACACCATACACTTCTCCCGAGTGGCTGTTGGCAATTTACATCCCGCCCATCAGCATAACAAGGCTCCCAGTTCTCCATGGCCTGTCCTGCCTTTCTGGATTTTACACTTTTTTCAGATGGCCCTTTTGACCGGGGGGAAGTGAGACTTCATTGTAGTGCAGATTTCCTTTGCAAGCTTGCTTGGTTGGCCAAAAAGGGCGTATGCGTTTTTTCCTGAATATATTCAGGAAAGAACGCATACGCCCTTTTTGGCCAAGTGCATCATTGTGGACGTTCTGCCTCTTTTCCTATGCTTTCAATGCAATTCCAGTCTACCTCCTGAAATCGGTTTCCTGCAATTCTGCCCCGCTTTCAAGTCCTCTTGGCAGCCTTACTTCAGTATATTTTTGGACGATAGCTGTCATTTATAACTCTGCAGGTTTGTGAATTACAGTGCCCCTGAGCTCCTTTCTTCAACTCGCTTTCTCGTGAGCTGGCCGCAACACCACAGGATGGCTTCAGGCCCTAATCTGGTTCCGGCACGGCACGCTGAGCCTTTGGTTAATTCCTCTTCCTGGTGGGAAATGAGAGTTAAATTTGCCCGTCCAGACACCTCCAGCTAGTCTGTCATTGGTTCTCCCTATTCCTGTTCATCTTCCGCAGAAATTGCAAACTGGGCCAAACAGGAGGTTAAAGGCACTGACTCTCCAAGTCGGGAGAGTGTTAGTAAAGCGTCTGGAATGTTGCACCCGAGTACCAGGGGACGAAAACTGACACATATTGGAACACGTCTCCCGATCACACGGTTGATCATACTCTGGGTTCCACATGCATGTTTTAGCTGAAGGAAGAATACCTTAAACCTGGAGAGTTGAGACCCGTGGAATGGGTACCATGCAATATGACTTCAAAGGGTCTTCATTTGCTCACCGAACCTCTCCAATCCTATCACTGCTGCGTTTATGCCCCTGCACACACGCTTGATTCTCTTTCAGAGACATAGCAATCCATAGGTTTTAAGATACTTCCTAGTCAGGTACACTCTTAGGCATTTAATATGGGGTGTTGAGTCCATTTCGTGGAGCAAGGAGTAGCTCTTGTCTATTCCATATTTGGCTTAAGGAACTTTATCTGTGCTCATTTCAATCTCTGGTTTTATGCAGCACCCCAACTCACCTTTCCCCTTAAGCAAGCATAAGTTGGGTTTCTAAATTTGAGACCCTGTTCTGTTTTGTAATTCAGTTCCTGTGTAGCCAAGGTTACATTCCGTGTATTAGTGATATCTTATGATGTTTCTTTTCCTCTGTGACTTATTTCAGTTAGAATCATCGTACCTGAATCCACTCATTATGCTGCTACGGGCCTGATGACATAGATTTCATTGCTGAGTGATACTGCATTGTACGTAAGTACCACAACATCTTTATCCATTTTTCACTTTCTGCGATATTGAACTTGTACCGTAAACCAGGTTCTTGTAAACAGAGCCCTCCCAACCTTTGGGGTGGCTGTGTCTTTTTGATTTTAATTTCCCTAAGCTATAGGACCATAAGTGGAAGTGCCCTAGGCTCTGTTGCTTTGTTTTTTAGATGTTTCAGGAAACACCATACACTTCTCCCGAGTGGCTGTTGGCAATTGACATCCCGCCCATCAGCATAACAAGGCTCCCAGTTCTCCATGGCCTGTCCTGCCTTTCTGGATTTTACACTTTTTTCAGATGGCCCTTTTGACCGGGGGGAAGTGAGACTTCATTGTAGTGCAGATTTCCTTTGCAAGCTTGCTTGGTTGGCCAAAAAGGGCGTATGCGTTTTTTCCTGAATATATTCAGGAAAAAACGCATACGCCCTTTTTGGCCAAGTGCATCATTGTGGACGTTCTGCCTCTTTTCCTATGCTTTCAATGCAATTCCAGTCTACCTCCTGAAATCGGTTTCCTGCAATTCTGTCCCGCTTTCAAGTCCTCTTGGCAGCCTTACTTCAGTATATTTTTGGACGATAGCTGTCATTTATAACTCTGCAGGTTTGTGAATTACAGTGCCCCTGAGCTCCTTTCTTCAACTCGCTTTCTCGTGAGCTGGCCGCAACACCGCAGGATGGCTTCAGGCCCTAATCTGGTTCCGGCACGGCACGCTGAGCCTTTGGTTAATTCCTCTTCCTGGTGGGAAATGAGAGTTAAATTTGCCCGTCCAGACACCTCCAGCTAGTCTGTCATTGGTTCTCCCTATTCCTGTTCATCTTCCGCAGAAATTGCAAACTGGGCCAAACAGGAGGTTAAAGGCACTGACTCTCCAAGTCGGGAGAGTGTTAGTAAAGCGTCTGGAATGTTGCACCCGAGTACCGGGGGACGAAAACTGAGACATATTGGAACACGTCTCCCGATCACACGGTTGATCATACTCTGGGTTCCACATGCATGTTTTAGCTGAAGGAAGAATACCTTAAACCTGGAGAGTTGAGACCCGTGGAATGGGTACCATGCAATATGACTTCAAAGGGTCTTCATTTGCTCACCGAACCTCTCCAATCCTATCACTGCTGCGCTTATGCCCCTGTACACACACTTGATTCTCTTTCAGAGACATAGCAATCCATAGGTTTTAAGATACTTCCTAGTCAGGTACACTCTTAGGCATTTAATATGGGGTGTTGAGTCCATTTCGTTGAGCAAGGAGTAGCTCTTGTCTATTCCATATTTGGCTTAAGGAACTTTATCTGTGCTCATTTCAATCTCTGGTTTTATGCAGCACCCCAACTCACCTTTCCCCTTAAGCAAGCATAAGTTGGGTTTCTAAATTTGAGACCCTGTTCTGTTTTGTAATTCAGTTCCTGTGTAGCCAAGGTTACATTCCGTGTATTAGTGATATCTTATGATGTTTCTTTATCTGTGTGACTTATTTCAGTTAGAATCATCGTACCTGAATCCACTCATTAATGGCTATGGGCCTGATGACATAGATTTCATTGCTGAGTGATATTGCATTGTACGTAAGTACCACAACTTCTTTATCCATTTTTCACTTTCTGCGATATTGAACTTGTACCGTAAACCAGGTTCTTGTAAACAGAGCCGTCCCAACCTTTGGGGTGGCTGTGTCTTTTTGATTTTAATTTCCCTAAGCTATAGGACCATAAGTGGAAGTGCCCTAGGCTCTGTTGCTTTGTTTTTTAGATGTTTCAGGAAACACCATACACTTCTCCCGAGTGGCTGTTGGCAATTGACATCCCGCCCATCAGCATAACAAGGCTCCCAGTTCTCCATGGCCTGTCCTGCCTTTCTGGATTTTACACTTTTTTCAGATGGCCCTTTTGACCGGGGGGAAGTGAGACTTCATTGTAGTGCAGATTTCCTTTGCAAGCTTGCTTGGTTGGCCAAAAAGGGCGTATGCGTTTTTTCCTGAATATATTCAGGAAAAAACGCATACGCCCTTTGTGGCCAAGTGCATCATTGTGGACGTTCTGCCTCTTTTCCTATGCTTTCAATGCAATTCCAGTCTACCTCCTGAAATCGGTTTCCTGCAATTCTGCCCCGCTTTCAAGTCCTCTTGGCAGCCTTACTTCAGTATATTTTTGGACGATAGCTGTCATTTATAACTCTGCAGGTTTGTGAATTACAGTGCCCCTGAGCTCCTTTCTTCAACTCGCTTTCTCGTGAGCTGGCCGCAACACCGCAGGATGGCTTCAGGCCCTAATCTGGTTCCGGCACGGCACGCTGAGCCTTTGGTTAATTCCTCTTCCTGGTGGGAAATGAGAGTTAAATTTGCCCGTCCAGACACCTCCAGCTAGTCTGTCATTGGTTCTCCCTATTCCTGTTCATCTTCCGCAGAAATTGCAAACTGGGCCAAACAGGAGGTTAAAGGCACTGACTCTCCAAGTCGGGAGAGTGTTAGTAAAGCGTGTGGAATGTTGCACCCGAGTACCAGGGGACGAGAACTGAGACATATTGGAACACGTCTCCCGATCACACGGTTGATCATACTCTGGGTTCCACATGCATGTTTTAGCTGAAGGAAGAATACCTTAAACCTGGAGAGTTGAGACCCGTGGAATGGGTACCATGCAATATGACTTCAAAGGGTCTTCATTTGCTCACCGAACCTCTCCAATCCTATCACTGCTGCGCTTATGCCCCTGTACACACACTTGATTCTCTTTCAGAGACATAGCAATCCATAGGTTTTAAGATACTTCCTAGTCAGGTACACTCTTAGGCATTTAATATGGGGTGTTGAGTCCATTTCGTTGAGCAAGGAGTAGCTCTTGTCTATTCCATATTTGGCTTAAGGAACTTTATCTGTGCTCATTTCAATCTCTGGTTTTATGCAGCACCCCAACTCACCTTTCCCCTTAAGCAAGCATAAGTTGGGTTTCTAAATTTGAGACCCTGTTCTGTTTTGTAATTCAGTTCCTGTGTAGCCAAGGTTACATTCCGTGTATTAGTGATATCTTATGATGTTTCTTTTCCTGTGTGACTTATTTCAGTTAGAATCATCGTACCTGAATCCACTCATTATGCTGCTACGGGCCTGATGACATAGATTTCCTTGCTGAGTGATACTGCATTGTACGTAAGTACCACAACTTCTTTATCCATTTTTCACTTTCTGCGATATTGAACTTGTACCGTAAACGTGGTTCTTGTAAACACAGCCGTGCCAAACTTTGGGGTGGCTGTGTCTTTTTGAGTTTAATTTCCCTAAGCTATAGGACCATAAGTGGAAGTGCCCTAGGCTCTGTTGCTTTGTTTTTTAGATGTTTCAGGAAACACCATACACTTCTCCCGAGTGGCTGTTGGCAATTGACATCACGCCCATCAGCATAACAAGGCTCCCAGTTCTCCATGGCCTGTCCTGCCTTTCTGGATTTTACACTTTTTTCAGATGGCCCTTTTGACCGGGGGGAAGTGAGACTTCATTGTAGTGCAGATTTCCTTTGCAACCTTGCTTGGTTGGCCAAAAAGGGCGTATGCGTTTTTTCCTGAATATATTCAGAAAAAAACACATACGCCCATTTTGGGCAAGTCAGGTTTTTGAATTGCAGTGGCCCTTAGCTCCATTTTTCAGCTCTTAGTTTTGTGATCTTGCCCCATAACCACAGGATTCCTTGAAGCCCTATTCTTTTTCTGGGGCACCTTGCTGTGCCTTTGGTTCATTCTTCTTACTGATGTGAAATTAGAGTGACATGTGCCCATTGAAACCGCTACAGCTAGTTTCTCACTGGTTCCCCCTATTCCCATTCATCCTCCGCACTAACTGAAGACTGTGCGATACCAGAACTTAAAGGCATTGACTCTCCTTGTGGGGATGTTGTTAGTAAAGCGGCTGGAATGTCGATCCGGAGCCCCAGGAGAGGAAAAATGTGGTGCGTTTTAGAAACCTTTCCCGATCATATGGTATACCAGTCGCTGGGTTTCCCAAGCATGGTTTAGCTGTAGGAAGATTCCCTTCAACCTGGAGTGTTGGGACCCTTGGAATGAGTAGCATGAAGTATTGCATTAAACTTTCGGCAGTTGCTCACCGAAGCTCACCAATCCTCTCAGCCCCAAGTGTCCAGCCTTATGTCTTATCCAGCTGTGGGTTTATATGTGGTCAATCCAGGTTGCATCACAGCCCCTGAGCGAATTTTGTAAGAATTTTTCTCTCTTTCATTGTTTCTGCGTTTTGTTTTTAAAATTTATTTCTATAATGGGGTTTAGCTCATTTTCACTGCTGTGTTTGTGCCGCTCTGCACACACTTGATTCCCTTATGGAGATATATCAATACATGGGTTTTAAGATTCTTATTACTCAGATATATTTCTCTGCGGTGTATAGGGTGTGTTGAGGCCAGTTCATTGAGCAAGGTGTAGATCTTGTCTAATACCTATTTGGTTTCTTGAACGGTATCTGTGCTAATTTCAAACTCTGGTTTTATGCATCACCCCACCTCTCCTTTCCCCTTAAGCTGACATAAGTGTGTTTTCTAAATGTGAGACACTGTTCTGTTCTGTAATTCATTTCTTGTGCAGCCATATTTACCCTCCCTCTATAAGTGATATCTTATGATATGTTTCTTTTTCTGTTTGACTTATTTCAAGTAGTATTATCGGACCTAAATCCACTCTTTATCCTTCTACTAGCCTTATTACATTGATTTCATGGTGAAGAGATATTCCATTGTACATAAGTACCACATCTTCTTTATCCATTGTTCTCTTTCCTGGGATATTTAAGGTGTACTGAAGTTGAGGTTCTTGTAAACAGAGTAGCCCTAAACTGTGGTGTGCTTGTGTCTTGTTGATTTTTAGACTTCCCTAGATATACTCCCATGATTGGAAGTGTCCTATGCTCTGTAGCTCTGTTTTTAGATGATTTAGGAACCACCATACACTTCTCCAGAGTGGCTCTCGGCAGTTCACACACTGCCCATCAGCGTATAAAGGCTCCCTGTTCTCCATGGCCTGTCCTGCATTTCTGGTTTTTACAATTTTTTAGGATGGCCCTTTTGACCGGTGGGAAATGAGACTTCTTTGTTGTGCACATTTGCATTGCTTGCTTGCTTCGTTGCCCATAAAGTGCGTATGCGTTTTTTCCTGGATATAATCAGGAAAAATCGCATACGCCCTTTTGGGCCAACTGCATCATTGTCGAAATTCTGCCGCTTTTCATGTGCGTTAAAGACGAGTCCAATCTATCTCTTGAAATCTGTTTCTTGCAATTCTGTCTTGCATTCAGATCCTCTTCTTTGCCTTACCTCAACATATTTTTGGACGTTAGTTTTCATTTATAACTCTGCAGGTTTGTGAATTGCAGTGACCCTGAGCTCCATGTTTTAAGTTGCTCTTTTGTGAGCTGGCCTCAAACGCGCAGGATTGCTTCAGGCCCTATTTTGGCTCCGGCGAGGCAGGCTGAGCCTTTTTTTAATTCTTATTCTTAATGGGAAATTAGAGTGATATGTGCCCGTCCAAACCCCTACAACTCTTCTCTCATTGGTTCCCCCTCTTCCCGTTCATCCTCCTCACAATTTGCAAAATGTGTGAAACAGAAGTTTAAATGTGCTGATTCTCCAAGTGGGGAGCTTCTAAGTAACGTGGCTGGAATGGTGAACAGGAGCACCAGGAGAGGATAAATGAGGTGCATTTTAGACACATCTCCCGATCACATGGTGTACAGTCCTCTGGGTTTTCCATGCATGTTTTAGCTGTAGGAAGATCCCTTGAACCTGCAGATTTGGGACCCATTGAATGGGTACCAGGTAGTATTACTTTAAAGGGTGTGCATTTCCTCACCCAACCTCACATTTCTCTTAGCGCAAACAGTTTCCAGCCTTATGTCTCATCCTGCTGTGGGTCTAGATGTGTTCAATCCATGTTGCATCACCGTCCCTGAGGAAAAGTTGTAAGAGGTTTTCTCTGTCTCTCTGTCGTTTATTTTTTTCAATTTATTACTATATTGGTTACAGCTGATTTTCAAAGCTCTGTTTCTTGCTGCTGTACATCCACTTGATTCACGTACAGAGAGACATCAATAAATTCTTTTTCAGATTCTTACCAGTCGTATATATTCTTTTCCGGTGACTTGAGTGTGCTGAGTGCAGTTCTTTTAGCTACCGTGTAGGCCTTGTTGATTATCAGTTTGGTATTTGGAATGGTATCTTTGCTAATTTCAACCTCCTGGATGATGCCTCACCCCTCCCCACCTTTCCCGTTTAGCAGCCTTATGCGTGTTTTCTACATATTTGACTATGTTTTTGTTTTGTAATTTATTTCATGTGTAGCCATTTTGGATTCCACCTTTAAGTGATATCTTATGATATGTGTCTTCTTCTTTTTGAATTCTGTCACTTAGAATGATCATACGTAACTCCTCCGGAGTTGTTACAGCTGGCCATATTTCATTGATTTCCAGGCTGAATAATATTCCACTCTACCTAAGTACCACATCTCTATCCATTTTTTCCCTCCAGAGACATTTAAGTTATATCCTAGTCGAGGATCTTTTAAACAGAGAGGGGGTAAACATTGGGGTGCCTGTGTCCTCTCGATTTTTGTTTTTCCCAAGATATACGCCCATGAGTGCAAGTGCCCTATGCTCTGTAGCTCATTGTTTAGATGCTTTAGTAAACACAATACACTTCTCCAGAATGGCCGTTGGCAATATACATTTCCACTATAAGTCTCACAGGGCTCCCTCTTCTCCTTGCCCTGTCCTGCATTTCTGTTGTTTACGCTTTATGAGGATGGCTCTTCTGACTGATGCGAAGTGATGTCTTTTGTAGTATTGACTTCCAGTGCCCACCTGTTTGGTTGGCTAAAAAGGTGTACGCTCTTTTCTTGAATATATACACAAAAAAACGCATACACCCTTTTTGGCCAACTGCAATGTTGGCAATGTTCAGCTCCTTTTCTTGTGCTTAATGGCGAGTCCTTTCTACCTCCTCAAATCCCTTTCCTGCCATTCTCCCTTGCTTACAAGTCCTTTTCTCTGACTTTCCTCAAGACATTTTTCAGTGATGGATATTTTCAACTCTGCAGTTTTGTGAATTTTACTGCCCCTGAGTTCTATTGTTCAACTTGTGTTTATGGGAACTGGCCACAAAGCAGCGGGATTTCCTCAAGCCCGATACTGTTTCCATGGGCAACCCTAGCCTTTGGTCAATTCGTCTTCCTGATTGGAAATTAGAGTGACATGTGCCTGTCTGAACACGTAGGACTTGCCTCTCATTGTTCCTCATCCTTCCGCTTCATCCTCTGGACAAATTCCAAACTGTACGCAACAGGATGTTGACAGTGCTGACATCTCCAAGTGGGGAGACTGTTAGTAAAGACGCTGGAGGGGTGAACCCGAGCACCAGGAGATGAGGAGATGAGATGCCTTTTCCAAACTCTTCCCGATCAGACGGTATACCATCCTCTGGGTGTGACAGACATGTTTTAGCAGTAGGAAGAGTCCCATTCATGTAAGGAGAACACCAGGGCTTTTTCAAAATCAGTGTCTCCCCGAAACCCAAACTGGGGAATTTTTTAAGCTACGGCTACACATATGTTCATTAAGGGCCTTGGGAAGTAGGCAGAGTCCAAACTTTAGATGATTGAAGTCTTCAGGGTCAGAAGCACTCACCACCAGCTTCCCTTAGGTTACACTTTAACTGTCATTGATAGATGATGTCAATAAAAATATCTATTCTTTTTCAGATTATTTCCCCTTATAGGTTATTGCAAAATGTTGAGTGTAGTTCCCTGTGCTATACAGTAGTTCCTTGTTGATGATCTATTTTATACATAGCAGTGTGTATGTGTTAATCCCAAACTGTTAATTTATCCCTCCTCCCACCTTTCCCCTTTGGTAATAATAAATTATAAGATTTTATACTTCTCAGAAATGGGGGAGCTGAAAGAGAGGTATCATTTTCAATGGAAAAGCATTTAAAACAAGATTGAAGGTTTAACCAAGATTATTAGATGTACATCCTTGGAAAGAAATCACTTCATTTCTCTAATATTGAGCTGACAAATAAGACAAACCTTTTCACTGAACTTGCTTATAATAAAGTGATGGAAATATCCAATGGAAGTGTTAGAAACATCTTATTTTACCCGAGCCTTATACACTGTTCTATGTTAACTACACTTTGGCTCACACATCTGTTCATTGAGGTTACAATAGTCTCAATTTCTGTTACTGATCCTCCAGAGTGGACCCCAACAAGTGTCCCCCTGCCCAGTGTCATTGGGGCCAACAGATCGAGACTGAGTTTGGTTCACAAGCAAAGGAAACTTTATATTTTGATCAGAGAATGGAGAGGTGAGAGCATGTACTACCCCGTGGGCTGTGGGCTGGGCTGCTGTGTAGAGATCCTGTCAGAGTCAGTGGGAGGGAGGGGGCGGAGCTCTCGAGGGCCGGGTTGGCTGTAGCTCAGGCTCTATATCGCGGAGTCTGCACTGGGCCCCAGGAGCTGAGGTGTCGACCCAGCCATTCTGCACTAGGAAATCTGGTCTGAAGTGCCGGATGTGGAACCTCTGCATGCGGGACCCTAGGAGCACGTGAAATTAGACAAAGCACAAAGGATAAAAAAGGTTAGACTTGACTTTATTGCCCAGATTCTATTTTTATCTCCCAGGGATTTTTAATGGGCTTTGCTGGGGACAAACCCCCCCTCTGCCTTTTGTCCCGTTCCTCATTCTTGGAGTGCTGAGGGTGCAGACCCTTCTTCTGTAACTGCTGAGTGCTGAGTTGGGAGCCCTCATACCCTGGGGCGAGGGTCAGAGCTTCTCCCCAGCAGCCTCCAGGTGACGTTGATTGTCCCCAGGCCCCCTGCCTCCCTGCTCGTCCACCTGAGCACCAGCATTGGAAGTGTTATAGATTCTAATGACCTTCAAGGGTCCAGGAAAGAGATGTGCAGAGACGCTGTGGGGGCCGGTTTCACCCCGCCCCACATTTGTTCGGCCACCTTAGGCCGACCGTTTCTGCCAGCCTAGATGCTCTGACCAGTAGTCTGCGCTTTCTTCAATTAGGCCCCTGAATTAACGTACAAACAGCACCAGGTGTCAGAGCCCTGCCCGCTCAACTCCCAGACAGTCCAGGGTCAGTGGTGATCAAGGACCATGATGGCCACTGAGCCAACAGCCTTTTGAAGTAAACAAGAGTCCAGCCGGTCTTACTGGCCACCATCATCACGGTGTCTGTAGGTTTTTCTATGGTGACAGTGTGATATACGGCTCCCCCGCCAAGATTATTAGCTCCCCTCTGGGTGCAGTAAGTCCGGCAAGCAGTAGTCTACTCTTTTGGGACACACTCTTGTTGTTTTATGAGAGAAAGTCCAGGTCAAGTGATGTTCACACGAGTCGTCATGGTGCCCTGTTGCCCCCGGTTATCTCTCTGGATGTTGGAGTTGGAGGGCCTCCTCACTCGAGGTCGGTGTGCCCACGGAGCGAACCCTGCAACTTCAGGGCATGGTTGGTGGTTAGGATCACCACGTGGGGTCCTTTTCCCTTAGGAGGGAGGTGGCCTTTTGGGCTGCTGATTTCCAGGGTTTTAGATACCGCCAGTATCTTGGCCAGATGTGGCAGTGGGCCAAGCCCCTTGGTGACCATAGTTTATCCTACCTGGATGGCATTCTTGCATTGTTCCATTTCAAGTGGTCCCAGGTTTTGCACTAATTCTCCAATGGCGATTCACCTTTCACCGGGAATGTAAAGGTCAAAGGGTTTAGCTAAATTAGGGAGTTCCAGGGCAAGGGTCTGAATTGACTGCTCTTTCCATTCTTGAAAGGCCACTTCTGGATTCTATTCAAAAGGATCATCATCTTTTCCTTTCAGTGTTTCATATAGAGGCCCAGCTAGTAGACTGTAGTTAGGGATCCAGAAGCAGCAAACCCTGGCCTCCCCAGGAACCCCTAAGCTGTCTTCTAGTTTTAGAAAGGGGTAAGGCTGAAAATGGTTTCTTCCCTTTCCTGGGATGGACTTCTCCAACCTTCTGTGAGAATGAAGCCCAGGCAGGTCACGGCAGTCTGTGATATTTGAGCTTTTTCTTGGACAACTTCTATCCTTTATTGGCTTGGTAGTTCAGAGGCCTCCTTAGTAGGGCTGGCGATCAGAATGTCGTCTGCATATTGAAGGAGGGTTTCCTTTTCCAGAGGTAGAACTTTTAGGTCTTTAGCTAAGCTTTCCCCAAAGATGGTGTGGGAATTTTTGCACCCTTGGGGCCAGACGGCCCGGAAGTATTGTTTTAGTTGTATGTTGAGTCCTGCCACTCACAAGCCAAAATTTCTTGTGACTCTGGGACTAATGGAATACAAAAGAAGGCATCATTGAAGACTAATACAGAATACCATGTCCTGGTGGTTGGTAGAATGACCAGCAGGGTGTAGGAATTAGGAGCAACTGGAGGTATATCCTCGGTGGCTTCACTGACTGTCCTGACATCCTTTACCAGGTCCCCAGCAGCCCATGGGGCTCTCGTGGTCAGACCAATCCCAGAATATGGAGCTCACCTGGGCAGGTACCCCACCCCCACCCCAGCCCACAGGGCTCTCGTGGTCAGGCCCCTCCCAGGATACAGAGCTACCCTTGCAGGTACCGTGGCAGGGCTGGGCACACAGGAACCGTGCACATAGCCCTCATTGCAGAGCACCCCCAGCTCACCTGTCGCTCAGAGCTGACACAGAGCACCTCAGAGCAGGACTTGAACTAACAAACAGCAGCTGCGACAGGTCTGTGACCCTGGGCATCACTCCGTGAGGCCTCCCTCCACCTGGTCTTCCAGAGACTTCCACTGCACCCGGGGCACCAGGCCTCTGTCTCCAACCACCACCCACCCCTCCTCTCCCTGACTCCTGGGTTCCTCTCATTAGGAGAGGGTTTTCTTGAAGTTGTCTCCCACTCATGGGCCAGATAAAATGATTAGAAAACAAGCCAAAGCTGCAGCCCCTTGTCTATCCTGACTCTCAGGAGCCCACACCTGTTCCTTGGACCTGGCCGGTTCAGCAAGTTCCATTTTCTGCAACTGTGAGCCCCTGAGGGGTGATGATTGGCTGACCTGGGCAGCCTTACCGTGCCGGCCAGCCCTCCCCAGGTGTGCCTGGGTTGAGATCACTATAAATACCACTCCAGGCAGCAAGAGCCCCTGCAGCCGTGCCTGACGCCATTTTCTCTGCCCTGTCAGCAGTCTCGGGGCTGGGCTGGTGGGAGGGAGTGAGAGGCCACGGCTTTGTGGGTGGCCCAGTGTGAGTGGGGCTCTGCTGGACTTTCTGCAGCAGTTGCCAGGCTGCCACCTGCTAAAGAAGAAGATGTGTCACCCATACCTGCTGCTGGAATTTCTCCCTGGGCAGAGGTGAGGAAGGAAAAAAGCAGTGGGGGCAGGGACAGGACGGGTATCTCAGGCAGGGAAATGGAAATCTTCCAGAAGAGCACCCAGGGCCAGGACCATCCTGGCTGGCCTGCAGGCACCAAGTCGGCCGGCATGCTGTCACTCGTGTGGCTCTATGGCCCTCCCTCTAGGCTTTCAAGTCCTTGTATATATTCAGGTGTTTTACCTGGGATGGGTGGGAATAGTTCAGCAGCAACTGGCCTGGGGCTCAGCTCACGTTTACTCACAGATGCCTCGGCACGGTGCCCCAGCTTTGCAATGAGGACGCTTGTTGCGTGGGGGCTGCTGGCTGAATGGGAGACGATTCCCCACCACTGACCAACTTCAGAATTGTTTACAACTGGAGCAAGTGCCCTGATACGGTTTTCCTCTGTGGAACTGGTGGGTTCTGTGTTTTTTTTCTCTTTTTCGTTTTGGGTTCAAGGTAGATTTTATTCCTCTTTTTTGTATTTACAGATATAAGCATGGAAATAATTTATTCATATAAATACATGTATGTGAAGGGAATAATTGTTTTTTCTATTTTTTAAATTTTATTTCTTTTTAATTTTGAATTTTATTTTATATTTTTATACAGCAGGTTCTTATTGGTTATCTATTTTATACATATAAATGTATACATGCCAATCCCAGTCTCTCAACTCCTCCCACCACCCCCCCCAACAGCTTTCCCCCCTTGTTGTCCATACGTTTGTTGTCTACATCTGTTGCTCTATTTATGCCTTGCAAAATGGTTAATCTGTACAGGTTTTCTAGGTTCCACATATATGCATGAATATACAAGATTTGTTTTTCTCTCTCTGACTTACTTCACTCTGTATGACAGTCTCTAGATGCATCGACGTCTCTACAAATGACCCAATTTCATTCCTTTTCATGGCTTAGTAATATTCCATTTTATATATGTACCACGGCTTTATGCATTCGTCTGTCTGTGGGCATTTAGGTTGCTTCCATTACCTCGATATTGTAAATAGTGATGCAATGAACATTGCGGTGAATGTCTCTTTTTGATTTATGGTTTTGTCTGGGTATATGTCCAGTAGTGGGATTGCTGTATCATATGGTAATTCTATTGTTAGTTTCTTAAGAAATTCCATATTGTTCTCCATAGTGACTGTATCAATTTATATTCCCAACAATAGTGGAAGAGGGTTCCTTTTCTCCACACCCTTTCCAGCATTTCTTGCTTGTAGATTTTCTATGATGCCTATTCTACCAGGTGTGAGGTGATACCTCATTGTTGAATCCATTTCGTTGAGCAAGGGGTAGGTCTTGTCTATTCCATATTTGGCTTATGGAACGGTATCTGTGCTAATTTCAAACTCTGGTTTAATGCAGCACCCCAACTCACCTTCCCCCTTAAGCAAGCATAAGTTAGTTTTCTAAACTTGAGACCCTGTTCTGTTTTGTAATTCAGTTCATGTGTAGCCAAGTTCACATTCCGTGTATTAGTGATACCTTATGATGTTTCTTTTTCTGTGTGACTTATTTCACTTAGAATCATCGTGCCTCAATCCAATCATTATGCTGGTACGGGCCTGGTGACATAGATTTCATTGCTGAGTGGTATTCTGTTGTACATAAGTACCGCAACTTCTTTATCCATTATTTGCTCTCTGGGATATTTAACTTGTGCCGAAGAAGAGATTCCAGTAAAAAGAACCATCCCAACCTTTGGGGTGGCTGTGTCATTTTGATTTTAATTTCTCTAAGCTATAGGACCATAAGTGGAAGTGCCCTAGGCTCTGTTGCTTTGTTTTTTAGATGTTTCAGGAAACACCATACACTTCTCCCGAGTGGCTGTTGGCAATTGACATCCCGCCCATCAGCATAACAAGGCTCCCAGTTCTCCATGGCCTGTCCTGCCTTTCTGGATTTTACACTTTTTTCAGATGGCCCTTTTGACCGGGGGGAAGTGAGACTTCATTGTAGTGCAGATTTCCTTTGCAAGCTTGCTTGGTTGGCCAAAAAGGGCGTATGCGTTTTTTCCTGAATATATTCAGGAAAAAACGCATACGCCCTTTTTGGCCAAGTGCATCATTGTGGACGTTCTGCCTCTTTTCCTATGCTTTAAATGCAATTCCAGTCTACCTCCTGAAATCGGTTTCCTGCAATTCTGCCCCGCTTTCAAGTCCTCTTGGCAGCCTTACTTCAGTATATTTTTGGACGATAGCTGTCATTTATAACTCTGCAGGTTTGTGAATTACAGTGCCCCTGAGCTCCTTTCTTCAACTCGCTTTCTCGTGAGCTGGCCGCAACACCGCAGGATGGCTTCAGGCCCTAATCTGGTTCCGGCACGGCACGCTGAGCCTTTGGTTAATTCCTCTTCCTGGTGGGAAATGAGAGTTAAATTTGCCCGTCCAGACACCTCCAGCTAGTCTCTCATTGGTTCTCCCTATTCCTGTTCATCTTCCGCAGAAATTGCAAACTGGGCCAAACAGGAGGTTAAAGGCAGTGACTCTCCAAGTAGGGAGAGTGTTAGTAAAGCGTCTGGAATGTTGCATCCGAGTACCAGGGGATGAAAACTGAGACATATTGGAACACATCTCCCGATCACACGGTTGATCATACTCTGGGTTCCACGTGCATGTTTACCTGAAGGAAGAATACCTTAAACCTGGAGAGTTGAGACCCGTGGAATGGGTACCATGCAATATGATTTCAAAGGGTCTTCATTTGCTCACCGAACCTCTCCAATCCTATCACTGCTGCGTTTATGGCCCTGTACACACACTTGATTCTCTTTCGGAGACATAGCAATCCATAGGTTTTAAGATACTTCCTAGTCAGGTACATTCTTAGGCGTTTAATATGGGGTGTTGAGTCCATTTCGTTGAGCAAGGAGTAGCTCTTGTCTATTCCATATTTGGCTTAAGGAACTTTATCTGTGCTCATTTCAATCTCTGGTTTTATGCAGCACCCCAACTCACCTTTCCCCTTAAGCAAGCATAAGTTGGGTTTCTAAATTTGAGACCCTGTTCTGTTTTGGAATTCAGTTCCTGTGTAGCCAAGGTTACATTCCGTGTATTAGTGATATCTTATGATGTTTCTTTTCCTGTGTGACTTATTTCAGTTAGAATCATCATACCTGAATCCACTCATTATGCTGCTACGGACCTGATGACATAGATTTCATTGCTGAGTGATACTGCATTGTACGTAAGTACCACAACTTCTTTATCCATTTTTCACTTTCTGCGATATTGAACTTGTACCGAAAACCAGGTTCTTGTAAACAGAGCCGTCCCAACCTTTGGGGTGGCTGTGTCTTTTTGATTTTAATTTCCCTAAGCTATAGGACCATAAGTGGAAGTGCCCTAGGCTCTGTTGCTTTGTTTTTTAGATGTTTCAGGAAACACCATACACTTCTCCCGAGTGGCTGTTGGCAATTGACATCCCGCCCATCAGCATAACAAGGCTCCCAGTTCTCCATGGCCTGTCCTGCCTTTCTGGATTTTACACTTTTTTCAGATGGCCCTTTTGACCGGGGGGAAGTGAGACTTCATTGTAGTGCAGATTTCCTTTGCAAGCTTGCTTGGTTGGCCAAAAAGGGCGTATGCGTTTTTTCCTGAATATATTCAGGAAAAAACGCATACGCCCTTTTTGGCCAAGTGCATCATTGTGGACGTTCTGCCTCTTTTCCTATGCTTTCAATGCAATTCCAGTCTACCTCCTGAAATCGGTTTCCTGCAATTCTGCCCCGCTTTCAAGTCCTCTTGGCAGCCTTACTTCAGTATATTTTTGGACGATAGCTGTCATTTATAACTCTGCAGGTTTGTGAATTACAGTGCCCCTGAGCTCCTTTCTTCAACTCGCTTTCTCGTGAGCTGGCCGCAACACCACAGGATTGCTTCAGGCCCTAATCTGGTTCCGGCACGGCACGCTGAGCCTTTGGTTAATTCCTCTTCCTGGTGGGAAATGAGAGTTAAATTTGCCCGTCCAGACACCTCCAGCTAGTCTGTCATTGGTTCTCCCTATTCCTGTTCATCTTCCGCAGAAATTGCAAACTGGGCCAAACAGGAGGTTAAAGGCACTGACTCTCCAAGTCGGGAGAGTGTTAGTAAAGCGTCTGGAATGTTGCACCCGAGTACCAGGGGACGAAAACTGAGACATATTGGAACACGTCTCCCGATCACACGGTTGATCATACTCTGGGTTCCACATGCATGTTTTAGCTGAAGGAAGAATACCTTAAACCTGGAGAGTTGAGACCCGTGGAATGGGTACCATGCAATATGACTTCAAAGGGTCTTCATTTGCTCACTGAACCTCTCCAATCCTATCACTGCTGCGATTATGCCCCTGCACACACGCTTGATTCTCTTTCGGAGACATAGCAATCCATAGGTTTTAAGATACTTCCTAGTCAGTTACATTCTTAGGTGTTTAATATGGGGTGTTGAATCCATTTCGTTGAGCAAGGAGTAGCTCTTGTCTATTCCATATTTGGCTTAAGGAACTTTATCTGTGCTCATTTCAATCTCTGGTTTTATGCAGCACCCCAACTCACCTTTCCACTTAAGCAAGCATAAGTTGGTTTTCTAAATTGGAGACCCTGTTCTGTTTTGTAATTCAGTTCCTATATAGCCAAGTTACATTCCGTGTATTAGTGATATCTTATGATGTTTCTTTTCCTGTGTGACTTATTTCAGTTAGAATCATCATACCTGAATCCACTCATTATGCTGCTACGGGCCTGATGACATAGATTTCATTGCTGTGTGATATTGCATTGTACGTAAGTACCACAACTTCTTTATCCATTTTTCACTTTCTGCGATATTGAACTTGTACCGTAAACCAGGTTCTTGTAAACAGAGCCGTCCCAACCTATGGGGTGGCTGTGTCTTTTGATTTTAATTTCCCTAAGCTATAGGACCATAAGTGGAAGTGCCCTAGGCTCTGTTGCTTTGTTTTTTAGATGTTTCAGGAAACACCATACACTTCTCCCGAGTGGCTGTTGGCAATTTACATCCCGCCCATCAGCATAACAAGGCTCCCAGTTCTCCATGGCCTGTCCTGCCTTTCTGGATTTTACACTTTTTTCAGATGGCCCTTTTGACCGGGGGGAAGTGAGACTTCATTGTAGTGCAGATTTCCTTTGCAACCTCGCTTGGTTGGCCAAAAAGGGCGTATGCGTTTTTTCCTGAATATATTCAGGAAAAAACGCATACGCCCTTTTTGGCCAAGTGCATCATTGTGGACGTTCTGCCTCTTTTCCTATGCTTTAAATGCAATTCCAGTCTACCTCCTGAAATCAGTTTCCTGCAATTCTGCCCCGATTTCAAGTCCTCTTGGCAGCCTTACTTCAGTATATTTTTGGACGATAGCTGTCATTTATAACTCTGCAGGTTTGTGAATTACAGTGCCCCTGAGCTCCTTTCTTCAACTCGCTTTCTTGTGAGCTGGCTGCAACAGCGCAGGATGGTTTCAGGCCCTAATCTGGTTCCGGCACGGCACGCAGAGCCTTTGGTTAATTCCTCTTCCTGGTGGGAAATGAGAGTTAAATTTGCCCGTCCAGACACCTCCAGCTAGTCTCTCATTGGTTCTCCCTATTCCTGTTCATCTTCCGCAGAAATTGCAAACTGGGCCAAACAGGAGGTTAAAGGCACTGACTCTCCAAGTCGGGAGAGTGTTAGTAAAGCGTCTGGAATGTTGCAGCCGAGTACCAGGGGACGAAAACTGACACATATTGGAACACGTCTCCCGATCACACGGTTGATCATACTCTGGGTTCCACATGCATGTTTTAGCTGAAGGAAGAATACCTTAAACCTGGAGAGTTGAGACCCGTGGAATGGGTACCATGCAATATGACTTCAAAGGGTCTTCATTTGCTCAACGAACCTCTCCAATCCTATCACTGCTGCATTTATGCCCCTGCACACACGCTTGATTCTCTTTCGGAGACATAGCAGTCCATAGGTTTTAAGATACTTCCTAGTCAGGTACACTGTTAGGCGTTTAATATGGGGTGTTGAATCCATTTCGTTGAGCAAGGAGTAGCTCTTGTCTATTCCATATTTGGCTTAAGGAACTTTATCTGTGCTCATTTCAATCTCTGGTTTTATGCATTACCCCAACTCACCTTTCCCCTTAAGGAAGCATAAGTTGGGTTTCTAAATTTGAGACCCTGTTCTGTTTTGTAATTCAGTTCCTGTGTAGCCAAGTTTACATTCCGTGTATTAGTGATATCTTATGATGTTTCTTTTTCTGTGTGACTTATTTCAGTTAGAATCATCGTACCTGAATCCACTCATTATGCTGCTACGGGCCTGATGACATAGATTTCATTGCTGAGTGATACTGCATTGTACGTAAGTACCACAACTTCTTTATCCATTTTTCACTTTCTGCGATATTGAACTTGTACCGTAAACGTGGTTCTTGTAAACAGAGCCGTCCCAACCTTTGGGGTGGCTGTGTCTTTTTGATTTTAATTTCCCTAAGCTATAGGACCATAAGTGAAAGTGCCCTAGGCTCTGTTGCTTTGTTTTTTAGATGTTTCAGGAAACACCATACACTTCTCCCGAGTGGCTGTTGGCAATTGACATCCCGCCCATCAGCATAACAAGGCTCCCAGTTCTCCATGGCCTGTCCTGCCTTTCTGGATTTTACACTTTTTTCAGATGGCCCTTTTGACCGGGGGGAAGTGAGACTTCATTGTAGTGCAGATTTCCTTTGCAACCTTGCTTGGTTGGCCAAAAAGGGCGTATGCGTTTTTTCCTGAATATATTCAGGAAAAAACGCATACGCCCTTTTTGGCCAAGTGCATCATTGTGGACGTTCTGCCTCTTTTCCTATGCTTTCAATGCAATTCCAGTCTACCTCCTGAAATCGGTTTCCTGCAATTCTGCCCCGCTTTCAAGTCCTCTTGGCAGCCTTACTTCAGTATATTTTTGGACGATAGCTGTCATTTATAACTCTGCAGGTTTGTGAATTACAGTGCCCCTGAGCTCCTTTCTTCAACTCGCTTTCTCGTGAGCTGGCCGCAACACCGCAGGATGGCTTCAGGCCCTAATCTGGTTCCGGCACGGCACGCTGAGCCTTTGGTTAATTCCTCTTCCTGGTGGGAAATGAGAGTTAAATTTGCCCGTCCAGACACCTCCAGCTAGTCTGTCATTGGTTCTCCCTATTCCTGTTCATCTTCCGCAGAAATTGCAAACTGGGCCAAACAGGAGGTTAAAGGCACTGACTCTCCAAGTCGGGAGTGTGTTAGTAAAGCGTCTGGAATGTTGCACCCGAGTACCAGGGGACGAAAACTGAGACATATTGGAACACGTCTCCCGATCACACGGTTGATCATACTCTGGGTTACACATGCATGTTTTAGCTGAAGGAAGAATACCTTAAACCTGGAGAGTTGAGACCCGTGGAATGGGTACCATGCAATATGACTTCAAAGGGTCTTCATTTGCTCACCGAACCTCTCCAATCCTATCACTGCTGCGTTTATGCCCCTGTACACACACTTGATTCTCTTTCAGAGACATAGCAATCCATAGGTTTTAAGATACTTCCTAGTCAGGTACACTCTTAGGCATTTAATATGGGGTGTTGAGTCCATTTCGTTGAGCAAGGAGTAGCTCTTGTCTATTCCATATTTGGCTTAAGGAACTTTATCTGTGCTCATTTCAATCTCTGGTTTTATGCAGCACCCCAACTCACCTTTCCCCTTAAGCAAGCATAAGTTGGGTTTCTAAATTTGAGACCCTGTTCTGTTTTGTAATTCAGTTCCTGTGTAGCCAAGTTTACATTCCGTGTATTAGTGATATCTTATGATGTTTCTTTTCCTGTGTGACTTATTTCAGTTAGAATCATCGTACCTGAATCCACTCATTATGCTGCTACGGGCCTGATGACATAGATTTCATTGCTGAGTGATACTGCATTGTACGTAAGTACCACAACTTCTTTATCCATTTTTCACTTTCTGCGATATTGAACTTGTACCGTAAACCAGGTTCTTGTAAACAGAGCTGTCCCAACCTTTGGGGTGGCTGTGTCTTTTGATTTTAATTTCCCTAAGCTATAGGACCATAACTGGAAGTGCCCTAGGCTCTGTTGCTTTGTTTTTTAGATGTTTCAGGAAACACCATACACTTCTCCCGAGTGGCTGTTGGCAATTTACCTCCCGCCCATCAGCATAACAAGGCTCCCAGTTCTCCATGGCCTGTCCTGCCTTTCTGGATTTTACACTTTTTTCAGATGGCCCTTTTGACCGGGGGGAAGTGAGACTTCATTGTAGTGCAGATATCCTTTGCAAGCTTGCTTGGTTGGCCAAAAAGGGCGTATGCGTTTTTTCCTGAATATATTCAGGAAAAAACGCATACGCCCTTTTTGGCCAAGTGCATCATTGTGGACGTTCTGCCTCTTTTCCTATGCTTTCAATGCAATTCCAGTCTACCTCCTGAAATCGGTTTCCTGCAATTCTGCCCCGCTTTCAAGTCCTCTTGGCAGCCTTACTTCAGTATATTTTTGGACGATAGCTGTCATTTATAACTCTGCAGGTTTGTGAATTACAGTGCCCCTGAGCTCCTTTCTTCAACTCGCTTTCTCGTGAGCTGGCCGCAACACCGCAGGATGGCTTCAGGCCCTAATCTGGTTCCGGCACGGCACGCTGAGCCTTTGGTTAATTCCTCTTCCTGGTGGGAAATGAGAGTTAAATTTGCCCGTCCAGACACCTCCAGCTAGTCTCTCATTGGTTCTCCCTATTCCTGTTCATCTTCCGCAGAAATTGCAAACTGGGCCAAACAGGAGGTTAAAGGCACTGACTCTCCAAGTCGGGAGAGTGTTAGTAAAGCGTCTGGAATGTTGCACCCGAGTACCAGGGGACGAAAACTGACACATATTGGAACACGTCTCCCGATCACACGGTTGATCATACTCTGGGTTCCACATGCATGTTTTAGCTGAAGGAAGAATACCTTAAACCTGGAGAGTTGAGACCCGTGGAATGGGTACCATGCAATATGACTTCAAAGGGTCTTCATTTGCTCACCGAACCTCTCCAGTCCTATCACTGCTGTGTTTATGCCCCTGTACACACGCTTGATTCTCTTTCGGAGACATAGCAATCCATAGGTTTTAAGATACTTCCTAGTCAGGTACATTCTTAGGCGTTTAATATGGGGTGTTGAGTCCATTTCGTTGAGCAAGGAGTAGCTCTTGTCTATTCCATATTTGGCTTAAGGAACTTTATCTGTGCTCATTTCAATCTCTGGTTTTATGCAGCACCCCAACTCACCTTTCCCCTTAAGCAAGCATAAGTTGGTTTTCTAAATTTGAGACCCTGTTCTGTTTTGTAATTCAGTTCCTGTGTAGCCAAGTTTACATTCCGTGTATTAGTGATATCTTATGATGTTTCTTTTTCTGTGTGACTTATTTCAGTTAGAATCATCATACCTGAATCCACTCATTATGCTGCTACGGGCCTGATGACATAGATTTCATTGCTGAGTGATACTGCATTGTACGTAAGTACCACAACTTCTTTATCCATTTTTCACTTTCTGCGATATTGAACTTGTACCGTAAACCAGGTTCTTGTAAACAGAGCCGTCCCAACCTTTGGGGTGGCTGTGTCTTTTTGATTTTAATTTCCCTAAGCTATAGGACCATAAGTGGAAGTGCCCTAGGCTCTGTTGCTTTGTTTTTTAGATGTTTCAGGAAACACCATACACTTCTCCCGAGTGGCTGTTGGCAATTGACATCACGCCCATCAGCATAACAAGGCTCCCAGTTCTCCATGGCCTGTCCTGCCTTTCTGGATTTTACACTTTTTTCAGATGGCCCTTTTGACCGGGGGGAAGTGAGACTTCATTGTAGTGCAGATTTCCTTTGCAACCTTGCTTGGTTGGCCAAAAAGGGCGTATGCGTTTTTTCCTGAATATATTCAGAAAAAAACACATACGCCCATTTTGGGCAAGTCAGGTTTTTGAATTGCAGTGGCCCTTAGCTCCATTTTTCAGCTCTTAGTTTTGTGATCTTGCCCCATAACCACAGGATTCCTTGAAGCCCTATTCTTTTTCTGGGGCACCTTGCTGTGCCTTTGGTTCATTCTTCTTACTGATTTGAAATTAGAGTGACATGTGCCCATTGAAACCGCTACAGCTAGTTTCTCACTGGTTCCCCCTATTCCCATTCATCCTCCGCACTAACTGAAGACTGTGCGATACCAGAACTTAAAGGCATTGACTCTCCTTGTGGGGATGTTGTTAGTAAAGCGGCTGGAATGTCGATCCGGAGCCCCAGGAGAGGAAAAATGTGGTGCGTTTTAGAAACCTTTCCCGATCATATGGTATACCAGTCGCTGGGTTTCCCAAGCATGGTTTAGCTGTAGGAAGATTCCCTTCAACCTGGAGTGTTGGGACCCTTGGAATGAGTAGCATGAAGTATTGCATTAAACTTTCGGCAGTTGCTCACCGAAGCTCACCAATCCTCTCAGCCCCAAGTGTCCAGCCTTATGTCTTATCCAGCTGTGGGTTTATATGTGGTCAATCCAGGTTGCATCACAGCCCCTGAGCGAATTTTGTAAGAATTTTTCTCTCTTTCATTGTTTCTGCGTTTTGTTTTTAAAATTTATTTCTATAATGGGGTTTAGCTCATTTTCACTGCTGTGTTTGTGCCGCTCTGCACACACTTGATTCCCTTATGGAGATATATCAATACATGGGTTTTAAGATTCTTATTACTCAGATATATTTCTCTGCGGTGTATAGGGTGTGTTGAGGCCAGTTCATTGAGCAAGGTGTAGATCTTGTCTAATACCTATTTGGTTTCTTGAACGGTATCTGTGCTAATTTCAAACTCTGGTTTTATGCATCACCCCACCTCTCCTTTCCCCTTAAGCTGACATAAGTGTGTTTTCTAAATGTGAGACACTGTTCTGTTCTGTAATTCATTTCTTGTGCAGCCATATTTACCCTCCCTCTATAAGTGATATCTTATGATATGTTTCTTTTTCTGTTTGACTTATTTCAAGTAGTATTATCGGACCTAAATCCACTCTTTATCCTTCTACTAGCCTTATTACATTGATTTCATGGTGAAGAGATATTCCATTGTACATAAGTACCACATCTTCTTTATCCATTGTTCTCTTTCCTGGGATATTTAAGGTGTACTGAAGTTGAGGTTCTTGTAAACAGAGTAGCCCTAAACTGTGGTGTGCTTGTGTCTTGTTGATTTTTAGACTTCCCTAGATATACTCCCATGATTGGAAGTGTCCTATGCTCTGTAGCTCTGTTTTTAGATGATTTAGGAACCACCATACACTTCTCCAGAGTGGCTCTCGGCAGTTCACACACTGCCCATCAGCGTATAAAGGCTCCCTGTTCTCCATGGCCTGTCCTGCATTTCTGGTTTTTACAATTTTTTAGGATGGCCCTTTTGACCGGTGGGAAATGAGACTTCTTTGTTGTGCACATTTGCATTGCTTGCTTGCTTCGTTGCCCATAAAGTGCGTATGCGTTTTTTCCTGGATATAATCAGGAAAAATCGCATACGCCCTTTTGGGCCAACTGCATCATTGTCGAAATTCTGCCGCTTTTCATGTGCGTTAAAGACGAGTCCAATCTATCTCTTGAAATCTGTTTCTTGCAATTCTGTCTTGCATTCAGATCCTCTTCTTTGCCTTACCTCAACATATTTTTGGACGTTAGTTTTCATTTATAACTCTGCAGGTTTGTGAATTGCAGTGACCCTGAGCTCCATGTTTTAAGTTGCTCTTTTGTGAGCTGGCCTCAAACCCGCAGGATTGCTTCAGGCCCTATTTTGGCTCCGGCGAGGCAGGCTGAGCCTTTTTTTAATTCTTATTCTTAATGGGAAATTAGAGTGATATGTGCCCGTCCAAACCCCTACAACTCTTCTCTCATTGGTTCCCCCTCTTCCCGTTCATCCTCCTCACAATTTGCAAAATGTGTGAAACAGAAGTTTAAATGTGCTGATTCTCCAAGTGGGGAGCTTCTAAGTAACGTGGCTGGAATGGTGAACAGGAGCACCAGGAGAGGATAAATGAGGTGCATTTTAGACACATCTCCCGATCACATGGTGTACAGTCCTCTGGGTTTTCCATGCATGTTTTAGCTGTAGGAAGATCCCTTGAACCTGCAGATTTGGGACCCATTGAATGGGTACCAGGTAGTATTACTTTAAAGGGTGTGCATTTCCTCACCCAACCTCACATTTCTCTTAGCGCAAACAGTTTCCAGCCTTATGTCTCATCCTGCTGTGGGTCTAGATGTGTTCAATCCATGTTGCATCACCGTCCCTGAGGAAAAGTTGTAAGAGGTTTTCTCTGTCTCTCTGTCGTTTATTTTTTTCAATTTATTACTATATTGGTTACAGCTGATTTTCAAAGCTCTGTTTCTTGCTGCTGTACATCCACTTGATTCACGTACAGAGAGACATCAATAAATTCTTTTTCAGATTCTTACCAGTCGTATATATTCTTTTCCGGTGACTTGAGTGTGCTGAGTGCAGTTCTTTTAGCTACCGTGTAGGCCTTGTTGATTATCAGTTTGGTATTTGGAATGGTATCTTTGCTAATTTCAACCTCCTGGATGATGCCTCACCCCTCCCCACCTTTCCCGTTTAGCAGCCTTATGCGTGTTTTCTACATATTTGACTATGTTTTTGTTTTGTAATTTATTTCATGTGTAGCCATTTTGGATTCCACCTTTAAGTGATATCTTATGATATGTGTCTTCTTCTTTTTGAATTCTGTCACTTAGAATGATCATACGTAACTCCTCCGGAGTTGTTACAGCTGGCCATATTTCATTGATTTCCAGGCTGAATAATATTCCACTCTACCTAAGTACCACATCTCTATCCATTTTTTCCCTCCAGAGACATTTAAGTTATATCCTAGTCGAGGATCTTTTAAACAGAGAGGGGGTAAACATTGGGGTGCCTGTGTCCTCTCGATTTTTGTTTTTCCCAAGATATACGCCCATGAGTGCAAGTGCCCTATGCTCTGTAGCTCATTGTTTAGATGCTTTAGTAAACACAATACACTTCTCCAGAATGGCCGTTGGCAATATACATTTCCACTATAAGTCTCACAGGGCTCCCTCTTCTCCTTGCCCTGTCCTGCATTTCTGTTGTTTACGCTTTATGAGGATGGCTCTTCTGACTGATGCGAAGTGATGTCTTTTGTAGTATTGACTTCCAGTGCCCACCTGTTTGGTTGGCTAAAAAGGTGTACGCTCTTTTCTTGAATATATACACAAAAAAACGCATACACCCTTTTTGGCCAACTGCAATGTTGGCAATGTTCAGCTCCTTTTCTTGTGCTTAATGGCGAGTCCTTTCTACCTCCTCAAATCCCTTTCCTGCCATTCTCCCTTGCTTACAAGTCCTTTTCTCTGACTTTCCTCAAGACATTTTTCAGTGATGGATATTTTCAACTCTGCAGTTTTGTGAATTTTACTGCCCCTGAGTTCTATTGTTCAACTTGTGTTTATGGGAACTGGCCACAAAGCAGCGGGATTTCCTCAAGCCCGATACTGTTTCCATGGGCAACCCTAGCCTTTGGTCAATTCGTCTTCCTGATTGGAAATTAGAGTGACATGTGCCTGTCTGAACACGTAGGACTTGCCTCTCATTGTTCCTCATCCTTCCGCTTCATCCTCTGGACAAATTCCAAACTGTACGCAACAGGATGTTGACAGTGCTGACATCTCCAAGTGGGGAGACTGTTAGTAAAGACGCTGGAGGGGTGAACCCGAGCACCAGGAGATGAGGAGATGAGATGCCTTTTCCAAACTCTTCCCGATCAGACGGTATACCATCCTCTGGGTGTGACAGACATGTTTTAGCAGTAGGAAGAGTCCCATTCATGTAAGGAGAACACCAGGGCTTTTTCAAAATCAGTGTCTCCCCGAAACCCAAACTGGGGAATTTTTTAAGCTACGGCTACACATATGTTCATTAAGGGCCTTGGGAAGTAGGCAGAGTCCAAACTTTAGATGATTGAAGTCTTCAGGGTCAGAAGCACTCACCACCAGCTTCCCTTAGGTTACACTTTAACTGTCATTGATAGATGATGTCAATAAAAATATCTATTCTTTTTCAGATTATTTCCCCTTATAGGTTATTGCAAAATGTTGAGTGTAGTTCCCTGTGCTATACAGTAGTTCCTTGTTGATGATCTATTTTATACATAGCAGTGTGTATGTGTTAATCCCAAACTGTTAATTTATCCCTCCTCCCACCTTTCCCCTTTGGTAATAATAAATTATAAGATTTTATACTTCTCAGAAATGGGGGAGCTGAAAGAGAGGTATCATTTTCAATGGAAAAGCATTTAAAACAAGATTGAAGGTTTAACCAAGATTATTAGATGTACATCCTTGGAAAGAAATCACTTCATTTCTCTAATATTGAGCTGACAAATAAGACAAACCTTTTCACTGAACTTGCTTATAATAAAGTGATGGAAATATCCAATGGAAGTGTTAGAAACATCTTATTTTACCCGAGCCTTATACACTGTTCTATGTTAACTACACTTTGGCTCACACATCTGTTCATTGAGGTTACAATAGTCTCAATTTCTGTTACTGATCCTCCAGAGTGGACCCCAACAAGTGTCCCCCTGCCCAGTGTCATTGGGGCCAACAGATCGAGACTGAGTTTGGTTCACAAGCAAAGGAAACTTTATATTTTGATCAGAGAATGGAGAGGTGAGAGCATGTACTACCCCGTGGGCTGTGGGCTGGGCTGCTGTGTAGAGATCCTGTCAGAGTCAGTGGGAGGGAGGGGGCGGAGCTCTCGAGGGCCGGGTTGGCTGTAGCTCAGGCTCTATATCGCGGAGTCTGCACTGGGCCCCAGGAGCTGAGGTGTCGACCCAGCCATTCTGCACTAGGAAATCTGGTCTGAAGTGCCGGGTGTGGAACCTCTGCATGCGGGACCCTAGGAGCACGTGAAATTAGACAAAGCACAAAGGATAAAAAAGGTTAGACTTGACTTTATTGCCCAGATTCTATTTTTATCTCCCAGGGATTTTTAATGGGCTTTGCTGGGGACAAACCCCCCCTCTGCCTTTTGTCCCGTTCCTCATTCTTGGAGTGCTGAGGGTGCAGACCCTTCTTCTGTAACTGCTGAGTGCTGAGTTGGGAGCCCTCATACCCTGGGGCGAGGGTCAGAGCTTCTCCCCAGCAGCCTCCAGGTGACGTTGATTGTCCCCAGGCCCCCTGCCTCCCTGCTCGTCCACCTGAGCACCAGCATTGGAAGTGTTATAGATTCTAATGACCTTCAAGGGTCCAGGAAAGAGATGTGCAGAGACGCTGTGGGGGCCGGTTTCACCCCGCCCCACATTTGTTCGGCCACCTTAGGCCGACCGTTTCTGCCAGCCTAGATGCTCTGACCAGTAGTCTGCGCTTTCTTCAATTAGGCCCCTGAATTAACGTACAAACAGCACCAGGTGTCAGAGCCCTGCCCGCTCAACTCCCAGACAGTCCAGGGTCAGTGGTGATCAAGGACCATGATGGCCACTGAGCCAACAGCCTTTTGAAGTAAACAAGAGTCCAGCCGGTCTTACTGGCCACCATCATCACGGTGTCTGTAGGCTTTTCTATGGTGACAGTGTGATATACGGCTCCCCCGCCAAGATTATTAGCTCCCCTCTGGGTGCAGTAAGTCCGGCAAGCAGTAGTCTACTCTTTTGGGACACACTCTTGTTGTTTTATGAGAGAAAGTCCAGGTCAAGTGATGTTCACACGAGTCGTCATGGTGCCCTGTTGCCCCCGGTTATCTCTCTGGATGTTGGAGTTGGAGGGCCTCCTCACTCGAGGTCGGTGTGCCCACGGAGCGAACCCTGCAACTTCAGGGCATGGTTGGTGGTTAGGATCACCACGTGGGGTCCTTTTCCCTTAGGAGGGAGGTGGCCTTTTGGGCTGCTGATTTCCAGGGTTTTAGATACCGCCAGTATCTTGGCCAGATGTGGCAGTGGGCCAAGCCCCTTGGTGACCATAGTTTATCCTACCTGGATGGCATTCTTGCATTGTTCCATTTCAAGTGGTCCCAGGTTTTGCACTAATTCTCCAATGGCGATTCACCTTTCACCGGGAATGTAAAGGTCAAAGGGTTTAGCTAAATTAGGGAGTTCCAGGGCAAGGGTCTGAATTGACTGCTCTTTCCATTCTTGAAAGGCCACTTCTGGATTCTATTCAAAAGGATCATCATCTTTTCCTTTCAGTGTTTCATATAGAGGCCCAGCTAGTAGACTGTAGTTAGGGATCCAGAAGCAGCAAACCCTGGCCTCCCCAGGAACCCCTAAGCTGTCTTCTAGTTTTAGAAAGGGGTAAGGCTGAAAATGGTTTCTTCCCTTTCCTGGGATGGACTTCTCCAACCTTCTGTGAGAATGAAGCCCAGGCAGGTCACGGCAGTCTGTGATATTTGAGCTTTTTCTTGGACAACTTCTATCCTTTATTGGCTTGGTAGTTCAGAGGCCTCCTTAGTAGGGCTGGCGATCAGAATGTCGTCTGCATATTGAAGGAGGGTTTCCTTTTCCAGAGGTAGAACTTTTAGGTCTTTAGCTAAGCTTTCCCCAAAGATGGTGTGGGAATTTTTGCACCCTTGGGGCCAGACGGCCCGGAAGTATTGTTTTAGTTGTATGTTGAGTCCTGCCACTCACAAGCCAAAATTTCTTGTGACTCTGGGACTAATGGAATACAAAAGAAGGCATCATTGAAGACTAATACAGAATACCATGTCCTGGTGGTTGGTAGAATGACCAGCAGGGTGTAGGAATTAGGAGCAACTGGAGGTATATCCTCGGTGGCTTCACTGACTGTCCTGACATCCTTTACCAGGTCCCCAGCAGCCCATGGGGCTCTCGTGGTCAGACCAATCCCAGAATATGGAGCTCACCTGGGCAGGTACCCCACCCCCACCCCAGCCCACAGGGCTCTCGTGGTCAGGCCCCTCCCAGGATACAGAGCTACCCTTGCAGGTACCGTGGCAGGGCTGGGCACACAGGAACCGTGCACATAGCCCTCATTGCAGAGCACCCCCAGCTCACCTGTCGCTCAGAGCTGACGCAGAGCACCTCAGAGCAGGACTTGAACTAACAAACAGCAGCTGCGACAGGTCTGTGACCCTGGGCATCACTCCGTGAGGCCTCCCTCCACCTGGTCTTCCAGAGACTTCCACTGCACCCGGGGCACCAGGCCTCTGTCTCCAACCACCACCCACCCCTCCTCTCCCTGACTCCTGGGTTCCTCTCATTAGGAGAGGGTTTTCTTGAAGTTGTCTCCCACTCATGGGCCAGATAAAATGATTAGAAAACAAGCCAAAGCTGCAGCCCCTTGTCTATCCTGACTCTCAGGAGCCCACACCTGTTCCTTGGACCTGGCCGGTTCAGCAAGTTCCATTTTCTGCAACTGTGAGTCCCTGAGGGGTGATGATTGGCTGACCTGGGCAGCCTTACCGTGCCGGCCAGCCCTCCCCAGGTGTGCCTGGGTTGAGATCACTATAAATACCACTCCAGGCAGCAAGAGCCCCTGCAGCCGTGCCTGACGCCATTTTCTCTGCCCTGTCAGCAGTCTCGGGGCGGGGCTGGTGGGAGGGAGTGAGAGGCCACGGCTTTGTGGGTGGCCCAGTGTGAGTGGGGCTCTGCTGGACTTTCTGCAGCAGTTGCCAGGCTGCCACCTGCTAAAGAAGAAGATGTGTCACCCATACCTGCTGCTGGAATTTCTCCCTGGGCAGAGGTGAGGAAGGAAAAAAGCAGTGGGGGCAGGGACAGGACGGGTATCTCAGGCAGGGAAATGGACATCTTCCAGAAGAGCACCCAGGGCCAGGACCATCCTGGCTGGCCTGCAGGCACCAAGTCGGCCGGCATGCTGTCACTCGTGTGGCTCTATGGCCCTCCCTCTAGGCTTTCAAGTCCTTGTATATATTCAGGTGTTTTACCTGGGATGGGTGGGAATAGTTCAGCAGCAACTGGCCTGGGGCTCAGCTCACGTTTACTCACAGATGCCTCGGCACGGTGCCCCAGCTTTGCAATGAGGACGCTTGTTGCGTGGGGGCTGCTGGCTGAATGGGAGACGATTCCCCACCACTGACCAACTTCAGAATTGTTTACAACTGGAGCAAGTGCCCTGATACGGTTTTCCTCTGTGGAACTGGTGGGTTCTGTGTTTTTTTTCTCTTTTTCGTTTTGGGTTCAAGGTAGATTTTATTCCTCTTTTTTGTATTTACAGATATAAGCATGGAAATAATTTATTCATATAAATACATGTATGTGAAGGGAATAATTGTTTTTTCTATTTTTTAAATTTTATTTCTTTTTAATTTTGAATTTTATTTTATATTTTTATACAGCAGGTTCTTATTGGTTATCTATTTTATACATATAAATGTATACATGCCAATCCCAGTCTCTCAACTCCTCCCACCACCCCCCCCCAACAGCTTTCCCCCCTTGTTGTCCATACGTTTGTTGTCTACATCTGTTGCTCTATTTATGCCTTGCAAAATGGTTAATCTGTACAGGTTTTCTAGGTTCCACATATATGCATGAATATACAAGATTTGTTTTTCTCTCTCTGACTTACTTCACTCTGTATGACAGTCTCTAGATGCATCGACGTCTCTACAAATGACCCAATTTCATTCCTTTTCATGGCTTAGTAATATTCCATTTTATATATGTACCACGGCTTTATGCATTCGTCTGTCTGTGGGCATTTAGGTTGCTTCCATTACCTCGATATTGTAAATAGTGATGCAATGAACATTGCGGTGAATGTCTCTTTTTGATTTATGGTTTTGTCTGGGTATATGTCCAGTAGTGGGATTGCTGTATCATATGGTAATTCTATTGTTAGTTTCTTAAGAAATTCCATATTGTTCTCCATAGTGACTGTATCAATTTATATTCCCAACAATAGTGGAAGAGGGTTCCTTTTCTCCACACCCTTTCCAGCATTTCTTGCTTGTAGATTTTCTATGATGCCTATTCTACCAGGTGTGAGGTGATACCTCATTGTTGAATCCATTTCGTTGAGCAAGGGGTAGGTCTTGTCTATTCCATATTTGGCTTATGGAACGGTATCTGTGCTAATTTCAAACTCTGGTTTAATGCAGCACCCCAACTCACCTTCCCCCTTAAGCAAGCATAAGTTAGTTTTCTAAACTTGAGACCCTGTTCTGTTTTGTAATTCAGTTCATGTGTAGCCAAGTTCACATTCCGTGTATTAGTGATACCTTATGATGTTTCTTTTTCTGTGTGACTTATTTCACTTAGAATCATCGTGCCTCAATCCAATCATTATGCTGGTACGGGCCTGGTGACATAGATTTCATTGCTGAGTGGTATTCTGTTGTACATAAGTACCGCAACTTCTTTATCCATTATTTGCTCTCTGGGATATTTAACTTGTGCCGAAGAAGAGATTCCAGTAAAAAGAACCGTCCCAACCTTTGGGGTGGCTGTGTCTTTTAGACTTTAAATTAACTAAGCAATAGGACCATAAGTGGAAGTGCCCTAGGCTCTGTTGCTTTGTTTTTTAGATGTTTCAGGAAACACCATACACTTCTCCCAAGTGGCTGTCGGCAATTTACATCCCGCCCATCAGCATAACAAGGCTCCCAGTTCTCCATGGCCTGTACTGCCTTTCTGGATTTTACACTTTTTTCAGATGGCCCTTTTGACCGGGGGGAAGTGAGACTTCATTGTAGTGCAGATTTCCTTTGCAAGCTTGCTTGGTTGGCCAAAAAGGGCGTATGCGTTTTTTCCTGAATATATTCAGGAAAAAACGCATACGCCCTTTTTGGCCAAGTGCATCATTGTGGACGTTCTGCCTCTTTTCCTATGCTTTCAATGCAATTCCAGTCTACCTCCTGAAATCGGTTTCCTGCAATTCTGCCCCGCTTTCAAGTCCTCTTGGCAGCCTTACTTCAGTATATTTTTGGACGATAGCTGTCATTTATAACTCTGCAGGTTTGTGAATTACAGTGCCCCTGAGCTCCTTTCTTCAACTCGCTTTCTCGTGAGCTGGCCGCAACACCGCAGGATTGCTTCAGGCCCTAATCTGATTCCAGCACGGCACGCTGAGCCTTTGGTTAATTCCTCTTCCTGGTGGGAAATGAGAGTTAAATTTGCCCGTCCAGACACCTCCATCTAGTCTGTCATTGGTTCTCCCTATTCCTGTTCATCTTCCGCAGAAATTGCAAACTGGGCCAAACAGAAGGTTAAAGGCAGTGACTCTCCAAGTAGGGAGAGTGTTAGTAAAGAGTCTGGAATGTTGCACCCGAGTACCAGGGGATGAAAACTGAGACATATTGGAACACATCTCCCGATCACACGGTTGATCATACTCTGGGTTCCACGTGCATGTTTACCTGAAGGAAGAATACCTTAAACCTGGAGAGTTGAGACCCGTGGAATGGGTACCATGCAATATGATTTCAAAGGGTCTTCATTTGCTCACCGAACCTCTCCAATCCTATCACTGCTGCGTTTATGGCCCTGTACACACGCTTGATTCTCTTTCGGAGACATAGCAATCCATAGGTTTTAAGATACTTCCTAGTCAGGTACATTCTTAGGCGTTTAATATGGGGTGTTGAGTCCATTTCGTTGAGCAAGGAGTAGCTCTTGTCTATTCCATATTTGGCTTAAGGAACTTTATCTGTGCTCATTTCAATCTCTGGTTTTATGCAGCACCCCAACTCACCTTTCCCCTTAAGCATAAGTTGGGTTTCTAAATTTGAGACCCTGTTCTGTTTTGGAATTCAGTTCCTGTGTAGCCAAGGTTACATTCCGTGTATTAGTGATATCTTATGATGTTTCTTTTCCTGTGTGACTTATTTCAGTTAGAATCATCGTACCTGAATCCACTCATTATGCTGCTACGGGCCTGATGACATAGATTTCCTTGCTGAGTGATATTGCATTGTACGTATGTACCACAACTTCTTTATCCATTTTTCACTTTCTGCGATATTGAACTTGTACCGTAAACCAGGTTCTTGTAAACAGAGCCGTCCCAACCTTTGGGGTGGCTGTGTCTTTTGATTTTAATTTCCCTAAGCTATAGGACCATAAGTGGAAGTGCCCTAGGCTCTGTTGCTTTGTTTTTTAGATGTTTCAGGAAACACCATACACTTCTCCCGAGTGGCTGTTGGCAATTGACATCCCGCCCATCAGCATAACAAGGCTCCCAGTTCTCCATGGCCTGTCCTGCCTTTCTGGATTTTACACTTTTTTCAGATGGCCCTTTTGACCGGGGGGAAGTGAGACTTCATTGTAGTGCAGATTTCCTTTGCAAGCTTGCTTGGTTGGCCAAAAAGGGCGTATGCGTTTTTTCCTGAATATATTCAGGAAAAAACGCATACGCCCTTTTGGGCCAAGTGCATCATTGTGGACGTTCTGCCTCTTTTCCTATGCTTTCAATGCAATTCCAGTCTACCTCCTGAAATCGGTTTCCTGCAATTCTGCCCCGCTTTCAAGTCCTCTTGGCAGCCTTACTTCAGTATATTTTTGGACGATAGCTGTCATTTATAACTCTGCAGGTTTGTGAATTACAGTGCCCCTGAGCTCCTTTCTTCAACTCGCTTTCTCGTGAGCTGGCCACAACACCGCAGGATGGCTTCAGGCCCTAATCTGGTTCCTTCACGGCACGCTGAGCCTTTGGTTAATTCCTCTTCCTGGTGGGAAATGAGAGTTAAATTTGCCCGTCCAGACACCTCCAGCTAGTCTGTCATTGGTTCTCCCTATTCCTGTTCATCTTCCGCAGAAATTGCAAACTGGGCCAAACAGGAGGTTAAAGGCACTGACTCTCCAAGTCGGGAGAGTGTTAGTAAAGCGTCTGGAATGTTGCACCCGAGTACCAGGGGACGAAAACTGACACATATTGGAACACGTCTCCCGATCACACGGTTGATCATACTCTGGGTTCCACATGCATGTTTTAGCTGAAGGAAGAATACCTTAAACCTGGAGAGTTGAGACCCGTGGAATGGGTACCATGCAATATGACTTCAAAGGGTCTTCATTTGCTCACCGAACCTCTCCAATCCTATCACTGCTGCGTTTATGCCCCTGTACACACACTTGATTCTCTTTCAGAGACATAGCAATCCATAGGTTTTAAGATACTTCCTAGTCAGGTACACTCTTAGGCATTTCATATGGGGTGTTGAGTCCATTTCGTTGAGCAAGGAGTAGCTCTTGTCTATTCCATATTTGGCTTAAGGAACTTTATCTGTGCTCATTTCAATCTCTGGTTTTATGCAGCACCCAAACTCACCTTTCCCCTTAAGCAAGCATAAGTTGGGTTTCTAAATTTGAGACCCTGTTCTGTTTTGTAATTCAGTTCCTGTGTAGCCAAGGTTACATTCCGTGTATTAGTGATATCTTATGATGTTTCTTTTCCTGTGTGACTTATTTCAGTTAGAATCATCGTACCTGAATCCACTCATTATGCTGCTACGGGCCTGATGACATAGATTTCACTGCTGAGTGATACTGCATTGTACGTAAGTACCACAACTTCTTTATCCATTTTTCACTTTCTGCGATATTGAACTTGTACCGTAAACCAGGTTCTTGTAAACAGAGCCGTCCCAACCTTTGGGGTGGCTGTGTCTTTTTGATTTTAATTTCCCTAAGCTATAGGACCATAAGTGGAAGTGCCCTAGGCTCTGTTGCTTTGTTTTTTAGATGTTTCAGGAAACACCATACACTTCTCCCGAGTGGCTGTTGGCAATTTACATCCCGCCCATCAGCATAACAAGGCTCCCAGTTCTCCATGGCCTGTCCTGCCTTTCTGGATTTTACACTTTTTTCAGATGGCCCTTTTGACCGGGGGGAAGTGAGACTTCATTGTAGTGCAGATTTCCTTTGCAAGCTTGCTTGGTTGGCCAAAAAGGGCGTATGCGTTTTTTCCTGAATATATTCAGGAAAAAACGCATACGCCCTTTTTGGCCAAGTGCATCATTGTGGACGTTCTGCCTCTTTTCCTATGCTTTCAATGCAATTCCAGTCTACCTCCTGAAATCGGTTTCCTGCAATTCTGCCCCGCTTTCAAGTCCTCTTGGCAGCCTTACTTCAGTATATTTTTGGACGATAGCTGTCATTTATAACTCTGCAGGTTTGTGAATTACAGTGCCCCTGAGCTCCTTTCTTCAACTCGCTTTCTCGTGAGCTGGCCGCAACACCGCAGGATGGCTTCAGGCCCTATACTGGTTCCGGCACGGCACGCTGAGCCTTTGGTTAATTCCTCTTCCTGGTGGGAAATGAGAGTTAAATTTGCCCGTCCAGACACCTCCAGCTAGTCTGTCATTGGTTCTCCCTATTCCTGTTCATCTTCCGCAGAAATTGCAAACTGGGCCAAACAGGAGGTTAAAGGCACTGACTCTCCAAGTCGGGAGAGTGTTAGTAAAGCGTCTGGAATGTTGCACCCGAGTACCAGGGGACGAAAACTGAGACATATTGGAACACGTCTCCCGATCACACGGTTGATCATACTCTGGGTTCCACATGCATGTTTTAGCTGAAGGAAGAATACCTTAAACCTGGAGAGTTGAGACCCGTGGAATGGGTACCATGCAATATGACTTCAAAGGGTCTTCATTTGCTCACCGAACCTCTCCAATCCTATCACTGCTGCGTTTATGCCCCTGTACACACACTTGATTCTCTTTCAGAGACATAGCAATCCATAGGTTTTAAGATACTTCCTAGTCAGGTACACTCTTAGGCCTTTAATATGGGGTGTTGAGTCCATTTCGTTGAGCAAGGAGTAGCTCTTGTCTATTCCATATTTGGCTTAAGGAACTTTATCTGTGCTCATTTCAATCTCTGGTTTTATGCAGCACCCCAACTCACCTTTCCCCTTAAGCAAGCATAAGTTGGGTTTCTAAATTTGAGACCCTGTTCTGTTTTGTAATTCAGTTCCTGTGTAGCCAAGGTTACATTCCGTGTATTAGTGATATCTTATGATGTTTCTTTTCCTGTGTGACTTATTTCAGTTAGAATCATCGTACCTGAATCCACTCATTATGCTGCTACGGGCCTGATGACATAGATTTCATTGCTGAGTGATACTGCATTGTACGTAAGTACCACAACTTCTTTATCCATTTTTCACTTTCTGCGATATTGAACTTGTACCGTAAACCAGGTTCTTGTAAACAGAGCCGTCCCAACCTTAGGGGTGGCTGTGTCTTTTTGATTTTAATTTCCCTAAGCTATAGGACCATAAGTGGAAGTGCCCTAGGCTCTGTTGCTTTGTTTTTTAGATGTTTCAGGAAACACCATACACTTCTCCCGAGTGGCTGTTGGCAATTGACATCCCGCCCATCAGCATAACAAGGCTCCCAGTTCTCCATGGCCTGTCCTGCCTTTCTGGATTTTACACTTTTTTCAGATGGCCCTTTTGACCGGGGGGAAGTGAGACTTCATTGTAGTGCAGATTTCCTTTGCAAGCTTGCTTGGTTGGCCAAAAAGGGCGTATGCGTTTTTTCCTGAATATATTCAGGAAAAAACGCATACGCCCTTTTTGGCCAAGTGCATCATTGTGGACGTTCTGCCTCTTTTCCTATGCTTTCAATGCAATTCCAGTCTACCTCCTGAAATCGGTTTCCTGCAATTCTGCCCCGCTTTCAAGTCCTCTTGGCAGCCTTACTTCAGTATATTTTTGGACGATAGCTGTCATTTATAACTCTGCAGGTTTGTGAATTACAGTGCCCCTGAGCTCCTTTCTTCAACTCGCTTTCTCGTGAGCTGGCCCAACACCGCAGGATGGCTTCAGGCCCTAATCTGGTTCTGGCACGGCACGCTGAGCCTTTGGTTAATTCCTCTTCCTGGTGGGAAATGAGAGTTAAATTTGCCCGTCCAGACACCTCCAGCTAGTCTGTCATTGGTTCTCCCTATTCCTGTTCATCTTCCGCAGAAATTGCAAACTGGGCCAAACAGGAGGTTAAAGGCACTGACTCTCCAAGTCGGGAGAGTGTTAGTAAAGCGTCTGGAATGTTGCACCCGAGTACCAGGGGACGAAAACTGAGACATATTGGAACACGTCTCCCGATCACACGGTTGATCATACTCTGGGTTCCACATGCATGTTTTAGCTGAAGGAAGAATACCTTAAACCTGGAGAGTTGAGACCCGTGGAATGGGTACCATGCAATATGACTTCAAAGGGTCTTCATTTGCTCACCGAACCTCTCCAATCCTATCACTGCTGCGTTTATGCCCCTGTACACACACTTGATTCTCTTTCAGAGACATAGCAATCCATAGGTTTTAAGATACTTCCTAGTCAGGTACACTCTTAGGCATTTCATATGGGGTGTTGAGTCCATTTCGTTGAGCAAGGAGTAGCTCTTGTCTATTCCATATTTGGCTTAAGGAACTTTATCTGTGCTCATTTCAATCTCTGGTTTTATGCAGCACCCAAACTCACCTTTCCCCTTAAGCAAGCATAAGTTGGTTTTCTAAATTTGAGACCCTGTTCTGTTTTGTAATTCAGTTCCTGTGTAGCCAAGGTTACATTCCGTGTATTAGTGATATCTTATGATGTTTCTTTTCCTGTGTGACTTATTTCAGTTAGAATCATCGTACCTGAATCCACTCATTATGCTGCTACGGGCCTGATGACATAGATTTCACTGCTGAGTGATACTGCATTGTACGTAAGTACCACAACTTCTTTATCCATTTTTCACTTTCTGCGATATTGAACTTGTACCGTAAACCAGGTTCTTGTAAACAGAGCCGTCCCAACCTTTGGGGTGGCTGTGTCTTTTTGATTTTAATTTCCCTAAGCTATAGGACCATAAGTGGAAGTGCCCTAGGCTCTGTTGCTTTGTTTTTTAGATGTTTCAGGAAACACCATACACTTCTCCCGAGTGGCTGTTGGCAATTGACATCCCGCCCATCAGCATAACAAGGCTCCCAGTTCTCCATGGCCTATCCTGCCTTTCTGGATTTTACACTTTTTTCAGATGGCCCTTTTGACCGGGGGGAAGTGAGACTTCATTGTAGTGCAGATTTCCTTTGCAAGCTTGCTTGGTTGGCCAAAAAGGGCGTATGCGTTTTTTCCTGAATATATTCAGGAAAAAACGCATACGCCCTTTTTGGCCAAGTGCATCATTGTGGACGTTCTGCCTCTTTTCCTATGCTTTCAATGCAATTCCAGTCTACCTCCTGAAATCGGTTTCCTGCAATTCTGCCCCGCTTTCAAGTCCTCTTGGCAGCCTTACTTCAGTATATTTTTGGACGATAGCTGTCATTTATAACTCTGCAGGTTTGTGAATTACAGTGCCCCTGAGCTCCTTTCTTCAACTCGCTTTCTCGTGAGCTGGCCGCAACACCGCAGGATGGCTTCAGGCCCTATTCTGGTTCCGGCACGGCACGCTGAGCCTTTGGTTAATTCCTCTTCCTGGTGGGAAATGAGAGTTAAATTTGCCCGTCCAGACACCTCCAGCTAGTCTGTCATTGGTTCTCCCTATTCCTGTTCATCTTCCGCAGAAATTGCAAACTGGGCCAAACAGGAGGTTAAAGGCACTGACTCTCCAAGTCGGGAGAGTGTTAGTAAAGCGTCTGGAATGTTGCACCCGAGTACCAGGGGACGAAAACTGACACATATTGGAACACGTCTCCCGATCACACGGTTGATCATACTCTGGGTTCCACATGCATGTTTTAGCTGAAGGAAGAATACCTTAAACCTGGAGAGTTGAGACCCGTGGAATGGGTACCATGCAATATGACTTCAAAGGGTCTTCATTTGCTCACCAAACCTCTCCAATCCTATCACTGCTGCGTTTATGCCCCTGTACACACACTTGATTCTCTTTCAGAGACATAGCAATCCATAGGTTTTAAGATACTTCCTAGTCAGGTACACTCTTAGGCATTTAATATGGGATGTTGAGTCCATTTCGTTGAGCAAGGAGTAGCTCTTGTCTATTCCATATTTGGCTTAAGGAACTTTATCTGTGCTCATTTCAATCTCTGGTTTTATGCAGCACCCCAACTCACCTTTCCCCTTAAGCAAGCATAAGTTGGGTTTCTAAATTTGAGACCCTGTTCTGTTTTGTAATTCAGTTCCTGTGTAGCCAAGGTTACATTCCGTGTATTAGTGATATCTTATGATGTTTCTTTTCCTGTGTGACTTATTTCAGTTAGAATCATCGTACCTGAATCCACTCATTATGCTGCTACGGGCCTGATGACATAGATTTCATTGCTGAGTGATACTGCATTGTACGTAAGTACCACAACTTCTTTATCCATTTTTCACTTTCTGCGATATTGAACTTGTACCGTAAACCAGGTTCTTGTAAACAGAGCCGTCCCAACCTTTGGGGTGGCTGTGTCTTTTTGATTTTAATTTCCCTAAGCTATAGGACCATAAGTGGAAGTGCCCTAGGCTCTGTTGCTTTGTTTTTTAGATGTTTCAGGAAACACCATACACTTCTCCCGAGTGGCTGTTGGCAATTGACATCCCGCCCATCAGCATAACAAGGCTCCCAGTTCTCCATGGCCTGTCCTGCCTTTCTGGATTTTACACTTTTTTCAGATGGCCCTTTTGACCGGGGGGAAGTGAGACTTCATTGTAGTGCAGATTTCCTTTGCAAGCTTGCTTGGTTGGCCAAAAAGGGCGTATGCGTTTTTTCCTGAATATATTCAGGAAAAAACGCATACGCCCTTTTTGGCCAAGTGCATCATTGTGGACGTTCTGCCTCTTTTCCTATGCTTTCAATGCAATTCCAGTCTACCTCCTGAAATCGGTTTCCTGCAATTCTGCCCCGCTTTCAAGTCCTCTTGGCAGCCTTACTTCAGTATATTTTTGGACGATAGCTGTCATTTATAACTCTGCAGGTTTGTGAATTACAGTGCCCCTGAGCTCCTTTCTTCAACTCGCTTTCTCGTGAGCTGGCCACAACACCGCAGGATGGCTTCAGGCCCTAATCTGGTTCCGTCACGGCACGCTGAGCCTTTGGTTAATTCCTCTTCCTGGTGGGAAATGAGAGTTAAATTTGCCCGTCCAGACACCTCCAGCTAGTCTGTCATTGGTTCTCCCTATTCCTGTTCATCTTCCGCAGAAATTGCAAACTGGGCCAAACAGGAGGTTAAAGGCACTGACTCTCCAAGTCGGGAGAGTGTTAGTAAAGCGTCTGGAATGTTGCACCCGAGTACCAGGGGACGAAAACTGAGACATATTGGAACACGTCTCCCGATCACACGGTTGATCATACTCTGGGTTCCACATGCATGTTTTAGCTGAAGGAAGAATACCTTAAACCTGGAGAGTTGAGACCCGTGGAATGGGTACCATGCAATATGACTTCAAAGGGTCTTCATTTGCTCACCGAACCTCTCCAATCCTATCACTGCTGCGTTTATGCCCCTGTACACACACTTGATTCTCTTTCAGAGACATAGCAATCCATAGGTTTTAAGATACTTCCTAGTCAGGTACACTCTTAGGCATTTCATATGGGGTGTTGAGTCCATTTCGTTGAGCAAGGAGTAGCTCTTGTCTATTCCATATTTGGCTTAAGGAACTTTATCTGTGCTCATTTCAATCTCTGGTTTTATGCAGCACCCAAACTCACCTTTCCCCTTAAGCAAGCATAAGTTGGTTTTCTAAATTTGAGACCCTGTTCTGTTTTGTAATTCAGTTCCTGTGTAGCCAAGTTTACATTCCGTGTATTAGTGATATCTTATGATGTTTCTTTTCCTGTGTGACTTATTTCAGTTAGAATCATCGTACCTGAATCCACTCATTATGCTGCTACGTGCCTGATGACATAGATTTCACTGCTGAGTGATACTGCATTGTACGTAAGTACCACAACTTCTTTATCCATTTTTCACTTTCTGCGATATTGAACTTGTACCGTAAACCAGGTTCTTGTAAACAGAGCCGTCCCAACCTTTGGGGTGGCTGTGTCTTTTTGATTTTAATTTCCCTAAGCTATAGGACCATAAGTGGAAGTGCCCTAGGCTCTGTTGCTTTGTTTTTTAGATGTTTCAGGAAACACCATACACTTCTCCCGAGTGGCTGTTGGCAATTGACATCCCGCCCATCAGCATAACAAGGCTCCCAGTTCTCCATGGCCTGTCCTGCCTTTCTGGATTTTACACTTTTTTCAGATGGCCCTTTTGACCGGGGGGAAGTGAGACTTCATTGTAGTGCAGATTTCCTTTGCAAGCTTGCTTGGTTGGCCAAAAAGGGCGTATGCGTTTTTTCCTGAATATATTCAGGAAAAAACGCATACGCCCTTTTTGGCCAAGTGCATCATTGTGGACGTTCTGCCTCTTTTCCTATGCTTTCAATGCAATTCCAGTCTACCTCCTGAAATCGGTTTCCTGCAATTCTGCCCCGCTTTCAAGTCCTCTTGGCAGCCTTACTTCAGTATATTTTTGGACGATAGCTGTCATTTATAACTCTGCAGGTTTGTGAATTACAGTGCCCCTGAGCTCCTTTCTTCAACTCGCTTTCTCGTGAGCTGGCCGCAACACCGCAGGATGGCTTCAGGCCCTAATCTGGTTCCGGCACGGCACGCTGAGCCTTTGGTTAATTCCTCTTCCTGGTGGGAAATGAGAGTTAAATTTGCCCGTCCAGACACCTCCAGCTAGTCTGTCATTGGTTCTCCCTATTCCTGTTCATCTTCCGCAGAAATTGCAAACTGGGCCAAACAGGAGGTTAAAGGCACTGACTCTCCAAGTCGGGAGAGAGTTAGTAAAGCGTCTGGAATGTTGCACCCGAGTACCAGGGGACGAAAACTGAGACATATTGGAACACGTCTCCCGATCACACGGTTGATCATACTCTGGGTTCCACATGCATGTTTTAGCTGAAGGAAGAATACCTTAAACCTGGAGAGTTGAGACCCGTGGAATGGGTACCATGCAATATGACTTCAAAGGGTCTTCATTTGCTCACCGAACCTCTCCAATCCTATCACTGCTGCGTTTATGCCCCTGTACACACACTTGATTCTCTTTCAGAGACATAGCAATCCATAGGTTTTAAGATACTTCCTAGTCAGGTACACTCTTAGGCATTTCATATGGGGTGTTGAGTCCATTTCGTTGAGCAAGGAGTAGCTCTTGTCTATTCCATATTTGGCTTAAGGAACTTTATCTGTGCTCATTTCAATCTCTGGTTTTATGCAGCACCCAAACTCACCTTTCCCCTTAAGCAAGCATAAGTTGGTTTTCTAAATTTGAGACCCTGTTCTGTTTTGTAATTCAGTTCCTGTGTAGCCAAGGTTACATTCCGTGTATTAGTGATATCTTATGATGTTTCTTTTCCTGTGTGACTTATTTCAGTTAGAATCATCGTACCTGAATCCACTCATTATGCTGCTACGGGCCTGATGACATAGATTTCACTGCTGAGTGATACTGCATTGTACGTAAGTACCACAACTTCTTTATCCATTTTTCACTTTCTGCGATATTGAACTTGTACCGTAAACCAGGTTCTTGTAAACAGAGCCGTCCCAACCTTTGGCGTGGCTGTGTCTTTTTGATTTTAATTTCCCTAAGCTATAGGACCATAAGTGGAAGTGCCCTAGGCTCTGTTGCTTTGTTTTTTAGATGTTTCAGGAAACACCATACACTTCTCCCGAGTGGCTGTTGGCAATTGACATCCCGCCCATCAGCATAACAAGGCTCCCAGTTCTCCATGGCCTGTCCTGCCTTTCTGGATTTTACACTTTTTTCAGATGGCCCTTTTGACCGGGGGGAAGTGAGACTTCATTGTAGTGCAGATTTCCTTTGCAAGCTTGCTTGGTTGGCCAAAAAGGGCGTATGCGTTTTTTCCTGAATATATTCAGGAAAAAACGCATACGCCCTTTTTGGCCAAGTGCATCACTGTGGACGTTCTGCCTCTTTTCCTATGCTTTCAATGCAATTCCAGTCTACCTCCTGAAATCGGTTTCCTGCAATTCTGCCCCGCTTTCAAGTCCTCTTGGCAGCCTTACTTCAGTATATTTTTGGACGATAGCTGTCATTTATAACTCTGCAGGTTTGTGAATTACAGTGCCCCTGAGCTCCTTTCTTCAACTCGCTTTCTCGTGAGCTGGCCGCAACACCGCAGGATGGCTTCAGGCCCTAATCTGGTTCCGGCACGGCACGCTGAGCCTTTGGTTAATTCCTCTTCCTGGTGGGAAATGAGAGTTAAATTTGCCCGTCCAGACACCTCCAGCTAGTCTGTCATTGGTTCTCCCTATTCCTGTTCATCTTCCGCAGAAATTGCAAACTGGGCCAAACAGGAGGTTAAAGGCACTGACTCTCCAAGCCGGGAGAGTGTTAGTAAGGCCTCTGGAATATTGCACCCGAGTACCACGGGATGAAAACTGACACATACTTGAACACGTCTCCCGATCACACGGTTGATCATACTCTGGGTTCCACATGCATGTTTTAGCTGAAGGAAGAATACCTTAAACCTGGAGAGTTGAGACCCGTGGAATGGGTACCATGCAATATGACTTCAAAGGGTCTTCATTTGCTCACCGAACCTCTCCAATCCTATCACTGCTGCGTTTATGCCCCTGTACACACACTTGATTCTCTTTCAGAGACATAGCAATCCATAGGTTTTAAGATACTTCCTAGTCAGGTACACTCTTAGGCATTTAATATGGGGTGTTGAGTCCATTTCGTGGAGCAAGGAGTAGCTCTTGTCTATTCCATATTTGGCTTAAGGAACTTTATCTGTGCTCATTTCAATCTCTGGTTTTATGCAGCACCCCAACTCACCTTTCCCCTTAAGCAAGCATAAGTTGGGTTTCTAAATTTGAGACCCTGTTCTGTTTTGTAATTCAGTTCCTGTGTAGCCAAGGTTACATTCCGTGTATTAGTGATATCTTATGATGTTTCTTTTTCTGTGTGACTTATTTCAGTTAGAATCATCGTACCTGAATCCACTCATTATGCTGCTACGGGCCTGATGACATAGATTTCATTGCTGAGTGATACTGCATTGTACGTAAGTACCACAACTTCTTTATCCATTTTTCACTTTCTGCGATATTGAACTTGTACCGTAAACCAGGTTCTTGTAAACAGAGCCGTCCCAACCTTTGGGGTGGCTGTGTCTTTTTGATTTTAATTTCCCTAAGCTATAGGACCATAAGTGGAAGTGCCCTAGGCTCTGTTGCTTTGTTTTTTAGATGTTTCAGGAAACACCATACACTTCTCCCGAGTGGCTGTTGGCAATTGACATCCCGCCCATCAGCATAACAAGGCTCCCAGTTCTCCATGGCCTGTCCTGCCTTTCTGGATTTTACACTTTTTTCAGATGGCCCTTTTGACCGGGGGGAAGTGAGACTTCATTGTAGTGCAGATTTCCTTTGCAAGCTTGCTTGGTTGGCCAAAAAGGGCGTATGCGTTTTTTCCTGAATATATTCAGGAAAAAACGCATACGCCCTTTTTGGCCAAGTGCATCATTGTGGACGTTCTGCCTCTTTTCCTATGCTTTCAATGCAATTCCAGTCTACCTCCTGAAATCGGTTTCCTGCAATTCTGCCCCGCTTTCAAGTCCTCTTGGCAGCCTTACTTCAGTATATTTTTGGACGATAGCTGTCATTTATAACTCTGCAGGTTTGTGAATTACAGTGCCCCTGAGCTCCTTTCTTCAACTCGCTTTCTCGTGAGCTGGCCGCAACACCGCAGGATGGCTTCAGGCCCTAATCTGGTTCCGGCACGGCACGCTGAGCCTTTGGTTAATTCCTCTTCCTGGTGGGAAATGAGAGTTAAATTTGCCCGTCCAGACACCTCCAGCTAGTCTGTCATTGGTTCTCCCTATTCCTGTTCATCTTCCGCAGAAATTGCAAACTGGGCCAAACAGGAGGTTAAAGGCACTGACTCTCCAAGTCGGGAGAGTGTTAGTAAAGCGTCTGGAATGTTGCACCCGAGTACCAGGGGACGAAAACTGACACATATTGGAACACGTCTCCCGATCACACGGTTGATCATACTCTGGGTTCCACATGCATGTTTTAGCTGAAGGAAGAATACCTTAAACCTGGAGAGTTGAGACCCGTGGAATGGGTACCATGCAATATGACTTCAAAGGGTCTTCATTTGCTCACCGAACCTCTCCAATCCTATCACTGCTGCGTTTATGCCCCTGTACACACACTTGATTCTCTTTCAGAGACATAGCAATCCATAGGTTTTAAGATACTTCCTAGTCAGGTACACACTTAGGCATTTAATATGGGATGTTGAGTCCATTTCGTGGAGCAAGGAGTAGCTCTTGTCTATTCCATATTTGGCTTAAGGAACTTTATCTGTGCTCATTTCAATCTCTGGTTTTATGCAGCACCCCAACTCACCTTTCCCCTTAAGCAAGCATAAGTTGGTTTTCTAAATTTGAGACCCTGTTCTGTTTTGTAATTCAGTTCCTGTGTAGCCAAGGTTACATTCCGTGTATTAGTGATATCTTATGATGTTTCTTTTTCTGTGTGACTTATTTCAGTTAGAATCATCGTACCTGAATCCACTCATTATGCTGCTACGGGCCTGATGACATAGATTTCATTGCTGAGTGATATTGCATTGTACGTAAGTACCACAACTTCTTTATCCATTTTTCACTTTCTGCGATATTGAACTTGTACCGTAAACCAGGTTCTTGTAAACAGAGCCGTCCCAACCTTTGGGGTGGCTGTGTCTTTTGATTTTAATTTCCCTAAGCTATAGGACCATAAGTGGAAGTGCCCTAGGCTCTGTTGCTTTGTTTTTTAGATGTTTCAGGAAACACCATACACTTCTCCCGAGTGGCTGTTGGCAATTTACATCCCGCCCATCAGCATAACAAGGCTCCCAGTTCTCCATGGCCTGTCCTGCCTTTCTGGATTTTACACTTTTTTCAGATGGCCCTTTTGACCAGTGGGAAGTGAGACTTCATTGTAGTGCAGATTTCCTTTGCATGCATGCTTGGTTGGCCAAAAAGGGCGTATGCGTTTTTTCCTGAATATATTCAGGAAAAAACGCATACGCCCTTTTGGGCCAAGTGCATCATTGTGGACGTTCTGCCTCTTTTCCTATGCTTTCAATGCAATTCCAGTCTACCTCCTGAAATCGGTTTCCTGCAATTCTGCCCCGCTTTCAAGTCCTCTTGGCAGCCTTACTTCAGTATATTTTTGGACGATAGCTGTCATTTATAACTCTGCAGGTTTGTGAATTACAGTGCCCCTGAGCTCCTTTCTTCAACTCGCTTTCTCGTGAGCTGGCCACAACACCGCAGGATGGCTTCAGGCCCTAATCTGGTTCCGGCACGGCACGCTGAGCCTTTGGTTAATTCCTCTTCCTGGTGGGAAATGAGAGTTAAATTTGCCCGTCCAGACACCTCCAGCTAGTCTGTCATTGGTTCTCCCTATTCCTGTTGATCTTCCGCAGAAATTGCAAACTGGGCCAAACAGGAGGTTAAAGGCACTGACTCTCCAAGCCGGGAGAGTGTTAGTAAGGCCTCTGGAATATTGCACCCGAGTACCACGGGATGAAAACTGACACATACTTGAACACGTCTCCCGATCACACGGTTGATCATACTCTGGGTTCCACATGCATGTTTTAGCTGAAGGAAGAATACCTTAAACCTGGAGAGTTGAGACCCGTGGAATGGGTACCATGCAATATGACTTCAAAGGGTCTTCATTTGCTCACCGAACCTCTCCAATCCTATCACTGCTGCATTTATGCCCCTGTACACACACTTGATTCTCTTTCAGAGACATAGCAATCCATAGGTTTTAAGATACTTCCTAGTAGGTACACTCTTAGGCATTTAATATGGGGTGTTGAGTCCATTTCGTGGAGCAAGGAGTAGCTCTTGTCTATTCCATATTTGGCTTAAGGAACTTTATCTGTGCTCATTTCAATCTCTGGTTTTATGCAGCACCCCAACTCACCTTTCCCCTTAAGCAAGCATAAGTTGGGTTTCTAAATTTGAGACCCTGTTCTGTTTTGTAATTCAGTTCCTGTGTAGCCAAGTTTACATTCCGTGTATTAGTGATATCTTATGATGTTTCTTTTCCTGTGTGACTTATTTCAGTTAGAATCATCGTACCTGAATCCACTCATTATGCTGCTACGGGCCTGATGACATAGATTTCATTGCTGAGTGATACTGCATTGTACGTAAGTACCACAACTTCTTTATCCATTTTTCACTTTCTGCGATATTGAACTTGTACCGTAAACCAGGTTCTTGTAAACAGAGCCGTCCCAACCTTTGGGGTGGCTGTGTCTTTTTGATTTTAATTTCCCTAAGCTATAGGACCATAAGTGGAAGTGCCCTAGGCTCTGTTGCTTTGTTTTTTAGATGTTTCAGGAAACACCATACACTTCTCCCGAGTGGCTGTTGGCAATTGACATCCCGCCCATCAGCATAACAAGGCTCCCAGTTCTCCATGGCCTGTCCTGCCTTTCTGGATTTTACACTTTTTTCAGATGGCCCTTTTGACCGGGGGGAAGTGAGACTTCATTGTAGTGCAGATTTCCTTTGCAAGCTTGCTTGGTTGGCCAAAAAGGGCGTATGCGTTTTTTCCTGAATATATTCAGGAAAAAACGCATACGCCCTTTTTGGCCAAGTGCATCATTGTGGACGTTCTGCCTCTTTTCCTATGCTTTCAATGCAATTCCAGTCTACCTCCTGAAATCGGTTTCCTGCAATTCTGCCCCGCTTTCAAGTCCTCTTGGCAGCCTTACTTCAGTATATTTTTGGACGATAGCTGTCATTTATAACTCTGCAGGTTTGTGAATTACAGTGCCCCTGAGCTCCTTTCTTCAACTCGCTTTCTCGTGAGCTGGCCGCAACACCGCAGGATGGCTTCAGGCCCTAATCTGGTTCCGGCACGGCACGCTGAGCCTTTGGTTAATTCCTCTTCCTGGTGGGAAATGAGAGTTAAATTTGCCCGTCCAGACACCTCCAGCTAGTCTGTCATTGGTTCTCCCTATTCCTGTTCATCTTCCGCAGAAATTGCAAACTGGGCCAAACAGGAGGTTAAAGGCACTGACTCTCCAAGTCGGGAGAGTGTTAGTAAAGCGTCTGGAATGTTGCACCCGAGTACCAGGGGACGAAAACTGACACATATTGGAACACGTCTCCCGATCACACGGTTGATCATACTCTGGGTTCCACATGCATGTTTTAGCTGAAGGAAGAATACCTTAAACCTGGAGAGTTGAGACCCGTGGAATGGGTACCATGCAATATGACTTCAAAGGGTCTTCATTTGCTCACCGAACCTCTCCAATCCTATCACTGCTGCGTTTATGCCCCTGTACACACACTTGATTCTCTTTCAGAGACATAGCAATCCATAGGTTTTAAGATACTTCCTAGTCAGGTACACACTTAGGCATTTAATATGGGATGTTGAGTCCATTTCGTGGAGCAAGGAGTAGCTCTTGTCTATTCCATATTTGGCTTAAGGAACTTTATCTGTGCTCATTTCAATCTCTGGTTTTATGCAGCACCCCAACTCACCTTTCCCCTTAAGCAAGCATAAGTTGGGTTTCTAAATTTGAGACCCTGTTCTGTTTTGTAATTCAGTTCCTGTGTAGCCAAGGTTACATTCCGTGTATTAGTGATATCTTATGATGTTTCTTTTTCTGTGTGACTTATTTCAGTTAGAATCATCGTACCTGAATCCACTCATTATGCTGCTACGGGCCTGATGACATAGATTTCATTGCTGAGTGATATTGCATTGTACGTAAGTACCACAACTTCTTTATCCATTTTTCACTTTCTGCGATATTGAACTTGTACCGTAAACCAGGTTCTTGTAAACAGAGCCGTCCCAACCTTTGGGGTGGCTGTGTCTTTTGATTTTAATTTCCCTAAGCTATAGGACCATAAGTGGAAGTGCCCTAGGCTCTGTTGCTTTGTTTTTTAGATGTTTCAGGAAACACCATACACTTCTCCCGAGTGGCTGTTGGCAATTTACATCCCGCCCATCAGCATAACAAGGCTCCCAGTTCTCCATGGCCTGTCCTGCCTTTCTGGATTTTACACTTTTTTCAGATGGCCCTTTTGACCAGTGGGAAGTGAGACTTCATTGTAGTGCAGATTTCCTTTGCATGCATGCTTGGTTGGCCAAAAAGGGCGTATGCGTTTTTTCCTGAATATATTCAGGAAAAAACGCATACGCCCTTTTGGGCCAAGTGCATCATTGTGGACGTTCTGCCTCTTTTCCTATGCTTTCAATGCAATTCCAGTCTACCTCCTGAAATCGGTTTCCTGCAATTCTGCCCCGCTTTCAAGTCCTCTTGGCAGCCTTACTTCAGTATATTTTTGGACGATAGCTGTCATTTATAACTCTGCAGGTTTGTGAATTACAGTGCCCCTGAGCTCCTTTCTTCAACTCGCTTTCTCGTGAGCTGGCCACAACACCGCAGGATGGCTTCAGGCCCTAATCTGGTTCCGGCACGGCACGCTGAGCCTTTGGTTAATTCCTCTTCCTGGTGGGAAATGAGAGTTAAATTTGCCCGTCCAGACACCTCCAGCTAGTCTGTCATTGGTTCTCCCTATTCCTGTTGATCTTCCGCAGAAATTGCAAACTGGGCCAAACAGGAGGTTAAAGGCACTGACTCTCCAAGCCGGGAGAGTGTTAGTAAGGCCTCTGGAATATTGCACCCGAGTACCACGGGATGAAAACTGACACATACTTGAACACGTCTCCCGATCACACGGTTGATCATACTCTGGGTTCCACATGCATGTTTTAGCTGAAGGAAGAATACCTTAAACCTGGAGAGTTGAGACCCGTGGAATGGGTACCATGCAATATGACTTCAAAGGGTCTTCATTTGCTCACCGAACCTCTCCAATCCTATCACTGCTGCATTTATGCCCCTGTACACACACTTGATTCTCTTTCAGAGACATAGCAATCCATAGGTTTTAAGATACTTCCTAGTAGGTACACTCTTAGGCATTTAATATGGGGTGTTGAGTCCATTTCGTGGAGCAAGGAGTAGCTCTTGTCTATTCCATATTTGGCTTAAGGAACTTTATCTGTGCTCATTTCAATCTCTGGTTTTATGCAGCACCCCAACTCACCTTTCCCCTTAAGCAAGCATAAGTTGGGTTTCTAAATTTGAGACCCTGTTCTGTTTTGTAATTCAGTTCCTGTGTAGCCAAGTTTACATTCCGTGTATTAGTGATATCTTATGATGTTTCTTTTCCTGTGTGACTTATTTCAGTTAGAATCATCGTACCTGAATCCACTCATTATGCTGCTACGGGCCTGATGACATAGATTTCATTGCTGAGTGATACTGCATTGTACGTAAGTACCACAACTTCTTTATCCATTTTTCACTTTCTGCGATATTGAACTTGTACCGTAAACCAGGTTCTTGTAAACAGAGCTGTCCCAACCTTTGGGGTGGCTGTGTCTTTTTGATTTTAATTTCCCTAAGCTATAGGACCATAACTGGAAGTGCCCTAGGCTCTGTTGCTTTGTTTTTTAGATGTTTCAGGAAACACCATACACTTCTCCCGAGTGGCTGTTGGCAATTGACATCCCGCCCATCAGCATAACAAGGCTCCCAGTTCTCCATGGCCTGTCCTGCCTTTCTGGATTTTACACTTTTTTCAGATGGCCCTTTTGACCGGGGGGAAGTGAGACTTCATTGTAGTGCAGATATCCTTTGCAAGCTTGCTTGGTTGGCCAAAAAGGGCGTATGCGTTTTTTCCTGAATATATTCAGGAAAAAACGCATACGCCCTTTTTGGCCAAGTGCATCATTGTGGACGTTCTGCCTCTTTTCCTATGCTTTCAATGCAATTCCAGTCTACCTCCTGAAATCGGTTTCCTGCAATTCTGCCCCGCTTTCAAGTCCTCTTGGCAGCCTTACTTCAGTATATTTTTGGACGATAGCTGTCATTTATAACTCTGCAGGTTTGTGAATTACAGTGCCCCTGAGCTCCTTTCTTCAACTCGCTTTCTCGTGAGCTGGCCGCAACACCGCAGGATGGCTTCAGGCCCTAATCTGGTTCCGGCACGGCACGCTGAGCCTTTGGTTAATTCCTCTTCCTGGTGGGAAATGAGAGTTAAATTTGCCCGTCCAGACACCTCCAGCTAGTCTGTCATTGGTTCTCCCTATTCCTGTTCATCTTCCGCAGAAATTGCAAACTGGGCCAAACAGGAGGTTAAAGGCACTGACTCTCCAAGTCGGGAGAGTGTTAGTAAGGCCTCTGGAATGTTGCACCCGAGTACCACGGGATGAAAACTGACACATACTTGAACACGTCTCCCGATCACACGGTTGATCATACTCTGGGTTCCACATGCATGTTTTAGCTGAAGGAAGAATACCTTAAACCTGGAGAGTTGAGACCCGTGGAATGGGTACCATGCAATATGACTTCAAAGGGTCTTCATTTGCTCACCGAACCTCTCCAATCCTATCACTGCTGCGTTTATGCCCCTGTACACACACTTGATTCTCTTTCAGAGACATAGCAATCCATAGGTTTTAAGATACTTCCTAGTCAGGTACACTCTTAGGCATTTAATATGGGGTGTTGAGTCCATTTCGTGGAGCAAGGAGTAGCTCTTGTCTATTCCATATTTGGCTTAAGGAACTTTATCTGTGCTCATTTCAATCTCTGGTTTTATGCAGCACCCCAACTCACCTTTCCCCTTAAGCAAGCATAAGTTGGGTTTCTAAATTTGAGACCCTGTTCTGTTTTGTAATTCAGTTCCTGTGTAGCCAAGGTTACATTCCGTGTATTAGTGATATCTTATGATGTTTCTTTTTCTGTGTGACTTATTTCAGTTAGAATCATCGTACCTGAATCCACTCATTATGCTGCTACGGGCCTGATGACATAGATTTCATTGCTGAGTGATACTGCATTGTACGTAAGTACCACAACTTCTTTATCCATTTTTCACTTTCTGCGATATTGAACTTGTACCGTAAACCAGGTTCTTGTAAACAGAGCCGTCCCAACCTTTGGGGTGGCTGTGTCTTTTTGATTTTAATTTCCCTAAGCTATAGGACCATAAGTGGAAGTGCCCTAGGCTCTGTTGCTTTGTTTTTTAGATGTTTCAGGAAACACCATACACTTCTCCCGAGTGGCTGTTGGCAATTGACATCCCGCCCATCAGCATAACAAGGCTCCCAGTTCTCCATGGCCTGTCCTGCCTTTCTGGATTTTACACTTTTTTCAGATGGCCCTTTTGACCGGGGGGAAGTGAGACTTCATTGTAGTGCAGATTTCCTTTGCAAGCTTGCTTGGTTGGCCAAAAAGGGCGTATGCGTTTTTTCCTGAATATAATCAGGAAAAAACGCATACGCCCTTTGTGGCCAAGTGCATCATTGTGGACGTTCTGCCTCTTTTCCTATGCTTTCAATGCAATTCCAGTCTACCTCCTGAAATCGGTTTCCTGCAATTCTGCCCCGCTTTCAAGTCCTCTTGGCAGCCTTACTTCAGTATATTTTTGGACGATAGCTGTCATTTATAACTCTGCAGGTTTGTGAATTACAGTGCCCCTGAGCTCCTTTCTTCAACTCGCTTTCTCGTGAGCTGGCCGCAACACCGCAGGATGGCTTCAGGCCCTAATCTGATTCCGGCACGGCATGCTGAGCCTTTGGTTAATTCCTCTTCCTGGTGGGAAATGAGAGTTAAATTTGCCCGTCCAGACACCTCCAGCTAGTCTGTCATTGGTTCTCCCTATTCCTGTTCATCTTCCGCAGAAATTGCAAACTGGGCCAAACAGGAGGTTAAAGGCACTGACTCTCCAAGTCGGGAGAGTGTTAGTAAAGCGTCTGGAATGTTGCACCCGAGTACCAGGGGACGAAAACTGACACATATTGGAACACGTCTCCCGATCACACGGTTGATCATACTCTGGGTTCCACATGCATGTTTTAGCTGAAGGAAGAATACCTTAAACCTGGAGAGTTGAGACCCGTGGAATGGGTACCATGCAATATGACTTCAAAGGGTCTTCATTTGCTCACCGAACCTCTCCAATCCTATCACTGCTGCGTTTATGCCCCTGTACACACACTTGATTCTCTTTCAGAGACATAGCAATCCATAGGTTTTAAGATACTTCCTAGTCAGGTACACTCTTAGGCATTTAATATGGGGTGTTGAGTCCATTTCGTGGAGCAAGGAGTAGCTCTTGTCTATTCCATATTTGGCTTAAGGAACTTTATCTGTGCTCATTTCAATCTCTGGTTTTATGCAGCACCCCAACTCACCTTTCCCCTTAAGCAAGCATAAGTTGGTTTTCTAAATTTGAGACCCTGTTCTGTTTTGTAATTCAGTTCCTGTGTAGCCAAGGTTACATTCCGTGTATTAGTGATATCTTATGATGTTTCTTTTTCTGTGTGACTTATTTCAGTTAGAATCATCGTACCTGAATCCACTCATTATGCTGCTACGGGCCTGATGACATAGATTTCATTGCTGAGTGATATTGCATTGTACGTAAGTACCACAACTTCTTTATCCATTTTTCACTTTCTGCGATATTGAACTTGTACCGTAAACCAGGTTCTTGTAAACAGAGCCGTCCCAACCTTTGGGGTGGCTGTGTCTTTTGATTTTAATTTCCCTAAGCTATAGGACCATAAGTGGAAGTGCCCTAGGCTCTGTTGCTTTGTTTTTTAGATGTTTCAGGAAACACCATACACTTCTCCCGAGTGGCTGTTGGCAATTTACATCCCGCCCATCAGCATAACAAGGCTCCCAGTTCTCCATGGCCTGTCCTGCCTTTCTGGATTTTACACTTTTTTCAGATGGCCCTTTTGACCAGTGGGAAGTGAGACTTCATTGTAGTGCAGATTTCCTTTGCAAGCATGCTTGGTTGGCCAAAAAGGGCGTATGCGTTTTTTCCTGAATATATTCAGGAAAAAATGCATACGCCCTTTTTGGCCAAGTGCATCATTGTGGACGTTCTGCCTCTTTTCCTATGCTTTCAATGCAATTCCAGTCTACCTCCTGAAATCGGTTTCCTGCAATTCTGCCCCGCTTTCAAGTCCTCTTGGCAGCCTTACTTCAGTATATTTTTGGACGATAGCTGTCATTTATAACTCTGCAGGTTTCTGAATTACAGTGCCCCTGAGCTCCTTTCTTCAACTCGCTTTCTCGTGAGCTGGCCGCAACACCGCAGGATGGCTTCAGGCCCTAATCTGGTTCCGGCACGGCACGCTGAGCCTTTGGTTAATTCCTCTTCCTGGTGGGAAATGAGAGTTAAATTTGCCCGTCCAGACACCTCCAGCTAGTCTGTCATTGGTTCTCCCTATTCCTGTTCATCTTCCGCAGAAATTGCAAACTGGGCCAAACAGGAGGTTAAAGGCACTGACTCTCCAAGTCGGGAGTGTGTTAGTAAAGCGTCTGGAATGTTGCACCCGAGTACCAGGGGACGAAAACTGAGACATATTGGAACACGTCTCCCGATCACACGGTTGATCATACTCTGGGTTACACATGCATGTTTTAGCTGAAGGAAGAATACCTTAAACCTGGAGAGTTGAGACCCGTGGAATGGGTACCATGCAATATGACTTCAAAGGGTCTTCATTTGCTCACCGAACCTCTCCAATCCTATCACTGCTGCGTTTATGCCCCTGTACACACACTTGATTCTCTTTCAGAGACATAGCAATCCATAGGTTTTAAGATACTTCCTAGTCAGGTACACTCTTAGGCATTTAATATGGGGTGTTGAGTCCATTTCGTTGAGCAAGGAGTAGCTCTTGTCTATTCCATATTTGGCTTAAGGAACTTTATCTGTGCTCATTTCAATCTCTGGTTTTATGCAGCACCCCAACTCACCTTTCCCCTTAAGCAAGCATAAGTTGGGTTTCTAAATTTGAGACCCTGTTCTGTTTTGTAATTCAGTTCCTGTGTAGCCAAGTTTACATTCCGTGTATTAGTGATATCTTATGATGTTTCTTTTCCTGTGTGACTTATTTCAGTTAGAATCATCGTACCTGAATCCACTCATTATGCTGCTACGGGCCTGATGACATAGATTTCATTGCTGAGTGATACTGCATTGTACGTAAGTACCACAACTTCTTTATCCATTTTTCACTTTCTGCGATATTGAACTTGTACCGTAAACCAGGTTCTTGTAAACAGAGCTGTCCCAACCTTTGGGGTGGCTGTGTCTTTTGATTTTAATTTCCCTAAGCTATAGGACCATAACTGGAAGTGCCCTAGGCTCTGTTGCTTTGTTTTTTAGATGTTTCAGGAAACACCATACACTTCTCCCGAGTGGCTGTTGGCAATTTACCTCCCGCCCATCAGCATAACAAGGCTCCCAGTTCTCCATGGCCTGTCCTGCCTTTCTGGATTTTACACTTTTTTCAGATGGCCCTTTTGACCGGGGGGAAGTGAGACTTCATTGTAGTGCAGATATCCTTTGCAAGCTTGCTTGGTTGGCCAAAAAGGGCGTATGCGTTTTTTCCTGAATATATTCAGGAAAAAACGCATACGCCCTTTTTGGCCAAGTGCATCATTGTGGACGTTCTGCCTCTTTTCCTATGCTTTCAATGCAATTCCAGTCTACCTCCTGAAATCGGTTTCCTGCAATTCTGCCCCGCTTTCAAGTCCTCTTGGCAGCCTTACTTCAGTATATTTTTGGACGATAGCTGTCATTTATAACTCTGCAGGTTTGTGAATTACAGTGCCCCTGAGCTCCTTTCTTCAACTCGCTTTCTTGTGAGCTGGCCGCAACACCGCAGGATGGCTTCAGGCCCTAATCTGGTTCCGGCACGGCACGCTGAGCCTTTGGTTAATTCCTCTTCCTGGTGGGAAATGAGAGTTAAATTTGCCCGTCCAGACACCTCCAGCTAGTCTGTCATTGGTTCTCCCTATTCCTGTTCATCTTCCGCAGAAATTGCAAACTGGGCCAAACAGGAGGTTAAAGGCACTGACTCTCCAAGTCGGGAGATTGTTAGTAAAGCGTCTGGAATGTTGCACCCGAGTACCAGGGGACGAAAACTGACACATATTGGAACACGTCTCCCGATCACACGGTTGATCATACTCTGGGTTCCACATGCATGTTTTAGCTGAAGGAAGAATACCTTAAACCTGGAGAGTTGAGACCCGTGGAATGGGTACCATGCAATATGACTTCAAAGGGTCTTCATTTGCTCACCGAACCTCTCCAGTCCTATCACTGCTGTGTTTATGCCCCTGTACACACGCTTGATTCTCTTTCGGAGACATAGCAATCCATAGGTTTTAAGATACTTCCTAGTCAGGTACATTCTTAGGCGTTTAATATGGGGTGTTGAGTCCATTTCGTTGAGCAAGGAGTAGCTCTTGTCTATTCCATATTTGGCTTAAGGAACTTTATCTGTGCTCATTTCAATCTCTGGTTTTATGCAGCACCCCAACTCACCTTTCCCCTTAAGCAAGCATAAGTTGGTTTTCTAAATTTGAGACCCTGTTCTGTTTTGTAATTCAGTTCCTGTGTAGCCAAGTTTACATTCCGTGTATTAGTGATATCTTATGATGTTTCTTTTTCTGTGTGACTTATTTCAGTTAGAATCATCATACCTGAATCCACTCATTATGCTGCTACGGGCCTGATGACATAGATTTCATTGCTGAGTGATACTGCATTGTACGTAAGTACCACAACTTCTTTATCCATTTTTCACTTTCTGCGATATTGAACTTGTACCGTAAACCAGGTTCTTGTAAACAGAGCCGTCCCAACCTTTGGGGTGGCTGTGTCTTTTTGATTTTAATTTCCCTAAGCTATAGGACCATAAGTGGAAGTGCCCTAGGCTCTGTTGCTTTGTTTTTTAGATGTTTCAGGAAACACCATACACTTCTCCCGAGTGGCTGTTGGCAATTGACATCACGCCCATCAGCATAACAAGGCTCCCAGTTCTCCATGGCCTGTCCTGCCTTTCTGGATTTTACACTTTTTTCAGATGGCCCTTTTGACCGGGGGGAAGTGAGACTTCATTGTAGTGCAGATTTCCTTTGCAAGCTTGCTTGGTTGGCCAAAAAGGGCGTATGCGTTTTTTCCTGAATATATTCAGAAAAAAACACATACGCCCATTTTGGGCAAGTCAGGTTTTTGAATTGCAGTGGCCCTTAGCTCCATTTTTCAGCTCTTAGTTTTGTGATCTTGCCCCATAACCACAGGATTCCTTGAAGCCCTATTCTTTTTCTGGGGCACCTTGCTGTGCCTTTGGTTCATTCTTCTTACTGATGTGAAATTAGAGTGACATGTGCCCATTGAAACCGCTACAGCTAGTTTCTCACTGGTTCCCCCTATTCCCATTCATCCTCCGCACTAACTGAAGACTGTGCGATACCAGAACTTAAAGGCATTGACTCTCCTTGTGGGGATGTTGTTAGTAAAGCGGCTGGAATGTCGATCCGGAGCCCCAGGAGAGGAAAAATGTGGTGCGTTTTAGAAACCTTTCCCGATCATATGGTATACCAGTCGCTGGGTTTCCCAAGCATGGTTTAGCTGTAGGAAGATTCCCTTCAACCTGGAGTGTTGGGACCCTTGGAATGAGTAGCATGAAGTATTGCATTAAACTTTCGGCAGTTGCTCACCGAAGCTCACCAATCCTCTCAGCCCCAAGTGTCCAGCCTTATGTCTTATCCAGCTGTGGGTTTATATGTGGTCAATCCAGGTTGCATCACAGCCCCTGAGCGAATTTTGTAAGAATTTTTCTCTCTTTCATTGTTTCTGCGTTTTGTTTTTAAAATTTATTTCTATAATGGGGTTTAGCTCATTTTCACTGCTGTGTTTGTGCCGCTCTGCACACACTTGATTCCCTTATGGAGATATATCAATACATGGGTTTTAAGATTCTTATTACTCAGATATATTTCTCTGCGGTGTATAGGGTGTGTTGAGGCCAGTTCATTGAGCAAGGTGTAGATCTTGTCTAATACCTATTTGGTTTCTTGAACGGTATCTGTGCTAATTTCAAACTCTGGTTTTATGCATCACCCCACCTCTCCTTTCCCCTTAAGCTGACATAAGTGTGTTTTCTAAATGTGAGACACTGTTCTGTTCTGTAATTCATTTCTTGTGCAGCCATATTTACCCTCCCTCTATAAGTGATATCTTATGATATGTTTCTTTTTCTGTTTGACTTATTTCAAGTAGTATTATCGGACCTAAATCCACTCTTTATCCTTCTACTAGCCTTATTACATTGATTTCATGGTGAAGAGATATTCCATTGTACATAAGTACCACATCTTCTTTATCCATTGTTCTCTTTCCTGGGATATTTAAGGTGTACTGAAGTTGAGGTTCTTGTAAACAGAGTAGCCCTAAACTGTGGTGTGCTTGTGTCTTGTTGATTTTTAGACTTCCCTAGATATACTCCCATGATTGGAAGTGTCCTATGCTCTGTAGCTCTGTTTTTAGATGATTTAGGAACCACCATACACTTCTCCAGAGTGGCTCTCGGCAGTTCACACACTGCCCATCAGCGTATAAAGGCTCCCTGTTCTCCATGGCCTGTCCTGCATTTCTGGTTTTTACAATTTTTTAGGATGGCCCTTTTGACCGGTGGGAAATGAGACTTCTTTGTTGTGCACATTTGCATTGCTTGCTTGCTTCGTTGCCCATAAAGTGCGTATGCGTTTTTTCCTGGATATAATCAGGAAAAATCGCATACGCCCTTTTGGGCCAACTGCATCATTGTCGAAATTCTGCCGCTTTTCATGTGCGTTAAAGACGAGTCCAATCTATCTCTTGAAATCTGTTTCTTGCAATTCTGTCTTGCATTCAGATCCTCTTCTTTGCCTTACCTCAACATATTTTTGGACGTTAGTTTTCATTTATAACTCTGCAGGTTTGTGAATTGCAGTGACCCTGAGCTCCATGTTTTAAGTTGCTCTTTTGTGAGCTGGCCTCAAACGCGCAGGATTGCTTCAGGCCCTATTTTGGCTCCGGCGAGGCAGGCTGAGCCTTTTTTTAATTCTTATTCTTAATGGGAAATTAGAGTGATATGTGCCCGTCCAAACCCCTACAACTCTTCTCTCATTGGTTCCCCCTCTTCCCGTTCATCCTCCTCACAATTTGCAAAATGTGTGAAACAGAAGTTTAAATGTGCTGATTCTCCAAGTGGGGAGCTTCTAAGTAACGTGGCTGGAATGGTGAACAGGAGCACCAGGAGAGGATAAATGAGGTGCATTTTAGACACATCTCCCGATCACATGGTGTACAGTCCTCTGGGTTTTCCATGCATGTTTTAGCTGTAGGAAGATCCCTTGAACCTGCAGATTTGGGACCCATTGAATGGGTACCAGGTAGTATTACTTTAAAGGGTGTGCATTTCCTCACCCAACCTCACATTTCTCTTAGCGCAAACAGTTTCCAGCCTTATGTCTCATCCTGCTGTGGGTCTAGATGTGTTCAATCCATGTTGCATCACCGTCCCTGAGGAAAAGTTGTAAGAGGTTTTCTCTGTCTCTCTGTCGTTTATTTTTTTCAATTTATTACTATATTGGTTACAGCTGATTTTCAAAGCTCTGTTTCTTGCTGCTGTACATCCACTTGATTCACGTACAGAGAGACATCAATAAATTCTTTTTCAGATTCTTACCAGTCGTATATATTCTTTTCCGGTGACTTGAGTGTGCTGAGTGCAGTTCTTTTAGCTACCGTGTAGGCCTTGTTGATTATCAGTTTGGTATTTGGAATGGTATCTTTGCTAATTTCAACCTCCTGGATGATGCCTCACCCCTCCCCACCTTTCCCGTTTAGCAGCCTTATGCGTGTTTTCTACATATTTGACTATGTTTTTGTTTTGTAATTTATTTCATGTGTAGCCATTTTGGATTCCACCTTTAAGTGATATCTTATGATATGTGTCTTCTTCTTTTTGAATTCTGTCACTTAGAATGATCATACGTAACTCCTCCGGAGTTGTTACAGCTGGCCATATTTCATTGATTTCCAGGCTGAATAATATTCCACTCTACCTAAGTACCACATCTCTATCCATTTTTTCCCTCCAGAGACATTTAAGTTATATCCTAGTCGAGGATCTTTTAAACAGAGAGGGGGTAAACATTGGGGTGCCTGTGTCCTCTCGATTTTTGTTTTTCCCAAGATATACGCCCATGAGTGCAAGTGCCCTATGCTCTGTAGCTCATTGTTTAGATGCTTTAGTAAACACAATACACTTCTCCAGAATGGCCGTTGGCAATATACATTTCCACTATAAGTCTCACAGGGCTCCCTCTTCTCCTTGCCCTGTCCTGCATTTCTGTTGTTTACGCTTTATGAGGATGGCTCTTCTGACTGATGCGAAGTGATGTCTTTTGTAGTATTGACTTCCAGTGCCCACCTGTTTGGTTGGCTAAAAAGGTGTACGCTCTTTTCTTGAATATATACACAAAAAAACGCATACACCCTTTTTGGCCAACTGCAATGTTGGCAATGTTCAGCTCCTTTTCTTGTGCTTAACGGCGAGTCCTTTCTACCTCCTCAAATCCCTTTCCTGCCATTCTCCCTTGCTTACAAGTCCTTTTCTCTGACTTTCCTCAAGACATTTTTCAGTGATGGATATTTTCAACTCTGCAGTTTTGTGAATTTTACTGCCCCTGAGTTCTATTGTTCAACTTGTGTTTATGGGAACTGGCCACAAAGCAGCGGGATTTCCTCAAGCCCGATACTGTTTCCATGGGCAACCCTAGCCTTTGGTCAATTCGTCTTCCTGATTGGAAATTAGAGTGACATGTGCCTGTCTGAACACGTAGGACTTGCCTCTCATTGTTCCTCATCCTTCCGCTTCATCCTCTGGACAAATTCCAAACTGTACGCAACAGGATGTTGACAGTGCTGACATCTCCAAGTGGGGAGACTGTTAGTAAAGACGCTGGAGGGGTGAACCCGAGCACCAGGAGATGAGGAGATGAGATGCCTTTTCCAAACTCTTCCCGATCAGACGGTATACCATCCTCTGGGTGTGACAGACATGTTTTAGCAGTAGGAAGAGTCCCATTCATGTAAGGAGAACACCAGGGCTTTTTCAAAATCAGTGTCTCCCCGAAACCCAAACTGGGGAATTTTTTAAGCTACGGCTACACATATGTTCATTAAGGGCCTTGGGAAGTAGGCAGAGTCCAAACTTTAGATGATTGAAGTCTTCAGGGTCAGAAGCACTCACCACCAGCTTCCCTTAGGTTACACTTTAACTGTCATTGATAGATGATGTCAATAAAAATATCTATTCTTTTTCAGATTATTTCCCCTTATAGGTTATTGCAAAATGTTGAGTGTAGTTCCCTGTGCTATACAGTAGTTCCTTGTTGATGATCTATTTTATACATAGCAGTGTGTATGTGTTAATCCCAAACTGTTAATTTATCCCTCCTCCCACCTTTCCCCTTTGGTAATAATAAATTATAAGATTTTATACTTCTCAGAAATGGGGGAGCTGAAAGAGAGGTATCATTTTCAATGGAAAAGCATTTAAAACAAGATTGAAGGTTTAACCAAGATTATTAGATGTACATCCTTGGAAAGAAATCACTTCATTTCTCTAATATTGAGCTGACAAATAAGACAAACCTTTTCACTGAACTTGCTTATAATAAAGTGATGGAAATATCCAATGGAAGTGTTAGAAACATCTTATTTTACCCGAGCCTTATACACTGTTCTATGTTAACTACACTTTGGCTCACACATCTGTTCATTGAGGTTACAATAGTCTCAATTTCTGTTACTGATCCTCCAGAGTGGACCCCAACAAGTGTCCCCCTGCCCAGTGTCATTGGGGCCAACAGATCGAGACTGAGTTTGGTTCACAAGCAAAGGAAACTTTATATTTTGATCAGAGAATGGAGAGGTGAGAGCATGTACTACCCCGTGGGCTGTGGGCTGGGCTGCTGTGTAGAGATCCTGTCAGAGTCAGTGGGAGGGAGGGGGCGGAGCTCTCGAGGGCCGGGTTGGCTGTAGCTCAGGCTCTATATCGCGGAGTCTGCACTGGGCCCCAGGAGCTGAGGTGTCGACCCAGCCATTCTGCACTAGGAAATCTGGTCTGAAGTGCCGGGTGTGGAACCTCTGCATGCGGGACCCTAGGAGCACGTGAAATTAGACAAAGCACAAAGGATAAAAAAGGTTAGACTTGACTTTATTGCCCAGATTCTATTTTTATCTCCCAGGGATTTTTAATGGGCTTTGCTGGGGACAAACCCCCCCTCTGCCTTTTGTCCCGTTCCTCATTCTTGGAGTGCTGAGGGTGCAGACCCTTCTTCTGTAACTGCTGAGTGCTGAGTTGGGAGCCCTCATACCCTGGGGCGAGGGTCAGAGCTTCTCCCCAGCAGCCTCCAGGTGACGTTGATTGTCCCCAGGCCCCCTGCCTCCCTGCTCGTCCACCTGAGCACCAGCATTGGAAGTGTTATAGATTCTAATGACCTTCAAGGGTCCAGGAAAGAGATGTGCAGAGACGCTGTGGGGGCCGGTTTCACCCCGCCCCACATTTGTTCGGCCACCTTAGGCCGACCGTTTCTGCCAGCCTAGATGCTCTGACCAGTAGTCTGCGCTTTCTTCAATTAGGCCCCTGAATTAACGTACAAACAGCACCAGGTGTCAGAGCCCTGCCCGCTCAACTCCCAGACAGTCCAGGGTCAGTGGTGATCAAGGACCATGATGGCCACTGAGCCAACAGCCTTTTGAAGTAAACAAGAGTCCAGCCGGTCTTACTGGCCACCATCATCACGGTGTCTGTAGGCTTTTCTATGGTGACAGTGTGATATACGGTTCCCCCGCCAAGATTATTAGCTCCCCTCTGGGTGCAGTAAGTCCGGCAAGCAGTAGTCTACTCTTTTGGGACACACTCTTGTTGTTTTATGAGAGAAAGTCCAGGTCAAGTGATGTTCACACGAGTCGTCATGGTGCCCTGTTGCCCCCGGTTATCTCTCTGGATGTTGGAGTTGGAGGGCCTCCTCACTCGAGGTCGGTGTGCCCACGGAGCGAACCCTGCAACTTCAGGGCATGGTTGGTGGTTAGGATCACCACGTGGGGTCCTTTTCCCTTAGGAGGGAGGTGGCCTTTTGGGCTGCTGATTTCCAGGGTTTTAGATACCGCCAGTATCTTGGCCAGATGTGGCAGTGGGCCAAGCCCCTTGGTGACCATAGTTTATCCTACCTGGATGGCATTCTTGCATTGTTCCATTTCAAGTGGTCCCAGGTTTTGCACTAATTCTCCAATGGCGATTCACCTTTCACCGGGAATGTAAAGGTCAAAGGGTTTAGCTAAATTAGGGAGTTCCAGGGCAAGGGTCTGAATTGACTGCTCTTTCCATTCTTGAAAGGCCACTTCTGGATTCTATTCAAAAGGATCATCATCTTTTCCTTTCAGTGTTTCATATAGAGGCCCAGCTAGTAGACTGTAGTTAGGGATCCAGAAGCAGCAAACCCTGGCCTCCCCAGGAACCCCTAAGCTGTCTTCTAGTTTTAGAAAGGGGTAAGGCTGAAAATGGTTTCTTCCCTTTCCTGGGATGGACTTCTCCAACCTTCTGTGAGAATGAAGCCCAGGCAGGTCACGGCAGTCTGTGATATTTGAGCTTTTTCTTGGACAACTTCTATCCTTTATTGGCTTGGTAGTTCAGAGGCCTCCTTAGTAGGGCTGGCGATCAGAATGTCGTCTGCATATTGAAGGAGGGTTTCCTTTTCCAGAGGTAGAACTTTTAGGTCTTTAGCTAAGCTTTCCCCAAAGATGGTGTGGGAATTTTTGCACCCTTGGGGCCAGACGGCCCGGAAGTATTGTTTTAGTTGTATGTTGAGTCCTGCCACTCACAAGCCAAAATTTCTTGTGACTCTGGGACTAATGGAATACAAAAGAAGGCATCATTGAAGACTAATACAGAATACCATGTCCTGGTGGTTGGTAGAATGACCAGCAGGGTGTAGGAATTAGGAGCAACTGGAGGTATATCCTCGGTGGCTTCACTGACTGTCCTGACATCCTTTACCAGGTCCCCAGCAGCCCATGGGGCTCTCGTGGTCAGACCAATCCCAGAATATGGAGCTCACCTGGGCAGGTACCCCACCCCCACCCCAGCCCACAGGGCTCTCGTGGTCAGGCCCCTCCCAGGATACAGAGCTACCCTTGCAGGTACCGTGGCAGGGCTGGGCACACAGGAACCGTGCACATAGCCCTCATTGCAGAGCACCCCCAGCTCACCTGTCGCTCAGAGCTGACGCAGAGCACCTCAGAGCAGGACTTGAACTAACAAACAGCAGCTGCGACAGGTCTGTGACCCTGGGCATCACTCCGTGAGGCCTCCCTCCACCTGGTCTTCCAGAGACTTCCACTGCACCCGGGGCACCAGGCCTCTGTCTCCAACCACCACCCACCCCTCCTCTCCCTGACTCCTGGGTTCCTCTCATTAGGAGAGGGTTTTCTTGAAGTTGTCTCCCACTCATGGGCCAGATAAAATGATTAGAAAACAAGCCAAAGCTGCAGCCCCTTGTCTATCCTGACTCTCAGGAGCCCACACCTGTTCCTTGGACCTGGCCGGTTCAGCAAGTTCCATTTTCTGCAACTGTGAGCCCCTGAGGGGTGATGATTGGCTGACCTGGGCAGCCTTACCGTGCCGGCCAGCCCTCCCCAGGTGTGCCTGGGTTGAGATCACTATAAATACCACTCCAGGCAGCAAGAGCCCCTGCAGCCGTGCCTGACGCCATTTTCTCTGCCCTGTCAGCAGTCTCGGGGCTGGGCTGGTGGGAGGGAGTGAGAGGCCACGGCTTTGTGGGTGGCCCAGTGTGAGTGGGGCTCTGCTGGACTTTCTGCAGCAGTTGCCAGGCTGCCACCTGCTAAAGAAGAAGATGTGTCACCCATACCTGCTGCTGGAATTTCTCCCTGGGCAGAGGTGAGGAAGGAAAAAAGCAGTGGGGGCAGGGACAGGACGGGTATCTCAGGCAGGGAAATGGACATCTTCCAGAAGAGCACCCAGGGCCAGGACCATCCTGGCTGGCCTGCAGGCACCAAGTCGGCCGGCATGCTGTCACTCGTGTGGCTCTATGGCCCTCCCTCTAGGCTTTCAAGTCCTTGTATATATTCAGGTGTTTTACCTGGGATGGGTGGGAATAGTTCAGCAGCAACTGGCCTGGGGCTCAGCTCACGTTTACTCACAGATGCCTCGGCACGGTGCCCCAGCTTTGCAATGAGGACGCTTGTTGCGTGGGGGCTGCTGGCTGAATGGGAGACGATTCCCCACCACTGACCAACTTCAGAATTGTTTACAACTGGAGCAAGTGCCCTGATACGGTTTTCCTCTGTGGAACTGGTGGGTTCTGTGTTTTTTTTCTCTTTTTCGTTTTGGGTTCAAGGTAGATTTTATTCCTCTTTTTTGTATTTACAGATATAAGCATGGAAATAATTTATTCATATAAATACATGTATGTGAAGGGAATAATTGTTTTTTCTATTTTTTAAATTTTATTTCTTTTTAATTTTGAATTTTATTTTATATTTTTATACAGCAGGTTCTTATTGGTTATCTATTTTATACATATAAATGTATACATGCCAATCCCAGTCTCTCAACTCCTCCCACCACCCCCCCCCCAACAGCTTTCCCCCCTTGTTGTCCATACGTTTGTTGTCTACATCTGTTGCTCTATTTATGCCTTGCAAAATGGTTAATCTGTACAGGTTTTCTAGGTTCCACATATATGCATGAATATACAAGATTTGTTTTTCTCTCTCTGACTTACTTCACTCTGTATGACAGTCTCTAGATGCATCGACGTCTCTACAAATGACCCAATTTCATTCCTTTTCATGGCTTAGTAATATTCCATTTTATATATGTACCACGGCTTTATGCATTCGTCTGTCTGTGGGCATTTAGGTTGCTTCCATTACCTCGATATTGTAAATAGTGATGCAATGAACATTGCGGTGAATGTCTCTTTTTGATTTATGGTTTTGTCTGGGTATATGTCCAGTAGTGGGATTGCTGTATCATATGGTAATTCTATTGTTAGTTTCTTAAGAAATTCCATATTGTTCTCCATAGTGACTGTATCAATTTATATTCCCAACAATAGTGGAAGAGGGTTCCTTTTCTCCACACCCTTTCCAGCATTTCTTGCTTGTAGATTTTCTATGATGCCTATTCTACCAGGTGTGAGGTGATACCTCATTGTTGAATCCATTTCGTTGAGCAAGGGGTAGGTCTTGTCTATTCCATATTTGGCTTATGGAACGGTATCTGTGCTAATTTCAAACTCTGGTTTAATGCAGCACCCCAACTCACCTTCCCCCTTAAGCAAGCATAAGTTAGTTTTCTAAACTTGAGACCCTGTTCTGTTTTGTAATTCAGTTCATGTGTAGCCAAGTTCACATTCCGTGTATTAGTGATACCTTATGATGTTTCTTTTTCTGTGTGACTTATTTCACTTAGAATCATCGTGCCTCAATCCAATCATTATGCTGGTACGGGCCTGGTGACATAGATTTCATTGCTGAGTGGTATTCTGTTGTACATAAGTACCGCAACTTCTTTATCCATTATTTGCTCTCTGGGATATTTAACTTGTGCCGAAGAAGAGATTCCAGTAAAAAGAACCGTCCCAACCTTTGGGGTGGCTGTGTCATTTTGATTTTAATTTCTCTAAGCTATAGGACCATAAGTGGAAGTGCCCTAGGCTCTGTTGCTTTGTTTTTTAGATGTTTCAGGAAACACCATACACTTCTCCCGAGTGGCTGTTGGCAATTGACATCCCGCCCATCAGCATAACAAGGCTCCCATTTCTCCATGGCCTGTCCTGCCTTTCTGGATTTTACACTTTTTTCAGATGGCCCTTTTGACCGGGGGGAAGTGAGACTTCATTGTAGTGCAGATTTCCTTTGCAAGCTTGCTTGGTTGGCCAAAAAGGGCGTATGCGTTTTTTCCTGAATATATTCAGGAAAAAACGCATACGCCCTTTTTGGCCAAGTGCATCATTGTGGACGTTCTGCCTCTTTTCCTATGCTTTCAATGCAATTCCAGTCTACCTCCTGAAATCGGTTTCCTGCAATTCTGCCCCGCTTTCAAGTCCTCTTGGCAGCCTTACTTCAGTATATTTTTGGACGATAGCTGTCATTTATAACTCTGCAGGTTTGTGAATTACAGTGCCCCTGAGCTCCTTTCTTCAACTCGCTTTCTCGTGAGCTGGCCGCAACACCGCAGGATTGCTTCAGGCCCTAATCTGATTCCAGCACGGCACGCTGAGCCTTTGGTTAATTCCTCTTCCTGGTGGGAAATGAGAGTTAAATTTGCCCGTCCAGACACCTCCATCTAGTCTGTCATTGGTTCTCCCTATTCCTGTTCATCTTCCGCAGAAATTGCAAACTGGGCCAAACAGAAGGTTAAAGGCAGTGACTCTCCAAGTAGGGAGAGTGTTAGTAAAGAGTCTGGAATGTTGCACCCGAGTACCAGGGGATGAAAACTGAGACATATTGGAACACATCTCCCGATCACACGGTTGATCATACTCTGGGTTCCACGTGCATGTTTACCTGAAGGAAGAATACCTTAAACCTGGAGAGTTGAGACCCGTGGAATGGGTACCATGCAATATGATTTCAAAGGGTCTTCATTTGCTCACCGAACCTCTCCAATCCTATCACTGCTGCGTTTATGGCCCTGTACACACGCTTGATTCTCTTTCGGAGACATAGCAATCCATAGGTTTTAAGATACTTCCTAGTCAGGTACATTCTTAGGCGTTTAATATGGGGTGTTGAGTCCATTTCGTTGAGCAAGGAGTAGCTCTTGTCTATTCCATATTTGGCTTAAGGAACTTTATCTGTGCTCATTTCAATCTCTGGTTTTATGCAGCACCCCAACTCACCTTTCCCCTTAAGCATAAGTTGGGTTTCTAAATTTGAGACCCTGTTCTGTTTTGGAATTCAGTTCCTGTGTAGCCAAGGTTACATTCCGTGTATTAGTGATATCTTATGATGTTTCTTTTCCTGTGTGACTTATTTCAGTTAGCATCATCATACCTGAATCCACTCATTATGTTGCTACGGACCTGATGACATAGATTTCATTGCTGAGTGATACTGCATTGTACGTAAGTACCACAACTTCTTTATCCATTTTTCACTTTCTGTGATATTGAACTTGTACCGTAAACCAGGTTCTTGTAAACAGAGCCGTCCCAACCTATGGGGTGGCTGTGTCTTTTGATTTTAATTTCCCTAAGCTATAGGACCATAAGTGGAAGTGCCCTAGGCTATGTTGCTTTGTTTTTTAGATGTTTCAGGAAACACCATACACTTCTCCCGAGTGGCTGTTGGCAATTGACATCCCGCCCATCAGCATAACAAGGCTCCCAGTTCTCCATGGCCTGTCCTGCCTTTCTGGATTTTACACTTTTTTCAGATGGCCCTTTTGACCGGGGGGAAGTGAGACTTCATTGTAGTGCAGATTTCCTTTGCAAGCTTGCTTGGTTGGCCAAAAAGAGCGTATGCGTTTTTTCCTGAATATATTCAGGAAAAAACGCATACGCCCTTTTTGGCCAAGTGCATCATTGTGGACGTTCTGCCTCTTTTCCTATGCTTTCAATGCAATTCCAGTCTACCTCCTGAAATCGGTTTCCTGCAATTCTGCCCCGCTTTCAAGTCCTCTTGGCAGCCTTACTTCAGTATATTTTTGGACGATAGCTGTCATTTATAACTCTGCAGGTTTGTGAATTACAGTGCCCCTGAGCTCCTTTCTTCAAGTCGCTTTCTTGTGAGCTGGCCACAACACCGCAGGATGGCTTCAGGCCCTAATCTGGTTCCGGCACGGCACGCTGAGCCTTTGGTTAATTCCTCTTCCTGGTGGGAAATGAGAGTTCAATTTGCCCGTCCAGACACCTCCAGCTAGTCTGTCATTGGTTCTCCCTATTCCTGTTCATCTTCCGCAGAAATTGCAAACTGGGCCAAACAGGAGGTTAAAGGCACTGACTCTCCAAGTCGGGAGAGTGTTAGTAAAGCGTCTGGAATGTTGCACCCGAGTACCAGGGGACGAAAACTGACACATATTGGAACACGTCTCCCGATCACACGGTTGATCATACTCTGGGTTCCACATGCATGTTTTAGCTGAAGGAAGAATACCTTAAACCTGGAGAGTTGAGACCCGTGGAACGGGTACCATGCAATATGACTTCAAAGGGTCTTCATTTGCTCACTGAACCTCTCCAATCCTATCACTGCTGCGATTATGCCCCTGCACACACGCTTGATTCTCTTTCGGAGACATAGCAATCCATAGGTTTTAAGATACTTCCTAGTCAGGTACATTCTTAGGTGTTTAATATGGGGTGTTGAATCCATTTCGTTGAGCAAGGAGTAGCTCTTGTCTATTCCATATTTGGCTTAAGGAACTTTATCTGTGCTCATTTCAATCTCTGGTTTTATGCAGCACCCCAACTCACCTTTCCACTTAAGCAAGCATAAGTTGGTTTTCTAAATTGGAGACCCTGTTCTGTTTTGTAATTCAGTTCCTATATAGCCAAGTTTACATTCCGTGTATTAGTGATATCTTATGATGTTTCTTTTCCTGTGTGACTTATTTCAGTTAGAATCATCGTACCTGAATCCACTCATTATGCTGCTACGGGCCTGATGACATAGATTTCATTGCTGTGTGATATTGCATTGTACGTAAGTACCACAACTTCTTTATCCATTTTTCACTTTCTGCGATATTGAACTTGTACCGTAAACCAGGTTCTTGTAAACAGAGCCGTCCCAACCTATGGGGTGGCTGTGTCTTTTGATTTTAATTTCCCTAAGCTATAGGACCATAAGTGGAAGTGCCCTAGGCTATGTTGCTTTGTTTTTTAGATGTTTCAGGAAACACCATACACTTCTCCCGAGTGGCTGTTGGCAATTTACATCCCGCCCATCAGCATAACAAGGCTCCCAGTTCTCCATGGCCTGTCCTGCCTTTCTGGATTTTACACTTTTTTCAGATGGCCCTTTTGACCGGGGGGAAGTGAGACTTCATTGTAGTGCAGATTTCCTTTGCAACCTCGCTTGGTTGGCCAAAAAGGGCGTATGCGTTTTTTCCTGAATATATTCAGGAAAAAACGCATACGCCCTTTTTGGCCAAGTGCATCATTGTGGACGTTCTGCCTCTTTTCCTATGCTTTCAATGCAATTCCAGTCTACCTCCTGAAATCGGTTTCCTGCAATTCTGCCCCGCTTTCAAGTCCTCTTGGCAGCCTTACTTCAGTATATTTTTGGACGATAGCTGTCATTTATAACTCTGCAGGTTTGTGAATTACAGTGCCCCTGAGCTCCTTTCTTCAACTCGCTTTCTCGTGAGCTGGCCGCAACACCGCAGGATGGCTTCAGGCCCTAATCTGGTTCCGGCACGGCACGCTGAGCCTTTGGTTAATTCCTCTTCCTGGTGGGAAATGAGAGTTAAATTTGCCCGTCCAGACACCTCCATCTAGTCTGTCATTGGTTCTCCCTATTCCTGTTCATCTTCCGCAGAAATTGCAAACTGGGCCAAACAGAAGGTTAAAGGCAGTGACTCTCCAAGTAGGGAGAGTGTTAGTAAAGAGTCTGGAATGTTGCACCCGAGTACCAGGGGATGAAAACTGAGACATATTGGAACACATCTCCCGATCACACGGTTGATCATACTCTGGGTTCCACGTGCATGTTTACCTGAAGGAAGAATACCTTAAACCTGGAGAGTTGAGACCCGTGGAATGGGTACCATGCAATATGATTTCAAAGGGTCTTCATTTGCTCACCGAACCTCTCCAATCCTATCACTGCTGCGTTTATGGCCCTGTACACACGCTTGATTCTCTTTCGGAGACATAGCAATCCATAGGTTTTAAGATACTTCCTAGTCAGGTACATTCTTAGGCGTTTAATATGGGGTGTTGAGTCCATTTCGTTGAGCAAGGAGTAGCTCTTGTCTATTCCATATTTGGCTTAAGGAACTTTATCTGTGCTCATTTCAATCTCTGGTTTTATGCAGCACCCCAACTCACCTTTCCCCTTAAGCATAAGTTGGGTTTCTAAATTTGAGACCCTGTTCTGTTTTGGAATTCAGTTCCTGTGTAGCCAAGGTTACATTCCGTGTATTAGTGATATCTTATGATGTTTCTTTTCCTGTGTGACTTATTTCAGTTAGCATCATCATACCTGAATCCACTCATTATGTTGCTACGGACCTGATGACATAGATTTCATTGCTGAGTGATACTGCATTGTACGTAAGTACCACAACTTCTTTATCCATTTTTCACTTTCTGTGATATTGAACTTGTACCGTAAACCAGGTTCTTGTAAACAGAGCCGTCCCAACCTATGGGGTGGCTGTGTCTTTTGATTTTAATTTCCCTAAGCTATAGGACCATAAGTGGAAGTGCCCTAGGCTATGTTGCTTTGTTTTTTAGATGTTTCAGGAAACACCATACACTTCTCCCGAGTGGCTGTTGGCAATTGACATCCCGCCCATCAGCATAACAAGGCTCCCAGTTCTCCATGGCCTGTCCTGCCTTTCTGGATTTTACACTTTTTTCAGATGGCCCTTTTGACCGGGGGGAAGTGAGACTTCATTGTAGTGCAGATTTCCTTTGCAAGCTTGCTTGGTTGGCCAAAAAGAGCGTATGCGTTTTTTCCTGAATATATTCAGGAAAAAACGCATACGCCCTTTTTGGCCAAGTGCATCATTGTGGACGTTCTGCCTCTTTTCCTATGCTTTCAATGCAATTCCAGTCTACCTCCTGAAATCGGTTTCCTGCAATTCTGCCCCGCTTTCAAGTCCTCTTGGCAGCCTTACTTCAGTATATTTTTGGACGATAGCTGTCATTTATAACTCTGCAGGTTTGTGAATTACAGTGCCCCTGAGCTCCTTTCTTCAAGTCGCTTTCTTGTGAGCTGGCCACAACACCGCAGGATGGCTTCAGGCCCTAATCTGGTTCCGGCACGGCACGCTGAGCCTTTGGTTAATTCCTCTTCCTGGTGGGAAATGAGAGTTCAATTTGCCCGTCCAGACACCTCCAGCTAGTCTGTCATTGGTTCTCCCTATTCCTGTTCATCTTCCGCAGAAATTGCAAACTGGGCCAAACAGGAGGTTAAAGGCACTGACTCTCCAAGTCGGGAGAGTGTTAGTAAAGCGTCTGGAATGTTGCACCCGAGTACCAGGGGACGAAAACTGACACATATTGGAACACGTCTCCCGATCACACGGTTGATCATACTCTGGGTTCCACATGCATGTTTTAGCTGAAGGAAGAATACCTTAAACCTGGAGAGTTGAGACCCGTGGAATGGGTACCATGCAATATGACTTCAAAGGGTCTTCATTTGCTCACTGAACCTCTCCAATCCTATCACTGCTGCGATTATGCCCCTGCACACACGCTTGATTCTCTTTCGGAGACATAGCAATCCATAGGTTTTAAGATACTTCCTAGTCAGGTACATTCTTAGGTGTTTAATATGGGGTGTTGAATCCATTTCGTTGAGCAAGGAGTAGCTCTTGTCTATTCCATATTTGGCTTAAGGAACTTTATCTGTGCTCATTTCAATCTCTGGTTTTATGCAGCACCCCAACTCACCTTTCCACTTAAGCAAGCATAAGTTGGTTTTCTAAATTGGAGACCCTGTTCTGTTTTGTAATTCAGTTCCTATATAGCCAAGTTTACATTCCGTGTATTAGTGATATCTTATGATGTTTCTTTTCCTGTGTGACTTATTTCAGTTAGAATCATCGTACCTGAATCCACTCATTATGCTGCTACGGGCCTGATGACATAGATTTCATTGCTGTGTGATATTGCATTGTACGTAAGTACCACAACTTCTTTATCCATTTTTCACTTTCTGCGATATTGAACTTGTACCGTAAACCAGGTTCTTGTAAACAGAGCCGTCCCAACCTATGGGGTGGCTGTGTCTTTTGATTTTAATTTCCCTAAGCTATAGGACCATAAGTGGAAGTGCCCTAGGCTATGTTGCTTTGTTTTTTAGATGTTTCAGGAAACACCATACACTTCTCCCGAGTGGCTGTTGGCAATTTACATCCCGCCCATCAGCATAACAAGGCTCCCAGTTCTCCATGGCCTGTCCTGCCTTTCTGGATTTTACACTTTTTTCAGATGGCCCTTTTGACCGGGGGGAAGTGAGACTTCATTGTAGTGCAGATTTCCTTTGCAACCTCGCTTGGTTGGCCAAAAAGGGCGTATGCGTTTTTTCCTGAATATATTCAGGAAAAAACGCATACGCCCTTTTTGGCCAAGTGCATCATTGTGGACGTTCTGCCTCTTTTCCTATGCTTTCAATGCAATTCCAGTCTACCTCCTGAAATCGGTTTCCTGCAATTCTGCCCCGCTTTCAAGTCCTCTTGGCAGCCTTACTTCAGTATATTTTTGGACGATAGCTGTCATTTATAACTCTGCAGGTTTGTGAATTACAGTGCCCCTGAGCTCCTTTCTTCAACTCGCTTTCTCGTGAGCTGGCCGCAACACCGCAGGATGGCTTCAGGCCCTAATCTGGTTCCGGCACGGCACGCTGAGCCTTTGGTTAATTCCTCTTCCTGGTGGGAAATGAGAGTTCAATTTGCCCGTCCAGACACCTCCAGCTAGTCTCTCATTGGTTCTCCCTATTCCTGTTCATCTTCCGCAGAAATTGCAAACTGGGCCAAACAGGAGGTTAAAGGCACTGACTCTCCAAGTCGGGAGAGTGTTAGTAAAGCATCTGGAATGTTGCACCTGAGTACCAGGGGACGAAAACTGACACATATTGGAACACGTCTCCCGATCACACGGTTGATCATACTCTGGGTTCCACATGCATGTTTTAGCTGAAGGAAGAATACCTTAAACCTGGAGAGTTGAGAGCCGTGGAATGGGTACCATGCAATATGACTTCAAAGGGTCTTCATTTGCTCACCGAACTTCTCCAATCCTATCACTGCTGCGTTTATGCCCCTGTACACACGCTTGATTCTCTTTCGGAGACATAGCAATCCATAGGTTTTAAGATACTTCCTATCAGGTACACTCTTAGGCATTAATATGGGGTGTTGAGTCCATTTCGTTGAGCAAGGAGTAGCTCTTGTCTATTCCATATTTGGCTTAAGGAACTTTATCTGTGCTCATTTCAATCTCTGGTTTTATGCAGCACCCCAACTCACCTTTCCCCTTAAGCAAGCATAAGTTGGTTTTCTAAATTTGAGACCCTGTTCTGTTTTGTAATTCAGTTCCTGTGTAGCCAAGGTTACATTCCGTGTATTAGTGATATCTTATGATGTTTCTTTTCCTGTGTGACTTATTTCAGTTAGAATCATCGTACCTGAATCCACTCATTATGCTGCTACGGGCCTGATGACATAGATTTCCTTGCTGAGTGATATTGCATTGTACGTATGTACCACAACTTCTTTATCCATTTTTCACTTTCTGCGATATTGAACTTGTACCGTAAACCAGGTTCTTGTAAACAGAGCCGTCCCAACCTTTGGGGTGGCTGTGTCTTTTGATTTTAATTTCCCTAAGCTATAGGACCATAAGTGGAAGTGCCCTAGGCTCTGTTGCTTTGTTTTTTAGATGTTTCAGGAAACACCATACACTTCTCCCGAGTGGCTGTTGGCAATTTACATCCCGCCCATCAGCATAACAAGGCTCCCAGTTCTCCATGGCCTGTCCTGCCTTTCTGGATTTTACACTTTTTTCAGATGGCCCTTTTGACCGGGGGGAAGTGAGACTTCATTGTAGTGCAGATTTCCTTTGCAAGCTTGCTTGGTTGGCCAAAAAGGGCGTATGCGTTTTTTCCTGAATATATTCAGGAAAAAACGCATACGCCCTTTTTGGCCAAGTGCATCATTGTGGACGTTCTGCCTCTTTTCCTATGCTTTCAATGCAATTCCAGTCTACCTCCTGAAATCGGTTTCCTGCAATTCTGCCCCGCTTTCAAGTCCTCTTGGCAGCCTTACTTCAGTATATTTTTGGACGATAGCTGTCATTTATAACTCTGCAGGTTTGTGAATTACAGTGCCCCTGAGCTCCTTTCTTCAACTCGCTTTCTCGTGAGCTGGCCGCAACACCGCAGGATGGCTTCAGGCCCTATTCTGGTTCCGGGACGGCACGCTGAGCCTTTGGTTAATTCCTCTTCCTGGTGGGAAATGAGAGTTAAATTTGCCCATCCAGACACCTCCAGCTAGTCTGTCATTGGTTCTCCCTATTCCTGTTCATCTTCCGCAGAAATTGCAAACTGGGCCAAACAGGAGGTTAAAGGCACTGACTCTCCAATTCGGGAGAGTGTTAGTAAAGCGTCTGGCATGTTGCACCCGAGTACCAGGGGACGAAAACTGAGACATATTGGAACACGTCTCCCGATCACACGGTTGATCATACTCTGGGTTCCACATGCATGTTTTAGCTGAAGGAAGTATCCCTTAAACCTGGAGAGTTGAGACCCTTGGAATGGTACCATGCAATATGACTTCAAAGGTCTTCATTTGCTCACCGAACCTCACCAATCTTATGAGCCCCAAGTGTCCAGCCTTATGTGTTACCCAGCTCTGGGTGTAGATGTGGTAAATGCAGGTTGCATCAGAAGCCTTGAATGATTACTTAAGTATTTCTCTCTATTTCACTGTCATTGTGTTTTGTTTAAGAAATTTATTTTTATTATGGTATTTACCTGATTTTCACTGCTTTAATGGAGCTGTACACACTCTTGATTCTCTTACAGAGATATATAAATCCATAGGTTTTATGATTCTTACTAGTCAGGTATATTCCTAGGCGTTGAATATGGGGTGTTGAGTCCATTTCGTCGAGCAAGGAGTAGCTCTTGTCTATTCCATATTTGGCTTAAGGAACTTTATCTGTGCTCATTTCAATCTCTGGTTTTATGCAGCACCCCAACTCACCTTTCCCCTTAAGCAAGCATAAGTTGGTTTTCTAAATTTGAGACCCTGTTCTGTTTTGGAATTCAGTTCCTGTGTAGCCAAGTTTACATTCCGTGTATTAGTGATACCTTATGATGTTTCTTTTTCTGTGTGACTTATTTCAGTTAGATTCATCGTACTTAGTCCACTCATCATGCTGCTACGGGCCTGATGACATAGATTTCATTGCTGAGTGATATTGCATTGTACGTAAGTACCACAACTTCTTTATCCATTTTTCACTTTCTGCGATATTGAACTTGTACCGTATATGAGGTTCTTGTAAACAGAGCCATCCCAAACTTTGGGGTGGCTGTGTCTTTTTGATTTTAATTGCCCTAAACTATAGTACCATAAGTGGAAGTGCCCTAGGCTCTGTTGCTTTGTTTTTTAGATGTTTCAGGAAACACCAAACACTTCTCCAGAGTGGCTGTTGGCAATTTACATCCTGCCCATCAGCATAAGATGGCTCCCAGTTCTCCATGGCCTGTCCTGCCTTTATGGATTTTACACTTTTTTCAGATGGCCCTTTTGACCAGGGGGAATTGAGACTTCATTGTAGTGCAGATTTCCTTTGCAAGCTTGCTTGGTTGGCCAAAAAGGGCGTATGCGTTTTTTCCTGAATATATTCAGGAAAAAACGCATACGCCCTTTTTGGGCAAGTCAGGTTTTTGAATTGCAGTGGCCCTTAGCTCCATTTTTCAGCTCTTAGTTTTGTGATCTTGCCCCATAACCACAGGATTCCTTGAAGCCCTATTCTTCTTCTGGGGCACCTTGCTGTGCCTTTGGTTCATTCTTCTTACTGATGTGAAATTAGAGTGACATGTGCCCATTGAAACCGCTACAGCTAGTTTCTCACTGGTTCCCCCTATTCCCATTCATCCTCCGCACTAACTGAAGACTGTGCGATACCAGAACTTAAAGGCATTGACTCTCCTTGTGGGGATGTTGTTAGTAAAGCGGCTGGAATGTCGATCTGGAGCCCCAGGAGAGGAAAAATGTGGTGCGTTTTAGAAACCTTTCCCGATCATATGGTATACCAGTCGCTGGGTTTCCCAAGCATGGTTTAGCTGTAGGAAGATTCCCTTCAACCTGGAGTGTTGGGACCCTTGGAATGAGTAGCATGAAGTATTGCATTAAACTTTCGGCAGTTGCTCACCGAAGCTCACCAATCCTCTCAGCCCCAAGTGTCCAGCCTTATGTCTTATCCAGCTGTGGGTTTATATGTGGTCAATCCAGGTTGCATCACAGCCCCTGAGCGAATTTTGTAAGAATTTTTCTCTCTTTCATTGTTTCTGCGTTTTGTTTTTAAAATTTATTTCTATAATGGGGTTTAGCTCATTTTCACTGCTGTGTTTGTGCCGCTCTGCACACACTTGATTCCCTTATGGAGATATATCAATACATGGGTTTTAAGATTCTTATTACTCAGATATATTTCTCTGCGGTGTATAGGGTGTGTTGAGGCCAGTTCATTGAGCAAGGTGTAGATCTTGTCTAATACCTATTTGGTTTCTTGAACGGTATCTGTGCTAATTTCAAACTCTGGTTTTATGCATCACCCCACCTCTCCTTTCCCCTTAAGCTGACATAAGTGTGTTTTCTAAATGTGAGACACTGTTCTGTTCTGTAATTCATTTCTTGTGCAGCCATATTTACCCTCCCTCTATAAGTGATATCTTATGATATGTTTCTTTTTCTGTTTGACTTATTTCAAGTAGTATTATCGGACCTAAATCCACTCTTTATCCTTCTACTAGCCTTATTACATTGATTTCATGGTGAAGAGATATTCCATTGTACATAAGTACCACATCTTCTTTATCCATTGTTCTCTTTCCTGGGATATTTAAGGTGTACTGAAGTTGAGGTTCTTGTAAACAGAGTAGCCCTAAACTGTGGTGTGCTTGTGTCTTGTTGATTTTTAGACTTCCCTAGATATACTCCCATGATTGGAAGTGTCCTATGCTCTGTAGCTCTGTTTTTAGATGATTTAGGAACCACCATACACTTCTCCAGAGTGGCTCTCGGCAGTTCACACACTGCCCATCAGCGTATAAAGGCTCCCTGTTCTCCATGGCCTGTCCTGCATTTCTGGTTTTTACAATTTTTTAGGATGGCCCTTTTGACCGGTGGGAAATGAGACTTCTTTGTTGTGCACATTTGCATTGCTTGCTTGCTTCGTTGCCCATAAAGTGCGTATGCGTTTTTTCCTGGATATAATCAGGAAAAATCGCATACGCCCTTTTGGGCCAACTGCATCATTGTCGAAATTCTGCCGCTTTTCATGTGCGTTAAAGACGAGTCCAATCTATCTCTTGAAATCTGTTTCTTGCAATTCTGTCTTGCATTCAGATCCTCTTCTTTGCCTTACCTCAACATATTTTTGGACGTTAGTTTTCATTTATAACTCTGCAGGTTTGTGAATTGCAGTGACCCTGAGCTCCATGTTTTAAGTTGCTCTTTTGTGAGCTGGCCTCAAACGCGCAGGATTGCTTCAGGCCCTATTTTGGCTCCGGCGAGGCAGGCTGAGCCTTTTTTTAATTCTTATTCTTAATGGGAAATTAGAGTGATATGTGCCCGTCCAAACCCCTACAACTCTTCTCTCATTGGTTCCCCCTCTTCCCGTTCATCCTCCTCACAATTTGCAAAATGTGTGAAACAGAAGTTTAAATGTGCTGATTCTCCAAGTGGGGAGCTTCTAAGTAACGTGGCTGGAATGGTGAACAGGAGCACCAGGAGAGGATAAATGAGGTGCATTTTAGACACATCTCCCGATCACATGGTGTACAGTCCTCTGGGTTTTCCATGCATGTTTTAGCTGTAGGAAGATCCCTTGAACCTGCAGATTTGGGACCCATTGAATGGGTACCAGGTAGTATTACTTTAAAGGGTGTGCATTTCCTCACCCAACCTCACATTTCTCTTAGCGCAAACAGTTTCCAGCCTTATGTCTCATCCTGCTGTGGGTCTAGATGTGTTCAATCCATGTTGCATCACCGTCCCTGAGGAAAAGTTGTAAGAGGTTTTCTCTGTCTCTCTGTCGTTTATTTTTTTCAATTTATTACTATATTGGTTACAGCTGATTTTCAAAGCTCTGTTTCTTGCTGCTGTACATCCACTTGATTCACGTACAGAGAGACATCAATAAATTCTTTTTCAGATTCTTACCAGTCGTATATATTCTTTTCCGGTGACTTGAGTGTGCTGAGTGCAGTTCTTTTAGCTACCGTGTAGGCCTTGTTGATTATCAGTTTGGTATTTGGAATGGTATCTTTGCTAATTTCAACCTCCTGGATGATGCCTCACCCCTCCCCACCTTTCCCGTTTAGCAGCCTTATGCGTGTTTTCTACATATTTGACTATGTTTTTGTTTTGTAATTTATTTCATGTGTAGCCATTTTGGATTCCACCTTTAAGTGATATCTTATGATATGTGTCTTCTTCTTTTTGAATTCTGTCACTTAGAATGATCATACGTAACTCCTCCGGAGTTGTTACAGCTGGCCATATTTCATTGATTTCCAGGCTGAATAATATTCCACTCTACCTAAGTACCACATCTCTATCCATTTTTTCCCTCCAGAGACATTTAAGTTATATCCTAGTCGAGGATCTTTTAAACAGAGAGGGGGTAAACATTGGGGTGCCTGTGTCCTCTCGATTTTTGTTTTTCCCAAGATATACGCCCATGAGTGCAAGTGCCCTATGCTCTGTAGCTCATTGTTTAGATGCTTTAGTAAACACAATACACTTCTCCAGAATGGCCGTTGGCAATATACATTTCCACTATAAGTCTCACAGGGCTCCCTCTTCTCCTTGCCCTGTCCTGCATTTCTGTTGTTTACGCTTTATGAGGATGGCTCTTCTGACTGATGCGAAGTGATGTCTTTTGTAGTATTGACTTCCAGTGCCCACCTGTTTGGTTGGCTAAAAAGGTGTACGCTCTTTTCTTGAATATATACACAAAAAAACGCATACACCCTTTTTGGCCAACTGCAATGTTGGCAATGTTCAGCTCCTTTTCTTGTGCTTAATGGCGAGTCCTTTCTACCTCCTCAAATCCCTTTCCTGCCATTCTCCCTTGCTTACAAGTCCTTTTCTCTGACTTTCCTCAAGACATTTTTCAGTGATGGATATTTTCAACTCTGCAGTTTTGTGAATTTTACTGCCCCTGAGTTCTATTGTTCAACTTGTGTTTATGGGAACTGGCCACAAAGCAGCGGGATTTCCTCAAGCCCGATACTGTTTCCATGGGCAACCCTAGCCTTTGGTCAATTCGTCTTCCTGATTGGAAATTAGAGTGACATGTGCCTGTCTGAACACGTAGGACTTGCCTCTCATTGTTCCTCATCCTTCCGCTTCATCCTCTGGACAAATTCCAAACTGTACGCAACAGGATGTTGACAGTGCTGACATCTCCAAGTGGGGAGACTGTTAGTAAAGACGCTGGAGGGGTGAACCCGAGCACCAGGAGATGAGGAGATGAGATGCCTTTTCCAAACTCTTCCCGATCAGACGGTATACCATCCTCTGGGTGTGACAGACATGTTTTAGCAGTAGGAAGAGTCCCATTCATGTAAGGAGAACACCAGGGCTTTTTCAAAATCAGTGTCTCCCCGAAACCCAAACTGGGGAATTTTTTAAGCTACGGCTACACATATGTTCATTAAGGGCCTTGGGAAGTAGGCAGAGTCCAAACTTTAGATGATTGAAGTCTTCAGGGTCAGAAGCACTCACCACCAGCTTCCCTTAGGTTACACTTTAACTGTCATTGATAGATGATGTCAATAAAAATATCTATTCTTTTTCAGATTATTTCCCCTTATAGGTTATTGCAAAATGTTGAGTGTAGTTCCCTGTGCTATACAGTAGTTCCTTGTTGATGATCTATTTTATACATAGCAGTGTGTATGTGTTAATCCCAAACTGTTAATTTATCCCTCCTCCCACCTTTCCCCTTTGGTAATAATAAATTATAAGATTTTATACTTCTCAGAAATGGGGGAGCTGAAAGAGAGGTATCATTTTCAATGGAAAAGCATTTAAAACAAGATTGAAGGTTTAACCAAGATTATTAGATGTACATCCTTGGAAAGAAATCACTTCATTTCTCTAATATTGAGCTGACAAATAAGACAAACCTTTTCACTGAACTTGCTTATAATAAAGTGATGGAAATATCCAATGGAAGTGTTAGAAACATCTTATTTTACCCGAGCCTTATACACTGTTCTATGTTAACTACACTTTGGCTCACACATCTGTTCATTGAGGTTACAATAGTCTCAATTTCTGTTACTGATCCTCCAGAGTGGACCCCAACAAGTGTCCCCCTGCCCAGTGTCATTGGGGCCAACAGATCGAGACTGAGTTTGGTTCACAAGCAAAGGAAACTTTATATTTTGATCAGAGAATGGAGAGGTGAGAGCATGTACTACCCCGTGGGCTGTGGGCTGGGCTGCTGTGTAGAGATCCTGTCAGAGTCAGTGGGAGGGAGGGGGCGGAGCTCTCGAGGGCCGGGTTGGCTGTAGCTCAGGCTCTATATCGCGGAGTCTGCACTGGGCCCCAGGAGCTGAGGTGTCGACCCAGCCATTCTGCACTAGGAAATCTGGTCTGAAGTGCCGGGTGTGGAACCTCTGCATGCGGGACCCTAGGAGCACGTGAAATTAGACAAAGCACAAAGGATAAAAAAGGTTAGACTTGACTTTATTGCCCAGATTCTATTTTTATCTCCCAGGGATTTTTAATGGGCTTTGCTGGGGACAAACCCCCCCTCTGCCTTTTGTCCCGTTCCTCATTCTTGGAGTGCTGAGGGTGCAGACCCTTCTTCTGTAACTGCTGAGTGCTGAGTTGGGAGCCCTCATACCCTGGGGCGAGGGTCAGAGCTTCTCCCCAGCAGCCTCCAGGTGACGTTGATTGTCCCCAGGCCCCCTGCCTCCCTGCTCGTCCACCTGAGCACCAGCATTGGAAGTGTTATAGATTCTAATGACCTTCAAGGGTCCAGGAAAGAGATGTGCAGAGACGCTGTGGGGGCCGGTTTCACCCCGCCCCACATTTGTTCGGCCACCTTAGGCCGACCGTTTCTGCCAGCCTAGATGCTCTGACCAGTAGTCTGCGCTTTCTTCAATTAGGCCCCTGAATTAACGTACAAACAGCACCAGGTGTCAGAGCCCTGCCCGCTCAACTCCCAGACAGTCCAGGGTCAGTGGTGATCAAGGACCATGATGGCCACTGAGCCAACAGCCTTTTGAAGTAAACAAGAGTCCAGCCGGTCTTACTGGCCACCATCATCACGGTGTCTGTAGGCTTTTCTATGGTGACAGTGTGATATACGGCTCCCCCGCCAAGATTATTAGCTCCCCTCTGGGTGCAGTAAGTCCGGCAAGCAGTAGTCTACTCTTTTGGGACACACTCTTGTTGTTTTATGAGAGAAAGTCCAGGTCAAGTGATGTTCACACGAGTCGTCATGGTGCCCTGTTGCCCCCGGTTATCTCTCTGGATGTTGGAGTTGGAGGGCCTCCTCACTCGAGGTCGGTGTGCCCACGGAGCGAACCCTGCAACTTCAGGGCATGGTTGGTGGTTAGGATCACCACGTGGGGTCCTTTTCCCTTAGGAGGGAGGTGGCCTTTTGGGCTGCTGATTTCCAGGGTTTTAGATACCGCCAGTATCTTGGCCAGATGTGGCAGTGGGCCAAGCCCCTTGGTGACCATAGTTTATCCTACCTGGATGGCATTCTTGCATTGTTCCATTTCAAGTGGTCCCAGGTTTTGCACTAATTCTCCAATGGCGATTCACCTTTCACCGGGAATGTAAAGGTCAAAGGGTTTAGCTAAATTAGGGAGTTCCAGGGCAAGGGTCTGAATTGACTGCTCTTTCCATTCTTGAAAGGCCACTTCTGGATTCTATTCAAAAGGATCATCATCTTTTCCTTTCAGTGTTTCATATAGAGGCCCAGCTAGTAGACTGTAGTTAGGGATCCAGAAGCAGCAAACCCTGGCCTCCCCAGGAACCCCTAAGCTGTCTTCTAGTTTTAGAAAGGGGTAAGGCTGAAAATGGTTTCTTCCCTTTCCTGGGATGGACTTCTCCAACCTTCTGTGAGAATGAAGCCCAGGCAGGTCACGGCAGTCTGTGATATTTGAGCTTTTTCTTGGACAACTTCTATCCTTTATTGGCTTGGTAGTTCAGAGGCCTCCTTAGTAGGGCTGGCGATCAGAATGTCGTCTGCATATTGAAGGAGGGTTTCCTTTTCCAGAGGTAGAACTTTTAGGTCTTTAGCTAAGCTTTCCCCAAAGATGGTGTGGGAATTTTTGCACCCTTGGGGCCAGACGGCCCGGAAGTATTGTTTTAGTTGTATGTTGAGTCCTGCCACTCACAAGCCAAAATTTCTTGTGACTCTGGGACTAATGGAATACAAAAGAAGGCATCATTGAAGACTAATACAGAATACCATGTCCTGGTGGTTGGTAGAATGACCAGCAGGGTGTAGGAATTAGGAGCAACTGGAGGTATATCCTCGGTGGCTTCACTGACTGTCCTGACATCCTTTACCAGGTCCCCAGCAGCCCATGGGGCTCTCGTGGTCAGACCAATCCCAGAATATGGAGCTCACCTGGGCAGGTACCCCACCCCCACCCCAGCCCACAGGGCTCTCGTGGTCAGGCCCCTCCCAGGATACAGAGCTACCCTTGCAGGTACCGTGGCAGGGCTGGGCACACAGGAACCGTGCACATAGCCCTCATTGCAGAGCACCCCCAGCTCACCTGTCGCTCAGAGCTGACGCAGAGCACCTCAGAGCAGGACTTGAACTAACAAACAGCAGCTGCGACAGGTCTGTGACCCTGGGCATCACTCCGTGAGGCCTCCCTCCACCTGGTCTTCCAGAGACTTCCACTGCACCCGGGGCACCAGGCCTCTGTCTCCAACCACCACCCACCCCTCCTCTCCCTGACTCCTGGGTTCCTCTCATTAGGAGAGGGTTTTCTTGAAGTTGTCTCCCACTCATGGGCCAGATAAAATGATTAGAAAACAAGCCAAAGCTGCAGCCCCTTGTCTATCCTGACTCTCAGGAGCCCACACCTGTTCCTTGGACCTGGCCGGTTCAGCAAGTTCCATTTTCTGCAACTGTGAGCCCCTGAGGGGTGATGATTGGCTGACCTGGGCAGCCTTACCGTGCCGGCCAGCCCTCCCCAGGTGTGCCTGGGTTGAGATCACTATAAATACCACTCCAGGCAGCAAGAGCCCCTGCAGCCGTGCCTGACGCCATTTTCTCTGCCCTGTCAGCAGTCTCGGGGCGGGGCTGGTGGGAGGGAGTGAGAGGCCACGGCTTTGTGGGTGGCCCAGTGTGAGTGGGGCTCTGCTGGACTTTCTGCAGCAGTTGCCAGGCTGCCACCTGCTAAAGAAGAAGATGTGTCACCCATACCTGCTGCTGGAATTTCTCCCTGGGCAGAGGTGAGGAAGGAAAAAAGCAGTGGGGGCAGGGACAGGACGGGTATCTCAGGCAGGGAAATGGACATCTTCCAGAAGAGCACCCAGGGCCAGGACCATCCTGGCTGGCCTGCAGGCACCAAGTCGGCCGGCATGCTGTCACTCGTGTGGCTCTATGGCCCTCCCTCTAGGCTTTCAAGTCCTTGTATATATTCAGGTGTTTTACCTGGGATGGGTGGGAATAGTTCAGCAGCAACTGGCCTGGGGCTCAGCTCACGTTTACTCACAGATGCCTCGGCACGGTGCCCCAGCTTTGCAATGAGGACGCTTGTTGCGTGGGGGCTGCTGGCTGAATGGGAGACGATTCCCCACCACTGACCAACTTCAGAATTGTTTACAACTGGAGCAAGTGCCCTGATACGGTTTTCCTCTGTGGAACTGGTGGGTTCTGTGTTTTTTTTCTCTTTTTCGTTTTGGGTTCAAGGTAGATTTTATTCCTCTTTTTTGTATTTACAGATATAAGCATGGAAATAATTTATTCATATAAATACATGTATGTGAAGGGAATAATTGTTTTTTCTATTTTTTAAATTTTATTTCTTTTTAATTTTGAATTTTATTTTATATTTTTATACAGCAGGTTCTTATTGGTTATCTATTTTATACATATAAATGTATACATGCCAATCCCAGTCTCTCAACTCCTCCCACCACCCCCCCCCCAACAGCTTTCCCCCCTTGTTGTCCATACGTTTGTTGTCTACATCTGTTGCTCTATTTATGCCTTGCAAAATGGTTAATCTGTACAGGTTTTCTAGGTTCCACATATATGCATGAATATACAAGATTTGTTTTTCTCTCTCTGACTTACTTCACTCTGTATGACAGTCTCTAGATGCATCGACGTCTCTACAAATGACCCAATTTCATTCCTTTTCATGGCTTAGTAATATTCCATTTTATATATGTACCACGGCTTTATGCATTCGTCTGTCTGTGGGCATTTAGGTTGCTTCCATTACCTCGATATTGTAAATAGTGATGCAATGAACATTGTGGTGAATGTCTCTTTTTGATTTATGGTTTTGTCTGGGTATATGTCCAGTAGTGGGATTGCTGTATCATATGGTAATTCTATTGTTAGTTTCTTAAGAAATTCCATATTGTTCTCCATAGTGACTGTATCAATTTATATTCCCAACAATAGTGGAAGAGGGTTCCTTTTCTCCACACCCTTTCCAGCATTTCTTGCTTGTAGATTTTCTATGATGCCTATTCTACCAGGTGTGAGGTGATACCTCATTGTTGAATCCATTTCGTTGAGCAAGGGGTAGGTCTTGTCTATTCCATATTTGGCTTATGGAACGGTATCTGTGCTAATTTCAAACTCTGGTTTAATGCAGCACCCCAACTCACCTTCCCCCTTAAGCAAGCATAAGTTAGTTTTCTAAACTTGAGACCCTGTTCTGTTTTGTAATTCAGTTCATGTGTAGCCAAGTTCACATTCCGTGTATTAGTGATACCTTATGATGTTTCTTTTTCTGTGTGACTTATTTCACTTAGAATCATCGTGCCTCAATCCAATCATTATGCTGGTACGGGCCTGGTGACATAGATTTCATTGCTGAGTGGTATTCTGTTGTACATAAGTACCGCAACTTCTTTATCCATTATTTGCTCTCTGGGATATTTAACTTGTGCCGAAGAAGAGATTCCAGTAAAAAGAACCGTCCCAACCTTTGGGGTGGCTGTGTCTTTTAGACTTTAAATTAACTAAGCAATAGGACCATAAGTGGAAGTGCCCTAGGCTCTGTTGCTTTGTTTTTTAGATGTTTCAGGAAACACCATACACTTCTCCCAAGTGGCTGTCGGCAATTTACATCCCGCCCATCAGCATAACAAGGCTCCCAGTTCTCCATGGCCTGTACTGCCTTTCTGGATTTTACACTTTTTTCAGATGGCCCTTTTGACCGGGGGGAAGTGAGACTTCATTGTAGTGCAGATTTCCTTTGCAAGCTTGCTTGGTTGGCCAAAAAGGGCGTATGCGTTTTTTCCTGAATATATTCAGGAAAAAACGCATACGCCCTTTTTGGCCAAGTGCATCATTGTGGACGTTCTGCCTCTTTTCCTATGCTTTCAATGCAATTCCAGTCTACCTCCTGAAATCGGTTTCCTGCAATTCTGCCCCGCTTTCAAGTCCTCTTGGCAGCCTTACTTCAGTATATTTTTGGACGATAGCTGTCATTTATAACTCTGCAGGTTTGTGAATTACAGTGCCCCTGAGCTCCTTTCTTCAACTCGCTTTCTCGTGAGCTGGCCGCAACACCGCAGGATTGCTTCAGGCCCTAATCTGATTCCGGCACGGCACGCTGAGCCTTTGGTTAATTCCTCATCCTGGTGGGAAATGAGAGTTAAATTTGCACGTCCAGACACCTCCATCTAGTCTGTCATTGGTTCTCCCTATTCCTGTTCATCTTCCGCAGAAATTGCAAACTGGGCCAAACAGGAGGTTAAAGGCAGTGACTCTCCAAGTAGGGAGAGTGTTAGTAAAGAGTCTGGAATGTTGCACCCGAGTACCAGGGGATGAAAACTGAGACATATTGGAACACATCTCCCGATCACACGGTTGATCATACTCTGGGTTCCACGTGCATGTTTACCTGAAGGAAGAATACCTCAAACCTGGAGAGTTGAGACCCGTGGAATGGGTACCATGCAATATGATTTCAAAGGGTCTTCATTTGCTCACCGAACCTCTCCAATCCTATCACTGCTGCGTTTATGGCCCTGTACACACGCTTGATTCTCTTTCGGAGACATAGCAATCCATAGGTTTAAAGATACTTCCTAGTCAGGTACATTCTTAGGCGTTTAATATGGGGTGTTGAGTCCATTTCATTGAGCAAGGAGTAGCTCTTGTCTATTCCATATTTGGCTTAAGGAACTTTATCTGTGCTCATTTCAATCTCTGGTTTTATGCAGCACCCCAACTCACCTTTCCCCTTAAGCAAGCATAAGTTGGGTTTCTAAATTTGAGACCCTGTTCTGTTTTGGAATTCAGTTCCTGTGTAGCCAAGGTTACATTCCGTGTATTAGTGATATCTTATGATGTTTCTTTTCCTGTGTGACTTATTTCAGTTAGAATCATCATACCTGAATCCACTCATTATGCTGCTACGGACCTGATGACATAGATTTCATTGCTGAGTGATACTGCATTGTACGTAAGTACCACAACTTCTTTATCCATTTTTCACTTTCTGCGATATTGAACTTGTACCGAAAACCAGGTTCTTGTAAACAGAGCCGTCCCAACCTTTGGGGTGGCTGTGTCTTTTTGATTTTAATTTCCCTAAGCTATAGGACCATAAGTGGAAGTGCCCTAGGCTCTGTTGCTTTGTTTTTTAGATGTTTCAGGAAACACCATACACTTCTCCCGAGTGGCTGTTGGCAATTGACATCATGCCCATCAGCATAACAAGGCTCCCAGTTCTCCATGGCCTGTCCTGCCTTTCTGGATTTTACACTTTTTTCAGATGGCCGTTTTGACCGGGGGGAAGTGAGACTTCATTGTAGTGCAGATTTCCTTTGCAAGCTTGCTTGTTTGGCCAAAAAGGGCGTATGCGTTTTTTCCTGAATATATTCAGGAAAAAACGCATACGCCCTTTTTGGCCAAGTGCATCATTGTGGACGTTCTGCCTCTTTTCCTATGCTTTCAATGCAATTCCAGTCTACCTCCTGAAATCGGTTTCCTGCAATTCTGCCCCGCTTTCAAGTCCTCTTGGCAGCCTTACTTCAGTATATTTTTGGACGATAGCTGTCATTTATAACTCTGCAGGTTTGTGAATTACAGTGCCCCTGAGCTCCTTTCTTCAACTCGCTTTCTCGTGAGCTGGCCGCAACACCACAGGATTGCTTCAGGCCCTAATCTGGTTCCGGCACGGCACACTGAGCCTTTGGTTAATTCCTCTTCCTGGTGGGAAATGAGAGTTAAATTTGCCCGTCCAGACACCTCCAGCTAGTCTGTCATTGGTTCTCCCTATTCCTGTTCATCTTCCGCAGAAATTGCAAACTGGGCCAAACAGGAGGTTAAAGGCACTGACTCTCCAAGTCGGGAGAGTGTTAGTAAAGCGTCTGGAATGTTGCACCCGAGTACCAGGGGACGAAAACTGACACATATTGGAACACGTCTCCCGATCACACGGTTGATCATACTCTGGGTTCCACATGCATGTTTTAGCTGAAGGAAGAATACCTTAAACCTGGAGAGTTGAGACCCGTGGAATGGGTACCATGCAATATGACTTCAAAGGGTCTTCATTTGCTCACTGAACCTCTCCAATCCTATCACTGCTGCGATTATGCCCCTGCACACACGCTTGATTCTCTTTCGGAGACATAGCAATCCATAGGTTTTAAGATACTTCCTAGTCAGGTACATTCTTAGGTGTTTAATATGGGGTGTTGAATCCATTTCGTTGAGCAAGGAGTAGCTCTTGTCTATTCCATATTTGGCTTAAGGAACTTTATCTGTGCTCATTTCAATCTCTGGTTTTATGCAGCACCCCAACTCACCTTTCCACTTAAGCAAGCATAAGTTGGTTTTCTAAATTGGAGACCCTGTTCTGTTTTGTAATTCAGTTCCTATATAGCCAAGTTTACATTCCGTGTATTAGTGATATCTTATGATGTTTCTTTTCCTGTGTGACTTATTTCAGTTAGAATCATCGTACCTGAATCCACTCATTATGCTGCTACGGGCCTGATGACATAGATTTCATTGCTGTGTGATATTGCATTGTACGTAAGTACCACAACTTCTTTATCCATTTTTCACTTTCTGCGATATTGAACTTGTACCGTAAACCAGGTTCTTGTAAACAGAGCCGTCCCAACCTATGGGGTGGCTGTGTCTTTTGATTTTAATTTCCCTAAGCTATAGGACCATAAGTGGAAGTGCCCTAGGCTATGTTGCTTTGTTTTTTAGATGTTTCAGGAAACACCATACACTTCTCCCGAGTGGCTGTTGGCAATTTACATCCCGCCCATCAGCATAACAAGGCTCCCAGTTCTCCATGGCCTGTCCTGCCTTTCTGGATTTTACACTTTTTTCAGATGGCCCTTTTGACCGGGGGGAAGTGAGACTTCATTGTAGTGCAGATTTCCTTTGCAACCTCGCTTGGTTGGCCAAAAAGGGCGTATGCGTTTTTTCCTGAATATATTCAGGAAAAAACGCATACGCCCTTTTTGGCCAAGTGCATCATTGTGGACGTTCTGCCTCTTTTCCTATGCTTTAAATGCAATTCCAGTCTACCTCCTGAAATCAGTTTCCTGCAATTCTGCCCCGATTTCAAGTCCTCTTGGCAGCCTTACTTCAGTATATTTTTGGACGATAGCTGTCATTTATAACTCTGCAGGTTTGTGAATTACAGTGCCCCTGAGCTCCTTTCTTCAACTCGCTTTCTTGTGAGCTGGCCACAACACCGCAGGATGGTTTCAGGCCCTAATCTGGTTCCGGCACGGCACGCTGAGCCTTTGGTTAATTCCTCTTCCTGGTGGGAAATGAGAGTTAAATTTGCCCGTCCAGACACCTCCAGCTAGTCTCTCATTGGTTCTCCCTATTCCTGTTCATCTTCCGCAGAAATTGCAAACTGGGCCAAACAGGAGGTTAACGGCACTGACTCTCCAAGTCGGGAGAGTGTTAGTAAAGCGTCTGGAATGTTGCACCCGAGTACCAGGGGACGAAAACTGACACATATTGGAACACGTCTCCCGATCACACGGTTGATCATACTCTGGGTTCCACATGCATGTTTTAGCTGAAGGAAGAATACCTTAAACCTGGAGAGTTGAGACCCGTGGAATGGGTACCATGCAATATGACTTCAAAGGGTCTTCATTTGCTCACCGAACTTCTCCAATCCTATCACTGCTGCGTTTATGCCCCTGTACACACGCTTGATTCTCTTTCGGAGACATAGCAATCCATAGGTTTTAAGGTACTTCCTAGTCAGGTACACTCTTAGGCATTTAATATGGGGTGTTGAGTCCATTTCGTTGAGAAAGGAGTAGCTCTTGTCTAATCCATATTTGGCTTAAGGAACTTTATCTGTGCTCATTTCAATCTCTGGTTTTATGCAGCACCCCAACTCACCTTTCCCCTTAAGCAAGCATAAGTTGGGTTTCTAAATTTGAGACCCTGTTCTGTTTTGTAATTCAGTTCCTGTGTAGCCAAGTTTACATTCCGTGTATTAGTGATATCTTATGATGTTTCTTTTTCTGTGTGACTTATTTCAGTTAGAATCATCGTACCTGAATCCACTCATTATGCTGCTATGGGCCTGATGACATAGATTTCATTGCTGAGTGATACTGCATTGTACGTAAGTACCACAACTTCTTTATCCATTTTTCACTTTCTGCGATATTGAACTTGTACCGTAAACCAGGTTCTTGTAAACAGAGCCGTCCCAACTTTTGGGGTGGCTGTGTCTTTTTGATTTTAATTTCCCTAAGCTATAGGACCATAAGTGGAAGTGCCCTAGGCTCTGTTGCTTTGTTTTTTAGATGTTTCAGGAAACACCATACACTTCTCCCGAGTGGCTGTTGGCAATTTACATCCCGCCCATCAGCATAACAAGGCTCCCAGTTCTCCATGGCCTGTCCTGCCTTTCTGGGTTTTACACTTTTTTCAGATGGCCCTTTTGACCGGGGGGAAGTGAGACTTCATTGTAGTGCAGATTTCCTTTGCAAGCTTGCTTGGTTGGCCAAAAAGGGCGTATGCGTTTTTTCCTGAATATATTCAGGAAAAAACGCATACGCCCTTTTTGGCCAAGTGCATCATTGTGGACGTTCTGCCTCTTTTCCTATGCTTTCAATGCAATTCCAGTCTACCTCCTGAAATCGGTTTCCTGCAATTCTGCCCCGCTTTCAAGTCCTCTTGGCAGCCTTACTTCAGTATATTTTTGGACGATAGCTGTCATTTATAACTCTGCAGGTTTGTGAATTACAGTGCCCCTGAGCTCCTTTCTTCAACTCGCTTTCTCGTGAGCTGGCCGCAACACCGCAGGATGGCTTCAGGCCCTAATCTGGTTCCGGCACGGCACGCTGAGCCTTTGGTTAATTCCTCTTCCTGGTGGGAAATGAGAGTTCAATTTGCCCGTCCAGACACCTCCAGCTAGTCTCTCATTGGTTCTCCCTATTCCTGTTCATCTTCCGCAGAAATTGCAAACTGGGCCAAACAGGAGGTTAAAGGCACTGACTCTCCAAGTCGGGAGAGTGTTAGTAAAGCATCTGGAATGTTGCACCTGAGTACCAGGGGACGAAAACTGACACATATTGGAACACGTCTCCCGATCACACGGTTGATCATACTCTGGGTTCCACATGCATGTTTTAGCTGAAGGAAGAATACCTTAAACCTGGAGAGTTGAGAGCCGTGGAATGGGTACCATGCAATATGACTTCAAAGGGTCTTCATTTGCTCACCGAACTTCTCCAATCCTATCACTGCTGCGTTTATGCCCCTGTACACACGCTTGATTCTCTTTCGGAGACATAGCAATCCATAGGTTTTAAGATACTTCCTATCAGGTACACTCTTAGGCATTAATATGGGGTGTTGAGTCCATTTCGTTGAGCAAGGAGTAGCTCTTGTCTATTCCATATTTGGCTTAAGGAACTTTATCTGTGCTCATTTCAATCTCTGGTTTTATGCAGCACCCCAACTCAGCTTTCCCCTTAAGCAAGCATAAGTTGGTTTTCTAAATTTGAGACCCTGTTCTGTTTTGTAATTCAGTTCCTGTGTAGCCAAGGTTACATTCCGTGTATTAGTGATATCTTATGATGTTTCTTTTCCTGTGTGACTTATTTCAGTTAGAATCATCGTACCTGAATCCACTCATTATGCTGCTACGGGCCTGATGACATAGATTTCCTTGCTGAGTGATATTGCATTGTACGTATGTACCAAAACTTCTTTATCCATTTTTCACTTTCTGCGATATTGAACTTGTACCGTAAACCAGGTTCTTGTAAACAGAGCCGTCCCAACCTTTGGGGTGGCTGTGTCTTTTGATTTTAATTTCCCTAAGCTATAGGACCATAAGTGGAAGTGCCCTAGGCTCTGTTGCTTTGTTTTTTAGATGTTTCAGGAAACACCATACACTTCTCCCGAGTGGCTGTTGGCAATTGACATCCCGCCCATCAGCATAACAAGGCTCCCAGTTTTCCATGGCCTGTCCTGCCTTTCTGGATTTTACACTTTTTTCAGATGGCCCTTTTGACCGGGGGGAAGTGAGACTTCATTGTAGTGCAGATTTCCTTTGCAAGCTTGCTTGGTTGGCCAAAAAGGGCGTATGCGTTTTTTCCTGAATATATTCAGGAAAAAACGCATACGCCCTTTTGGGCCAAGTGCATCATTGTGGACGTTCTGCCTCTTTTCCTATGCTTTCAATGCAATTCCAGTCTACCTCCTGAAATCGGTTTCCTGCAATTCTGCCCCGCTTTCAAGTCCTCTTGGCAGCCTTACTTCAGTATATTTTTGGACGATAGCTGTCATTTATAACTCTGCAGGTTTGTGAATTACAGTGCCCCTGAGCTCCTTTCTTCAACTCGCTTTCTCGTGAGCTGGCCACAACACCGCAGGATGGCTTCAGGCCCTAATCTGGTTCCGTCACGGCACGCTGAGCCTTTGGTTAATTCCTCTTCCTGGTGGGAAATGAGAGTTAAATTTGCCCGTCCAGACACCTCCAGCTAGTCTGTCATTGGTTCTCCCTATTCCTGTTCATCTTCCGCAGAAATTGCAAACTGGGCCAAACAGGAGGTTAAAGGCACTGACTCTCCAAGTCGGGAGAGTGTTAGTAAAGCGTCTGGAATGTTGCACCCGAGTACCAGGGGACGAAAACTGAGACATATTGGAACACGTCTCCCGATCACACGGTTGATCATACTCTGGGTTCCACATGCATGTTTTAGCTGAAGGAAGAATACCTTAAACCTGGAGAGTTGAGACCCGTGGAATGGGTACCATGCAATATGACTTCAAAGGGTCTTCATTTGCTCACCGAACCTCTCCAATCCTATCACTGCTGCGTTTATGCCCCTGTACACACACTTGATTCTCTTTCAGAGACATAGCAATCCATAGGTTTTAAGATACTTCCTAGTCAGGTACACTCTTAGGCCTTTAATATGGGGTGTTGAGTCCATTTCGTTGAGCAAGGAGTAGCTCTTGTCTATTCCATATTTGGCTTAAGGAACTTTATCTGTGCTCATTTCAATCTCTGGTTTTATGCAGCACCCCAACTCACCTTTCCCCTTAAGCAAGCATAAGTTGGGTTTCTAAATTTGAGACCCTGTTCTGTTTTGTAATTCAGTTCCTGTGTAGCCAAGGTTACATTCCGTGTATTAGTGATATCTTATGATGTTTCTTTTCCTGTGTGACTTATTTCAGTTAGAATCATCGTACCTGAATCCACTCATTATGCTGCTACGGGCCTGATGACATAGATTTCATTGCTGAGTGATACTGCATTGTACGTAAGTACCACAACTTCTTTATCCATTTTTCACTTTCTGCGATATTGAACTTGTACCGTAAACCAGGTTCTTGTAAACAGAGCCGTCCCAACCTTAGGGGTGGCTGTGTCTTTTTGATTTTAATTTCCCTAAGCTATAGGACCATAAGTGGAAGTGCCCTAGGCTCTGTTGCTTTGTTTTTTAGATGTTTCAGGAAACACCATACACTTCTCCCGAGTGGCTGTTGGCAATTGACATCCCGCCCATCAGCATAACAAGGCTCCCAGTTCTCCATGGCCTGTCCTGCCTTTCTGGATTTTACACTTTTTTCAGATGGCCCTTTTGACCGGGGGGAAGTGAGACTTCATTGTAGTGCAGATTTCCTTTGCAAGCTTGCTTGGTTGGCCAAAAAGGGCGTATGCGTTTTTTCCTGAATATATTCAGGAAAAAACGCATACGCCCTTTTTGGCCAAGTGCATCATTGTGGACGTTCTGCCTCTTTTCCTATGCTTTCAATGCAATTCCAGTCTACCTCCTGAAATCGGTTTCCTGCAATTCTGCCCCGCTTTCAAGTCCTCTTGGCAGCCTTACTTCAGTATATTTTTGGACGATAGCTGTCATTTATAACTCTGCAGGTTTGTGAATTACAGTGCCCCTGAGCTCCTTTCTTCAACTCGCTTTCTCGTGAGCTGGCCCAACACCGCAGGATGGCTTCAGGCCCTAATCTGGTTCCGGCACGGCACGCTGAGCCTTTGGTTAATTCCTCTTCCTGGTGGGAAATGAGAGTTAAATTTGCCCGTCCAGACACCTCCAGCTAGTCTGTCATTGGTTCTCCCTATTCCTGTTCATCTTCCGCAGAAATTGCAAACTGGGCCAAACAGGAGGTTAAAGGCACTGACTCTCCAAGTCGGGAGAGTGTTAGTAAAGCGTCTGGAATGTTGCACCCGAGTACCAGGGGACGAAAACTGAGACATATTGGAACACGTCTCCCGATCACACGGTTGATCATACTCTGGGTTCCACATGCATGTTTTAGCTGAAGGAAGAATACCTTAAACCTGGAGAGTTGAGACCCGTGGAATGGGTACCATGCAATATGACTTCAAAGGGTCTTCATTTGCTCACCGAACCTCTCCAATCCTATCACTGCTGCGTTTATGCCCCTGTACACACACTTGATTCTCTTTCAGAGACATAGCAATCCATAGGTTTTAAGATACTTCCTAGTCAGGTACACTCTTAGGCATTTCATATGGGGTGTTGAGTCCATTTCGTTGAGCAAGGAGTAGCTCTTGTCTATTCCATATTTGGCTTAAGGAACTTTATCTGTGCTCATTTCAATCTCTGGTTTTATGCAGCACCCAAACTCACCTTTCCCCTTAAGCAAGCATAAGTTGGTTTTCTAAATTTGAGACCCTGTTCTGTTTTGTAATTCAGTTCCTGTGTAGCCAAGTTTACATTCCGTGTATTAGTGATATCTTATGATGTTTCTTTTCCTGTGTGACTTATTTCAGTTAGAATCATCGTACCTGAATCCACTCATTATGCTGCTACGGGCCTGATGACATAGATTTCACTGCTGAGTGATACTGCATTGTACGTAAGTACCACAACTTCTTTATCCATTTTTCACTTTCTGCGATATTGAACTTGTACCGTAAACCAGGTTCTTGTAAACAGAGCCGTCCCAACCTTTGGGGTGGCTGTGTCTTTTTGATTTTAATTTCCCTAAGCTATAGGACCATAAGTGGAAGTGCCCTAGGCTCTGTTGCTTTGTTTTTTAGATGTTTCAGGAAACACCATACACTTCTCCCGAGTGGCTGTTGGCAATTGACATCCCGCCCATCAGCATAACAAGGCTCCCAGTTCTCCATGGCCTATCCTGCCTTTCTGGATTTTACACTTTTTTCAGATGGCCCTTTTGACCGGGGGGAAGTGAGACTTCATTGTAGTGCAGATTTCCTTTGCAAGCTTGCTTGGTTGGCCAAAAAGGGCGTATGCGTTTTTTCCTGAATATATTCAGGAAAAAACGCATACGCCCTTTTTGGCCAAGTGCATCATTGTGGACGTTCTGCCTCTTTTCCTATGCTTTCAATGCAATTCCAGTCTACCTCCTGAAATCGGTTTCCTGCAATTCTGCCCCGCTTTCAAGTCCTCTTGGCAGCCTTACTTCAGTATATTTTTGGACGATAGCTGTCATTTATAACTCTGCAGGTTTGTGAATTACAGTGCCCCTGAGCTCCTTTCTTCAACTCGCTTTCTCGTGAGCTGGCCGCAACACCGCAGGATGGCTTCAGGCCCTATTCTGGTTCCGGCACGGCACGCTGAGCCTTTGGTTAATTCCTCTTCCTGGTGGGAAATGAGAGTTAAATTTGCCCGTCCAGACACCTCCAGCTAGTCTGTCATTGGTTCTCCCTATTCCTGTTCATCTTCCGCAGAAATTGCAAACTGGGCCAAACAGGAGGTTAAAGGCACTGACTCTCCAAGTCGGGAGAGTGTTAGTAAAGCGTCTGGAATGTTGCACCCGAGTACCAGGGGACGAAAACTGACACATATTGGAACACGTCTCCCGATCACACGGTTGATCATACTCTGGGTTCCACATGCATGTTTTAGCTGAAGGAAGAATACCTTAAACCTGGAGAGTTGAGACTCGTGGAATGGGTACCATGCAATATGACTTCAAAGGGTCTTCATTTGCTCACCAAACCTCTCCAATCCTATCACTGCTGCGTTTATGCCCCTGTACACACACTTGATTCTCTTTCAGAGACATAGCAATCCATAGGTTTTAAGATACTTCCTAGTCAGGTACACTCTTAGGCATTTAATATGGGATGTTGAGTCCATTTCGTTGAGCAAGGAGTAGCTCTTGTCTATTCCATATTTGGCTTAAGGAACTTTATCTGTGCTCATTTCAATCTCTGGTTTTATGCAGCACCCCAACTCACCTTTCCCCTTAAGCAAGCATAAGTTGGGTTTCTAAATTTGAGACCCTGTTCTGTTTTGTAATTCAGTTCCTGTGTAGCCAAGGTTACATTCCGTGTATTAGTGATATCTTATGATGTTTCTTTTCCTGTGTGACTTATTTCAGTTAGAATCATCGTACCTGAATCCACTCATTATGCTGCTACGGGCCTGATGACATAGATTTCATTGCTGAGTGATACTGCATTGTACGTAAGTACCACAACTTCTTTATCCATTTTTCACTTTCTGCGATATTGAACTTGTACCGTAAACCAGGTTCTTGTAAACAGAGCCGTCCCAACCTTTGGGGTGGCTGTGTCTTTTTGATTTTAATTTCCCTAAGCTATAGGACCATAAGTGGAAGTGCCCTAGGCTCTGTTGCTTTGTTTTTTAGATGTTTCAGGAAACACCATACACTTCTCCCGAGTGGCTGTTGGCAATTGACATCCCGCCCATCAGCATAACAAGGCTCCCAGTTCTCCATGGCCTGTCCTGCCTTTCTGGATTTTACACTTTTTTCAGATGGCCCTTTTGACCGGGGGGAAGTGAGACTTCATTGTAGTGCAGATTTCCTTTGCAAGCTTGCTTGGTTGGCCAAAAAGGGCGTATGCGTTTTTTCCTGAATATATTCAGGAAAAAACGCATACGCCCTTTTTGGCCAAGTGCATCATTGTGGACGTTCTGCCTCTTTTCCTATGCTTTCAATGCAATTCCAGTCTACCTCCTGAAATCGGTTTCCTGCAATTCTGCCCCGCTTTCAAGTCCTCTTGGCAGCCTTACTTCAGTATATTTTTGGACGATAGCTGTCATTTATAACTCTGCAGGTTTGTGAATTACAGTGCCCCTGAGCTCCTTTCTTCAACTCGCTTTCTCGTGAGCTGGCCACAACACCGCAGGATGGCTTCAGGCCCTAATCTGGTTCCGTCACGGCACGCTGAGCCTTTGGTTAATTCCTCTTCCTGGTGGGAAATGAGAGTTAAATTTGCCCGTCCAGACACCTCCAGCTAGTCTGTCATTGGTTCTCCCTATTCCTGTTCATCTTCCGCAGAAATTGCAAACTGGGCCAAACAGGAGGTTAAAGGCACTGACTCTCCAAGTCGGGAGAGTGTTAGTAAAGCGTCTGGAATGTTGCACCCGAGTACCAGGGGACGAAAACTGAGACATATTGGAACACGTCTCCCGATCACACGGTTGATCATACTCTGGGTTCCACATGCATGTTTTAGCTGAAGGAAGAATACCTTAAACCTGGAGAGTTGAGACCCGTGGAATGGGTACCATGCAATATGACTTCAAAGGGTCTTCATTTGCTCACCGAACCTCTCCAATCCTATCACTGCTGCGTTTATGCCCCTGTACACACACTTGATTCTCTTTCAGAGACATAGCAATCCATAGGTTTTAAGATACTTCCTAGTCAGGTACACTCTTAGGCATTTCATATGGGGTGTTGAGTCCATTTCGTTGAGCAAGGAGTAGCTCTTGTCTATTCCATATTTGGCTTAAGGAACTTTATCTGTGCTCATTTCAATCTCTGGTTTTATGCAGCACCCAAACTCACCTTTCCCCTTAAGCAAGCATAAGTTGGTTTTCTAAATTTGAGACCCTGTTCTGTTTTGTAATTCAGTTCCTGTGTAGCCAAGTTTACATTCCGTGTATTAGTGATATCTTATGATGTTTCTTTTCCTGTGTGACTTATTTCAGTTAGAATCATCGTACCTGAATCCACTCATTATGCTGCTACGGGCCTGATGACATAGATTTCACTGCTGAGTGATACTGCATTGTACGTAAGTACCACAACTTCTTTATCCATTTTTCACTTTCTGCGATATTGAACTTGTACCGTAAACCAGGTTCTTGTAAACAGAGCCGTCCCAACCTTTGGGGTGGCTGTGTCTTTTTGATTTTAATTTCCCTAAGCTATAGGACCATAAGTGGAAGTGCCCTAGGCTCTGTTGCTTTGTTTTTTAGATGTTTCAGGAAACACCATACACTTCTCCCGAGTGGCTGTTGGCAATTGACATCCCGCCCATCAGCATAACAAGGCTCCCAGTTCTCCATGGCCTGTCCTGCCTTTCTGGATTTTACACTTTTTTCAGATGGCCCTTTTGACCGGGGGGAAGTGAGACTTCATTGTAGTGCAGATTTCCTTTGCAAGCTTGCTTGGTTGGCCAAAAAGGGCGTATGCGTTTTTTCCTGAATATATTCAGGAAAAAACGCATACGCCCTTTTTGGCCAAGTGCATCATTGTGGACGTTCTGCCTCTTTTCCTATGCTTTCAATGCAATTCCAGTCTACCTCCTGAAATCGGTTTCCTGCAATTCTGCCCCGCTTTCAAGTCCTCTTGGCAGCCTTACTTCAGTATATTTTTGGACGATAGCTGTCATTTATAACTCTGCAGGTTTGTGAATTACAGTGCCCCTGAGCTCCTTTCTTCAACTCGCTTTCTCGTGAGCTGGCCGCAACACCGCAGGATGGCTTCAGGCCCTAATCTGGTTCCGGCACGGCACGCTGAGCCTTTGGTTAATTCCTCTTCCTGGTGGGAAATGAGAGTTAAATTTGCCCGTCCAGACACCTCCAGCTAGTCTGTCATTGGTTCTCCCTATTCCTGTTCATCTTCCGCAGAAATTGCAAACTGGGCCAAACAGGAGGTTAAAGGCACTGACTCTCCAAGTCGGGAGAGAGTTAGTAAAGCGTCTGGAATGTTTCACCCGAGTACCAGGGGACGAAAACTGAGACATATTGGAACACGTCTCCCGATCACACGGTTGATCATACTCTGGGTTCCACATGCATGTTTTAGCTGAAGGAAGAATACCTTAAACCTGGAGAGTTGAGACCCGTGGAATGGGTACCATGCAATATGACTTCAAAGGGTCTTCATTTGCTCACCGAACCTCTCCAATCCTATCACTGCTGCGTTTATGCCCCTGTACACACACTTGATTCTCTTTCAGAGACATAGCAATCCATAGGTTTTAAGATACTTCCTAGTCAGGTACACTCTTAGGCATTTCATATGGGGTGTTGAGTCCATTTCGTTGAGCAAGGAGTAGCTCTTGTCTATTCCATATTTGGCTTAAGGAACTTTATCTGTGCTCATTTCAATCTCTGGTTTTATGCAGCACCCAAACTCACCTTTCCCCTTAAGCAAGCATAAGTTGGTTTTCTAAATTTGAGACCCTGTTCTGTTTTGTAATTCAGTTCCTGTGTAGCCAAGTTTACATTCCGTGTATTAGTGATATCTTATGATGTTTCTTTTCCTGTGTGACTTATTTCAGTTAGAATCATCGTACCTGAATCCACTCATTATGCTGCTACGGGCCTGATGACATAGATTTCACTGCTGAGTGATACTGCATTGTACGTAAGTACCACAACTTCTTTATCCATTTTTCACTTTCTGCGATATTGAACTTGTACCGTAAACCAGGTTCTTGTAAACAGAGCCGTCCCAACCTTTGGGGTGGCTGTGTCTTTTTGATTTTAATTTCCCTAAGCTATAGGACCATAAGTGGAAGTGCCCTAGGCTCTGTTGCTTTGTTTTTTAGATGTTTCAGGAAACACCATACACTTCTCCCGAGTGGCTGTTGGCAATTGACATCCCGCCCATCAGCATAACAAGGCTCCCAGTTCTCCATGGCCTGTCCTGCCTTTCTGGATTTTACACTTTTTTCAGATGGCCCTTTTGACCGGGGGGAAGTGAGACTTCATTGTAGTGCAGATTTCCTTTGCAAGCTTGCTTGGTTGGCCAAAAAGGGCGTATGCGTTTTTTCCTGAATATATTCAGGAAAAAACGCATACGCCCTTTTTGGCCAAGTGCATCATTGTGGACGTTCTGCCTCTTTTCCTATGCTTTCAATGCAATTCCAGTCTACCTCCTGAAATCGGTTTCCTGCAATTCTGCCCCGCTTTCAAGTCCTCTTGGCAGCCTTACTTCAGTATATTTTTGGACGATAGCTGTCATTTATAACTCTGCAGGTTTGTGAATTACAGTGCCCCTGAGCTCCTTTCTTCAACTCGCTTTCTCGTGAGCTGGCCGCAACACCGCAGGATGGCTTCAGGCCCTAATCTGGTTGTGGCACGGCACGCTGAGCCTTTGGTTAATTCCTCTTCCTGGTGGGAAATGAGAGTTAAATTTGCCCGTCCAGACACCTCCAGCTAGTCTGTCATTGGTTCTCCCTATTCCTGTTCATCTTCCGCAGAAATTGCAAACTGGGCCAAACAGGAGGTTAAAGGCACTGACTCTCCAAGCCGGGAGAGTGTTAGTAAGGCCTCTGGAATATTGCACCCGAGTACCACGGGATGAAAACTGACACATACTTGAACACGTCTCCCGATCACACGGTTGATCATACTCTGGGTTCCACATGCATGTTTTAGCTGAAGGAAGAATACCTTAAACCTGGAGAGTTGAGACCCGTGGAATGGGTACCATGCAATATGACTTCAAAGGGTCTTCATTTGCTCACCGAACCTCTCCAATCCTATCACTGCTGCGTTTATGCCCCTGTACACACACTTGATTCTCTTTCAGAGACATAGCAATCCATAGGTTTTAAGATACTTCCTAGTCAGGTACACTCTTAGGCATTTAATATGGGGTGTTGAGTCCATTTCGTGGAGCAAGGAGTAGCTCTTGTCTATTCCATATTTGGCTTAAGGAACTTTATCTGTGCTCATTTCAATCTCTGGTTTTATGCAGCACCCCAACTCACCTTTCCCCTTAAGCAAGCATAAGTTGGGTTTCTAAATTTGAGACCCTGTTCTGTTTTGTAATTCAGTTCCTGTGTAGCCAAGGTTACATTCCGTGTATTAGTGATATCTTATGATGTTTCTTTTTCTGTGTGACTTATTTCAGTTAGAATCATCGTACCTGAATCCACTCATTATGCTGCTACGGGCCTGATGACATAGATTTCATTGCTGAGTGATACTGCATTGTACGTAAGTACCACAACTTCTTTATCCATTTTTCACTTTCTGCGATATTGAACTTGTACCGTAAACCAGGTTCTTGTAAACAGAGCCGTCCCAACCTTTGGGGTGGCTGTGTCTTTTTGATTTTAATTTCCCTAAGCTATAGGACCATAAGTGGAAGTGCCCTAGGCTCTGTTGCTTTGTTTTTTAGATGTTTCAGGAAACACCATACACTTCTCCCGAGTGGCTGTTGGCAATTGACATCCCGCCCATCAGCATAACAAGGCTCCCAGTTCTCCATGGCCTGTCCTGCCTTTCTGGATTTTACACTTTTTTCAGATGGCCCTTTTGACCGGGGGGAAGTGAGACTTCATTGTAGTGCAGATTTCCTTTGCAAGCTTGCTTGGTTGGCCAAAAAGGGCGTATGCGTTTTTTCCTGAATATATTCAGGAAAAAACGCATACGCCCTTTTTGGCCAAGTGCATCATTGTGGACGTTCTGCCTCTTTTCCTATGCTTTCAATGCAATTCCAGTCTACCTCCTGAAATCGGTTTCCTGCAATTCTGCCCCGCTTTCAAGTCCTCTTGGCAGCCTTACTTCAGTATATTTTTGGACGATAGCTGTCATTTATAACTCTGCAGGTTTGTGAATTACAGTGCCCCTGAGCTCCTTTCTTCAACTCGCTTTCTCGTGAGCTGGCCGCAACACCGCAGGATGGCTTCAGGCCCTAATCTGGTTCCGGCACGGCACGCTGAGCCTTTGGTTAATTCCTCTTCCTGGTGGGAAATGAGAGTTAAATTTGCCCGTCCAGACACCTCCAGCTAGTCTGTCATTGGTTCTCCCTATTCCTGTTCATCTTCCGCAGAAATTGCAAACTGGGCCAAACAGGAGGTTAAAGGCACTGACTCTCCAAGTCGGGAGAGTGTTAGTAAAGCGTCTGGAATGTTGCACCCGAGTACCAGGGGACGAAAACTGACACATATTGGAACACGTCTCCCGATCACACGGTTGATCATACTCTGGGTTCCACATGCATGTTTTAGCTGAAGGAAGAATACCTTAAACCTGGAGAGTTGAGACCCGTGGAATGGGTACCATGCAATATGACTTCAAAGGGTCTTCATTTGCTCACCGAACCTCTCCAATCCTATCACTGCTGCGTTTATGCCCCTGTACACACACTTGATTCTCTTTCAGAGACATAGCAATCCATAGGTTTTAAGATACTTCCTAGTCAGGTACACACTTAGGCATTTAATATGGGATGTTGAGTCCATTTCGTGGAGCAAGGAGTAGCTCTTGTCTATTCCATATTTGGCTTAAGGAACTTTATCTGTGCTCATTTCAATCTCTGGTTTTATGCAGCACCCCAACTCACCTTTCCCCTTAAGCAAGCATAAGTTGGTTTTCTAAATTTGAGACCCTGTTCTGTTTTGTAATTCAGTTCCTGTGTAGCCAAGGTTACATTCCGTGTATTAGTGATATCTTATGATGTTTCTTTTTCTGTGTGACTTATTTCAGTTAGAATCATCGTACCTGAATCCACTCATTATGCTGCTACGGGCCTGATGACATAGATTTCATTGCTGAGTGATATTGCATTGTACGTAAGTACCACAACTTCTTTATCCATTTTTCACTTTCTGCGATATTGAACTTGTACCGTAAACCAGGTTCTTGTAAACAGAGCCGTCCCAACCTTTGGGGTGGCTGTGTCTTTTGATTTTAATTTCCCTAAGCTATAGGACCATAAGTGGAAGTGCCCTAGGCTCTGTTGCTTTGTTTTTTAGATGTTTCAGGAAACACCATACACTTCTCCCGAGTGGCTGTTGGCAATTTACATCCCGCCCATCAGCATAACAAGGCTCCCAGTTCTCCATGGCCTGTCCTGCCTTTCTGGATTTTACACTTTTTTCAGATGGCCCTTTTGACCAGTGGGAAGTGAGACTTCATTGTAGTGCAGATTTCCTTTGCATGCATGCTTGGTTGGCCAAAAAGGGCGTATGCGTTTTTTCCTGAATATATTCAGGAAAAAACGCATACGCCCTTTTGGGCCAAGTGCATCATTGTGGACGTTCTGCCTCTTTTCCTATGCTTTCAATGCAATTCCAGTCTACCTCCTGAAATCGGTTTCCTGCAATTCTGCCCCGCTTTCAAGTCCTCTTGGCAGCCTTACTTCAGTATATTTTTGGACGATAGCTGTCATTTATAACTCTGCAGGTTTGTGAATTACAGTGCCCCTGAGCTCCTTTCTTCAACTCGCTTTCTCGTGAGCTGGCCACAACACCGCAGGATGGCTTCAGGCCCTAATCTGGTTCCGGCACGGCACGCTGAGCCTTTGGTTAATTCCTCTTCCTGGTGGGAAATGAGAGTTAAATTTGCCCGTCCAGACACCTCCAGCTAGTCTGTCATTGGTTCTCCCTATTCCTGTTGATCTTCCGCAGAAATTGCAAACTGGGCCAAACAGGAGGTTAAAGGCACTGACTCTCCAAGCCGGGAGAGTGTTAGTAAGGCCTCTGGAATATTGCACCCGAGTACCACGGGATGAAAACTGACACATACTTGAACACGTCTCCCGATCACACGGTTGATCATACTCTGGGTTCCACATGCATGTTTTAGCTGAAGGAAGAATACCTTAAACCTGGAGAGTTGAGACCCGTGGAATGGGTACCATGCAATATGACTTCAAAGGGTCTTCATTTGCTCACCGAACCTCTCCAATCCTATCACTGCTGCATTTATGCCCCTGTACACACACTTGATTCTCTTTCAGAGACATAGCAATCCATAGGTTTTAAGATACTTCCTAGTAGGTACACTCTTAGGCATTTAATATGGGGTGTTGAGTCCATTTCGTGGAGCAAGGAGTAGCTCTTGTCTATTCCATATTTGGCTTAAGGAACTTTATCTGTGCTCATTTCAATCTCTGGTTTTATGCAGCACCCCAACTCACCTTTCCCCTTAAGCAAGCATAAGTTGGGTTTCTAAATTTGAGACCCTGTTCTGTTTTGTAATTCAGTTCCTGTGTAGCCAAGTTTACATTCCGTGTATTAGTGATATCTTATGATGTTTCTTTTCCTGTGTGACTTATTTCAGTTAGAATCATCGTACCTGAATCCACTCATTATGCTGCTACGGGCCTGATGACATAGATTTCATTGCTGAGTGATACTGCATTGTACGTAAGTACCACAACTTCTTTATCCATTTTTCACTTTCTGCGATATTGAACTTGTACCGTAAACCAGGTTCTTGTAAACAGAGCTGTCCCAACCTTTGGGCTGGCTGTGTCTTTTTGATTTTAATTTCCCTAAGCTATAGGACCATAACTGGAAGTGCCCTAGGCTCTGTTGCTTTGTTTTTTAGATGTTTCAGGAAACACCATACACTTCTCCCGAGTGGCTGTTGGCAATTTACATCCCGCCCATCAGCATAACAAGGCTCCCAGTTCTCCATGGCCTGTCCTGCCTTTCTGGATTTTACACTTTTTTCAGATGGCCCTTTTGACCGGGGGGAAGTGAGACTTCATTGTAGTGCAGATATCCTTTGCAAGCTTGCTTGGTTGGCCAAAAAGGGCGTATGCGTTTTTTCCTGAATATATTCAGGAAAAAACGCATACGCCCTTTTTGGCCAAGTGCATCATTGTGGACGTTCTGCCTCTTTTCCTATGCTTTCAATGCAATTCCAGTCTACCTCCTGAAATCGGTTTCCTGCAATTCTGCCCCGCTTTCAAGTCCTCTTGGCAGCCTTACTTCAGTATATTTTTGGACGATAGCTGTCATTTATAACTCTGCAGGTTTGTGAATTACAGTGCCCCTGAGCTCCTTTCTTCAACTCGCTTTCTCGTGAGCTGGCCGCAACACCGCAGGATGGCTTCAGGCCCTAATCTGGTTCCGGCACGGCACGCTGAGCCTTTGGTTAATTCCTCTTCCTGGTGGGAAATGAGAGTTAAATTTGCCCGTCCAGACACCTCCAGCTAGTCTGTCATTGGTTCTCCCTATTCCTGTTCATCTTCCGCAGAAATTGCAAACTGGGCCAAACAGGAGGTTAAAGGCACTGACTCTCCAAGTCGGGAGAGTGTTAGTAAGGCCTCTGGAATGTTGCACCCGAGTACCACGGGATGAAAACTGACACATACTTGAACACGTCTCCCGATCACACGGTTGATCATACTCTGGGTTCCACATGCATGTTTTAGCTGAAGGAAGAATACCTTAAACCTGGAGAGTTGAGACCCGTGGAATGGGTACCATGCAATATGACTTCAAAGGGTCTTCATTTGCTCACCGAACCTCTCCAATCCTATCACTGCTGCGTTTATGCCCCTGTACACACACTTGATTCTCTTTCAGAGACATAGCAATCCATAGGTTTTAAGATACTTCCTAGTCAGGTACACTCTTAGGCATTTAATATGGGGTGTTGAGTCCATTTCGTGGAGCAAGGAGTAGCTCTTGTCTATTCCATATTTGGCTTAAGGAACTTTATCTGTGCTCATTTCAATCTCTGGTTTTATGCAGCACCCCAACTCACCTTTCCCCTTAAGCAAGCATAAGTTGGGTTTCTAAATTTGAGACCCTGTTCTGTTTTGTAATTCAGTTCCTGTGTAGCCAAGGTTACATTCCGTGTATTAGTGATATCTTATGATGTTTCTTTTTCTGTGTGACTTATTTCAGTTAGAATCATCGTACCTGAATCCACTCATTATGCTGCTACGGGCCTGATGACATAGATTTCATTGCTGAGTGATACTGCATTGTACGTAAGTACCACAACTTCTTTATCCATTTTTCACTTTCTGCGATATTGAACTTGTACCGTAAACCAGGTTCTTGTAAACAGAGCCGTCCCAACCTTTGGGGTGGCTGTGTCTTTTTGATTTTAATTTCCCTAAGCTATAGGACCATAAGTGGAAGTGCCCTAGGCTCTGTTGCTTTGTTTTTTAGATGTTTCAGGAAACACCATACACTTCTCCCGAGTGGCTGTTGGCAATTGACATCCCGCCCATCAGCATAACAAGGCTCCCAGTTCTCCATGGCCTGTCCTGCCTTTCTGGATTTTACACTTTTTTCAGATGGCCCTTTTGACCGGGGGGAAGTGAGACTTCATTGTAGTGCAGATTTCCTTTGCAAGCTTGCTTGGTTGGCCAAAAAGGGCGTATGCGTTTTTTCCTGAATATAATCAGGAAAAAACGCATACGCCCTTTGTGGCCAAGTGCATCATTGTGGACGTTCTGCCTCTTTTCCTATGCTTTCAATGCAATTCCAGTCTACCTCCTGAAATCGGTTTCCTGCAATTCTGCCCCGCTTTCAAGTCCTCTTGGCAGCCTTACTTCAGTATATTTTTGGACGATAGCTGTCATTTATAACTCTGCAGGTTTGTGAATTACAGTGCCCCTGAGCTCCTTTCTTCAACTCGCTTTCTCGTGAGCTGGCCGCAACACCGCAGGATGGCTTCAGGCCCTAATCTGATTCCGGCACGGCATGCTGAGCCTTTGGTTAATTCCTCTTCCTGGTGGGAAATGAGAGTTAAATTTGCCCGTCCAGACACCTCCAGCTAGTCTGTCATTGGTTCTCCCTATTCCTGTTCATCTTCCGCAGAAATTGCAAACTGGGCCAAACAGGAGGTTAAAGGCACTGACTCTCCAAGTCGGGAGAGTGTTAGTAAAGCGTCTGGAATGTTGCACCCGAGTACCAGGGGACGAAAACTGACACATATTGGAACACGTCTCCCGATCACACGGTTGATCATACTCTGGGTTCCACATGCATGTTTTAGCTGAAGGAAGAATACCTTAAACCTGGAGAGTTGAGACCCGTGGAATGGGTACCATGCAATATGACTTCAAAGGGTCTTCATTTGCTCACCGAACCTCTCCAATCCTATCACTGCTGCGTTTATGCCCCTGTACACACACTTGATTCTCTTTCAGAGACATAGCAATCCATAGGTTTTAAGATACTTCCTAGTCAGGTACACTCTTAGGCATTTAATATGGGGTGTTGAGTCCATTTCGTGGAGCAAGGAGTAGCTCTTGTCTATTCCATATTTGGCTTAAGGAACTTTATCTGTGCTCATTTCAATCTCTGGTTTTATGCAGCACCCCAACTCACCTTTCCCCTTAAGCAAGCATAAGTTGGTTTTCTAAATTTGAGACCCTGTTCTGTTTTGTAATTCAGTTCCTGTGTAGCCAAGGTTACATTCCGTGTATTAGTGATATCTTATGATGTTTCTTTTTCTGTGTGACTTATTTCAGTTAGAATCATCGTACCTGAATCCACTCATTATGCTGCTACGGGCCTGATGACATAGATTTCATTGCTGAGTGATATTGCATTGTACGTAAGTACCACAACTTCTTTATCCATTTTTCACTTTCTGCGATATTGAACTTGTACCGTAAACCAGGTTCTTGTAAACAGAGCCGTCCCAACCTTTGGGGTGGCTGTGTCTTTTGATTTTAATTTCCCTAAGCTATAGGACCATAAGTGGAAGTGCCCTAGGCTCTGTTGCTTTGTTTTTTAGATGTTTCAGGAAACACCATACACTTCTCCCGAGTGGCTGTTGGCAATTTACATCCCGCCCATCAGCATAACAAGGCTCCCAGTTCTCCATGGCCTGTCCTGCCTTTCTGGATTTTACACTTTTTTCAGATGGCCCTTTTGACCAGTGGGAAGTGAGACTTCATTGTAGTGCAGATTTCCTTTGCAAGCATGCTTGGTTGGCCAAAAAGGGCGTATGCGTTTTTTCCTGAATATATTCAGGAAAAAACGCATACGCCCTTTTTGGCCAAGTGCATCATTGTGGACGTTCTGCCTCTTTTCCTATGCTTTCAATGCAATTCCAGTCTACCTCCTGAAATCGGTTTCCTGCAATTCTGCCCCGCTTTCAAGTCCTCTTGGCAGCCTTACTTCAGTATATTTTTGGACGATAGCTGTCATTTATAACTCTGCAGGTTTGTGAATTACAGTGCCCCTGAGCTCCTTTCTTCAACTCGCTTTCTCGTGAGCTGGCCGCAACACCGCAGGATGGCTTCAGGCCCTAATCTGGTTCCGGCACGGCACGCTGAGCCTTTGGTTAATTCCTCTTCCTGGTGGGAAATGAGAGTTAAATTTGCCCGTCCAGACACCTCCAGCTAGTCTGTCATTGGTTCTCCCTATTCCTGTTCATCTTCCGCAGAAATTGCAAACTGGGCCAAACAGGAGGTTAAAGGCACTGACTCTCCAAGTCGGGAGTGTGTTAGTAAAGCGTCTGGAATGTTGCACCCGAGTACCAGGGGACGAAAACTGAGACATATTGGAACACGTCTCCCGATCACACGGTTGATCATACTCTGGGTTCCACATGCATGTTTTAGCTGAAGGAAGAATACCTTAAACCTGGAGAGTTGAGACCCGTGGAATGGGTACCATGCAATATGACTTCAAAGGGTCTTCATTTGCTCACCGAACCTCTCCAATCCTATCACTGCTGCGTTTATGCCCCTGTACACACACTTGATTCTCTTTCAGAGACATAGCAATCCATAGGTTTTAAGATACTTCCTAGTCAGGTACACTCTTAGGCATTTAATATGGGGTGTTGAGTCCATTTCGTTGAGCAAGGAGTAGCTCTTGTCTATTCCATATTTGGCTTAAGGAACTTTATCTGTGCTCATTTCAATCTCTGGTTTTATGCAGCACCCCAACTCACCTTTCCCCTTAAGCAAGCATAAGTTGGGTTTCTAAATTTGAGACCCTGTTCTGTTTTGTAATTCAGTTCCTGTGTAGCCAAGTTTACATTCCGTGTATTAGTGATATCTTATGATGTTTCTTTTCCTGTGTGACTTATTTCAGTTAGAATCATCGTACCTGAATCCACTCATTATGCTGCTACGGGCCTGATGACATAGATTTCATTGCTGAGTGATACTGCATTGTACGTAAGTACCACAACTTCTTTATCCATTTTTCACTTTCTGCGATATTGAACTTGTACCGTAAACCAGGTTCTTGTAAACAGAGCTGTCCCAACCTTTGGGGTGGCTGTGTCTTTTGATTTTAATTTCCCTAAGCTATAGGACCATAACTGGAAGTGCCCTAGGCTCTGTTGCTTTGTTTTTTAGATGTTTCAGGAAACACCATACACTTCTCCCGAGTGGCTGTTGGCAATTTACCTCCCGCCCATCAGCATAACAAGGCTCCCAGTTCTCCATGGCCTGTCCTGCCTTTCTGGATTTTACACTTTTTTCAGATGGCCCTTTTGACCGGGGGGAAGTGAGACTTCATTGTAGTGCAGATATCCTTTGCAAGCTTGCTTGGTTGGCCAAAAAGGGCGTATGCGTTTTTTCCTGAATATATTCAGGAAAAAACGCATACGCCCTTTTTGGCCAAGTGCATCATTGTGGACGTTCTGCCTCTTTTCCTATGCTTTCAATGCAATTCCAGTCTACCTCCTGAAATCGGTTTCCTGCAATTCTGCCCCGCTTTCAAGTCCTCTTGGCAGCCTTACTTCAGTATATTTTTGGACGATAGCTGTCATTTATAACTCTGCAGGTTTGTGAATTACAGTGCCCCTGAGCTCCTTTCTTCAACTCGCTTTCTTGTGAGCTGGCCGCAACACCGCAGGATGGCTTCAGGCCCTAATCTGGTTCCGGCACGGCACGCTGAGCCTTTGGTTAATTCCTCTTCCTGGTGGGAAATGAGAGTTAAATTTGCCCGTCCAGACACCTCCAGCTAGTCTCTCATTCGTTCTCCCTATTCCTGTTCATCTTCCGCAGAAATTGCAAACTGGGCCAAACAGGAGGTTAAAGGCACTGACTCTCCAAGTCGGGAGATTGTTAGTAAAGCGTCTGGAATGTTGCACCCGAGTACCAGGGGACGAAAACTGACACATATTGGAACACGTCTCCCGATCACACGGTTGATCATACTCTGGGTTCCACATGCATGTTTTAGCTGAAGGAAGAATACCTTAAACCTGGAGAGTTGAGACCCGTGGAATGGGTACCATGCAATATGACTTCAAAGGGTCTTCATTTGCTCACCGAACCTCTCCAGTCCTATCACTGCTGTGTTTATGCCCCTGTACACACGCTTGATTCTCTTTCGGAGACATAGCAATCCATAGGTTTTAAGATACTTCCTAGTCAGGTACATTCTTAGGCGTTTAATATGGGGTGTTGAGTCCATTTCGTTGAGCAAGGAGTAGCTCTTGTCTATTCCATATTTGGCTTAAGGAACTTTATCTGTGCTCATTTCAATCTCTGGTTTTATGCAGCACCCCAACTCACCTTTCCCCTTAAGCAAGCATAAGTTGGTTTTCTAAATTTGAGACCCTGTTCTGTTTTGTAATTCAGTTCCTGTGTAGCCAAGTTTACATTCCGTGTATTAGTGATATCTTATGATGTTTCTTTTTCTGTGTGACTTATTTCAGTTAGAATCATCATACCTGAATCCACTCATTATGCTGCTACGGGCCTGATGACATAGATTTCATTGCTGAGTGATACTGCATTGTACGTAAGTACCACAACTTCTTTATCCATTTTTCACTTTCTGCGATATTGAACTTGTACCGTAAACCAGGTTCTTGTAAACAGAGCCGTCCCAACCTTTGGGGTGGCTGTGTCTTTTTGATTTTAATTTCCCTAAGCTATAGGACCATAAGTGGAAGTGCCCTAGGCTCTGTTGCTTTGTTTTTTAGATGTTTCAGGAAACACCATACACTTCTCCCGAGTGGCTGTTGGCAATTGACATCACGCCCATCAGCATAACAAGGCTCCCAGTTCTCCATGGCCTGTCCTGCCTTTCTGGATTTTACACTTTTTTCAGATGGCCCTTTTGACCGGGGGGAAGTGAGACTTCATTGTAGTGCAGATTTCCTTTGCAAGCTTGCTTGGTTGGCCAAAAAGGGCGTATGCGTTTTTTCCTGAATATATTCAGAAAAAAACACATACGCCCATTTTGGGCAAGTCAGGTTTTTGAATTGCAGTGGCCCTTAGCTCCATTTTTCAGCTCTTAGTTTTGTGATCTTGCCCCATAACCACAGGATTCCTTGAAGCCCTATTCTTTTTCTGGGGCACCTTGCTGTGCCTTTGGTTCATTCTTCTTACTGATGTGAAATTAGAGTGACATGTGCCCATTGAAACCGCTACAGCTAGTTTCTCACTGGTTCCCCCTATTCCCATTCATCCTCCGCACTAACTGAAGACTGTGCGATACCAGAACTTAAAGGCATTGACTCTCCTTGTGGGGATGTTGTTAGTAAAGCGGCTGGAATGTCGATCCGGAGCCCCAGGAGAGGAAAAATGTGGTGCGTTTTAGAAACCTTTCCCGATCATATGGTATACCAGTCGCTGGGTTTCCCAAGCATGGTTTAGCTGTAGGAAGATTCCCTTCAACCTGGAGTGTTGGGACCCTTGGAATGAGTAGCATGAAGTATTGCATTAAACTTTCGGCAGTTGCTCACCGAAGCTCACCAATCCTCTCAGCCCCAAGTGTCCAGCCTTATGTCTTATCCAGCTGTGGGTTTATATGTGGTCAATCCAGGTTGCATCACAGCCCCTGAGCGAATTTTGTAAGAATTTTTCTCTCTTTCATTGTTTCTGCGTTTTGTTTTTAAAATTTATTTCTATAATGGGGTTTAGCTCATTTTCACTGCTGTGTTTGTGCCGCTCTGCACACACTTGATTCCCTTATGGAGATATATCAATACATGGGTTTTAAGATTCTTATTACTCAGATATATTTCTCTGCGGTGTATAGGGTGTGTTGAGGCCAGTTCATTGAGCAAGGTGTAGATCTTGTCTAATACCTATTTGGTTTCTTGAACGGTATCTGTGCTAATTTCAAACTCTGGTTTTATGCATCACCCCACCTCTCCTTTCCCCTTAAGCTGACATAAGTGTGTTTTCTAAATGTGAGACACTGTTCTGTTCTGTAATTCATTTCTTGTGCAGCCATATTTACCCTCCCTCTATAAGTGATATCTTATGATATGTTTCTTTTTCTGTTTGACTTATTTCAAGTAGTATTATCGGACCTAAATCCACTCTTTATCCTTCTACTAGCCTTATTACATTGATTTCATGGTGAAGAGATATTCCATTGTACATAAGTACCACATCTTCTTTATCCATTGTTCTCTTTCCTGGGATATTTAAGGTGTACTGAAGTTGAGGTTCTTGTAAACAGAGTAGCCCTAAACTGTGGTGTGCTTGTGTCTTGTTGATTTTTAGACTTCCCTAGATATACTCCCATGATTGGAAGTGTCCTATGCTCTGTAGCTCTGTTTTTAGATGATTTAGGAACCACCATACACTTCTCCAGAGTGGCTCTCGGCAGTTCACACACTGCCCATCAGCGTATAAAGGCTCCCTGTTCTCCATGGCCTGTCCTGCATTTCTGGTTTTTACAATTTTTTAGGATGGCCCTTTTGACCGGTGGGAAATGAGACTTCTTTGTTGTGCACATTTGCATTGCTTGCTTGCTTCGTTGCCCATAAAGTGCGTATGCGTTTTTTCCTGGATATAATCAGGAAAAATCGCATACGCCCTTTTGGGCCAACTGCATCATTGTCGAAATTCTGCCGCTTTTCATGTGCGTTAAAGACGAGTCCAATCTATCTCTTGAAATCTGTTTCTTGCAATTCTGTCTTGCATTCAGATCCTCTTCTTTGCCTTACCTCAACATATTTTTGGACGTTAGTTTTCATTTATAACTCTGCAGGTTTGTGAATTGCAGTGACCCTGAGCTCCATGTTTTAAGTTGCTCTTTTGTGAGCTGGCCTCAAACGCGCAGGATTGCTTCAGGCCCTATTTTGGCTCCGGCGAGGCAGGCTGAGCCTTTTTTTAATTCTTATTCTTAATGGGAAATTAGAGTGATATGTGCCCGTCCAAACCCCTACAACTCTTCTCTCATTGGTTCCCCCTCTTCCCGTTCATCCTCCTCACAATTTGCAAAATGTGTGAAACAGAAGTTTAAATGTGCTGATTCTCCAAGTGGGGAGCTTCTAAGTAACGTGGCTGGAATGGTGAACAGGAGCACCAGGAGAGGATAAATGAGGTGCATTTTAGACACATCTCCCGATCACATGGTGTACAGTCCTCTGGGTTTTCCATGCATGTTTTAGCTGTAGGAAGATCCCTTGAACCTGCAGATTTGGGACCCATTGAATGGGTACCAGGTAGTATTACTTTAAAGGGTGTGCATTTCCTCACCCAACCTCACATTTCTCTTAGCGCAAACAGTTTCCAGCCTTATGTCTCATCCTGCTGTGGGTCTAGATGTGTTCAATCCATGTTGCATCACCGTCCCTGAGGAAAAGTTGTAAGAGGTTTTCTCTGTCTCTCTGTCATTTATTTTTTTCAATTTATTACTATATTGGTTACAGCTGATTTTCAAAGCTCTGTTTCTTGCTGCTGTACATCCACTTGATTCACGTACAGAGAGACATCAATAAATTCTTTTTCAGATTCTTACCAGTCGTATATATTCTTTTCCGGTGACTTGAGTGTGCTGAGTGCAGTTCTTTTAGCTACCGTGTAGGCCTTGTTGATTATCAGTTTGGTATTTGGAATGGTATCTTTGCTAATTTCAACCTCCTGGATGATGCCTCACCCCTCCCCACCTTTCCCGTTTAGCAGCCTTATGCGTGTTTTCTACATATTTGACTATGTTTTTGTTTTGTAATTTATTTCATGTGTAGCCATTTTGGATTCCACCTTTAAGTGATATCTTATGATATGTGTCTTCTTCTTTTTGAATTCTGTCACTTAGAATGATCATACGTAACTCCTCCGGAGTTGTTACAGCTGGCCATATTTCATTGATTTCCAGGCTGAATAATATTCCACTCTACCTAAGTACCACATCTCTATCCATTTTTTCCCTCCAGAGACATTTAAGTTATATCCTAGTCGAGGATCTTTTAAACAGAGAGGGGGTAAACATTGGGGTGCCTGTGTCCTCTCGATTTTTGTTTTTCCCAAGATATACGCCCATGAGTGCAAGTGCCCTATGCTCTGTAGCTCATTGTTTAGATGCTTTAGTAAACACAATACACTTCTCCAGAATGGCCGTTGGCAATATACATTTCCACTATAAGTCTCACAGGGCTCCCTCTTCTCCTTGCCCTGTCCTGCATTTCTGTTGTTTACGCTTTATGAGGATGGCTCTTCTGACTGATGCGAAGTGATGTCTTTTGTAGTATTGACTTCCAGTGCCCACCTGTTTGGTTGGCTAAAAAGGTGTACGCTCTTTTCTTGAATATATACACAAAAAAACGCATACACCCTTTTTGGCCAACTGCAATGTTGGCAATGTTCAGCTCCTTTTCTTGTGCTTAATGGCGAGTCCTTTCTACCTCCTCAAATCCCTTTCCTGCCATTCTCCCTTGCTTACAAGTCCTTTTCTCTGACTTTCCTCAAGACATTTTTCAGTGATGGATATTTTCAACTCTGCAGTTTTGTGAATTTTACTGCCCCTGAGTTCTATTGTTCAACTTGTGTTTATGGGAACTGGCCACAAAGCAGCGGGATTTCCTCAAGCCCGATACTGTTTCCATGGGCAACCCTAGCCTTTGGTCAATTCGTCTTCCTGATTGGAAATTAGAGTGACATGTGCCTGTCTGAACACGTAGGACTTGCCTCTCATTGTTCCTCATCCTTCCGCTTCATCCTCTGGACAAATTCCAAACTGTACGCAACAGGATGTTGACAGTGCTGACATCTCCAAGTGGGGAGACTGTTAGTAAAGACGCTGGAGGGGTGAACCCGAGCACCAGGAGATGAGGAGATGAGATGCCTTTTCCAAACTCTTCCCGATCAGACGGTATACCATCCTCTGGGTGTGACAGACATGTTTTAGCAGTAGGAAGAGTCCCATTCATGTAAGGAGAACACCAGGGCTTTTTCAAAATCAGTGTCTCCCCGAAACCCAAACTAGGGAATTTTTTAAGCTACGGCTACACATATGTTCATTAAGGGCCTTGGGAAGTAGGCAGAGTCCAAACTTTAGATGATTGAAGTCTTCAGGGTCAGAAGCACTCACCACCAGCTTCCCTTAGGTTACACTTTAACTGTCATTGATAGATGATGTCAATAAAAATATCTATTCTTTTTCAGATTATTTCCCCTTATAGGTTATTGCAAAATGTTGAGTGTAGTTCCCTGTGCTATACAGTAGTTCCTTGTTGATGATCTATTTTATACATAGCAGTGTGTATGTGTTAATCCCAAACTGTTAATTTATCCCTCCTCCCACCTTTCCCCTTTGGTAATAATAAATTATAAGATTTTATACTTCTCAGAAATGGGGGAGCTGAAAGAGAGGTATCATTTTCAATGGAAAAGCATTTAAAACAAGATTGAAGGTTTAACCAAGATTATTAGATGTACATCCTTGGAAAGAAATCACTTCATTTCTCTAATATTGAGCTGACAAATAAGACAAACCTTTTCACTGAACTTGCTTATAATAAAGTGATGGAAATATCCAATGGAAGTGTTAGAAACATCTTATTTTACCCGAGCCTTATACACTGTTCTATGTTAACTACACTTTGGCTCACACATCTGTTCATTGAGGTTACAATAGTCTCAATTTCTGTTACTGATCCTCCAGAGTGGACCCCAACAAGTGTCCCCCTGCCCAGTGTCATTGGGGCCAACAGATCGAGACTGAGTTTGGTTCACAAGCAAAGGAAACTTTATATTTTGATCAGAGAATGGAGAGGTGAGAGCATGTACTACCCCGTGGGCTGTGGGCTGGGCTGCTGTGTAGAGATCCTGTCAGAGTCAGTGGGAGGGAGGGGGCGGAGCTCTCGAGGGCCGGGTTGGCTGTAGCTCAGGCTCTATATCGCGGAGTCTGCACTGGGCCCCAGGAGCTGAGGTGTCGACCCAGCCATTCTGCACTAGGAAATCTGGTCTGAAGTGCCGGGTGTGGAACCTCTGCATGCGGGACCCTAGGAGCACGTGAAATTAGACAAAGCACAAAGGATAAAAAAGGTTAGACTTGACTTTATTGCCCAGATTCTATTTTTATCTCCCAGGGATTTTTAATGGGCTTTGCTGGGGACAAACCCCCCCTCTGCCTTTTGTCCCGTTCCTCATTCTTGGAGTGCTGAGGGTGCAGACCCTTCTTCTGTAACTGCTGAGTGCTGAGTTGGGAGCCCTCATACCCTGGGGCGAGGGTCAGAGCTTCTCCCCAGCAGCCTCCAGGTGACGTTGATTGTCCCCAGGCCCCCTGCCTCCCTGCTCGTCCACCTGAGCACCAGCATTGGAAGTGTTATAGATTCTAATGACCTTCAAGGGTCCAGGAAAGAGATGTGCAGAGACGCTGTGGGGGCCGGTTTCACCCCGCCCCACATTTGTTCGGCCACCTTAGGCTGACCGTTTCTGCCAGCCTAGATGCTCTGACCAGTAGTCTGCGCTTTCTTCAATTAGGCCCCTGAATTAACGTACAAACAGCACCAGGTGTCAGAGCCCTGCCCGCTCAACTCCCAGACAGTCCAGGGTCAGTGGTGATCAAGGACCATGATGGCCACTGAGCCAACAGCCTTTTGAAGTAAACAAGAGTCCAGCCGGTCTTACTGGCCACCATCATCACGGTGTCTGTAGGTTTTTCTATGGTGACAGTGTGATATACGGCTCCCCCGCCAAGATTATTAGCTCCCCTCTGGGTGCAGTAAGTCCGGCAAGCAGTAGTCTACTCTTTTGGGACACACTCTTGTTGTTTTATGAGAGAAAGTCCAGGTCAAGTGATGTTCACACGAGTCGTCATGGTGCCCTGTTGCCCCCGGTTATCTCTCTGGATGTTGGAGTTGGAGGGCCTCCTCACTCGAGGTCGGTGTGCCCACGGAGCGAACCCTGCAACTTCAGGGCATGGTTGGTGGTTAGGATCACCACGTGGGGTCCTTTTCCCTTAGGAGGGAGGTGGCCTTTTGGGCTGCTGATTTCCAGGGTTTTAGATACCGCCAGTATCTTGGCCAGATGTGGCAGTGGGCCAAGCCCCTTGGTGACCATAGTTTATCCTACCTGGATGGCATTCTTGCATTGTTCCATTTCAAGTGGTCCCAGGTTTTGCACTAATTCTCCAATGGCGATTCACCTTTCACCGGGAATGTAAAGGTCAAAGGGTTTAGCTAAATTAGGGAGTTCCAGGGCAAGGGTCTGAATTGACTGCTCTTTCCATTCTTGAAAGGCCACTTCTGGATTCTATTCAAAAGGATCATCATCTTTTCCTTTCAGTGTTTCATATAGAGGCCCAGCTAGTAGACTGTAGTTAGGGATCCAGAAGCAGCAAACCCTGGCCTCCCCAGGAACCCCTAAGCTGTCTTCTAGTTTTAGAAAGGGGTAAGGCTGAAAATGGTTTCTTCCCTTTCCTGGGATGGACTTCTCCAACCTTCTGTGAGAATGAAGCCCAGGCAGGTCACGGCAGTCTGTGATATTTGAGCTTTTTCTTGGACAACTTCTATCCTTTATTGGCTTGGTAGTTCAGAGGCCTCCTTAGTAGGGCTGGCGATCAGAATGTCGTCTGCATATTGAAGGAGGGTTTCCTTTTCCAGAGGTAGAACTTTTAGGTCTTTAGCTAAGCTTTCCCCAAAGATGGTGTGGGAATTTTTGCACCCTTGGGGCCAGACGGCCCGGAAGTATTGTTTTAGTTGTATGTTGAGTCCTGCCACTCACAAGCCAAAATTTCTTGTGACTCTGGGACTAATGGAATACAAAAGAAGGCATCATTGAAGACTAATACAGAATACCATGTCCTGGTGGTTGGTAGAATGACCAGCAGGGTGTAGGAATTAGGAGCAACTGGAGGTATATCCTCGGTGGCTTCACTGACTGTCCTGACATCCTTTACCAGGTCCCCAGCAGCCCATGGGGCTCTCGTGGTCAGACCAATCCCAGAATATGGAGCTCACCTGGGCAGGTACCCCACCCCCACCCCAGCCCACAGGGCTCTCGTGGTCAGGCCCCTCCCAGGATACAGAGCTACCCTTGCAGGTACCGTGGCAGGGCTGGGCACACAGGAACCGTGCACATAGCCCTCATTGCAGAGCACCCCCAGCTCACCTGTCGCTCAGAGCTGACGCAGAGCACCTCAGAGCAGGACTTGAACTAACAAACAGCAGCTGCGACAGGTCTGTGACCCTGGGCATCACTCCGTGAGGCCTCCCTCCACCTGGTCTTCCAGAGACTTCCACTGCACCCGGGGCACCAGGCCTCTGTCTCCAACCACCACCCACCCCTCCTCTCCCTGACTCCTGGGTTCCTCTCATTAGGAGAGGGTTTTCTTGAAGTTGTCTCCCACTCATGGGCCAGATAAAATGATTAGAAAACAAGCCAAAGCTGCAGCCCCTTGTCTATCCTGACTCTCAGGAGCCCACACCTGTTCCTTGGACCTGGCCGGTTCAGCAAGTTCCATTTTCTGCAACTGTGAGCCCCTGAGGGGTGATGATTGGCTGACCTGGGCAGCCTTACCGTGCCGGCCAGCCCTCCCCAGGTGTGCCTGGGTTGAGATCACTATAAATACCACTCCAGGCAGCAAGAGCCCCTGCAGCCGTGCCTGACGCCATTTTCTCTGCCCTGTCAGCAGTCTCGGGGCGGGGCTGGTGGGAGGGAGTGAGAGGCCACGGCTTTGTGGGTGGCCCAGTGTGAGTGGGGCTCTGCTGGACTTTCTGCAGCAGTTGCCAGGCTGCCACCTGCTAAAGAAGAAGATGTGTCACCCATACCTGCTGCTGGAATTTCTCCCTGGGCAGAGGTGAGGAAGGAAAAAAGCAGTGGGGGCAGGGACAGGACGGGTATCTCAGGCAGGGAAATGGACATCTTCCAGAAGAGCACCCAGGGCCAGGACCATCCTGGCTGGCCTGCAGGCACCAAGTCGGCCGGCATGCTGTCACTCGTGTGGCTCTATGGCCCTCCCTCTAGGCTTTCAAGTCCTTGTATATATTCAGGTGTTTTACCTGGGATGGGTGGGAATAGTTCAGCAGCAACTGGCCTGGGGCTCAGCTCACGTTTACTCACAGATGCCTTGGCACGGTGCCCCAGCTTTGCAATGAGGACGCTTGTTGCGTGGGGGCTGCTGGCTGAATGGGAGACGATTCCCCACCACTGACCAACTTCAGAATTGTTTACAACTGGAGCAAGTGCCCTGATACGGTTTTCCTCTGTGGAACTGGTGGGTTCTGTGTTTTTTTTCTCTTTTTCGTTTTGGGTTCAAGGTAGATTTTATTCCTCTTTTTTGTATTTACAGATATAAGCATGGAAATAATTTATTCATATAAATACATGTATGTGAAGGGAATAATTGTTTTTTCTATTTTTTAAATTTTATTTCTTTTTAATTTTGAATTTTATTTTATATTTTTATACAGCAGGTTCTTATTGGTTATCTATTTTATACATATAAATGTATACATGCCAATCCCAGTCTCTCAACTCCTCCCACCACCCCCCCCCCAACAGCTTTCCCCCCTTGTTGTCCATACGTTTGTTGTCTACATCTGTTGCTCTATTTATGCCTTGCAAAATGGTTAATCTGTACAGGTTTTCTAGGTTCCACATATATGCATGAATATACAAGATTTGTTTTTCTCTCTCTGACTTACTTCACTCTGTATGACAGTCTCTAGATGCATCGACGTCTCTACAAATGACCCAATTTCATTCCTTTTCATGGCTTAGTAATATTCCATTTTATATATGTACCACGGCTTTATGCATTCGTCTGTCTGTGGGCATTTAGGTTGCTTCCATTACCTCGATATTGTAAATAGTGATGCAATGAACATTGCGGTGAATGTCTCTTTTTGATTTATGGTTTTGTCTGGGTATATGTCCAGTAGTGGGATTGCTGTATCATATGGTAATTCTATTGTTAGTTTCTTAAGAAATTCCATATTGTTCTCCATAGTGACTGTATCAATTTATATTCCCAACAATAGTGGAAGAGGGTTCCTTTTCTCCACACCCTTTCCAGCATTTCTTGCTTGTAGATTTTCTATGATGCCTATTCTACCAGGTGTGAGGTGATACCTCATTGTTGAATCCATTTCGTTGAGCAAGGTGTAGGTCTTGTCTATTCCATATTTGGCTTATGGAACGGTATCTGTGCTAATTTCAAACTCTGGTTTAATGCAGCACCCCAACTCACCTTCCCCCTTAAGCAAGCATAAGTTAGTTTTCTAAACTTGAGACCCTGTTCTGTTTTGTAATTCAGTTCATGTGTAGCCAAGTTCACATTCCGTGTATTAGTGATACCTTATGATGTTTCTTTTTCTGTGTGACTTATTTCACTTAGAATCATCGTGCCTCAATCCAATCATTATGCTGGTACGGGCCTGGTGACATAGATTTCATTGCTGAGTGGTATTCTGTTGTACATAAGTACCGCAACTTCTTTATCCATTATTTGCTCTCTGGGATATTTAACTTGTGCCGAAGAAGAGATTCCAGTAAAAAGAACCGTCCCAACCTTTGGGGTGGCTGTGTCTTTTTGATTTTAAATTAACTAAGCAATAGGACCATAAGTGGAAGTGCCCTAGGCTCTGTTGCTTTGTTTTTTAGATGTTTCAGGAAACACCATACACTTCTCCCAAGTGGCTGTTGGCAATTTACATCCCGCCCATCAGCATAACAAGGCTCCCAGTTCTCCATGGCCTGTCCTGCCTTTCTGGATTTTACACTTTTTTCAGATGGCCCTTTTGACCGGGGGGAAGTGAGACTTCATTGTAGTGCAGATTTCCTTTGCAAGCTTGCTTGGTTGGCCAAAAAGGGCGTATGCGTTTTTTCCTGAATATATTCAGGAAAAAACGCATACGCCCTTTTTGGCCAAGTGCATCATTGTGGACGTTCTGCCTCTTTTCCTATGCTTTAAATGCAATTCCAGTCTACCTCCTGAAATCGGTTTCCTGCAATTCTGCCCCGCTTTCAAGTCCTCTTGGCAGCCTTACTTCAGTATATTTTTGGACGATAGCTGTCATTTATAACTCTGCAGGTTTGTGAATTACAGTGCCCCTGAGCTCCTTTCTTCAACTCGCTTTCTCGTGAGCTGGCCGCAACACCGCAGGATGGCTTCAGGCCCTAATCTGATTCCGGCACGGCACGCTGAGCCTTTGGTTAATTCCTCTTCCTGGTGGGAAATGAGAGTTAAATTTGCCCGTCCAGACACCTCCAGCTAGTCTGTCATTGGTTCTCCCTATTCCTGTTCATCTTCCGCAGAAATTGCAAACTGGGCCAAACAGGAGGTTAAAGGCAGTGACTCTCCAAGTAGGGAGAGTGTTAGTAAAGCGTCTGGAATGTTGCACCCGAGTACCAGGGGATGAAAACTGAGACATATTGGAACACATCTCCCGATCACACGGTTGATCATACTCTGGGTTCCACGTGCATGTTTAGCTGAAGGAAGAATACCTTAAACCTGGAGAGTTGAGACCCGTGGAATGGGTACCATGCAATATGATTTCAAAGGGTCTTCATTTGCTCACCGAACCTCTCCAATCCTATCACTGCTGCGTTTATGGCCCTGTACACACGCTTGATTCTCTTTCGGAGACATAGCAATCCATAGGTTTTAAGATACTTCCTAGTCAGGTACATTCTTAGGCGTTTAATATGGGGTGTTGAGTCCATTTCGTTGAGCAAGGAGTAGCTCTTGTCTATTCCATATTTGGCTTAAGGAACTTTATCTGTGCTCATTTCAATCTCTGGTTTTATGCAGCACCCCAACTCACCTTTCCCCTTAAGCAAGCATAAGTTGGTTTTCTAAATTTGAGACCCTGTTCTGTTTCGTAATTCAGTTCCTATGTAGCTAAGTTTACATTCCGTGTATTAGTGATATCTTATGATGTTTGTTTTTCTGTGAGACTTATTTCAGTTAGAATCATCGTACCTGAATCCACTCATTATGCTGCTACGGGCCTGATGACATAGATTTCCTTGCTGAGTGATATTGCATTGTACGTAAGTACCACAACTTCTTTATCCATTTTTCACTTTCTGCGATATTGAACTTGTACCGTAAACCAGGTTCTTGTAAACAGAGCCGTCCCAACCTTTTGGGTGGCTCTGTCTTTTTGATTTTAATTTCCCTAAGCTATAGGACCATAAGTGGAAGTGCCCTAGGCTCTCTTGCTTTGTTTTTTAGATGTTTCAGGAAACACCATACACTTCTCCAGAATGGCTGTTGGCAATTTAAATCACGCCCAGCAGCATAACAAGGCTCCCAGTTCTCCATGGCCTGTCCTGCCTTTCTGGATTTTACACTTTTTTCAGATGGCCCTTTTGACCGGGGGGAAGTGAGACTTCATTGTAGTGCAGATTTCCTTTGCAAGCTTGCTTGGTTGGCCAAAAAGGGCGTATGCGTTTTTTCCTGAATATATTCAGGAAAAAACGCATACGCCCTTTTTGGCCAAGTGCATCATTGTGGACGTTCTGCCTCTTTTCCTATGCTTTAAATGCAATTCCAGTCTACCTCCTGAAATCGGTTTCCTGCAATTCTGCCCCGCTTTCAAGTCCTCTTGCAGCCTTACTTCAGTATATTTTTGGACGATAGATGTCATTTATAACTCTGCAGGTTTGTGAATGACAGTGCCCCTGAGCTCCTTTCTTCAACTCGCTTTCTCGTGAGCTGGCCGCAACACCGCAGGATTGCTTCAGGCCCTAATCTGATTCCGGCACGGCACGCTGAGCCTTTGGTTAATTCCTCTTCCTGGTGCGAAATGAGAGTTAAATTTGCCCGTCCAGACACCTCCAGCTAGTCTGTCATTGGTTCTCCCTATTCCTGTTCATCTTCCGCAGAAATTGCAAACTGGGCCAAACAGGAGGTTAAAGGCACTGACTCTCCAAGTAGGGAGAGTGTTAGTAAAGCGTCTGGAATGTTGCACCCGAGTACCAGGGGACGAAAACTGACACATATTGGAACACGTCTCCCGATCACACGGTTGATCATACTCTGGGTTCCACGTGCATGTTTAGCTGAAGGAAGAATACCTTAAACCTGGAGAGTTGAGACCCGTGGAATGGGTACCATGCAATATGACTTCAAAGGGTCTTCATTTGCTCACCGAACTTCTCCAATCCTATCACTGCTGCATTTATGCCCCTGTACACACGCTTGATTCTCTTTCCGCGACATAGCAGTCCATCGGTTTTAAGATACTTCCTAGTCAGGTACATTCTTAGGCGTTTAATATGGGGTGTTGAGTCCATTTCGTTGAGCAAGGAGTAGCTCTTGTCTATTCCATATTTGGCTTAAGGAACTTTATCTGTGCTCATTTCAATCTCTGGTTTTATGCAGCACCCCAACTCACCTTTCCCCTTAAGCAAGCAAAAGTTGGTTTTCTAAATTTGAGACCCTGTTCTGTTGTGCAATTCAGTTCCTGTGTAGCCAAGTTTACGTTCCGTGTATTAGTGATATCTTATGATGTTTCTTTTTCTGTGTGACTTATTTCAGTTAGAATCATCATACCTGAATCCACTCATTATGCTGCTACGGGCCTGATGACATAGATTTCATTGCTGAGTGATATTGCATTGTACGTAAGTACCACAACTTCTTTATCCATTTTTCACTTTCTGTGATATTGAACTTGTACCGTAAACGTGGTTCTTGTAAACAGAGCCGTCCCAACCTTTGGGGTGGCTGTGTCTTTTTGATTTTAATTTCCCTAAGCTATAGGACCATAAGTGGAAGTGCCCTAGGTTCTGTTGCTTTGTTTTTTAGATGTTTCAGAAAACACCATACACTTCTCCGGCGTGGCTGTTGGCAATTTACATCCCGCCCATCAGCATAACAAGGCTCCCAGTTCTCCATGGCCTGTCCTGCCTTTCTGGATTTTACACTTTTTTCAGATGGCCCTTTTGACCGGGGGGAAGTGAGACTTCATTGTAGTGCAGATTTCCTTTGCAAGCTTGCTTGGTTGGCCAAAAAGGGCGTATGCGTTTTTTCCTGAATATATTCAGGAAAAAACGCATACGCCCTTTTGGGCCAAGTGCATCATTGTGGACGTTCTGCCTCTTTTCCTATGCTTTAAATGCAATTCCAGTCTACCTCCTGAAATCGGTTTCCTGCAATTCTGCCCCGCTTTCAAGTCCTCTTGGCAGCCTTACTTCAGTATATTTTTGGACGATAGCTGTCATTTATAACTCTGCAGGTTTGTGAATTACAGTGCCCCTGAGCTCCTTTCTTCAACTCGCTTTCTCGTGAGCTGGCCGCAACACCGCAGGATTGCTTCAGGCCCTAATCTGGTTCCGGCACGGCACGCTGAGCCTTTGGTTAATTCCTCTTCCTGGTGGGAAATGAGAGTTAAATTTGCCCGTCCACACACCTCCAGCTAGTCTGTCATTGGTTCTCCCTATTCCTGTTCATCTTCCGCAGAAATTGCAAACTTGGCCAAACAGGAGGTTAAAGGCACTGACTCTCCAAGTCGGGAGAGTGTTAGTAAAGCGTCTGGAATGTTGCACCCGAGTACCAGGGGACGAAAACTGAGACATATTTGAACACGTCTCCCGATCACACGGTTGATCATACTCTGGGTTCCACATGCATGTTTTAGCTGAAGGAAGAATACCTTAAACCTGGAGAGTTGAGACCCGTGGAATGGGTAACATGCAATATGACTTCAAAGGGTCTTCATTTGCTCACCGAACCTCTCCAGTCCTATCACTGCTGCGTTTATGCCCCTGCACACACGCTTGATTCTCTTTCGGAGACATAGCAATCCATAGGTTTTAAGATACTTCCTAGTCAGGTACATTCTTAGCCGTTTAATATGGGGTGTTGAGTCCATTTCGTTGAGCAAGGAGTAGCTCTTGTCTATTCCATATTTGGCTTAAGGAACTTTATCTGTGCTCATTTCAATCTCTGGTTTTATGCAGCACCCCAACTCACCTTTCCCCTTAAGCAAGCATAAGTTGGGTTTCTAAATTTGAGACCCTGTTCTGTTTTGTAATTCAGTTCCTGTGTAGCCAAGTTTACATTCCGTGTATTAGTGATATCTTATGATGTTTCTTTTTCTGTGTGACTTATTTCAGTTAGAATCATCATACCTGAACCCACTCATTATGCTGCTACGGGCCTGATGACATAGATTTCATTGCTGAGTGATACTGCATTGTACGTAAGTACCACAACTTCTTTATCCATTTTTCACTTTCTGCGATATTGAACTTGTACCGTAAACCAGGTTCTTGTAAACAAAGCCGTCCCAACTTGTGGGGTGGCTGTGTCATTTTGATTTTAATTTCCCTAAGCTATAGGACCATAAGTGGAAGTGCCCTAGGCTCTGTTGCTTTGTTTTTTAGATGTTTCAGGAAACACCATACACTTCTCCCGAGTGGCTGTTGGCAATTGACATCCCGCCCATCAGCATAACAAGGCTCCCAGTTCTCCATGGCCTGTCCTGCCTTTCTGGATTTTACACTTTTTTCAGATGGCCCTTTTGACCGGGGGGAAGTGAGACTTCATTGTAGTGCAGATTTCCTTTGCAAGCTTGCTTGGTTGGCCAAAAAGGGCGTATGCGTTTTTTCCTGAATATATTCAGGAAAAAACGCATACGCCCTTTTGGGCCAAGTGCATCATTGTGGACGTTCTGCCTCTTTTCCTATGCTTTCAATGCAATTCCAGTCTACCTCCTGAAATCGGTTTCCTGCAATTCTGCCCCGCTTTCAAGTCCTCTTGGCAGCCTTACTTCAGTATATTTTTGGACGATAGCTGTCATTTATAACTCTGCAGGTTTGTGAATTACAGTGCCCCTGAGCTCCTTTCTTCAACTCGCTTTCTCGTGAGCTGGCCGCAACACCGCAGGATTGCTTCAGTCCCTAATCTGGTTCCGGCACGGCATGCTGAGCCTTTGGTTAATTCCTCTTCCTGGTGCGAAATGAGAGTTAAATTTGCCCGTCCAGACACCTCCAGCTAGTCTCTCATTGGTTCTCCCTATTCCTGTTCATCTTCCGCAGAAATTGCAAACTGGGCCAAACAGGAGGTTAAAGGCACTGACTCTCCAAGTCGGGAGAGTGTTAGTAAAGCGTCTGGAATGTTGCACCCGAGTACCAGGGGACGAAACCTGAGACATATTGGAACACGTCTCCCGATCACACGGTTGATCATACTCTGGGTTCCACATGCATGTTTTAGTTGAAGGAAGAATACCTTAAACCTGGAGAGTTGAGACCCGTGGAATGGGTACCATGCAATATGACTTCAAAGGGTCTTCATTTGCTCACCGAACCTCTCCAGTCCTATCACTGCTGCGTTTATGCCCCTGCACACACGCTTGATTCTCTTTTGGAGACATAGCAATCCATAGGTTTTAAGATACTTCCTAGTCAGGTTTATTCTTAGGTGTTTAATATGGGGTGTTGAATCCGTTTCGTTGAGCAAGGAGTAGCTCTTGTCTATTCCATATTTGGCTTAAGGAACTTTATCTGTGCTCATTTCAATCTCTGGTTTTATGCAGCACCCCAACTCACCTTTCCCCTTAAGCAAGCATAAGTTGGGTTTCTAAATTTGAGACCCTGTTCTGTTTTGGAATTCAGTTCCTGTGTAGCCAAGTTTACATTCCGTGTATTAGTGATATCTTATGATGTTTCTTTTTCTGTGTGACTTATTTCAGTTAGAATCATCATACCTGAATCCACTCATTATGCTGCTACGGGCCTGATGACATAGATTTCATTGCTGAGTGATACTGCATTGTACGTAAGTACCACAACTTCTTTATCCATTTTTCACTTTCTGCGATATTGAACTTGTACTGTAAATGAGTTTCTTGTAAACAGAGCCGTCCCAACCTTTTGGGTGGCTCTGTCTTTTTGATTTTAATTTCCCTAAGCTATAGGACCATAAGTGGAAGTGCCCTAGGCTCTCTTGCTTTGTATTTTAGATGTTTCAGGAAACACCATACAATTCTCCCGAGTGGCTGTTGGCAATTTAAATCACATCCATCAGCATAACAAGGCTCCCAGTTCTCCATGGCCTGTCCTGCGTTTCTGGATTTTACACATTTTTCAGATGGCCCTTTTGACCGGGGGGAAGTGAGACTTCATTGTAGTGCAGATTTCCTTTGCAAGCTTGCTTGGTTGGCCAAAAAGGGCGTATGCGTTTTTTCCTGAATATATTCAGGAAAAAACACATACGCCCTTTTTGGCCAAGTGCATCATTGTGGACGTTCTGCCTCTTTTCCTATGCTTTCAATGCAATTCCAGTCTACCTCCTGAAATCGGTTTCCTGCAATTCTGCCCCGCTTTCAAGTCCTCTTGGCAGCCTTACTTCAGTATATTTTTGGATGATAGCTGTCATTTATAACTCTGCAGGTTTGTGAATTACAGTGCCCCTGAGCTCCTTTCTTCAACTCGCTTTCTCGTGAGCTGGCCGCAACACCGCAGGATGGCTTCAGGCCCTAATCTGGTTCCGGCACGGCACGCTGAGCCTTTGGTTAATTCCTCTTCCTGGTGGGAAATGAGAGTTAAATTTGCCCGTCCAGACACCTCCAGCTAGTCTGTCATTGGTTCTCCCATTTCCTGTTCATCTTCCGCAGAAATTGCAAACTGGGCCAAACAGGAGGTTAAAGGCACTGACTGTCCAAGTCGGGAGAGTGTTAGTAAAGCGTCTGGAATGTTGCACCCGAGTACCAGGGGACGGAAACTGACACATATTGGAACACGTCTCCCGATCACACGGTTGATCATACTCTGGGTTCCACATGCATGTTTTACCTGAAGGAAGAATACCTGAAACCTGGAGAGTTGAGACCCGTGGAATGGGTACCATGCAATATGATTTCAAAGGGTCTTCATTTGCTCACCGAACCTCTCCAGATCTATCACTGCTGCGTTTATGCCCCTGTACACACGCTTGATTCTCTTTCGGAGACATAGCAATCCATAGGTTTTAAGATACTTCCTAGTCAGGTACATTCTTAGGCGTTTAATATGGGGTGTTGAGTCCATTTCCTTGAGCAAGGAGTAGCTCTTGTCTATTCCATACTTGGCTTAAGGAACTTTATCTGTGCTCATTTCAATCTCTGGTTTTATGCAGCACCCCAACTCACCTTTCCCCTTAAGCAAGCATAAGTTGGGTTTCTAAATTTGAGAACCTGTTCTGTTTTGCAATTCAGTTCCTGTGTAGCCAAGTTTACATTCCGTGTATTAGTGATATCTTATGATGTTTCTTTTTCTGTGTGACTTATTTCAGTTAGAATCATCGTACCTGAATCCACTCATTATGCTGCTACGGGCCTGATGACATAGATTTCATTGCTGTGTGATATTGCATTGTACGTAAGTACCACAACTTCTTTATCCATTTTTCACTTTCTGCGATATTGAACTTGTACCGTAAACCAGGTTCTTGTAAACAGAGCCGTCCCAACCTATGGGGTGGCTGTGTCTTTTGATTTTAATTTCCCTAAGCTATAGGACCATAAGTGGAAGTGCCCTAGGCTATGTTGCTTTGTTTTTTAGATGTTTCAGGAAACACCATACACTTCTCCCGAGTGGCTGTTGGCAATTGACATCCCGCCCATCAGCATAACAAGGCTCCCAGTTCTCCATGGCCTGTCCTGCCTTTCTGGATTTTACACTTTTTTCAGATGGCCCTTTTGACCGGGGGGAAGTGAGACTTCATTGTAGTGCAGATTTCCTTTGCAAGCTTGCTTGGTTGGCCAAAAAGGGCGTATGCGTTTTTTCCTGAATATATTCAGGAAAAAACGCATACGCCCTTTTGGGCCAAGTGCATCATTGTGGACGTTCTGCCTCTTTTCCTATGCTTTCAATGCAATTCCAGTCTACCTCCTGAAATCGGTTTCCTGCAATTCTGCCCCGCTTTCAAATCCTCTTGGCAGCCTTACTTCAGTATATTTTTGGACGATAGCTGTCATTTATAACTCTGCAGGTTTGTGAATTACAGTGCCCCTGAGCTCCTTTCTTCAACTCGCTTTCTCGTGAGCTGGCCGCAACACCGCAGGATTGCTTCAGTCCCTAATCTGGTTCCGGCACGGCATGCTGAGCCTTTGGTTAATTCCTCTTCCTGGTGCGAAATGAGAGTTAAATTTGCCCGTCCAGACACCTCCAGCTAGTCTCTCATTGGTTCTCCCTATTCCTGTTCATCTTCCGCAGAAATTGCAAACTGGGCCAAACAGGAGGTTAAAGGCACTGACTCTCCAAGTCGGGAGAGTGTTAGTAAAGCGTCTGGAATGTTGCACCCGAGTACCAGGGGACGAAACCTGAGACATATTGGAACACGTCTCCCGATCACACGGTTGATCATACTCTGGGTTCCACATGCATGTTTTAGTTGAAGGAAGAATACCTTAAACCTGGAGAGTTGAGACCCGTGGAATGGGTACCATGCAATATGACTTCAAAGGGTCTTCATTTGCTCACCGAACCTCTCCAGTCCTATCACTGCTGCGTTTATGCCCCTGCACACACGCTTGATTCTCTTTTGGAGACATAGCAATCCATAGGTTTTAAGATACTTCCTAGTCAGGTTTATTCTTAGGTGTTTAATATGGGGTGTTGAATCCGTTTCGTTGAGCAAGGAGTAGCTCTTGTCTATTCCATATTTGGCTTAAGGAACTTTATCTGTGCTCATTTCAATCTCTGGTTTTATGCAGCACCCCAACTCACCTTTCCCCTTAAGCAAGCATAAGTTGGGTTTCTAAATTTGAGACCCTGTTCTGTTTTGGAATTCAGTTCCTGTGTAGCCAAGTTTACATTCCGTGTATTAGTGATATCTTATGATGTTTCTTTTTCTGTGTGACTTATTTCAGTTAGAATCATCATACCTGAATCCACTCATTATGCTGCTACGGGCCTGATGACATAGATTTCATTGCTGAGTGATACTGCATTGTACGTAAGTACCACAACTTCTTTATCCATTTTTCACTTTCTGCGATATTGAACTTGTACTGTAAATGAGTTTCTTGTAAACAGAGCCGTCCCAACCTTTTGGGTGGCTCTGTCTTTTTGATTTTAATTTCCCTAAGCTATAGGACCATAAGTGGAAGTGCCCTAGGCTCTCTTGCTTTGTATTTTAGATGTTTCAGGAAACACCATACAATTCTCCCGAGTGGCTGTTGGCAATTTAAATCACATCCATCAGCATAACAAGGCTCCCAGTTCTCCATGGCCTGTCCTGCGTTTCTGGATTTTACACATTTTTCAGATGGCCCTTTTGACCGGGGGGAAGTGAGACTTCATTGTAGTGCAGATTTCCTTTGCAAGCTTGCTTGGTTGGCCAAAAAGGGCGTATGCGTTTTTTCCTGAATATATTCAGGAAAAAACACATACGCCCTTTTTGGCCAAGTGCATCATTGTGGACGTTCTGCCTCTTTTCCTATGCTTTCAATGCAATTCCAGTCTACCTCCTGAAATCGGTTTCCTGCAATTCTGCCCCGCTTTCAAGTCCTCTTGGCAGCCTTACTTCAGTATATTTTTGGATGATAGCTGTCATTTATAACTCTGCAGGTTTGTGAATTACAGTGCCCCTGAGCTCCTTTCTTCAACTCGCTTTCTCGTGAGCTGGCCGCAACACCGCAGGATGGCTTCAGGCCCTAATCTGGTTCCGGCACGGCACGCTGAGCCTTTGGTTAATTCCTCTTCCTGGTGGGAAATGAGAGTTAAATTTGCCCGTCCAGACACCTCCAGCTAGTCTGTCATTGGTTCTCCCATTTCCTGTTCATCTTCCGCAGAAATTGCAAACTGGGCCAAACAGGAGGTTAAAGGCACTGACTGTCCAAGTCGGGAGAGTGTTAGTAAAGCGTCTGGAATGTTGCACCCGAGTACCAGGGGACGGAAACTGACACATATTGGAACACGTCTCCCGATCACATGGTTGATCATACTCTGGGTTCCACATGCATGTTTTACCTGAAGGAAGAATACCTGAAACCTGGAGAGTTGAGACCCGTGGAATGGGTACCATGCAATATGATTTCAAAGGGTCTTCATTTGCTCACCGAACCTCTCCAGATCTATCACTGCTGCGTTTATGCCCCTGTACACACGCTTGATTCTCTTTCGGAGACATAGCAATCCATAGGTTTTAAGATACTTCCTAGTCAGGTACATTCTTAGGCGTTTAATATGGGGTGTTGAGTCCATTTCCTTGAGCAAGGAGTAGCTCTTGTCTATTCCATACTTGGCTTAAGGAACTTTATCTGTGCTCATTTCAATCTCTGGTTTTATGCAGCACCCCAACTCACCTTTCCCCTTAAGCAAGCATAAGTTGGGTTTCTAAATTTGAGAACCTGTTCTGTTTTGCAATTCAGTTCCTGTGTAGCCAAGTTTACATTCCGTGTATTAGTGATATCTTATGATGTTTCTTTTTCTGTGTGACTTATTTCAGTTAGAATCATCGTACCTGAATCCACTCATTATGCTGCTACGGGCCTGATGACATAGATTTCATTGCTGTGTGATATTGCATTGTACGTAAGTACCACAACTTCTTTATCCATTTTTCACTTTCTGCGATATTGAACTTGTACCGTAAACCAGGTTCTTGTAAACAGAGCCGTCCCAACCTATGGGGTGGCTGTGTCTTTTGATTTTAATTTCCCTAAGCTATAGGACCATAAGTGGAAGTGCCCTAGGCTATGTTGCTTTGTTTTTTAGATGTTTCAGGAAACACCATACACTTCTCCCGAGTGGCTGTTGGCAATTTACATCCCGCCCATCAGCATAACAAGGCTCCCAGTTCTCCATGGCCTTTCCTGCCTTTCTGGATTTTACACTTTTTTCAGATGGCCCTTTTGACCGGGGGGAAGTGAGACTTCATTGTAGTGCAGATTTCCTTTGCAAGCTTGCTTGGTTGGCCAAAAAGGACGTATGCATTTTTTCCTGAATATATTCAGGAAAAAACGCATACGCCCTTTTTGGCCAAGTGCATCATTGTGGACGTTCTGCCTCTTTTCCTATGCTTTCAATGCAATTCCAGTCTACCTCCTGAAATCGGTTTCCTGCAATTCTGCCCCGCTTTCAAGTCCTCTTGGCAGCCTTACTTCAGTATATTTTTGGACGATAGCTGTCATTTATAACTCTGCAGGTTTGTGAATTACAGTGCCCCTGAGCTCCTTTCTTCAACTCGCTTTCTCGTGAGCTGGCCGCAACACCGCAGGATGGCTTCAGGCCCTAATCTGGTTCCGGCACGGCACGCTGAGCCTTTGGTTAATTCCTCTTCCTGGTGGGAAATGAGAGTTAAATTTGCCCGTCCAGACACCTCCAGCTAGTCTCTCATTGGTTCTCCCTATTCCTGTACATCTTCCGCAGAAATTGCAAACTGGGCCAAACAGGAGGTTAAAGGCACTGACTCTCCAAGTCGGGAGAGTGTTAGTAAAGCGTCTGGAATGTTGCACCCGAGTACCAGGGGACGGAAACTGACACATATTGGAACACGTCTCCCGATCACACGGTTGATCATACTCTGGGTTCCACATGCATGTTTTACCTGAAGGAAGAATACCTGAAACCTGGAGAGTTGAGACCCGTGGAATGGGTACCATGCAATATGATTTCAAAGGGTCTTCATTTGCTCACCGAACCTCTCCAGATCTATCACTGCTGCGTTTATGCCCCTGTACACACGCTTGATTCTCTTTCGGAGACATAGCAATCCATAGGTTTTAAGATACTTCCTAGTCAGGTACATTCTTAGGCGTTTAATATGGGGTGTTGAGTCCATTTCCTTGAGCAAGGAGTAGCTCTTGTCTATTCCATACTTGGCTTAAGGAACTTTATCTGTGCTCATTTCAATCTCTGGTTTTATGCAGCACCCCAACCCACCTTTCCCCTTAAGCAAGCATAAGTTGGTTTTCTAAATTTGAGACCCTGTTCTGTTTTGCAATTCAGTTCCTGTGTAGCCAAGTTTAAATTCCGTGTATTTGTGATATCTTATGATGTTTCTTTTTCTGTGTGACTTATTTCAGTTAGAATCATCATACCTGAATCCACTCATTATGCTGCTACGGGCCTGATGACATAGATTTCATTGCTGTGTGATATTGCATTGTACGTAAGTACCACAACTTCTTTATCCATTTTTCACTTTCTGCGATATTGAACTTGTACCGTAAACCAGGTTCTTGTATACAGAGCCGTCCCAACCTATGGGGTGGCTGTGTCTTTTGATTTTAATTTCCCTAAGCTATAGGACCATAAGTGGAAGTGCCCTAGGCTATGTTGCTTTGTTTTTTAGATGTTTCAGGAAACACCATACACTTCTCCCGAGTGGCTGTTGGCAATTGACATCCCGCCCATCAGCATAACAAGGCTCCCAGTTCTCCATGGCCTTTCCTGCCTTTCTGGATTTTACACTTTTTTCAGATGGCCCTTTTGACCGGGGGGAAGTGAGACTTCATTGTAGTGCAGATTTCCTTTGCAAGCTTGCTTGGTTGGCCAAAAAGGGCGTATGCGTTTTTTCCTGAATATATTCAGGAAAAAACGCATACGCCCTTTTTGGCCAAGTGCATCATTGTGGACGTTCTGCCTCTTTTCCTATGCTTTCAATGCAATTCCAGTCTACCTCCTGAAATCGGTTTCCTGCAATTCTGCCCCGCTTTCAAGTCCTCTTGGCAGCCTTACTTCAGTATATTTTTGGACGATAGCTGTCATTTATAACTCTGCAGGTTTGTGAATTACAGTGCCCCTGAGCTCCTTTCTTCAACTCGCTTTCTCGTGAGCTGGCCGCAACACCGCAGGATGGCTTCAGGCCCTAATCTGGTTCCGGCACGGCACGCTGAGCCTTTGGTTAATTCCTCTTCCTGGTGGGAAATGAGAGTTAAATTTGCCCGTCCAGACACCTCCAGCTAGTCTCTCATTGGTTCTCCCTATTCCTGTACATCTTCCGCAGAAATTGCAAACTGGGCCAAACAGGAGGTTAAAGGCGCTGACTCTCCAAGTCGGGAGAGTGTTAGTAAAGCGTCTGGAATGTTGCACCCGAGTACCAGGGGACGGAAACTGACACATATTGGAACACGTCTCTCGATCACACGGTTGATCATACTCTGGGTTCCACATGCATGTTTTACCTGAAGGAAGAATACCTGAAACCTGGAGAGTTGAGACCCGTGGAATGGGTACCATGCAATATGATTTCAAAGGGTCTTCATTTGCTCACCGAACCTCTCCAGATCTATCACTGCTGCGTTTATGCCCCTGTACACACGCTTGATTCTCTTTCGGAGACATAGCAATCCATAGGTTTTAAGATACTTCCTAGTCAGGTACATTCTTAGGCGTTTAATATGGGGTGTTGAGTCCATTTCCTTGAGCAAGGAGTAGCTCTTGTCTATTCCATACTTGGCTTAAGGAACTTTATCTGTGCTCATTTCAATCTCTGGTTTTATGCAGCACACCAACTCACCTTTCCCCTTAAGCAAGCATAAGTTGGGTTTCTAAATTTGAGACCCTGTTCTGTTTTGCAATTCAGTTCCTGTGTAGCCAAGTTTACATTCCGTGTATTAGTGATATCTTATGATGTTTCTTTTTCTGTGTGACTTATTTCAGTTAGAATCATCATACCTGAATCCACTCATTATGCTGCTACGGGCCTGATGACATAGATTTCATTGCTGTGTGATATTGCATTGTACGTAAGTACCACAACTTCTTTATCCATTTTTCACTTTCTGCGATATTGAACTTGTACCGTAAACCAGGTTCTTGTAAACAGAGCCGTCCCAACCTATGGGGTGGCTGTGTCTTTTGATTTTAATTTCCCTAAGCTATAGGACCATAAGTGGAAGTGCCCTAGGCTCTGTTGCTTTGTTTTTTAGATGTTTCAGGAAACACCATACACTTCTCCCGAGTGGCTGTTGGCAATTGACATCCCGCCCATCAGCATAACAAGGCTCCCAGTTCTCCATGGCCTTTCCTGCCTTTCTGGATTTTACACTTTTTTCAGATGGCCCTTTTGACCGGGGGGAAGTGAGACTTCATTGTAGTGCAGATTTCCTTTGCAAGCTTGCTTGGTTGGCCAAAAAGGGCGTATGCGTTTTTTCCTGAATATATTCAGGAAAAAACGCATACGCCCTTTTTGGCCAAGTGCATCATTGTGGACGTTCTGCCTCTTTTCCTATGCTTTAAATGCAATTCCAGTCTACCTCCTGAAATCGGTTTCCTGCAATTCTGCCCCGCTTTCAAGTCCTCTTGGCAGCCTTACTTCAGTATATTTTTGGACGATAGCTGTCATTTATAACTCTGCAGGTTTGTGAATTACAGTGCCCCTGAGCTCCTTTCTTCAACTCGCTTTCTCGTGAGCTGGCCGCAACACCGCAGGATGGCTTCAGGCCCTAATCTGGTTCCGGCACGGCACGCTGAGCCTTTGGTTAATTCCTCTTCCTGGTGGGAAATGAGAGTTAAATTTGCCCGTCCAGACACCTCCAGCTAGTCTCTCATTGGTTCTCCCTATTCCTGTACATCTTCCGCAGAAATTGCAAACTGGGCCAAACAGGAGGTTAAAGGCGCTGACTCTCCAAGTCGGGAGAGTGTTAGTAAAGCGTCTGGAATGTTGCACCCGAGTACCAGGGGACGGAAACTGACACATATTGGAACACGTCTCTCGATCACACGGTTGATCATACTCTGGGTTTCACATGCATGTTTTACCTGAAGGAAGAATACCTGAAACCTGGAGAGTTGAGACCCGTGGAATGGGTACCATGCAATATGATTTCAAAGGGTCTTCATTTGCTCACCGAACCTCTCCAGATCTATCACTGCTGCGTTTATGCCCCTGTACACACGCTTGATTCTCTTTCGGAGACATAGCAATCCATAGGTTTTAAGATACTTCCTAGTCAGGTACATTCTTAGGCGTTTAATATGGGGTGTTGAGTCCATTTCCTTGAGCAAGGAGTAGCTCTTGTCTATTCCATACTTGGCTTAAGGAACTTTATCTGTGCTCATTTCAATCTCTGGTTTTATGCAGCACCCCAACTCACCTTTCCCCTTAAGCAAGCATAAGTTGGGTTTCTAAATTTGAGACCCTGTTCTGTTTTGCAATTCAGTTCCTGTGTAGCCAAGTTTACATTCCGTGTATTAGTGATATCTTATGATGTCTTTTTCTGTGTGACTTATTTCAGTTAGAATCATCATACCTGAATCCACTCATTATGCTGCTACGGGCCTGATGACATAGATTTCATTGCTGTGGATATTGCATTGTACGTAAGTACCACAACTTCTTTATCCATTTTTCACTTTCTGCGATATTGAACTTGTACCGTAAACCAGGTTCTTGTAAACAGAGCCGTCCCAACCTATGGGGTGGCTGTGTCTTTTGATTTTAATTTCCCTAAGCTATAGGACCATAAGTGGAAGTGCCCTAGGCTCTGTTGCTTTGTTTTTTAGATGTTTCAGGAAACACCATACACTTCTCCCGAGTGGCTGTTGGCAATTTACATCCCGCCCATCAGCATAACAAGGCTCCCAGTTCTCCATGGCCTTTCCTGCCTTTCTGGATTTTACACTTTTTTCAGATGGCCCTTTTGACTGGGGGGAAGTGAGACTTCATTGTAGTGCAGATTTCCTTTGCAAGCTTGCTTGGTTGGCCAAAAAGGGCGTATGCGTTTTTTCCTGAATATATTCAGGAAAAAACGCATACACCCTATTTGGCCAAGTGCATCATTGTGGACGTTCTGCCTCTTTTCCTATGCTTTAAATGCAATTCCAGTCTTCCTCCTGAAATCGGTTTCCTGCAATTCTGCCCCACTTTAAAGTCCTCTTGGCAGCCTTACTTCAGTATATTTTTGGACGATAGCTGTCATTTATAACTCTGCAGGTTTGTGAATTACAGTGCCCCTGAGCTCCTTTCTTCAACTCGCTTTCTCGTGAGCTGGCCGCAACACCGCAGGATGGCTTCAGGCCCTAATCTGGTTCCGGCACGGCATGCTGAGCCTTTGGTTAATTCCTCTTCCTGGTGGGAAATGAGAGTTAAATTTGCCCGTCCAGACACCTCCAGCTAGTCTCTCATTGGTTCTCCCTATTCCTGTTCATCTTCCGCAGAAATTGCAAACTGGGCCAAACAGGAGGTTAAAGGCGCTGACTCTCCAAGTCGGGAGAGTGTTAGTAAAGCGTCTGGAATGTTGCACCCGAGTACCAGGGGACGAAAACTGAGACATATTTGAACACGTCTCCCGATCACATGGTTGATCATACTCTGGGTTCCACATGCATGTTTTAGCTGAAGGAAGAATACCTTAAACCTGGAGAGTTGAGACCCGTGGAATGGGTACCATGCAATATGACTTCAAAGGGTCTTCATTTGCTCACCGAACTTCTCCAATCCTATCACTGCTGCGTTTATGCCCCTGTACACACGCTTGATTCTCTTTCGGAGACATAGCAATCCATAGGTTTTAAGATACTTCCTAGTCAGGTACATTCTTAGGCGTTTAATATGGGGTGTTGAGTCCATTTCGTTGAGCAAGGAGTAGCTCTTGTCTATTCCATACTTGGCTTAAGGAACTTTATCTGTGCTCATTTCAATCTCTGGTTTTATGCAGCACCCCAACTCACCTTTCCCCTTAAGCAAGCATAAGTTGGTTTTCTAAATTTGAGACCCTGTTCTGTTTTGCAATTCAGTTCCTGTGTAGCCAAGTTTACATTCCGTGTATTAGTGATATCTTATGATGTCTCTTTTTCTGTGTGACTTATTTCAGTTAGAAACATCATACCTGAATCCACTCATTATGCTGCTACGGGCCTGATGACATAGATTTCATTGCTGTGTGATATTGCATTGTACGTAAGTACCACAACTTCTTTATCCATTTTTCACTTTCTGCGATATTGAACTTGTACCGTAAACCAGGTTATTGTAAACAGAGCCGTCCCAACCTATGGGGTGGCTGTGTCTTTTGATTTTAATTTCCCTAAGCTATAGGACCATAAGTGGAAGTGCCCTAGGCTATGTTGCTTTGTTTTTTAGATGTTTCAGGAAACACCATACACTTCTCCCGAGTGGCTGTTGGCAATTGACATCCCGCCCATCAGCATAACAAGGCTCCCAGTTCTCCATGGCCTGTCCTGCCTTTCTGGATTTTACACTTTTTTCAGATGGCCCTTTTGACCGGGGGGAAGTGAGACTTCATTGTAGTGCAGATTTCCTTTGCAAGCTTGCTTGGTTGGCCAAAAAGGGCGTATGCGTTTTTTCCTGAATATATTCAGGAAAAAACGCATACGCCCTTTTTGGCCAAGTGCATCATTGTGGACGTTCTGCCTCTTTTCCTATGCTTTCAATGCAATTCCAGTCTACCTCCTGAAATCGGTTTCCTGCAATTCTGCCCCGCTTTCAAGTCCTCTTGGCAGCCTTACTTCAGTATATTTTTGGACGATAGCTGTCATTTATAACTCTGCAGGTTTGTGAATTACAGTGCCCCTGAGCTCCTTTCTTCAACTCGCTTTCTCGTGAGCTGGCCGCAACACCGCAGGATGGCTTCAGGCCCTAATCTGGTTCCGGCACGGCACGCTGAGCCTTTGGTTAATTCCTCTTCCTGGTGGGAAATGAGAGTTAAATTTGCCCGTCCAGACACCTCCATCTAGTCTGTCATTGGTTCTCCCTATTCCTGTACATCTTCCGCAGAAATTGCAAACTGGGCCAAACAGGAGGTTAAAGGCGCTGACTCTCCAAGTCGGGAGAGTGTTAGTAAAGCGTCTGGAATGTTGCACCCGAGTACCAGGGGACGGAAACTGACACATATTGGAACACGTCTCCCGATCACACGGTTGATCATACTCTGGGTTCCACATGCATGTTTTACCTGAAGGAAGAATACCTGAAACCTGGAGAGTTGAGACCCGTGGAATGGGTACCATGCAATATGATTTCAAAGGGTCTTCATTTGCTCACCGAACCTCTCCAGATCTATCACTGCTGCGTTTATGCCCCTGTACACACGCTTGATTCTCTTTCGGAGACATAGCAATCCATAGGTTTTAAGATACTTCCTAGTCAGGTACATTCTTAGGCGTTTAATATGGGGTGTTGAGTCCATTTCGTTGAGCAAGGAGTAGCTCTTGTCTATTCCATACTTGGCTTAAGGAACTTTATCTGTGCTCATTTCAATCTCTGGTTTTATGCAGCACCCCAACTCACCTTTCCCCTTAAGCAAGCATAAGTTGGTTTAATAAATTTGAGACCCTGTTCTGTTTTGCAATTCAGTTCCTGTGTAGCCAAGTTTACATTCCGTGTATTAGTGATATCTTATGATGTTTCTTTTTCTGTGTGACTTATTTCAGTTAGAATTATCTTACCTGAATCCACTCATTATGCTGCTACGGGCCTGATGACATAGATTTCCTTGCTGAGTGATATTGCATTGTACGTAAGTACCACAACTTCTTTATCCATTTTTCACTTTCTGCGATATTGAACTTGTACCGTAAACCAGGTTCTTGTAAACAGAGCCGTCCCAACCTATGGGGTGGCTGTGTCTTTTGATTTTAATTTCCCTAAGCTATAGGACCATAAGTGGAAGTGCCCTAGGCTCTGTTGCTTTGTTTTTTAGATGTTTCAGGAAACACCATACACTTCTCCCGAGTGGCTGTTGGCAATTGACATCACGCCCATCAGCATAACAAGGCTCCCAGTTCTCCATGGCCTGTCCTGCCTTTCTGGATTTTACACTTTTTTCAGATGGCCCTTTTGACCGGGGGGAAGTGAGACTTCATTGTAGTGCAGATTTCCTTTGCAAGCTTGCTTGGTTGGCCAAAAAGGGCGTATGCGTTTTTTCCTGAATATATTCAGGAAAAAACGCATACACCCTTTTTGGCCAAGTGCATCATTGTGGACGTTCTGCCTCTTTTCCTATGCTTTAAATGCAATTCCAGTCTACCTCCTGAAATCGGTTTCCTGCAATTCTGCCCCGCTTTCAAGTCCTCTTGGCAGCCTTACTTCAGTATATTTTTGGACGATAGCTGTCATTTATAACTCTGCAGGTTTGTGAATTACAGTGCCCCTGAGCTCCTTTCTTCAACTCGCTTTCTCGTGAGCTGGCCGCAACACCACAGGATGGCTTCAGGCCCTAATCTGGTTCCGGCACGGCACGCTGAGCCTTTGGTTAATTCCTCTTCCTGGTGGGAAATGAGAGTTAAATTTGCCCGTCCAGACACCTCCAGCTAGTCTCTCATTGGTTCTCCCTATTCCTGTTCATCTTCCGCAGAAATTGCAAACTGGGCCAAACAGGAGGTTAAAGGCGCTGACTCTCCAAGTCGGGAGAGTGTTAGTAAAGCATCTGGAATGTTGCACCCGAGTACCTGGGGACGAAAACTGAGACATACTTGAAGACGTCTCCCGATCACACGGTTGATCATACTCAGGGTTCCACATGCATGTTTTAGCTGAAGGAAGAATACCTTAAACCTGGAGAGTTGAGACCCGTGGAATGGGTACAATGCAATATGACTTCAAAGGGTCTTCATTTGCTCACCGAACCTCTCCAATCCTATCACTGCCGCGTTTATGCCCCTGTACACTCGCTTGATTCTCTTTCGGAGACATAGCAGTCCATAGGTTTTAAGATACTTCCTAGTCAGGTACACTCTTAGGCGTATAATATGGGGTGTTGAGTCCATTTCGTTGAGCAAGGAATAGCTCTTGTCTATTCCATATTTGGCTTAAGGAACTTTATCTGTGCTCATTTCAATCTCTGGTTTTATGCATTACCCCAACTCACCTTTCCCCTTAAGGAAGCATAAGTTGGTTTTCTAAATTTGAGATCCTGTTCTGTTTTGTAATTCAGTTCCTGTGTAGCCAAGTTTACATTCCGTGTAATAGTGATATCTTATGACGTTTCTCTTTCTGTGTGACTTATTTCAGTTAGAATCATCATACCTGAATCCACTCATTATGCTGCTACGGGCCTGATGACATAGATTTCCTTGCTGAGTTATATTGCATTGTACGTAAGTACCACAACTTCTTTATCCATTTTTCACTTTCTGAGATATTGAACTTCTACCGTAAACCAGGTTCTTGTAAGCAGAGCCGTCCCAACCTTTGGGGTGGCTGTGTCTTTTTGATTTTAATTTCCCTAAGCTATAGGACCATAAGTGGAAGTGCCCTAGGCTCTGTTGCTTTGTTTTTTAGATGTTTCAGGAAACACCATACACTTCTCCCGAGTGGCTGTTGGCAATTTACATCCCGCCCATCAGCATAACAAGGCTCCCAGTTCTCCATGGCCTGTCCTGCCTTTCTGGATTTTACACTTTTTTCAGATGGCCCTTTTGACCGGGGGGAAGTGAGACTTCATTGTAGTGCAGATTTCCTTTGCAAGCTTGCTTGGTTGGCCAAAAAGGGCGTATGCGTTTTTTCCTGAATATATTCAGGAAAAAACGCATACGCCCTATTTGGCCAAGTGCATCATTGTGGACGTTCTGCCTCTTTTCCTATGCTTTCAATGCAATTCCAGTCTACCTCCTGAAATCGGTTTCCTGCAATTCTGCCCCGCTTTCAAGTCCTCTTGGCAGCCTTACTTCAGTATATTTTTGGACGATAGCTGTCATTTATAACTCTGCAGGTTTGTGAATTACAGTGCCCCTGAGCTCCTTTCTTCAACTCGCTTTCTCGTGAGCTGGCCGCAACACCGCAGGATTGCTTCAGGCCCTAATCTGGTTCCGGCACGGCACGCTGAGCCTTTGGTTAATTCCTCTTCCTGGTGGGAAATGAGAGTTAAATTTGCCCGTCCAGACACCTCCAGCTAGTCTGTCATTGGTTCTCCCTATTCCTGTTCATCTTCCGCAGAAATTGCAAACTGGGCCAAACAGGAGGTTAAAGGCACTGACTCTCCAAGTCGGGAGAGTGTTAGTAAAGCATCTGGAATGTTGCACCCGAGTACCAGGGGACGAAAACTGAGACATATTGGAACACGTCTCCCGCTCACATGGTTGATCATACTCTGGGTTCCACATGCATGTTTTAGCTGAAGGAAGAATACCTTAAACCTGGAGAGTTGAGACCCGTGGAATGGGTACCATGCAATATGATTTCAAAGGGTCTTCATTTGCTCACCGAACCTCTCCAGTCCTATCACTGCTGCGTTTATGCCCCTGTACACACGCTTGATTCTCTTTCGGAGACATAGCAATCCATAGGTTTTAAGGTACTTCAAGTCAGGTACATTCTTAGGTGTTTAATATGGGGTGTTGAGTCCATTTCCTTGAGCAAGGAGTAGCTCTTGTCTATTCCATACTTGGCTTAAGGAACTTTATCTGTGCTCATTTCAATCTCTGGTTTTATGCATCACCCCAACTCACCTTTCCCCTTAAGCAAGCATAAGTTGGTTTAATAAATTTGAGACCCTGTTCTGTTTTGCAATTCAGTTCCTGTGTAGCCAAGTTTACATTCCTTGTATTAGTGATATCTTATGATGTTTCTTTTTCTGTGTGACTTATTTCAGTTAGAATCATCATACCTGAATCCACTCATTATGCTGCTACGGGCCTGATGACATAGATTTCATTGCTGTGTGATATTGCATTGTACGTAAGTACCACAACTTCTTTATCCATTTTTCACTTTCTGCGATATTGAACTTGTACCGTAAATGAGTTTCTTGTAAACAGAGCCGTCCCAACTTTTGGGGTGGCTGTGTCTTTTTGATTTTAATTTCCCTAAGCTATAGGACCATAAGTGGAAGTGCCCTAGGCTCTGTTGCTTTGTTTTTTAGATGTTTCAGGAAACACCATACACTTCTCCCGAGTGGCTGTTGGCAATTTACATCCCGCCCATCAGCATAACAAGGCTCCCAGTTCTCCATGGCCTGTCCTGCCTTTCTGGATTTTACACTTTTTTCAGATGGCCCTTTTGACCGGGGGGATGTGAGACTTCATTGTAGGGCAGATTTCCTTTGCAAGCTTGCTTGGTTGGCCAAAAAGGGCGTATGCGTTTTTTCCTGAATATATTCAGGAAAAAACGCATACGCCCTTTTTGGCCAAGTGCATCATTGTGGACGTTCTGCCTCTTTTCCTATGCTTTAAATGCAATTCCAGTCTACCTCCTGAAATCGGTTTCCTGCAATTCTGCCCCGCTTTCAAGTCCTCTTGGCAGCCTTACTTCAGTATATTTTTGGACGATAGCTGTCATTTATAGCTCTGCAGGTTTGTGAATTACAGTTCCCCTGAGCTCCTTTCTTCAACTCGCTTTCTCGTGAGCTGGCCGCAACACCGCAGGATTGCTTCACGCCCTAATCTGGTTCCGGCACGGCATGCTGAGCCTTTGGTTAATTCCTCTTCCTGGTGGGAAATGAGAGTTAAATTTGCCCATTCAGACACCTCCATCTAGTCTGTCATTGGTTCTCCCTATTCCTGTTCATCTTCCGCAGAAATTGCAAACTGGGCCAAACAGGAGGTTAAAGGCACTGACTCTCCAAGTCGGGAGAGTGTTAGTAAAGCGTCTGGAATGTTGCACCCGAGTACCAGGGGACGAAAACTGACACATATTGGAACACGTCTCCCGATCACACGGTTGATCATACTCTGGGTTCCACATGCATGTTTTAGCTGAAGGAAGAATACCTTCAACCTGGAGAGTTGAGACCCGTGGAATGGGTACCATGCAATATGACTTCAAAGGGTCTTCATTTGCTCACCGAACCTCTCCAATCCTATCACTGCTGCGTTTATGCCCCTGCACACACGCTTGATTCTCTTTCAGAGACATAGCAATCCATAGGTTTTAAGATACTTCCTAGTCAGGTATATTCTTAGGTGTTTAATATGGGGTGTTGAATCCATTTCGTTGAGCAAGGAGTAGCTCTTGTCTATTCCATATTTGGCTTAAGGAACTTTATCTGTGCTCATTTCAATCTCTGGTTTTATGCAGCACCCCAACTCACCTTTCCCCTTAAGCAAGCATAAGTTGGGTTTCTAAATTTGAGACCCTGTTCTGTTTTGTAATTCAGTTCCTGTGTAGCCAAGTTTACATTCCGTGTATTAGTGATATCTTATGATGTTTCTTTTTCTGTGTGACTTATTTCAGTTAGAATCATCGTACCTGAATCCACTCATTATGCTTCTACGGGCCTGATGACATAGATTTCATTGCTGAGTGATATTGCATTGTACGTAAGTACCACAACTTCTTTATCCATTTTTCACTTTCTGCGATATTGATCTTGTACCGTAAACGTGGTTCTTGTAAACACAGCTGTGCCAAACATTGGGGTGGCTGTGTCTTTTTGATTTTAATTTCCGTAAGCTAAAGGACCATAAGTGGAAGTGTCCTAGGCTCTGTTGCTTTGTTTTTTAGCTGTTTCAGGAAACACCATACACTTCTCCAGAGTGGCTGTTGGCAATTTACATCCCGCCCATCAGCATAACAAGGCTCCCAGTTCTCCATGGCCTGTCCTGCGTTTCTGGATTTTACACTTTTTTCAGATGGCCCTTTTGACCGCGGGGAAGTGATACTTCATTGTAGTGCAGATTTCCTTTGCAAGCTTGCTTGGTTGGCCAAAAAGGGCGTATGCGTTTTTTCCTGAATATATTCAGGAAAAAACGCATACGCCCTTTTTGGCCAAGTGCATCATTGTGGACGTTCTGCCTCTTTTCCTATGCTTTAAATGCAATTCCAGTCTACCTCCTGAAATCGGTTTCCTGCAATTCTGCCCCGCTTTCAAGTCCTCTTGGCAGCCTTACTTCAGTATATTTTTGGACGATAGCTGTCATTTATAACTCTGCAGGTTTGTGAATTACAGTGCCCCTGAGCTCCTTTCTTCAACTCGCTTTCTCGTGAGCTGGCCGCAACACCACAGGATGGCTTCAGGCCCTAATCTGGTTCCGGCACGGCACGCTGAGCCTTTGGTTAATTCCTCTTCCTGGTGGGAAATGAGAGTTAAATTTGCCCGTCCAGACACCTCCAGCTAGTCTCCATTGGTTCTCCCTATTCCTGTACATCTTCCGCAGAAATTGCAAACTGGGCCAAACAGGAGGTTAAAGGCGCTGACTCTCCAAGTCGGGAGAGTGTTAGTAAAGCGTCTGGAATGTTGCACCCGAGTACCAGGGGACGGAAACTGAGACATATTGGAACACGTCTCCCGCTCACATGGTTGATCATACTCTGGTTTCCACATGCATGTTTTACCTGAAGGAAGAATACCTTAAACCTGGAGAGTTGAGACCCGTGGAATGGGTACCATGCAATATGACTTCAAAGGGTCTTCATTTGCTCACCGAACCTCTCCAGATCTATCACTGCTGCGTTTATGCCCCTGTACACACGCTTGATTGTCTTTCGGAGACATAGCAATCCATAGGTTTTAAGATACTTCGTAGTCAGGTACACTCTTAGGCATTTAATATGGGGTGTTGAGTCCATTTCGTTGAGCAAGGAGTAGCTCTTGTCTATTCCATATTTGGCTTAAGGAACTTTATCTGTGCTCATTTCAATCTCTGGTTTTATGCAGCACACCAACTCACCTTTCCCCTTAAGCAAGCATAAGTTGGTTTTCTAAATTTGAGACCCTGTTCTGTTTTGGAATTCAGTTCCTGTGTAGCCAAGGTTACATTCCGTGTATTAGTGATATCTTATGATGTTTCTTTTCCTGTGTGACTTATTTCAGTTAGAATCATCATACCTGAATCCACTCATTATGCTGCTACGGGCCTGGTGACATAGATTTCATTGCTGAGTGATACTGCATTGTACGTAAGTACCACAACTTCTTTATCCATTTTTCACTTTCTGCGATATTGAACTTGTACCGTAAACCAGGTTCTTGTAAACAGAGCCGTCCCAACCTTTGGGGTGGCTGTGTCTTTTTGATTTTAATTTCCCTAAGCTATAGGACCATAAGTGGAAGTGCCCTAGGCTCTGTTGCTTTGTTTTTTAGATGTTTCAGGAAACACCATACACTTCTCCCGAGTGGCTGTTGGCAATTTACATCCCGCCCATCAGCATAACAAGGCTCCCAGTTCTCCATGGCCTGTCCTGCCTTTCTGGATTTTACACTTTTTTCAGATGGCCCTTTTGACCGCGGGGAAGTGAGACTTCATTGTAGTGCAGATTTCCTTTGCAAGCTTGCTTGGTTGGCCAAAAAGGGCGTATGCATTTTTTCCTGAATATATTCAGGAAAAAACACATACGCCCTTTTTGGCCAAGTGCATCATTGTGGACGTTCTGCCTCTTTTCCTATGCTTTCAATGCAATTCCAGTCTACCTCCTGAAATCGGTTTCCTGCAATTCTGCCCCGCTTTCAAGTCCTCTTGGCAGCCTTACTTCAGTATATTTTTGGACGATAGCTGTCATTTATAACTCTGCAGGTTTGTGAATTACAGTGCCCCTGAGCTCCTTTCTTCAACTCGCTTTCTCGTGAGCTGGCCGCAACACCGCAGGATTGCTTCAGGCCCTAATCTGGTTCCGGCACGGCACGCTGAGCCTTTGGTTAATTCCTCTTCCTGGTGGGAAATGAGAGTTAAATTTGCCCGTCCAGACACCTCCAGCTAGTCTGTCATTGGTTCTCCCTATTCCTGTTCATCTTCCGCAGAAATTGCAAACTGGGCCAAACAGGAGGTTAAAGGCACTGACTCTCCAAGTCGGGAGAGTGTTAGTAAAGCATCTGGAATGTTGCACCCGAGTACCAGGGGACGAAAACTGAGACATATTGGAACACGTCTCCCGCTCACATGGTTGATCATACTCTGGGTTCCACATGCATGTTTTAGCTGAAGGAAGAATACCTTAAACCTGGAGAGTTGAGACCCGTGGAATGGGTACCATGCAATATGATTTCAAAGGGTCTTCATTTGCTCACCGAACCTCTCCAGTCCTATCACTGCTGCGTTTATGCCCCTGTACACACGCTTGATTCTCTTTCGGAGACATAGCAATCCATAGGTTTTAAGGTACTTCAAGTCAGGTACATTCTTAGGTGTTTAATATGGGGTGTTGAGTCCATTTCCTTGAGCAAGGAGTAGCTCTTGTCTATTCCATACTTGGCTTAAGGAACTTTATCTGTGCTCATTTCAATCTCTGGTTTTATGCATCACCCCAACTCACCTTTCCCCTTAAGCAAGCATAAGTTGGTTTAATAAATTTGAGACCCTGTTCTGTTTTGCAATTCAGTTCCTGTGTAGCCAAGTTTACATTCCTTGTATTAGTGATATCTTATGATGTTTCTTTTTCTGTGTGACTTATTTCAGTTAGAATCATCATACCTGAATCCACTCATTATGCTGCTACGGGCCTGATGACATAGATTTCATTGCTGTGTGATATTGCATTGTACGTAAGTACCACAACTTCTTTATCCATTTTTCACTTTCTGCGATATTGAACTTGTACCGTAAATGAGTTTCTTGTAAACAGAGCCGTCCCAACTTTTGGGGTGGCTGTGTCTTTTTGATTTTAATTTCCCTAAGCTATAGGACCATAAGTGGAAGTGCCCTAGGCTCTGTTGCTTTGTTTTTTAGATGTTTCAGGAAACACCATACACTTCTCCCGAGTGGCTGTTGGCAATTTACATCCCGCCCATCAGCATAACAAGGCTCCCAGTTCTCCATGGCCTGTCCTGCCTTTCTGGATTTTACACTTTTTTCAGATGGCCCTTTTGACCGGGGGGATGTGAGACTTCATTGTAGGGCAGATTTCCTTTGCAAGCTTGCTTGGTTGGCCAAAAAGGGCGTATGCGTTTTTTCCTGAATATATTCAGGAAAAAACGCATACGCCCTTTTTGGCCAAGTGCATCATTGTGGACGTTCTGCCTCTTTTCCTATGCTTTAAATGCAATTCCAGTCTACCTCCTGAAATCGGTTTCCTGCAATTCTGCCCCGCTTTCAAGTCCTCTTGGCAGCCTTACTTCAGTATATTTTTGGACGATAGCTGTCATTTATAGCTCTGCAGGTTTGTGAATTACAGTTCCCCTGAGCTCCTTTCTTCAACTCGCTTTCTCGTGAGCTGGCCGCAACACCGCAGGATTGCTTCACGCCCTAATCTGGTTCCGGCACGGCATGCTGAGCCTTTGGTTAATTCCTCTTCCTGGTGGGAAATGAGAGTTAAATTTGCCCATTCAGACACCTCCATCTAGTCTGTCATTGGTTCTCCCTATTCCTGTTCATCTTCCGCAGAAATTGCAAACTGGGCCAAACAGGAGGTTAAAGGCACTGACTCTCCAAGTCGGGAGAGTGTTAGTAAAGCGTCTGGAATGTTGCACCCGAGTACCAGGGGACGAAAACTGACACATATTGGAACACGTCTCCCGATCACACGGTTGATCATACTCTGGGTTCCACATGCATGTTTTAGCTGAAGGAAGAATACCTTCAACCTGGAGAGTTGAGACCCGTGGAATGGGTACCATGCAATATGACTTCAAAGGGTCTTCATTTGCTCACCGAACCTCTCCAATCCTATCACTGCTGCGTTTATGCCCCTGCACACACGCTTGATTCTCTTTCAGAGACATAGCAATCCATAGGTTTTAAGATACTTCCTAGTCAGGTATATTCTTAGGTGTTTAATATGGGGTGTTGAATCCATTTCGTTGAGCAAGGAGTAGCTCTTGTCTATTCCATATTTGGCTTAAGGAACTTTATCTGTGCTCATTTCAATCTCTGGTTTTATGCAGCACCCCAACTCACCTTTCCCCTTAAGCAAGCATAAGTTGGGTTTCTAAATTTGAGACCCTGTTCTGTTTTGTAATTCAGTTCCTGTGTAGCCAAGTTTACATTCCGTGTATTAGTGATATCTTATGATGTTTCTTTTTCTGTGTGACTTATTTCAGTTAGAATCATCGTACCTGAATCCACTCATTATGCTTCTACGGGCCTGATGACATAGATTTCATTGCTGAGTGATATTGCATTGTACGTAAGTACCACAACTTCTTTATCCATTTTTCACTTTCTGCGATATTGATCTTGTACCGTAAACGTGGTTCTTGTAAACACAGCTGTGCCAAACATTGGGGTGGCTGTGTCTTTTTGATTTTAATTTCCGTAAGCTAAAGGACCATAAGTGGAAGTGTCCTAGGCTCTGTTGCTTTGTTTTTTAGCTGTTTCAGGAAACACCATACACTTCTCCAGAGTGGCTGTTGGCAATTTACATCCCGCCCATCAGCATAACAAGGCTCCCAGTTCTCCATGGCCTGTCCTGCCTTTCTGGATTTTACACTTTTTTCAGATGGCCCTTTTGACCGCGGGGAAGTGATACTTCATTGTAGTGCAGATTTCCTTTGCAAGCTTGCTTGGTTGGCCAAAAAGGGCGTATGCGTTTTTTCCTGAATATATTCAGGAAAAAACGCATACGCCCTTTTTGGCCAAGTGCATCATTGTGGACGTTCTGCCTCTTTTCCTATGCTTTAAATGCAATTCCAGTCTACCTCCTGAAATCGGTTTCCTGCAATTCTGCCCCGCTTTCAAGTCCTCTTGGCAGCCTTACTTCAGTATATTTTTGGACGATAGCTGTCATTTATAACTCTGCAGGTTTGTGAATTACAGTGCCCCTGAGCTCCTTTCTTCAACTCGCTTTCTCGTGAGCTGGCCGCAACACCACAGGATGGCTTCAGGCCCTAATCTGGTTCCGGCACGGCACGCTGAGCCTTTGGTTAATTCCTCTTCCTGGTGGGAAATGAGAGTTAAATTTGCCCGTCCAGACACCTCCAGCTAGTCTCCATTGGTTCTCCCTATTCCTGTACATCTTCCGCAGAAATTGCAAACTGGGCCAAACAGGAGGTTAAAGGCGCTGACTCTCCAAGTCGGGAGAGTGTTAGTAAAGCGTCTGGAATGTTGCACCCGAGTACCAGGGGACGGAAACTGAGACATATTGGAACACGTCTCCCGCTCACATGGTTGATCATACTCTGGTTTCCACATGCATGTTTTACCTGAAGGAAGAATACCTTAAACCTGGAGAGTTGAGACCCGTGGAATGGGTACCATGCAATATGACTTCAAAGGGTCTTCATTTGCTCACCGAACCTCTCCAGATCTATCACTGCTGCGTTTATGCCCCTGTACACACGCTTGATTGTCTTTCGGAGACATAGCAATCCATAGGTTTTAAGATACTTCGTAGTCAGGTACACTCTTAGGCATTTAATATGGGGTGTTGAGTCCATTTCGTTGAGCAAGGAGTAGCTCTTGTCTATTCCATATTTGGCTTAAGGAACTTTATCTGTGCTCATTTCAATCTCTGGTTTTATGCAGCACACCAACTCACCTTTCCCCTTAAGCAAGCATAAGTTGGTTTTCTAAATTTGAGACCCTGTTCTGTTTTGGAATTCAGTTCCTGTGTAGCCAAGGTTACATTCCGTGTATTAGTGATATCTTATGATGTTTCTTTTCCTGTGTGACTTATTTCAGTTAGAATCATCATACCTGAATCCACTCATTATGCTGCTACGGGCCTGGTGACATAGATTTCATTGCTGAGTGATACTGCATTGTACGTAAGTACCACAACTTCTTTATCCATTTTTCACTTTCTGCGATATTGAACTTGTACCGTAAACCAGGTTCTTGTAAACAGAGCCGTCCCAACCTTTGGGGTGGCTGTGTCTTTTTGATTTTAATTTCCCTAAGCTATAGGACCATAAGTGGAAGTGCCCTAGGCTCTGTTGCTTTGTTTTTTAGATGTTTCAGGAAACACCATACACTTCTCCCGAGTGGCTGTTGGCAATTTACATCCCGCCCATCAGCATAACAAGGCTCCCAGTTCTCCATGGCCTGTCCTGCCTTTCTGGATTTTACACTTTTTTCAGATGGCCCTTTTGACCGCGGGGAAGTGAGACTTCATTGTAGTGCAGATTTCCTTTGCAAGCTTGCTTGGTTGGCCAAAAAGGGCGTATGCATTTTTTCCTGAATATATTCAGGAAAAAACACATACGCCCTTTTTGGCCAAGTGCATCATTGTGGACGTTCTGCCTCTTTTCCTATGCTTTCAATGCAATTCCAGTCTACCTCCTGAAATCGGTTTCCTGCAATTCTGCCCCGCTTTCAAGTCCTCTTGGCAGCCTTACTTCAGTATATTTTTGGACGATAGCTGTCATTTATAACTCTGCAGTTATGTGAATTACAGTGCCCCTGAGTTCCTTTCTTCAACTCGCTTTCTTGTGAGCTGTCCGCAACACCGCAGGACTGCTTCAAGCCCTAATCTGGTTCCGGCACGGCACGCTGAGCCTTTGGTTAATTCCTCTTCCTGGTGCGAAATGAGAATTAAATTTGCCCATCCAGACACCTCCATCTAGTCTGTCATTGGTTCTCCCTATTCCTGTTCATCTTCCGCAGAAATTGCAAACTGGGCCAAACAGGAGTTTAAAGGCACTGACTCTCCAAGTCGGGAGAGCGTTAGTAAAGCGTCTGGAATGTTGCACCCGAGTACCAGGGGACGAAAACTGAGACATATTGGAACACGTCTCCCGATCACACGGTTGATCATACTCTGGGTTCCACATGCATATTTTAGCTGAAGGAAGAATACCTTAAACCTGGAGAATTGAGACCCGTGGAATGGGTACCATGCAATATGACTTCAAAGGGTCTTCATTTGCTCACCGAACCTCTCCAATCCTATCACTGCTGCGTTTATGCCCCTGCACACACGCTTGATTCTCTTTCGGAGACATAGCAGTCCATAGGTTTTAAGATACTTCCTAGTCAGGTACACTGTTAGGCGTATAATATGGGGTGTTGAATCCATTTCGTTGAGCAAGGAGTAGCTCTTGTCTATTCCATATTTGGCTTAAGGAACTTTGTGCTCATTTCAATCTCTGGTTTTATGCATTACCCCAACTCACCTTTCCCCTTAAGGAAGCATAAGTTGGGTTTCTAAATTTGAGACCCTGTTCTGTTTTGGAATTCAGTTCCTGTGTAGCCAAGTTTACATTCCGTGTATTAGTGATATCTTATGATGTTTCTTTTTCTGTGTGACTTATTTCAGTTAGAATCATCATACCTGAATCCACTCATTATGCTGCTACGGGCCTGATGACATAGATTTCCTTGCTGAGTTATATTGCATTGTACGTAAGTACCACAACTTCTTTATCCATTTTTCACTTTCTGCGATATTGAACTTGTACCGTAAACGTGGTTCTTGTAAACACAGCCGTGCCAAATTTTGGGGTGGCTGTGTCTTTTTGATTTTAATTTCCCTAAGCTATAGGACCATAAGTGGAAGTGCCCTAGGCTCTGTTGCTTTGTTTTTTAGATGTTTCAGGAAACACCATACACTTCTCCCGAGTGGCTGTTGGCAATTTACATCCCGCCCATCAGCATAACAAGGCTCCCAGTTCTCCATGGCCTTTCCTGCCTTTCTGGATTTTACACTTTTTTCAGATGGCCCTTTTGACCGGGGGGAAGTGAGACTTCATTGTAGTGCAGATATCCTTTGCAAGCTTGCTTGGTTGGCCAAAAAGGGCGTATGCGTTTTTTCCTGAATATATTCAGGAAAAAACGCATACGCCCTTTTTGGCCAAGTGCATCATTGTGGACGTTCTGCCTCTTTTCCTATGCTTTAAATGCAATTCCAGTCTACCTCCTGAAATCGGTTTCCTGCAATTCTGCCCCGCTTTCAAGTCCTCTTGGCAGCCTTACTTCAGTATATTTTTGGACGATAGCTGTCATTTATAACTCTGCAGGTTTGTGAATTACAGTGCCCCTGAGCTCCTTTCTTCAACTCGCTTTCTCGTGAGCTGGCCGCAACACCGCAGGATGGCTTCAGGCCCTAATCTGGTTCCGGCACGGCACGCTGAGCCTTTGGTTAATTCCTCTTCCTGGTGGGAAATGAGAGTTAAATTTGCCCGTCCAGACACCTCCATCTAGTCTGTCATTGGTTCTCCCTATTCCTGTACATCTTCCGCAGAAATTGCAAACTGGGCAAAACAGGAGGTTAAAGGCACTGACTCTCCAAGTCGGGAGAGTGTTAGTAAAGCGTCTGGAATGTTGCACCCGAGTACCAGGGGACGGAAACTGACACATATTGGAACACGTCTCCCGATCACACGGTTGATCATACTCTGGGTTCCACATGCATGTTTTACCTGAAGGAAGAATACCTGAAACCTGGAGAGTTGAGACCCGTGGAATGGGTACCATGCAATATGATTTCAAAGGGTCTTCATTTGCTCACCGAACCTCTCCAGATCTATCACTGCTGCGTTTATGCCCCTGTACACACGCTTGATTCTCTTTCGGAGACATAGCAATCCATAGGTTTTAAGATACTTCCTAGTCAGGTACATTCTTAGGCGTTTAATATGGGGTGTTGAGTCCATTTCCTTGAGCAAGGAGTAGCTCTTGTCTATTCCATACTTGGCTTAAGGAACTTTATCTGTGCTCATTTCAATCTCTGGTTTTATGCAGCACCCCAACTCACCTTTCCCCTTAAGCAAGCATAAGTTGGGTTTCTAAATTTGAGACCCTGTTCTGTTTTGCAATTCAGTTCCTGTGTAGCCAAGTTTACATTCCGTGTATTAGTGATATCTTATGATGTTTCTTTTTCTGTGTGACTTATTTCATTTAGAATCATCAAAACTGAATCCACTCATTATGCTGCTACGGGCCTGATGACATAGATTTCATTGCTGAGTGATACTGCATTGTACGTAAGTACCACATCTTCTTTATCCATTTTTCACTTTCTGCGATAGTGAAGTTGTACTGTAAACCAGGTTCTTGTAAACAGAGCCGTCCCAACCTTTGGGGTGGCTGTGTCTTTTTGATTTTAATTTCCCTAAGCTATAGGACCATAAGTGGAAGTGCCCTAGGCTCTGTTGCTTTGTTTTTTAGATGTTTCAGGAAACACCATACACTTCTCCCGAGTGGCTGTTGGCAATTTACATCCCGCCCATCAGCATAACAAGGCTCCCAGTTCTCCATGGCCTGTCCTGCCTTTCTGGATTTTACACTTTTTTCAGATGGCCCTTTTGACCGGGGGGAAGTGAGACTTCATTGTAGTGCAGATTTCCTTTGCAAGCTTGCTTGGTTGGCCAAAAAGGGCGTATGAGTTTTTTCCTGAATATATTCAGGAAAAAACGCATACGCCCTTTTTGGCCAAGTGCATCATTGTGGACGTTCTGCCTCTTTTCCTGTGCTTTAAATGCAATTCCAGTCTACCTCCTGAAATCGGTTTCCTGCAATTCTGCCCCGCTTTCAAGTCCTCTTGGCAGGCTTACTTCAGTATATTTTTGGACGATAGCTGTCATTTATAACTCTGCAGTTATGTGAATTACAGTGCCCCTGAGCTCCTTTCTTCAACTCGCTTTCTCGTGAGCTGGCCACAACACCGCAGGATGGCTTCAGGCCCTAATCTGGTTCCGGCACGGCATGCTGAGCCTTTGGTTAATTCCTCTTCCTGGTGGGAAATGAGAGTTAAATTTGCCCGTCCAGACACCTCCAGCTAGTCTGTCATTGGTTCTCCCTATTCCTGTTCATCTTCCGCAGAAATTGCAAACTGGGCCAAACAGGAGGTTAAAGGCACTGACTCTCCAAGTCGGGAGAGTGTTAGTAAAGCGTCTGGAATGTTGCACCCGAGTACCAGGGGACGAAAACTGACACATATTGGAACACGTCTCCCGATCACACGGTTGATCATACTCTGGGTTCCACATGCATGTTTTAGCTGAAGGAAGAATACCTTCAACCTGGAGAGTTGAGACCCGTGGAATGGGTACCATGCAATATGACTTCAAAGGGTCTTCATTTGCTCACCGAACTTCTCCAGTCCTATCCCTGCTGCGTTTATGCCCCTGTACACACGCTTGATTCTCTTTCGGAGACATAGCAATCCATAGGTTTTAAGATACTTCCTAGTCAGGTACACTCTTAGGCATTTAATATGGGGTGTTGAGTCCATTTCGTTGAGCAAGGAGTAGCTCTTGTCTATTCCATATTTGGCTTAAGGAACTTGATCTGTGCTCAATTCAATCTCTGGTTTTATGCAGCACCCCAACTCACCTTTCCCCTTAAGCAAGCATAAGTTGGGTTTCTAAATTTGAGACCCTGTTCTGTATTGTAATTCAGTTCCGATGTAGCCAAGTTTACATTCCGTGTATTAGTGATATCTTATGATGTTTCTCTTTCTGTGTGACTTATTTCAGTTAGAATCATCATACCTGAATCCACTTATTATGCTGCTACGGGCCTGATGACATAGATTTCCTTGCTGTGTGATATTGCATTGTACGTAAGTACCACAACTTCTTTATCCATTTTTCACTTTCTGCGATATTGAACTTGTACCGTAAATGAGTTTCTTGTAAACAGAGCCGTCCCAACCTTTGGGGTGGCTGTGTCTTTTTGATTTTAATTTCCCTAAACTATAGGACCATAAGTGGAAGTGCCCTAGGCTCTGTTGCTTTGTTTTTTAGATGTTTCAGGAAACACCATACACTTCTCCCGAGTGGCTGTTGGCAATTTACATCCCGCCCATCAGCATAACAAGGCTCCCAGTTCTCCATGGCCTGTCCTGCCTTTCTGGATTTTACACTTTTTTCAGATGGCCCTTTTGACCGGGGGGAAGTGAGATTTCATTGTAGGGCAGATTTCCTTTGCAAGCTTGCTTGGTTGGCCAAAAAGGGCGTATGCGTTTTTTCCTGAATATATTCAGGAAAAAACGCATACGCCCTTTTTGGCCAAGTGCATCATTGTGGACGTTCTGCCTCTTTTCCTATGCTTTAAATGCAATTCCAGTCTACCTCCTGAAATCGGTTTCCTGCAATTCTGCCCCGCTTTCAACTCCTCTTGGCAGCCTTACTTCAGTATATTTTTGGACGATAGCTGTCATTTATAACTCTGCAGGTTTGTAAATTACAGTGCCCCTGAGCTCCTTTCTTCAACTCGCTTTCTCGTGAGCTGGCCGCAACACCGCAGGATGGCTTCAGGCCCTAATCTGGTTCCGGCACGGCACGCTGAGCCTTTGGTTAATTCCTCTTCCTGGTGGGAAATGAGAGTTAAATTTGCCCGTCCAGACACCTCCATCTAGTCTGTCATTGGTTCTCCCTATTCCTGTTCATCTTCCGCAGAAATTGCAAACTGGGACAAACAGGAGGTTAAAGGCACTGACTCTCCAAGTCGGGAGAGTGTTAGTAAAGCGTCTGGAATGTTGCACCCGAGTACCAGGGGACGAAAACTGACACATATTGGAACACGTCTCCCGATCACACGGTTGATCATACTCTGGGTTCCACATGCATGTTTTAGCTGAAGGAAGAATACCTTCAACCTGGAGAGTTGAGACCCGTGGAATGGGTACCATGCAATATGACTTCAAAGGGTCTTCATTTGCTCACCGAACCTCTCCAATCCTATCACTGCTGCGTTTATGCCCCTGTACACACGCTTGATTCTCTTCCGGAGACATAGCAATCCATAGGTTTTAAGATACTTCCTAGTCAGGTACACTCTTAGGCATTTAATATGGGGTGTTGAGTCCATTTCGTTGAGCAAGGAGTAGCTCTTGTCTATTCCATATTTGGCTTAAGGAACTTTATCTGTGCTCATTTCAATCTCTGGTTTTATGCAGCACCCCAACTCACCTTTCCCCTTAAGCAAGCATAAGTTGGGTTTCTAAATTTGAGACCCTGTTCTGTTTTGTAATTCAGTTCCTGTGTAGCCAAGTTTACATTCCGTGTATTAGTGATATCTTATGATGTTTCTTTTTCTGTGTGACTCATTTCAGTTAGAATCATCATACCTGAATCCACTCATTATGCTGCTACGGGCCTGATGACATAGATTTCATTGCTGAGTGATACTGCATTGTACGTAAGTACCACATCTTCTTTATCCATTTTTCACTTTCTGCGATAGTGAACTTGTACTGTAAACCAGGTTCTTGCAAACAGAGCCGTCCCAACCTTTGGGGTGGCTGTGTCTTTTTGATTTTAATTTCCCTAAGCTATAGGACCATAAGTGGAAGTGCCCTAGGCTCTGTTGCTTTGTTTTTTAGATGTTTCAGGAAACACCATACACTTCTCCCGAGTGGCTGTTGGCAATTTACATCCCGCCCATCAGCATAACAAGGCTCCCAGTTCTCCATGGCCTGTCCTGCCTTTCTGGATTTTACACTTTTTTCAGATGGCCCTTTTGACCGGGGGGAAGTGAGACTTCATTGTAGTGCAGATTTCCTTTGCAAGCTTGCTTGGTTGGCCAAAAAGGGCGTATGAGTTTTTTCCTGAATATATTCAGGAAAAAACGCATACGCCCTTTTTGGCCAAGTGCATCATTGTGGACGTTCTGCCTCTTTTCCTATGCTTTAAATGCAATTCCAGTCTACCTCCTGAAATCGGTTTCCTGCAATTCTGCCCCTCTTTCAAGTCCTCTTGGCAGGCTTACTTCAGTATATTTTTGGACGATAGCTGTCATTTATAACTCTGCAGTTACGTGAATTACAGTGCCCCTGAGCTCCTTTCTTCAACTCGCTTTCTCGTGAGCTGGCCGCAACACCGCAGGATGGCTTCAGGCCCTAATCTGGTTCCGGCACGGCATGCTGAGCCTTTGGTTAATTCCTCTTCCTGGTGGGAAATGAGAGTTAAATTTGCCCGTCCAGACACCTCCAGCTAGTCTGTCATTGGTTCTCCCTATTCCTGTTCATCTTCCGCAGAAATTGCAAACTGGGCCAAACAGGAGGTTAAAGGCACTGACTCTCCAAGTCGGGAGAGTGTTAGTAAAGCGTCTGGAATGTTGCACCCGAGTACCAGGGGACGAAAACTGACACATATTGGAACACGTCTCCCGATCACACGGTTGATCATACTCTGGGTTCCACATGCATGTTTTAGCTGAAGGAAGAATACCTTCAACCTGGAGAGTTGAGACCCGTGGAATGGGTACCATGCAATATGACTTCAAAGGGTCTTCATTTGCTCACCGAACTTCTCCAGTCCTATCCCTGCTGCGTTTATGCCCCTGTACACACGCTTGATTCTCTTTCGGAGACATAGCAATCCATAGGTTTTAAGATACTTCCTAGTCAGGTACACTCTTAGGCATTTAATATGGGGTGTTGAGTCCATTTCGTTGAGCAAGGAGTAGCTCTTGTCTATTCCATATTTGGCTTAAGGAACTTGATCTGTGCTCAATTCAATCTCTGGTTTTATGCAGCACCCCAACTCACCTTTCCCCTTAAGCAAGCATAAGTTGGGTTTCTAAATTTGAGACCCTGTTCTGTATTGTAATTCAGTTCCGATGTAGCCAAGTTTACATTCCGTGTATTAGTGATATCTTATGATGTTTCTCTTTCTGTGTGACTTATTTCAGTTAGAATCATCATACCTGAATCCACTTATTATGCTGCTACGGGCCTGATGACATAGATTTCCTTGCTGTGTGATATTGCATTGTACGTAAGTACCACAACTTCTTTATCCATTTTTCACTTTCTGCGATATTGAACTTGTACCGTAAATGAGTTTCTTGTAAACAGAGCCGTCCCAACCTTTGGGGTGGCTCTGTCTTTTTGATTTTAATTTCCCTAAGCTATAGGACCATAAGTGGAAGTGCCCTAGGCTCTGTTGCTTTGTTTTTTAGATGTTTCAGGAAACACCATACACTTCTCCCAAGTGGCTGTTGGCAATTTACATCCCGCCCATCAGCATAACAAGGCTCCCAGTTCTCCATGGCCTGTCCTGCCTTTCTGGATTTCACACTTTTTTCAGATGGCCCTTTTGACCGGGGGGAAGCGAGACTTCATTGTAGTGCAGATTTCCTTTGCAAGCTTGCTTGGTTGGCCAAAAAGGGCGTATGCGTTTTTTCCTGAATATATTCAGGAAAAAACGCATACGCCCTTTTTGGCCAAGTGCATCATTGTGGACGTTCTGCCTCTTTTCCTATGCTTTAAATGCAATTCCAGTCTACCTCCTGAAATCGGTTTCCTGCAATTCTGCCCCGCTTTCAAGTCCTCTTGGCAGCCTTACTTCAGTATATTTTTGGACGATAGCTGTCATTTATAACTCTGCAGGTTTGTGAATTACAGTGACCCTGAGCTCCTTTCTTCAACTCGCTTTCTCGTGAGCTGGCCACAACACCGCAGGATGGCTTCAGGCCCTAATCTGGTTCCGGCACGGCACGCTGAGCCTTTGGTTAATTCCTCTTCCTGGTGGGAAATGAGAGTTAAATTTGCCCGTCCAGACACCTCCAGCTAGTCTCTCATTGGTTCTCCCTATTCCTGTTCATCTTCCGCAGAAATTGCAAACTGGGCCAAACAGGAGGTTAAAGCCGCTGACTCTCCAAGTCGGGAGAGTGTTAGTAAAGCGTCTGGAATGTTGTACCCGAGTACCAGGGGACGAAAACTGAGACATATTGGAACACATCTCCCGATCACACGGTTGATCATACTCTGGGTTCCACATGCATGTTTTAGCTGAAGGAAGAATACCTTAAACCTGGAGAGTTGAGACCCGTGGAATGGGTACCATGCAATATGACTTCAAAGGGTCTTCATTTGCTCACCGAACCTCTCCAATCCTATCACTGCTGCGTTTATGCCCCTGTACACACACTTGATTCTCTTTCAGAGACATAGCAATCCATAGGTTTTAAGATACTTCCTAGTCATTTATATTCTTAGGTGTTTTATATGGGGTGTTGAATCCATTTCGTTGAGCAAGGAGTAGCTCTTGTCTATTCTATATTTGGCTTAAGGAACTTTATCTGTGCTCATTTCAATCTCTGGTTTTATGCAGCACCCCAACTCACCTTTCCCCTTAAGCAAGCATAAGTTGGTTTTCTAAATTTGAGACCCTGTTCTGTTTTGCAATTCAGTTCCTGTGTAGCCAAGTTTACATTCCGTGTATTAGTGATATCTTATGATGTTTCTTTTTCTGTGTGACTTATTTCAGTTAGACTCATCGTACCTGAATCCACTCATTATGCTGCTACGGGCCTGATGACATAGATTTCATTGCTGTGTGATATTGCATTGTACGTAAGTACCACAACTTCTTTATCCATTTTTCACTTTCTGCGATATTGAACTTGTACCGTAAACGTGGTTCTTGTAAACAGAGCCGTGCCAAACTTTGGGGTGGCTGTGTCTTTTTGAGTTTAATTTCCCTAAGCTATAGGACCATAAGTGGAAGTGCCCTAGGCTCTGTTGCTTTGTTTTTTAGATGTTTCAGGAAACACCATACACTTCTCCCGAGTGGCTGTTGGCAATTGACATCCCGCCCATAGGCATAACAAGGCTCCCAGTTCTCCATGGCCTGTCCTGCCTTTCTGGATTTTACACTTTTTTCAGATGGCCCTTTTGACCGGGGGGAAGTGAGACTTCATTGTAGTGCAGATTTCCTTTGCAAGCTTGCTTGGTTGGCCAAAAAGGGCGTATGCGTTTTTTCCTGAATATATTCAGGAAAAAACGCATACGCCCTTTTTGGCCAAGTGCATCATTGTGGCCGTTCTGCCTCTTTTCCTATGCTTTCAATGCAATTCCAGTCTACCTCCTGAAATCGGTTTCCTGCAATTCTGCCCCGCTTTCAAGTCCTCTTGGCAGCCTTACTTCAGTATATTTTTGGACGATAGCTGTCATTTATAACTCTGCAGGTTTGTGAATTACAGTGCCCCTGAGCTCCTTTCTTCAACTCGCTTTCTCGTGAGCTGGCCGCAACACCGCAGGATTGCTTCAAGCCCTAATCTGGTTCCGGCACAGCACGCTGAGCGTTTGGTTAATTCCTCTTCCTGGTGGGAAATGAGAGTTAAATTTGCCCGTCCAGACACCTCCAGCTAGTCTCTCATTGGTTCTCCCTATTCCTGTTCATCTTCCGCAGAAATTGCAAACTGGGCCAAACAGGAGGTTAAAGGCACTGACTCTCCAAGTCGGGAGAGTGTTAGTAAAGCATCTGGAATGTTGCACCCGAGTACCTGGGGACGAAAACTGAGACATACTTGAAGACGTCTCCCGATCACACGGTTGATCATACTCTGGGTTCCACATGCATGTTTTAGCTGAAGGAAGAATACCTTAAACCTGGAGAGTTGAGACCCGTGGAATGGGTACAATGCAATATGACTTCAAAGGGTCTTCATTTGCTCACCGAACCTCTCCAATCCTATCACTGCTGCGTTTATGCCCCTGTACACTCGCTTGATTCTCTTTCGGAGACATAGCAGTCCATAGGTTTTAAGATATTTCCTAGTCAGGTACATTCTTAGGCGTATAATATGGGGTGTTGAGTCCATTTCGTTGAGCAAGGAATAGCTCTTGTCTATTCCATATTTGGCTTAAGGAACTTTATCTGTGCTCATTTCAATCTCTGGTTTTATGCATTACCCCAACTCACCTTTCCCCTTAAGGAAGCATAAGTTGGTTTTCTAAATTTGAGACCCTGTTCTGTTTTGTAATTCAGTTCCTGTGTAGCCAAGTTTACATTCCGTGTATTAGTGATATCTTATGATGTTTCTCTTTCTGTGTGACTTATTTCAGTTAGAATCATCATACCTGAATCCACTTATTATGCTGCTACGGGCCTGATGACATAGATTTCCTTGCTGTGTGATATTGCATTGTATGTAAGTACCACAACTTCTTTATCCATTTTTCACTTTCTGCGATATTGAACTTGTACCGTAAACCAGGTTCTTGTAAACAGAGCCGTCCCAACCTTTGGGGTGGCTCTGTCTTTTTGATTTTAATTTCCCTAAGCTATAGGACCATAAGTGGAAGTGCCCTAGGCTCTGTTGCTTTGTTTTTTAGATGTTTCAGGAAACACCATACACTTCTCCCAAGTGGCTGTTGGCAATTTACATCCCGCCCATCAGCATAACAAGGCTCCCAGTTCTCCATGGCCTGTCCTGCCTTTCTGGATTTCACACTTTTTTCAGATGGCCCTTTTGACCAGGGGGAAGAGAGACTTCATTGTAGTGCAGATTTCCTTTGCAAGCTTGCTTGGTTGGCCAAAAAGGGCGTATGCGTTTTTTCCTGAATATATTCAGGAAAAAACGCATATGCCCTTTTTGGCCAAGTGCATCATTGTGGACGTTCTGCCTCTTTTCCTATGCTTTAAATGCAATTCCAGTCTACCTCCTGAAATCGGTTTCCTGCAATTCTGCCCCGCTTTCAAGTCCTCTTGGCAGCCTTACTTCAGTATATTTTTGGACGATAACTGTCATTTATAACTCTGCAGGTTTGTGAATTACAGTGGCCCTGAGCTCCTTTCTTCAACTCGCTTTCTCGTGAGCTGGCCACAACACCGCAGGATGGCTTCAGGCCCTAATCTGGTTCCGGCACGGCACGCTGAGCCTTTGGTTAATTCCTCTTCCTCGTGGGAAATGAGAGTTAAATTTGCCCGTCCAGACACCTCCAGCTAGTCTCTCATTGGTTCTCCCTATTCCTGTTCATCTTCCGCAGAAATTGCAAACTGGGCCAAACAGGAGGTTAAAGCCGCTGACTCTCCAAGTCGGGAGAGTGTTAGTAAAGCGTCTGGAATGTTGTACCCGAGTACCAGGGGACGAAAACTGAGACATATTGGAACACATCTCCCGATCACACGGTTGATCATACTCTGGGTTCCACATGCATGTTTTAGCTGAAGGAAGAATACCTTAAACCTGGAGAGTTGAGACCCGTGGAATGGGTACCATGCAATATGACTTCAAAGGGTCTTCATTTGCTCACCGAACCTCTCCAATCCTATCACTGCTGCGTTTATGCCCCTGTACACACGCTTGATTCTCTTTCGGAGACATAGCAATCCATAGGTTTTAAGATACTTCCTAGTCAGGTATATTCTTAGGTGTTTAATATGGGGTGTTGAATCCATTTCGTTGAGCAAGGAGTAGCTCTTGTCTATTCCATATTTGGCTTAAGGAAATTTATCTGTGCTCATTTCAATCTCTGGTTTTATGCAGCACCCCAACTCACCTTTCCCCTTAAGCAAGCATAAGTTGGTTTTCTAAATTTGAGACCATGTTCTGTTTTGTAATTCAGATCCTGTGTAGCCAAGTTTACATTCCGTGTATTAGTGATATCTTATGATGTTTCTTTTTCTGTGAGACTTATTTCTGTTAGAATCATCGTACCTGAATCCACTCATTATGCTGCTACGGGCCTGATGACATAGATTTCCTTGCTGAGTGATATTGCATTGTACGTAAGTACCACAACTTCTTTATCCATTTTTCACTTTCTGCGATATTGAACTTGTACCGTAAACCAGGTTCTTGTAAACAGAGCCGTCCCAACCTTTGGGGTGGCTGTGTCTTTTTGATTTTAATTTCCCTAAGCTATAGGACCATAAGTGGAAGTGCCCTAGGCTCTGTTGCTTTGTTTTTTAGATGTTTCAGGAAACACCATACACTTCTCCCGAGTGGCTGTTGGCAATTTACATCCCGCCCATCAGCATAACAAGGCTCCCAGTTCTCCATGGCCTTTCCTGCCTTTCTGGATTTTACACTTTTTTCAGATGGCCCTTTTGACCGGGGGGAAGTGAGACTTCATTGTAGTGCAGATTTCCTTTGCAAGCTTGCTTGGTTGGCCAAAAAGGGCGTATGCGTTTTTTCCTGAATATATTCAGGAAAAAACGCATACGCCCTTTTTGGCCAAGTGCATCATTGTGGCCGTTCTGCCTCTTTTCCTATGCTTTCAATGCAATTCCAGTCTACCTCCTGAAATCGGTTTCCTGCAATTCTGCCCCGCTTTCAAGTCCTCTTGGCAGCCTTACTTCAGTATATTTTTGGACGATAGCTGTCATTTATAACTCTGCAGGTTTGTGAATTACAGTGCCCCTGAGCTCCTTTCTTCAACTCGCTTTCTCGTGAGCTGGCCGCAACACCGCAGGATTGCTTCAGGCCCTAATCTGGTTCCGGCACGGCACGCTGAGCGTTTGGTTAATTCCTCTTCCTGGTGGGAAATGAGAGTTAAATTTGCCCGTCCAGACACCTCCAGCTAGTCTGTCATTGGTTCTCCCTATTCCTGTTCATCTTCCGCAGAAATTGCAAACTGGGCCAAACAGGAGGTTAAAGGCACTGACTCTCCAAGTCGGGAGAGTGTTAGTAAAGCATCTGGAATGTTGCACCCGAGTACCTGGGAACGAAAACTGAGACATACTTGAAGACGTCTCCCGATCACACGGTTGATCATACTCTGGGTTCCACATGCATGTTTTAGCTGAAGGAAGAATACCTTAAACCTGGAGAGTTGAGACCCGTGGAATGGGTACAATGCAATATGACTTCAAAGGGTCTTCATTTGCTCACCGAACCTCTCCAATCCTATCACTGCTGCGTTTATGCCCCTGTACACTCGCTTGATTCTCTTTCGGAGACATAGCAGTCCATAGGTTTTAAGATATTTCCTAGTCAGGTACATTCTTAGGCGTATAATATGGGGTGTTGAGTCCATATCGTTGAGCAAGGAATAGCTCTTGTCTATTCCATATTTGGCTTAAGGAACCTTATCTGTGCTCATTTCAATCTCTGGTTTTATGCATTACCCCAACTCACCTTTCCCCTTAAGGAAGCATAAGTTGGTTTTCTAAATTTGAGACCCTGTTCTGTTTTGTAATTCAGTTCCTGTGTAGCCAAGTTTACATTCCGTGTAATAGTGATATCTTATGATGTTTCTCTTTCTGTGTGACTTATTTCAGTTAGAATCATCATACCTGAATCCACTCATTATGCTGCTACGGGCCTGATGACGTAGATTTCCTTGCTGAGTTATATTGCATTGTACGTAAGTACCACAACTTCTTTATCCATTTTTCACTTTCTGAGATATTGAACTTGTACCGTAAACCAGGTTCTTGTAAACAGAGCCGTCCCAACCTTTGGGGTGGCTGTGTCTTTTTGATTTTAATTTCCCTAAGCTATAGGACCATAAGTGGAAGTGCCCTAGGCTCTGTTGCTTTGTTTTTTAGATGTTTCAGGAAACACCATACACTTCTCCCGAGTGGCTGTTGGCAATTTACATCCCGCCCATCAGCATAACAAGGCTCCCAGTTCTCCATGGCCTTTCCTGCCTTTCTGGATTTTACACTTTTTTCAGATGGCCCTTTTGACCGGGGGGAAGTGAGACTTCATTGTAGGGCAGATTTCCTTTGCAAGCTTGCTTGGTTGGCCAAAAAGGGCGTATGCGTTTTTTCCTGAATATATTCAGGAAAAAACGCATACGCCCTTTTTGGCCAAGTGCATCATTGTGGACGTTCTGCCTCTTTTCCTATGCTTTAAATGCAATTCCAGTCTACCTCCTGAAATCGGTTTCCTGCAATTCTGCCCCGCTTTCAAGTCCTCTTGGCAGCCTTACTTCAGTATATTTTTGGACGATAGCTGTCATTTATAACTCTGCAGGTTTGTGAATTACAGTGCCCCTGAGCTCCTTTCTTCAACTCGCTTTCTCGTGAGCTGGCCGCAACACCGCAGGATTGCTTCAGGCCCTAATCTGGTTCCGGCACGGCACGCTGAGCGTTTGGTTAATTCCTCTTCCTGGTGGGAAATGAGAGTTAAATTTGCCCGTCCAGACACCTCCAGCTAGTCTGTCATTGGTTCTCCCTATTCCTGTTCATCTTCCGCAGAAATTGCAAACTGGGCCAAACAGGAGGTTAAAGGCACTGACTCTCCAAGTCGGGAGAGTGTTAGTAAAGCATCTGGAATGTTGCACCCGAGTACCAGGGGACGAAAACTGAGACATATTGGAACACGTCTCCCGCTCACATGGTTGATCATACTCTGGGTTCCACATGCATGTTTTAGCTGAAGGAAGAATACCTTAAACCTGGAGAGTTGAGACCCGTGGAATGGGTACCATGCAATATGATTTCAAAGGGTCTTCATTTGCTCACCGAACCTCTCCAGTCCTATCACTGCTGCGTTTATGCCCCTGTACACACGCTTGATTCTCTTTCGGAGACATAGCAATCCATAGGTTTTAAGGTACTTCCTAGTCAGGTACATTCTTAGGCGTTTAATATGGGGTGTTGAGTCCATTTCCTTGAGCAAGGAGTAGCTCTTGTCTATTCCATACTTGGCTTAAGGAACTTTATCTGTGCTCATTTCAATCTCTGGTTTTATGCATCACCCCAACTCACCTTTCCCCTTAAGCAAGCATAAGTTGGTTTAATAAATTTGAGACCCTGTTCTGTTTTGCAATTCAGTTCCTGTGTAGCCAAGTTTACATTCCGTGTATTAGTGATATCTTATGATGTTTCTTTTTCTGTGTGACTTATTTCAGTTAAAATCATCATACCTGAATCCACTCATTATGCTGCTACGGGCCTGATGACATAGATTTCATTGCTGTGTGATATTGCATTGTACGTAAGTACCACAACTTCTTTATCCATTTTTCACTTTCTGCGATATTGAACTTGTACCGTAAATGAGTTTCTTGTAAACAGAGCCGTCCCAACTTTTGGGGTGGCTGTGTCTTTTTGATTTTAATTTCCCTAAGCTATAGGACCATAAGTGGAAGTGCCCTAGGCTCTGTTGCTTTGTTTTTTAGATGTTTCAGGAAACACCATACACTTCTCCCGAGTGGCTGTTGGCAATTTACATCCCGCCCATCAGCATAACAAGGCTCCCAGTTCTCCATGGCCTGTCCTGCCTTTCTGGATTTTACACTTTTTTCAGATGGCCCTTTTGACCGGGGGGATGTGAGACTTCATTGTAGGGCAGATTTCCTTTGCAAGCTTGCTTGGTTGGCCAAAAAGGGCGTATGCGTTTTTTCCTGAATATATTCAGGAAAAAACGCATACGCCCTTTTTGGCCAAGTGCATCATTGTGGACGTTCTGCCTCTTTTCCTATGCTTTAAATGCAATTCCAGTCTACGTCCTGAAATCGGTTTCCTGCAATTCTGCCCCGCTTTCAAGTCCTCTTGGCAGCCTTACTTCAGTATATTTTTGGACGATAACTGTCATTTATAACTCTGCAGTTATGTGAATTACAGTGCCCCTGAGCTCCTTTCTTCAACTCGCTTTCTCGTGAGCTGGCCGCAACACCGCAGGATGGCTTCAGGCCCTAATCTGATTCCGGCACGGCATGCTGAGCCTTTGGTTAATTCCTCTTCCTGGTGGGAAATGAGAGTTAAATTTGCCCATCCAGACACCTCCATCTAGTCTGTCATTGGTTCTCCCTATTCCTGTTCATCTTCCGCAGAAATTGCAAACTGGGCCAAACAGGAGGTTAAAGGCACTGACTCTCCAAGTCGGGAGAGTGTTAGTAAAGCGTCTGGAATGTTGCACCCGAGTACCAGGGGACGAAAACTGAGACATATTGGAACACGTCTCCCGATCACACAGTTGATCATACTCTGGGTTCCACATGCATGTTTTAGCTGAAGGAAGAATACCTTAAACCTGGAGAGTTGAGACCCGTGGAATGGGTACCATGCAATATGACTTCAAAGGGTCTTCATTTGCTCACCAAACCTCTCCAATCCTATCACTGCTGCGTTTATGCCCCTGCACACACGCTTGATTCTCTTTCGGAGACATAGCAATCCATAGGTTTTAAGATACTTCCTAGTCAGGTACACACTTAGGCATTTAATATGAGGTGTTGAGTCCATTTTGTTGAGCAAGGAGTAGCTCTTGTCTATTCCATATTTGGCTTAAGGAACTTTATCTGTGCTCATTTCAATCTCTGGTTTTATGCAGCACCCCAACTCACCTTTCCCCTTAAGCAAGCATAAGTTGGGTTTCTAAATTTGAGACCCTGTTCTGTTTTGTAATTCAGTTCCTGTGTAGCCAAGTTTACATTCCGTGTATTAGTGATATCTTATGATGTTTCTTTTTCTGTGTGACTTATTTCAGTTAGAATCATCATACCTGAATCCACTCACTATGCTGCTACGGGCCTGATGAGATAGATTTCATTGCTGAGTGATACTGCATATTACGTAAGTCCCACAACTTCTTTATCCTTTTTTCACTTTCTGCGATATTGAACTTGTACCGTAAACCAAGTTCTTGTAAACAGAGCCGTCCCAACCTTTGGGGTGGCTGTGTCTTTTGATTTTAATTTCCCTAAGCTATAGGACCATAAGTGGAAGTGCCCTAGGCTCTGTTGCTTTGTTTTTTAGATGTTTCAGGAAACACCATACACTTCTCCCAAGTGGCTGTTGGCAATTTACATCCCGCCCATCAGCATAACAAGGCTCCCAGTTCTCCATGGCCTGTCCTGCCTTTCTGGATTTTACACTTTTTTCAGATGGCCCTTTTGACCGGGGGGAAGCGAGACTTCATTGTAGTGCAGATTTCCTTTGCAAGCTTGCTTGGTTGGCCAAAAAGGGCGTATGCGTTTTTTCCTGAATATATTCAGGAAAAAACGCATATGCCCTTTTTGGCCAAGTGCATCATTGTGGACGTTCTGCCTCTTTTCCTATGCTTTAAATGCAATTCCAGTCTACCTCCTGAAATCGGTTTCCTGCAATTCTGCCCCGCTTTCAAGTCCTCTTGGCAGCCTTACTTCAGTATATTTTTGGACGATAGCTGTCATTTATAACTCTGCAGGTTTGTGAATTACAGTGGCCCTGAGCTCCTTTCTTCAGCTCGCTTTCTCGTGAGCTGGCCACAACACCGCAGGATGGCTTCAGGCCCTAATCTGGTTCCGGCACGGCACGCTGAGCCTTTGGTTAATTCCTCTTCCTGGTGGGAAATGAGAGTTAAATTTGCCCGTCCAGACACCTCCAGCTAGTCTCTCATTGGTTCTCCCTATTCCTGTTCATCTTCCGCAGAAATTGCAAACTGGGCCAAACAGGAGGTTAAAGCCGCTGACTCTCCAAGTCGGGAGAGTGTTAGTAAAGCGTCTGGAATGTTGTACCCGAGTACCAGGGGACGAAAACTGAGACATATTGGAACACATCTCCCGATCACACGGTTGATCATACTCTGGGTTCCACATGCATGTTTTAGCTGAAGGAAGAATACCTTAAACCTGGAGAGTTGAGACCCGTGGAATGGGTACCATGCAATATGACTTCAAAGGGTCTTCATTTGCTCACCGAACCTCTCCAATCCTATCACTGCTGCGTTTATGCCCCTGTACACACACTTGATTCTCTTTCAGAGACATAGCAATCCATAGGTTTTAAGATACTTCCTAGTCATTTATATTCTTAGGTGTTTTATATGGGGTGTTGAATCCATTTCGTTGAGCAAGGAGTAGCTCTTGTCTATTCTATATTTGGCTTAAGGAACTTTATCTGTGCTCATTTCAATCTCTGGTTTTATGCAGCACCCCAACTCACCTTTCCCCTTAAGCAAGCATAAGTTGGTTTTCTAAATTTGAGACCCTGTTCTGTTTTGTAATTCAGTTCCTGTGTAGCCAAGTTTACATTCCGTGTATTAGTGATATCTTATGATGTTTCTTTTTCTGTGTGACTTATTTCAGTTAGAATCATCGTACCTGAATCCACTCATTATGCTGCTACGGGCCTGATGACATAGATTTCATTGCTGTGTGATATTGCATTGTACGTAAGTACCACAACTTCTTTATCCATTTTTCACTTTCTGCGATATTGAACTTGTACCGTAAACGTGGTTCTTGTAAACAGAGCCGTGCCAAACTTTGGGGTGGCTGTGTCTTTTTGAGTTTAATTTCCCTAAGCTATAGGACCATAAGTGGAAGTGCCCTAGGCTCTGTTGCTTTGTTTTTTAGATGTTTCAGGAAACACCATACACTTCTCCCGAGTGGCTGTTGGCAATTGACATCCCGCCCATAGGCATAACAAGGCTCCCAGTTCTCCATGGCCTGTCCTGCCTTTCTGGATTTTACACTTTTTTCAGATGGCCCTTTTGACCGGGGGGAAGTGAGACTTCATTGTAGTGCAGATTTCCTTTGCAAGCTTGCTTGGTTGGCCAAAAAGGGCGTATGCGTTTTTTCCTGAATATATTCAGGAAAAAACGCATACGCCCTTTTTGGCCAAGTGCATCATTGTGGCCGTTCTGCCTCTTTTCCTATGCTTTCAATGCAATTCCAGTCTACCTCCTGAAATCGGTTTCCTGCAATTCTGCCCCGCTTTCAAGTCCTCTTGGCAGCCTTACTTCAGTATATTTTTGGACGATAGCTGTCATTTATAACTCTGCAGGTTTGTGAATTACAGTGCCCCTGAGCTCCTTTCTTCAACTCGCTTTCTCGTGAGCTGGCCGCAACACCGCAGGATTGCTTCAAGCCCTAATCTGGTTCCGGCACGGCACGCTGAGCGTTTGGTTAATTCCTCTTCCTGGTGGGAAATGAGAGTTAAATTTGCCCGTCCAGACACCTCCAGCTAGTCTCTCATTGGTTCTCCCTATTCCTGTTCATCTTCCGCAGAAATTGCAAACTGGGCCAAACAGGAGGTTAAAGGCACTGACTCTCCAAGTCGGGAGAGTGTTAGTAAAGCATCTGGAATGTTGCACCCGAGTACCTGGGGACGAAAACTGAGACATACTTGAAGACGTCTCCCGATCACACGGTTGATCATACTCTGGGTTCCACATGCATGTTTTAGCTGAAGGAAGAATACCTTAAACCTGGAGAGTTGAGACCCGTGGAATGGGTACAATGCAATATGACTTCAAAGGGTCTTCATTTGCTCACCGAACCTCTCCAATCCTATCACTGCTGCGTTTATGCCCCTGTACACACACTTGATTCTCTTTCAGAGACATAGCAATCCATAGGTTTTAAGATACTTCCTAGTCAGGTACACTCTTAGGCATTTAATATGGGGTGTTGAGTCCATTTCGTTGAGCAAGGAATAGCTCTTGTCTATTCCATATTTGGCTTAAGGAACTTTATCTGTGCTCATTTCAATCTCTGGTTTTATGCATTACCCCAACTCACCTTTCCCCTTAAGGAAGCATAAGTTGGTTTTCTAAATTTGAGACCCTGTTCTGTTTTGTAATTCAGTTCCTGTGTAGCCAAGTTTACATTCCGTGTATTAGTGATATCTTATGATGTTTCTCTTTCTGTGTGACTTATTTCAGTTAGAATCATCATACCTGAATCCACTTATTATGCTGCTACGGGCCTGATGACATAGATTTCCTTGCTGTGTGATATTGCATTGTATGTAAGTACCACAACTTCTTTATCCATTTTTCACTTTCTGCGATATTGAACTTGTACCGTAAACCAGGTTCTTGTAAACAGAGCCGTCCCAACCTTTGGGGTGGCTGTGTCTTTTTGATTTTAATTTCCCTAAGCTATAGGACCATAAGTGGAAGTGCCCTAGGCTCTGTTGCTTTGTTTTTTAGATGTTTCAGGAAACACCATACACTTCTGCCAAGTGGCTGTTGGCAATTTACATCCCGCCCATCAGCATAACAAGGCTCCCAGTTCTCCATGGCCTGTCCTGCCTTTCTGGATTTCACACTTTTTTCAGATGGCCCTTTTGACCAGGGGGAAGCGAGACTTCATTGTAGTGCAGATTTCCTTTGCAAGCTTGCTTGGTTGGCCAAAAAGGGCGTATGCGTTTTTTCCTGAATATATTCAGGAAAAAACGCATATGCCCTTTTTGGCCAAGTGCATCATTGTGGACGTTCTGCCTCTTTTCCTATGCTTTAAATGCAATTCCAGTCTACCTCCTGAAATCGGTTTCCTGCAATTCTGCCCCGCTTTCAAGTCCTCTTGGCAGCCTTACTTCAGTATATTTTTGGACGATAACTGTCATTTATAACTCTGCAGGTTTGTGAATTACAGTGGCCCTGAGCTCCTTTCTTCAACTCGCTTTCTCGTGAGCTGGCCACAACACCGCAGGATGGCTTCAGGCCCTAATCTGGTTCCGGCACGGCACGCTGAGCCTTTGGTTAATTCCTCTTCCTCGTGGGAAATGAGAGTTAAATTTGCCCGTCCAGACACCTCCAGCTAGTCTCTCATTGGTTCTCCCTATTCCTGTTCATCTTCCGCAGAAATTGCAAACTTGGCCAAACAGGAGGTTAAAGCCGCTGACTCTCCAAGTCGGGAGAGTGTTAGTAAAGCGTCTGGAATGTTGTACCCGAGTACCAGGGGACGAAAACTGAGACATATTGGAACACATCTCCCGATCACACGGTTGATCATACTCTGGGTTCCACATGCATGTTTTAGCTGAAGGAAGAATACCTTAAACCTGGAGAGTTGAGACCCGTGGAATGGGTACCATGCAATATGACTTCAAAGGGTCTTCATTTGCTCACCGAACCTCTCCAATCCTATCACTGCTGCGTTTATGCCCCTGTACACACGCTTGATTCTCTTTCGGAGACATAGCAATCCATAGGTTTTAAGATACTTCCTAGTCAGGTATATTCTTAGGTGTTTAATATGGGGTGTTGAATCCATTTCGTTGAGCAAGGAGAAGCTCTTGTCTATTCCATATTTGGCTTAAGGAAATTTATCTGTGCTCATTTCAATCTCTGGTTTTATGCAGCACCCCAACTCACCTTTCCCCTTAAGCAAGCATAAGTTGGTTTTCTAAATTTGAGACCATGTTCTGTTTTGTAATTCAGATCCTGTGTAGCCAAGTTTACATTCCGTGTATTAGTGATATCTTATGATGTTTCTTTTTCTGTGAGACTTATTTCTGTTAGAATCATCGTACCTGAATCCACTCATTATGCTGCTACGGGCCTGATGACATAGATTTCCTTGCTGAGTGATATTGCATTGTACGTAAGTACCACAACTTCTTTATCCATTTTTCACTTTCTGCGATATTGAACTTGTACCGTAAACCAGGTTCTTGTAAACAGAGCCGTCCCAACCTTTGGGGTGGCTGTGTCTTTTTGATTTTAATTTCCCTAAGCTATAGGACCATAAGTGGAAGTGCCCTAGGCTCTGTTGCTTTGTTTTTTAGATGTTTCAGGAAACACCATACACTTCTCCCGAGTGGCTGTTGGCAATTTACATCCCGCCCATCAGCATAACAAGGCTCCCAGTTCTCCATGGCCTTTCCTGCCTTTCTGGATTTTACACTTTTTTCAGATGGCCCTTTTGACCGGGGGGAAGTGAGACTTCATTGTAGTGCAGATTTCCTTTGCAAGCTTGCTTGGTTGGCCAAAAAGGGCGTATGCGTTTTTTCCTGAATATATTCAGGAAAAAACGCATACGCCCTTTTTGGCCAAGTGCATCATTGTGGACGTTCTGCCTCTTTTCCTATGCTTTCAATGCAATTCCAGTCTACCTCCTGAAATCGGTTTCCTGCAATTCTGCCCCGCTTTCAAGTCCTCTTGGCAGCCTTACTTCAGTATATTTTTGGACGATAGCTGTCATTTATAACTCTGCAGGTTTGTGAATTACAGTGGCCCTGAGCTCCTTTCTTCAACTCGCTTTCTCGTGAGCTGGCCGCAACACCGCAGGATTGCTTCAGGCCCTAATCTGGTTCCGGCACGGCACGCTGAGCGTTTGGTTAATTCCTCTTCCTGGTGGGAAATGAGAGTTAAATTTGCCCGTCCAGACACCTCCAGCTAGTCTGTCATTGGTTCTCCCTATTCCTGTTCATCTTCCGCAGAAATTGCAAACTGGGCCAAACAGGAGGTTAAAGGCACTGACTCTCCAAGTCGGGAGAGTGTTAGTAAAGCATCTGGAATGTTGCACCCGAGTACCTGGGAACGAAAACTGAGACATACTTGAAGACGTCTCCCGATCACACGGTTGATCATACTCTGGGTTCCACATGCATGTTTTAGCTGAAGGAAGAATACCTTAAACCTGGAGAGTTGAGACCCGTGGAATGGGTACCATGCAATATGACTTCAAAGGGTCTTCATTTGCTCACCAAACCTCTCCAATCCTATCACTGCTGCGTTTATGCCCCTGCACACATGCTTGATTCTCTTTCGGAGACATAGCAATCCATAGGTTTTAAGATACTTCCTAGTCAGGTACACACTTAGGCATTTAATATGAGGTGTTGAGTCCATTTAGTTGAGCAAGGAGTAGCTCTTGTCTATTCCATATTTGGCTTAAGGAACTTTATCTGTGCTCATTTCAATCTCTGGTTTTATGCAGCACCCCAACTCACCTTTCCCCTTAAGCAAGCATAAGTTGGGTTTCTAAATTTGAGACCCTGTTCTGTTTTGTAATTCAGTTCCTGTGTAGCCAAGTTTACATTCCGTGTATTAGTGATATCTTATGATGTTTCTTTTTCTGTGTGACTTATTTCAGTTAGAATCATCATACCTGAATCCACTCATTATGCTGCTACGGGCCTGATGACATAGATTTCCTTGCTGAGTGATATTGCATTGTACGTAAGTACCACAACTTCTTTATCCATTTTTCACTTTCTGCGATATTGAACTTGTACCGTAAACCAGGTTCTTGTAAACAGAGCCGTCCCAACTTTTGGGGTGGCTGTGTCTTTTGATTTTAATTTCCCTAAGCTATAGGACCATAAGTGGAAGTGCCCTAGGCTCTGTTGCTTTGTTTTTTAGATGTTTCAGGAAACACCATACACTTCTCCCGAGTGGCTGTTGGCAATTTACATCCCGCCCATCAGCATAACAAGGCTCCCAGTTCTCCATGGCCTTTCCTGCCTTTCTGGATTTTACACTTTTTTCAGATGGCCCTTTTGACCGGGGGGAAGTGAGACTTCATTGTAGTGCAGATTTCCTTTGCAAGCTTGCTTGGTTGGCCAAAAAGGGCGTATGCGTTTTTTCCTGAATATATTCAGGAAAAAACGCATACGCCCTTTTTGGCCAAGTGCATCATTGTGGACGTTCTGCCTCTTTTCCTATGCTTTCAATGCAATTCCAGTCTACCTCCTGAAATCGGTTTCCTGCAATTCTGCCCCGCTTTCAAGTCCTCTTGGCAGCCTTACTTCAGTATATTTTTGGACGATAGCTGTCATTTATAACTCTGCAGGTTTGTGAATTACAGTGCCCCTGAGCTCCTTTCTTCAACTCGCTTTCTCGTGAGCTGGCCGCAACACCGCAGGATGGCTTCAGGCCCTAATCTGGTTCCGGCACGGCACGCTGAGCCTTTGGTTAATTCCTCTTCCTGGTGGGAAATGAGAGTTAAATTTGCCCGTCCAGACACCTCCAGCTAGTCTCTCATTCGTTCTCCCTATTCCTGTTCATCTTCCGCAGAAATTGCAAACTGGGCCAAACAGGAGGTTAAAGGCGCTGACTCTCCAAGTCGGGAGAGTGTTAGTAAAGCGTCTGGAATGTTGCACCCGAGTACCAGGGGACGAAAACTGAGACTTATTGGAACACATCTCCCGATCACACGGTTGATCATACTCTGGGTTCCACATGCATGTTTTAGCTGAAGGAAGAATACCTTAAACCTGGAGAGTTGAGACCCGTGGAATGGGTACCATGCAATATGACTTCAAAGGGTCTTCATTTGCTCACCAAACCTCTCCAATCCTATCACTGCTGCGTTTATGCCCCTGCACACACGCTTGATTCTCTTTCGGAGACATAGCAATCCATAGGTTTTAAGATACTTCCTAGTCAGGTACACACTTAGGCATTTAATATGAGGTGTTGAGTCCATTTAGTTGAGCAAGGAGTAGCTCTTGTCTATTCCATATTTGGCTTAAGGAACTTTATCTGTGCTCATTTCAATCTCTGGTTTTATGCAGCACCCCAACTCACCTTTCCCCTTAAGCAAGCATAAGTTGGGTTTCTAAATTTGAGACCCTGTTCTGTTTTGTAATTCAGTTCCTGTGTAGCCAAGTTTACATTCCGTGTATTAGTGATATCTTATGATGTTTCTTTTTCTGTGTGACTTATTTCAGTTAGAATCATCATACCTGAATCCACTCACTATGCTGCTACGGGCCTGATGAGATAGATTTCATTGCTGAGTGATACTGCATATTACGTAAGTCCCACAACTTCTTTATCCTTTTTTCACTTTCTGCGATATTGAACTTGTACCGTAAACCAAGTTCTTGTAAACAGAGCCGTCCCAACCTTTGGGGTGGCTGTGTCTTTTGATTTTAATTTCCCTAAGCTATAGGACCATAAGTGGAAGTGCCCTAGGCTCTGTTGCTTTGTTTTTTAGATGTTTCAGGAAACAGCATACACTTCTCCCAAGTGGCTGTTGGCAATTTACATCCCACCCATCAGCATAACAAGGCTCCCAGTTCTCCATGGCCTGTCCTGCCTTTCTGGATTTTACACTTTTTTCAGATGGCCCTTTTGACCGGGGGGAAGTGAGACTTCATTGTAGTGCAGATTTCCTTTGCAAGCTTGCTTGGTTGGCCAAAAAGTGCGTATGCGTTTTTTCCTGAGTATATTCAGGAAAAAACGCATACGCCCTTTTTGGCCAAGTGCATCATTGTGGACGTTCTGCCTCTTTTCCTATGCTTTAAATGCAATTCCAGTCTACGTCCTGAAATCGGTTTCCTGCAATTCTGCCCCGCTTTCAAGTCCTCTTGGCAGCCTTACTTCAGTATATTTTTGGACGATAACTGTCATTTATAACTCTGCAGTTATGTGAATTACAGTGCCCCTGAGCTCCTTTCTTCAACTCGCTTTCTCGTGAGCTGGCCGCAACACCGCAGGATGGCTTCAGGCCCTAATCTGATTCCGGCATGGCATGCTGAGCCTTTGGTTAATTCCTCTTCCTGGTGGGAAATGAGAGTTAAATTTGCCCATCCAGACACCTCCATCTAGTCTGTCATTGGTTCTCCCTATTCCTGTTCATCTTCCGCAGAAATTGCAAACTGGGCCAAACAGGAGGTTAAAGGCACTGACTCTCCAAGTCGGGAGAGTGTTAGTAAAGCGTCTGGAATGTTGCACCCGAGTACCAGGGGACGAAAACTGAGACATATTGGAACACGTCTCCCGATCACACAGTTGATCATACTCTGGGTTCCACATGCATGTTTTAGCTGAAGGAAGAATACCTTAAACCTGGAGAGTTGAGACCCGTGGAATGGGTACCATGCAATATGACTTCAAAGGGTCTTCATTTGCTCACCAAACCTCTCCAATCCTATCACTGCTGCGTTTATGCCCCTGCACACATGCTTGATTCTCTTTCGGAGACATAGCAATCCATAGGTTTTAAGATACTTCCTAGTCAGGTACACACTTAGGCATTTAATATGAGGTGTTGAGTCCATTTAGTTGAGCAAGGAGTAGCTCTTGTCTATTCCATATTTGGCTTAAGGAACTTTATCTGTGCTCATTTCAATCTCTGGTTTTATGCAGCACCCCAACTCACCTTTCCCCTTAAGCAAGCATAAGTTGGGTTTCTAAATTTGAGACCCTGTTCTGTTTTGTAATTCAGTTCCTGTGTAGCCAAGTTTACATTCCGTTTATTAGTGATATCTTATGATGTTTCTTTTTCTGTGTGACTTATTTCAGTTAGAATCATCATACCTGAATCCACTCATTATGCTGCTACGGGCCTGATGACATAGATTTCCTTGCTGAGTGATATTGCATTGTACGTAAGTACCACAACTTCTTTATCCATTTTTCACTTTCTGCGATATTGAACTTGTACCGTAAACCAGGTTCTTGTAAACAGAGCCGTCCCAACCTTTGGGGTGGCTGTGTCTTTTGATTTTAATTTCCCTAAGCTATAGGACCATAAGTGGAAGTGCCCTAGGCTCTGTTGCTTTGTTTTTTAGATGTTTCAGGAAACACCATACACTTCTCCCGAGTGGCTGTTGGCAATTTACATCCCGCCCATCAGCATAACAAGGCTCCCAGTTCTCCATGGCCTTTCCTGCCTTTCTGGATTTTACACTTTTTTCAGATGGCCCTTTTGACCGGGGGGAAGTGAGACTTCATTGTAGTGCAGATTTCCTTTGCAAGCTTGCTTGGTTGGCCAAAAAGGGCGTATGCGTTTTTTCCTGAATATATTCAGGAAAAAACGCATACGCCCTTTTTGGCCAAGTGCATCATTGTGGACGTTCTGCCTCTTTTCCTATGCTTTCAATGCAATTCCAGTCTACCTCCTGAAATCGGTTTCCTGCAATTCTGCCCCGCTTTCAAGTCCTCTTGGCAGCCTTACTTCAGTATATTTTTGGACGATAGCTGTCATTTATAACTCTGCAGGTTTGTGAATTACAGTGCCCCTGAGCTCCTTTCTTCAACTCGCTTTCTCGTGAGCTGGCCGCAACACCGCAGGATGGCTTCAGGCCCTAATCTGGTTCCGGCACGGCACGCTGAGCCTTTGGTTAATTCCTCTTCCTGGTGGGAAATGAGAGTTAAATTTGCCCGTCCAGACACCTCCAGCTAGTCTCTCATTCGTTCTCCCTATTCCTGTTCATCTTCCGCAGAAATTGCAAACTGGGCCAAACAGGAGGTTAAAGGCGCTGACTCTCCAAGTCGGGAGAGTGTTAGTAAAGCGTCTGGAATGTTGCACCCGAGTACCAGGGGACGAAAACTGAGACTTATTGGAACACATCTCCCGATCACACGGTTGATCATACTCTGGGTTCCACATGCATGTTTTAGCTGAAGGAAGAATACCTTAAACCTGGAGAGTTGAGACCCGTGGAATGGGTACCATGCAATATGACTTCAAAGGGTCTTCATTTGCTCACCGAACCTCTCCAATCCTATCACTGCTGCGTTTATGCCCCTGCACACACGCTTGATTCTCTTTCGGAGACATAGCAATCCATAGGTTTTAAGATACTTCCTAGTCAGGTATATTCTTAGGTGTTTAATATGGGGTGTTGAATCCATTTCGTTGAGCAAGGAGTAGCTCTTGTCTATTCCATATTTGGCTTAAGGAACTTTATCTGTGCTCATTTCAATCTCTGGTTTTATGCAGCACCCCAACTCACCTTTCCCCTTAAGCAAGCATAAGTTGGGTTTCTAAATTTGAGACCCTGTTCTGTTTTGTAATTCAGTTCCTGTGTAGCCAAGTTTACATTCCGTGTATTAGTGATATCTTATGATGTTTCTTTTTCTGTGTGACTTATTTCAGTTACAATCATCATACATGAATCCACTCATTTGCTGCTACGGGCCTGATGACATAGATTTCCTTGCTGAGTGATATTGCATTGTACGTAAGTACCACAACTTCTTTATCCATTTTTCACTTTCTGCGATATTGAACTTGTACCGTAAACCAGGTTCTTGTAAACAGAGCTGTCCCAACCTTTGGGGTGGCTGTGTCTTTTGATTTTAATTTCCCTAAGCTATAGGACCATAAGTGGAAGTGCCCTAGGCTCTGTTGCTTTGTTTTTTAGATGTTTCAGGAAACACCATACACTTCTTCCGAGTGGCTGTTGGCAATTTACATCCCGCCCATCAGCATAACAAGGCTCCCAGTTCTCCATGGCCTGTCCTGCCTTTCTGGATTTTACACTTTTTTCAGATGGCCCTTTTGACCGGGGGGAAGTGAGACTTCATTGTAGGGCAGATTTCCTTTGCAAGCTTGCTTGGTTGGCCAAAAAGGGCGTATGCGTTTTTTCCTGAATATATTCAGGAAAAAACGCATATGCCCTTTTTGGCCAAGTGCATCATTGTGGACGTTCTGCCTCTTTTCCTATGCTTTAAATGCAATTCCAGTCTACCTCCTGAAATCGGTTTCCTGCAATTCTGCCCCGCTTTCAAGTCCTCTTGGCAGCCTTACTTCAGTATATTTTTGGACGATAGCTGTCATTTATAACTCTGCAGATTTGTGAATTACAGTGCCCCTGAGCTCCTTTCTTCAACTCGCTTTCTCGTGAGCTGGCCGCAACACCGCAGGATGGCTTCAGGCCCTAATCTTGTTCCGGCACGGCACGCTGAGCCTTTGGTTAATTCCTCTTCCTGGTGGGAAATGAGAGTTAAATTTGCCCGTCCAGACACCTCCAGCTAGTCTGTCATTGGTTCTCCCTATTCCTGTTCATCTTCCGCAGAAATTGCAAACTGGGCCAAACAGGAGGTTAAAGGCACTGACTCTCCAAGTCGGGAGAGTGTTAGTAAAGCGTCTGGAATGTTGCACCCGAGTACCAGGGGACGAAAACTGACACATATTGGAACACGTCTCCCGATCACACGGTTGATCATACTCTGGGTTCCACATGCATGTTTTAGCTGAAGGAAGAATACCTTAAACCTGGAGAGTTGAGACCCGTGGAATGGGTACCATGCAATATGACTTCAAAGGGTCTTCATTTGCTCACCGAACCTCTCCAATCCTATCACTGCTGCGTTTATGCCCCTGTACACACGCTTGATTCTCTTTCGGAGACATAGCAATCCATAGGTTTTAAGATACTTCCTAGTCAGGTATATTCTTAGGTGTTTAATATGGGGTGTTGAATCCATTTCGTTGAGCAAGGAGTAGCTCTTGTCTATTCCATATTTGGCTTAAGGAAATTTATCTGTGCTCATTTCAATCTCTGGTTTTATGCAGCACCCCAACTCACCTTTCCCCTTAAGCAAGCATAAGTTGGTTTTCTAAATTTGAGACCATGTTCTGTTTAGTAATTCAGATCTTGTGTAGCCAAGTTTACATTCCGTGTATTAGTGATATCTTATGATGTTTCTTTTTCTGTGAGACTTATTTCTGTTAGAATCATCGTACCTGAATCCACTCATTTGCTGCTACGGGCCTGATGACATAGATTTCCTTGCTGAGTGATATTGCATTGTACGTAAGTACCACAACTTCTTTATCCATTTTTCACTTTCTGCGATATTGAACTTGTACCGTAAACCAGGTTCTTGTAAACAGAGCCGTCCCAACCTTTGGGGTGGCTGTGTCTTTTTGATTTTAATTTCCCTAAGCTATAGGACCATAAGTGGAAGTGCCCTAGGCTCTGTTGCTTTGTTTTTTAGATGTTTCAGGAAACACCATACACTTCTCCCGAGTGGCTGTTGGCAATTTACATCCCGCCCATCAGCATAACAAGGCTCCCAGTTCTCCATGGCCTTTCCTGCCTTTCTGGATTTTACACTTTTTTCAGATGGCCCTTTTGACCGGGGGGAAGTGAGACTTCATTGTAGGGCAGATTTCCTTTGCAAGCTTGCTTGGTTGGCCAAAAAGGGCGTATGCGTTTTTTCCTGAATATATTCAGGAAAAAACGCATACGCCCTTTTTGGCCAAGTGCATCATTGTGGCCGTTCTGCCTCTTTTCCTATGCTTTCAATGCAATTCCAGTCTACCTCCTGAAATCGGTTTCCTGCAATTCTGCCCCGCTTTCAAGTCCTCTTGGCAGCCTTACTTCAGTATATTTTTGGACGATAGCTGTCATTTATAACTCTGCAGGTTTGTGAATTACAGTGCCCCTGAGCTCCTTTCTTCAACTCGCTTTCTCGTGAGCTGGCCGCAACACCGCAGGATTGCTTCAAGCCCTAATCTGGTTCCGGCACGGCACGCTGAGCGTTTGGTTAATTCCTCTTCCTGGTGGGAAATGAGAGTTAAATTTGCCCGTCCAGACACCTCCAGCTAGTCTCTCATTGGTTCTCCCTATTCCTGTTCATCTTCCGCAGAAATTGCAAACTGGGCCAAACAGGAGGTTAAAGGCACTGACTCTCCAAGTCGGGAGAGTGTTAGTAAAGCATCTGGAATGTTGCACCCGAGTACCTGGGAACGAAAACTGAGACATACTTGAAGACGTCTCCCGATCACACGGTTGATCATACTCTGGGTTCCACATGCATGTTTTAGCTGAAGGAAGAATACCTTAAACCTGGAGAGTTGAGACCCGTGGAATGGGTACAATGCAATATGACTTCAAAGGGTCTTCATTTGCTCACCGAACCTCTCCAATCCTATCACTGCTGCGTTTATGCCCCTGTACACTCGCTTGATTCTCTTTCGGAGACATAGCAGTCCATAGGTTTTAAGATATTTCCTAGTCAGGTACATTCTTAGGCGTATAATATGGGGTGTTGAGTCCATATCGTTGAGCAAGGAATAGCTCTTGTCTATTCCATATTTGGCTTAAGGAACCTTATCTGTGCTCATTTCAATCTCTGGTTTTATGCATTACCCCAACTCACCTTTCCCCTTAAGGAAGCATAAGTTGGTTTTCTAAATTTGAGACCCTGTTCTGTTTTGTAATTCAGTTCCTGTGTAGCCAAGTTTACATTCCGTGTAATAGTGATATCTTATGATGTTTCTCTTTCTGTGTGACTTATTTCAGTTAGAATCATCATACCTGAATCCACTCATTATGCTGCTACGGGCCTGATGACATAGATTTCCTTGCTGAGTTATATTGCATTGTACGTAAGTACCACAACTTCTTTATCCATTTTTCACTTTCTGAGATATTGAACTTGTACCGTAAACCAGGTTCTTGTAAACAGAGCCGTCCCAACCTTTGGGGTGACTGTGTCTTTTTGATTTTAATTTCTCTAAGCTATAGGACCATAAGTGGAAGTGCCCTAGGCTCTGTTGCTTTGTTTTTTAGATGTTTCAGGAAACACCATACACTTCTCCCGAGTGGCTGTTGGCAATTTACATCCCGCCCATCAGCATAACAAGGCTCCCAGTTCTCCATGGCCTGTCCTGCCTTTCTGGATTTTACACTTTTTTCAGATGGCCCTTTTGACCGGGGGGAAGTGAGACTTCATTGTAGGGCAGATTTCCTTTGCAAGCTTGCTTGGTTGGCCAAAAAGGGCGTATGCGTTTTTTCCTGAATATATTCAGGAAAAAACGCATACGCCCTTTTTGGCCAAGTGCATCATTGTGGACGTTCTGCCTCTTTTCCTATGCTTTAAATGCAATTCCAGTCTACCTCCTGAAATCGGTTTCCTGCAATTCTGCCCCGCTTTCAAGTCCTCTTGGCAGGCTTACTTCAGTATATTTTTGGACGATAGCTGTCATTTATAACTCTGCAGGTTTGTGAATTACAGTGCCCCTGAGCTCCTTTCTTCAACTCGCTTTCTCGTGAGCTGGCCGCAACACCGCAGGATTGCTTCAGGCCCTAATCTGGTTCCGGCACGGCACGCTGAGCCTTTGGTTAATTCCTCTTCCTGGTGGGAAATGAGAGTTAAATTTGCCCGTCCAGACACCTCCAGCTAGTCTGTCATTGGTTCTCCCTATTCCTGTTCATCTTCCGCAGAAATTGCAAACTGGGCCAAACAGGAGGTTAAAGGCACTGACTCTCCAAGTCGGGAGAGTGTTAGTAAAGCATCTGGAATGTTGCACCCGAGTACCAGGGGACGAAAACTGAGACATATTGGAACACGTCTCCCGCTCACATGGTTGATCATACTCTGGGTTCCACATGCATGTTTTAGCTGAAGGAAGAATACCTTAAACCTGGAGAGTTGAGACCCGTGGAATGGGTACCATGCAATATGATTTCAAAGGGTCTTCATTTGCTCACCGAACCTCTCCAGTCCTATCACTGCTGCGTTTATGCCCCTGTACACACGCTTGATTCTCTTTCGGAGACATAGCAATCCATAGGTTTTAAGGTACTTCCTAGTCAGGTACATTCTTAGGCGTTTAATATGGGGTGTTGAGTCCATTTCCTTGAGCAAGGAGTAGCTCTTGTCTATTCCATACTTGGCTTAAGGAACTTTATCTGTGCTCATTTCAATCTCTGGTTTTATGCATCACCCCAACTCACCTTTCCCCTTAAGCAAGCATAAGTTGGTTTAATAAATTTGAGACCCTGTTCTGTTTTGCAATTCAGTTCCTGTGTAGCCAAGTTTACATTCCGTGTATTAGTGATATCTTATGATGTTTCTTTTTCTGTGTGACTTATTTCAGTTAGAATCATCATACCTGAATCCACTCATTATGCTGCTACGGGCCTGATGACATAGATTTCATTGCTGAGTGATATTGCATTGTACGTAAGTACCACAACTTCTTTATCCATTTTTCACTTTCTGCGATATTGAACTTGTACCGTAAATGAGTTTCTTGTAAACAGAGCCGTCCCAACTTTTGGGGTGGCTGTGTCTTTTTGATTTTAATTTCCCTAAGCTATAGGACCATAAGTGGAAGTGCCCTAGGCTCTGTTGCTTTGTTTTTTAGATGTTTCAGGAAACACCATACACTTCTCCCGAGTGGCTGTTGGCAATTTACATCCCGCCCATCAGCATAACAAGGCTCCCAGTTCTCCATGGCCTGTCCTGCCTTTCTGGATTTTACACTTTTTTCAGATGGCCCTTTTGACCGGGGGGAAGTGAGACTTCATTGTAGGGCAGATTTCCTTTGCAAGCTTGCTTGGTTGGCCAAAAAGGGCGTATGCGTTTTTTCCTGAATATATTCAGGAAAAAACGCATACGCCCTTTTTGGCCAAGTGCATCATTGTGGCCGTTCTGCCTCTTTTCCTATGCTTTAAATGCAATTCCAGTCTACGTCCTGAAATCGGTTTCCTGCAATTCTGCCCCGCTTTCAAGTCCTCTTGGCAGCCTTACTTCAGTATATTTTTGGACGATAGCTGTCATTTATAACTCTGCAGGTTTGTGAATTACAGTGCCCCTGAGCTCCTTTCTTCAACTCGCTTTCTCGTGAGCTGGCCGCAACACCGCAGGATGGCTTCAGGCCCTAATCTGGTTCCGGCACGGCACGCTGAGCCTTTGGTTAATTCCTCTTCCTGGTGGGAAATGAGAGTTAAATTTGCCCGTCCAGACACCTCCAGCTAGTCTCTCATTCGTTCTCCCTATTCCTGTTCATCTTCCGCAGAAATTGCAAACTGGGCCAAACAGGAGGTTAAAGGCGCTGACTCTCCAAGTCGGGAGAGTGTTAGTAAAGCGTCTGGAATGTTGCACCCGAGTACCAGGGGACGAAAACTGAGACTTATTGGAACACATCTCCCGATCACACGGTTGATCATACTCTGGGTTCCACATGCATGTTTTAGCTGAAGGAAGAATACCTTAAACCTGGAGAGTTGAGACCCGTGGAATGGGTACCATGCAATATGACTTCAAAGGGTCTTCATTTGCTCACCGAACCTCTCCAATCCTATCACTGCTGCGTTTATGCCCCTGCACACACGCTTGATTCTCTTTCGGAGACATAGCAATCCATAGGTTTTAAGATACTTCCTAGTCAGGTATATTCTTAGGTGTTTAATATGGGGTGTTGAATCCATTTCGTTGAGCAAGGAGTAGCTCTTGTCTATTCCATATTTGGCTTAAGGAACTTTATCTGTGCTCATTTCAATCTCTGGTTTTATGCAGCACCCCAACTCACCTTTCCCCTTAAGCAAGCATAAGTTGGGTTTCTAAATTTGAGACCCTGTTCTGTTTTGTAATTCAGTTCCTGTGTAGCCAAGTTTACATTCCGTGTATTAGTGATATCTTATGATGTTTCTTTTTCTGTGTGACTTATTTCAGTTACAATCATCATACATGAATCCACTCATTTGCTGCTACGGGCCTGATGACATAGATTTCCTTGCTGAGTGATATTGCATTGTACGTAAGTACCACAACTTCTTTATCCATTTTTCACTTTCTGCGATATTGAACTTGTACCGTAAACCAGGTTCTTGTAAACAGAGCTGTCCCAACCTTTGGGGTGGCTGTGTCTTTTGATTTTAATTTCCCTAAGCTATAGGACCATAAGTGGAAGTGCCCTAGGCTCTGTTGCTTTGTTTTTTAGATGTTTCAGGAAACACCATACACTTCTTCCGAGTGGCTGTTGGCAATTTACATCCCGCCCATCAGCATAACAAGGCTCCCAGTTCTCCATGGCCTGTCCTGCCTTTCTGGATTTTACACTTTTTTCAGATGGCCCTTTTGACCGGGGGGAAGTGAGACTTCATTGTAGTACAGATTTCCTTTGCAAGCTTGCTTGGTTGGCCAAAAAGGGCGTATGCGTTTTTTCCTGAATATATTCAGGAAAAAACGCATACGCCCTTTTTGGCCAAGTGCATCATTGTGGACGTTCTGCCTCTTTTCCTATGCTTTAAATGCAATTCCAGTCTACCTCCTGAAATCGGTTTCCTGCAATTCTGCCCCGCTTTCAAGTCCTCTTGGCAGCCTTACTTCAGTATATTTTTGGACGATAGCTGTCATTTATAACTCTGCAGATTTGTGAATTACAGTGCCCCTGAGCTCCTTTCTTCAACTCGCTTTCTCGTGAGCTGGCCGCAACACCGCAGGATGGCTTCAGGCCCTAATCTTGTTCCGGCACGGCACGCTGAGCCTTTGGTTAATTCCTCTTCCTGGTGGGAAATGAGAGTTAAATTTGCCCGTCCAGACACCTCCAGCTAGTCTGTCATTGGTTCTCCCTATTCCTGTTCATCTTCCGCAGAAATTGCAAACTGGGCCAAACAGGAGGTTAAAGGCACTGACTCTCCAAGTCGGGAGAGTGTTAGTAAAGCGTCTGGAATGTTGCACCCGAGTACCAGGGGACGAAAACTGACACATATTGGAACACGTCTCCCGATCACACGGTTGATCATACTCTGGGTTCCACATGCATGTTTTAGCTGAAGGAAGAATACCTTCAACCTGGAGAGTTGAGACCCGTGGAATGGGTACCATGCAATATGACTTCAAAGGGTCTTCATTTGCTCACCGAACCTCTCCAATCCTATCACTGCTGCGTTTATGCCCCTGTACACACACTTGATTCTCTTTCAGACACATAGCAATCCATAGGTTTTAAGATACTTCCTAGTCAGGTACACTCTTAGGCATTTCATATGGGGTGTTGAGTCCATTTCGTTGAGCAAGGAGTAGCTCTTGTCTATTCCATATTTGGCTTAAGGAACTTTATCTGTGCTCATTTCAATCTCTGGTTTTATGCAGCACCCCAACTCACCTTTCCCCTTAAGCAAGCATAAGTTGGTTTTCTAAATTTGAGACCCTGTTCTGTTTTGTAATTCAGTTCCTGTGTCGCCAAGGTTACATTCCGTGTATTAGTGATATCTTATGATGTTTCTTTTCCTGTGTGACTTATTTCAGTTAGAATCATCGTACCTGAATCCACTCATTATGCTGCTACGGGCCTGATGACATAGATTTCATTGCTGAGTGATACTGCATTGTACGTAAGTACCACAACTTCTTTATCCATTTTTCACTTTCTGCGATATTGAACTTGTACCGTAAACCAGGTTCTTGTAAACAGAGCCGTCCCAACCTTTGGGGTGGCTGTGTCTTTTTTATTTTAATTTCCCTAAGCTATAGGACCATAAGTGGAAGTGCCCTAGGCTCTGTTGCTTTGTTTTTTAGATGTTTCAGGAAACACCATACACTTCTCCCGAGTGGCTGTTGGCAATTGACATCCCGCCCATCAGCATAACAAGGCTCCCAGTTCTCCATGGCCTGTCCTGCCTTTCTGGATTTTACACTTTTTTCAGATGGCCCTTTTGACCGGGGTGAAGTGAGACTTCATTGTAGTGCAGATTTCCTTTGCAAGCTTGCTTGGTTGGCCAAAAAGGGCGTATGCGTTTTTTCCTGAATATATTCAGGAAAAAACGCATACGCCCTTTTTGGCCAAGTGCATCATTGTGGCCGTTCTGCCTCTTTTCCTATGCTTTCAATGCAATTCCAGTCTACCTCCTGAAATCGGTTTCCTGCAATTCTGCCCCGCTTTCAAGTCCTCTTGGCAGCCTTACTTCATTATATTTTTGGACGATAGCTGTCATTTATAACTCTGCAGGTTTGTGAATTACAGTGCCCCTGAGCTCCTTTCTTCAACTCGCTTTCTCGTGAGCTGGCCGCAACACCGCAGGATTGCTTCAAGCCCTAATCTGGTTCCGGCACGGCACGCTGAGCGTTTGGTTAATTCCTCTTCCTGGTGGGAAATGAGAGTTAAATTTGCCCGTCCAGACACCTCCAGCTAGTCTCTCATTGGTTCTCCCTATTCCTGTTCATCTTCCGCAGAAATTGCAAACTGGGCCAAACAGGAGGTTAAAGGCACTGACTCTCCAAGTCGGGAGAGTGTTAGTAAAGCATCTGGAATGTTGCACCCGAGTACCTGGGGACGAAAACTGAGACATACTTGAAGACGTCTCCCGATCACACGGTTGATCATACTCTGGGTTCCACATGCATGTTTTAGCTGAAGGAAGAATACCTTAAACCTGGAGAGTTGAGACCCGTGGAATGGGTACAATGCAATATGACTTCAAAGGGTCTTCATTTGCTCACCGAACCTCTCCAATCCTATCACTGCTGCGTTTATGCCCCTGTACACTCGCTTGATTCTCTTTCGGAGACATAGCAGTGCATAGGTTTTAAGATATTTCCTAGTCAGGTACATTCTTAGGCGTATAATATGGGGTGTTGAGTCCATTTCGTTGAGCAAGGAATAGCTCTTGTCTATTCCATATTTGGCTTAAGGAACTTTATCTGTGCTCATTTCAATCTCTGGTTTTATGCATTACCCCAACTCACCTTTCCCCTTAAGGAAGCATAAGTTGGTTTTCTAAATTTGAGACCCTGTTCTGTTTTGTAATTCAGTTCCTGTGTAGCCAAGTTTACATTCCGTGTAATAGTGATATCTTATGATGTTTCTCTTTCTGTGTGACTTATTTCAGTTAGAATCATCATACCTGAATCCACTCATTATGCTGCTATGGGCCTGATGACATAGATTTCCTTGCTGAGTTATATTGCATTGTACGTAAGTACCACAACTTCTTTATCCATTTTTCACTTTCTGAGATATTGAGCTTGTACCGTAAACCAGGTTCTTGTAAACAGAGCCGTCCCAACCTTTGGGGTGGCTGTGTCTTTTTGATTTTAATTTCCCTAAGCTATAGGACCATAAGTGGAAGTGCCCTAGGCTCTGTTGCTTTGTTTTTTAGATGTTTCAGAAAACACCATACACTTCTCCCGAGTGGCTGTTGGCAATTTACATCCCGCCCATCAGCATAACAAGGCTCCCAGTTCTCCATGGCCTGTCCTGCCTTTCTGGATTTTACACTTTTTTCAGATGGCCCTTTTGACCAGGGGGAAGTGAGACTTCATTGTAGTGCAGATTTCCTTTGCAAGCTTGCTTGGTTGGCCAAAAAGGGCGTATGCGTTTTTTCCTGAATATATTCAGGAAAAAACGCATACGCCCTTTTTGGCCAAGTGCATCATTGTGGACGTTCTGCCTCTTTTCCTATGCTTTAAATGCAATTCCAGTGTACCTCCTGAAATCGGTTTCCTGCAATTCTGCCCCGCTTTCAAGTCCTCTTGGCAGCCTTACTTCAGTATATTTTTGGACGATAGCTGTCATTTATAACTCTGCAGGTTTGTAAATTACAGTGCCCCTGAGCTCCTTTCTTCAACTCGCTTTCTCGTGAGCTGGCCGCAACACCGCAGGATGGCTTCAGGCCCTAATCTGGTTCCGGCACGGCACGCTGAGCCTTTGGTTAATTCCTCTTCCTGGTGGGAAATGAGAGTTAAATTTGCCCGTCCAGACACCTCCATCTAGTCTGTCATTGGTTCTCCCTATTCCTGTTCATCTTCCGCAGAAATTGCAAACTGGGCCAAACAGGAGGTTAAAGGCGCTGACACTCCAAGTCGGGAGAGTGTTAGTAAAGCGTCTGGAATGTTGCACCCGAGTACCAGGGGACGGAAACTGACACATATTGGAACACGTCTCCCGATCACACGGTTGATCATACTCTGGGTTCCACATGCATGTTTTAGCTGAAGGAAGAATACCTTCAACCTGGAGAGTTGAGACCCGTGGAATGGGTACCATGCAATATGACTTCAAAGGGTCTTCATTTGCTCACCGAACTTCTCCAGTCCTATCACTGCTGCGTTTATGCCCCTGTACACACGCTTGATTCTCTTTCGGAGACATAGCAATCCATAGGTTTTAAGATACTTCCTAGTCAGGTACACTCTTAGGCATTTAATATGGGGTGTTGAGTCCATTTCGTTGAGCAAGGAGTAGCTCTTGTCTATTCCATATTTGGCTTAAGGAACTTTATCTGTGCTCAATTCAATCTCTGGTTTTATGCAGCACCCCAACTCACCTTTCCCCTTAAGCAAGCATAAGTTGGGTTTCTAAATTTGAGACCCTGTTCTGTATTGTAATTCAGTTCCGATGTAGCCAAGTTTACATTCCGTGTATTAGTGATATCTTATGATGTTTCTCTTTCTGTGTGACTTATTTCAGTTAGAATCATCGTACCTGAATCCACTTATTATGCTGCTACGGGCCTGATGACATAGATTTCCTTGCTGAGTGATATTGCATTGTACGTAAGTACCACAACTTCTTTATCCATTTTTCACTTTCTGCGATATTGAACTTGTACCGTAAACCAGGTTCTTGTAAACAGAGCCGTCCCAACCTTTGCGGTGGCTTTGTCTTTTTGATTTTAATTTCCCTAAGCTATAGGACCATAAGTGGAAGTGCCCTAGGCTCTGTTGCTTTGTTTTTTAGATGTTTCAGGAAACACCATACACTTCTCCCAAGTGGCTGTTGGCAATTTACATCCCGCCCATCAGCATAACAAGGCTCCCAGTTCTCCATGGCCTGTCCTGCCTTTCTGGATTTCACACTTTTTTCAGATGGCCCTTTTGACCAGGGGGAAGCGAGACTTCATTGTAGTGCAGATTTCCTTTGCAAGCTTGCTTGGTTGGCCAAAAAGGGCGTATGCGTTTTTTCCTGAATATATTCAGGAAAAAACGCATATGCCCTTTTTGGCCAAGTGCATCATTGTGGACGTTCTGCCTCTTTTCCTATGCTTTAAATGCAATTCCAGTCTACCTCCTGAAATCGGTTTCCTGCAATTCTGCCCCGCTTTCAAGTCCTCTTGGCAGCCTTACTTCAGTATATTTTTGGACGATAACTGTCATTTATAACTCTGCAGGTTTGTGAATTACAGTGGCCCTGAGCTCCATTCTTCAACTCGCTTTCTCGTGAGCTGGCCACAACACCGCAGGATGGCTTCAGGCCCTAATCTGGTTCCGGCACGGCACGCTGAGCGTTTGGTTAATTCCTCTTCCTGGTGGGAAATGAGAGTTAAATTTGCCCGTCCAGACACCTCCAGCTAGTCTCTCATTGGTTCTCCCTATTCCTGTTCATCTTCCGCAGAAATTGCAAACTGGGCCAAACAGGAGGTTAAAGCCGCTGACTCTCCAAGTCGGGAGAGTGTTAGTAAAGCGTCTGGAATGTTGTACCCGAGTACCAGGGGACGAAAACTGAGACATATTGGAACACATCTCCCGATCACACGGTTGATCATACTCTGGGTTCCACATGCATGTTTTAGCTGAAGGAAGAATACCTTAAACCTGGAGAGTTGAGACCCGTGGAATGGGTACCATGCAATATGACTTCAAAGGGTCTTCATTTGCTCACCGAACCTCTCCAATCCTATCACTGCTGCGTTTATGCCCCTGTACACACGCTTGATTCTCTTTCGGAGACATAGCAATCCATAGGTTTTAAGATACTTCCTAGTCAGGTATATTCTTAGGTGTTTAATATGGGGTGTTGAATCCATTTCGTTGAGCAAGGAGTAGCTCTTGTCTATTCCATATTTGGCTTAAGGAAATTTATCTGTGCTCATTTCAATCTCTGGTTTTATGCAGCACCCCAACTCACCTTTCCCCTTAAGCAAGCATAAGTTGGTTTTCTAAATTTGAGACCATGTTCTGTTTTGTAATTCAGATCTTGTGTAGCCAAGTTTACATTCCGTGTATTAGTGACATCTTATGATGTTTCTTTTTCTGTGAGACTTATTTCTGTTAGAATCATCGTACCTGAATCCACTCATTTGCTGCTACGGGCCTGATGACATAGATTTCCTTGCTGAGTGATATTGCATTGTACGTAAGTACCACAACTTCTTTATCCATTTTTCACTTTCTGCGATATTGAACTTGTACCGTAAACCAGGTTCTTGTAAACAGAGCCGTCCCAACCTTTGGGGTGGCTGTGTCTTTTTGATTTTAATTTCCCTAAGCTATAGGACCATAAGTGGAAGTGCCCTAGGCTCTGTTGCTTTGTTTTTTAGATGTTTCAGGAAACACCATACACTTCTCCCGAGTGGCTGTTGGCAATTTACATCCCGCCCATCAGCATAACAAGGCTCCCAGTTCTCCATGGCCTTTCCTGCCTTTCTGGATTTTACACTTTTTTCAGATGGCCCTTTTGACCGGGGGGAAGTGAGACTTCATTGTAGGGCAGATTTCCTTTGCAAGCTTGCTTGGTTGGCCAAAAAGGGCGTATGCGTTTTTTCCTGAATATATTCAGGAAAAAACGCATACGCCCTTTTTGGCCAAGTGCATCATTGTGGCCGTTCTGCCTCTTTTCCTATGCTTTCAATGCAATTCCAGTCTACCTCCTGAAATCGGTTTCCTGCAATTCTGCCCCGCTTTCAAGTCCTCTTGGCAGCCTTACTTCAGTATATTTTTGGACGATAGCTGTCATTTATAACTCTGCAGGTTTGTGAATTACAGTGCCCCTGAGCTCCTTTCTTCAACTCGCTTTCTCGTGAGCTGGCCGCAACACCGCAGGATTGCTTCAAGCCCTAATCTGGTTCCGGCACGGCACGCTGAGCGTTTGGTTAATTCCTCTTCCTGGTGGGAAATGAGAGTTAAATTTGCCCGTCCAGACACCTCCAGCTAGTCTCTCATTGGTTCTCCCTATTCCTGTTCATCTTCCGCAGAAATTGCAAACTGGGCCAAACAGGAGGTTAAAGGCACTGACTCTCCAAGTCGGGAGAGTGTTAGTAAAGCATCTGGAATGTTGCACCCGAGTACCTGGGAACGAAAACTGAGACATACTTGAAGACGTCTCCCGATCACACGGTTGATCATACTCTGGGTTCCACATGCATGTTTTAGCTGAAGGAAGAATACCTTAAACCTGGAGAGTTGAGACCCGTGGAATGGGTACAATGCAATATGACTTCAAAGGGTCTTCATTTGCTCACCGAACCTCTCCAATCCTATCACTGCTGCGTTTATGCCCCTGTACACTCGCTTGATTCTCTTTCGGAGACATAGCAGTCCATAGGTTTTAAGATATTTCCTAGTCAGGTACATTCTTAGGCGTATAATATGGGGTGTTGAGTCCATATCGTTGAGCAAGGAATAGCTCTTGTCTATTCCATATTTGGCTTAAGGAACCTTATCTGTGCTCATTTCAATCTCTGGTTTTATGCATTACCCCAACTCACCTTTCCCCTTAAGGAAGCATAAGTTGGTTTTCTAAATTTGAGACCCTGTTCTGTTTTGTAATTCAGTTCCTGTGTAGCCAAGTTTACATTCCGTGTAATAGTGATATCTTATGATGTTTCTCTTTCTGTGTGACTTATTTCAGTTAGAATCATCATACCTGAATCCACTCATTATGCTGCTACGGGCCTGATGACATAGATTTCCTTGCTGAGTTATATTGCATTGTACGTAAGTACCACAACTTCTTTATCCATTTTTAACTTTCTGAGATATTGAACTTGTACCGTAAACCAGGTTCTTGTAAACAGAGCCGTCCCAACCTTTGGGGTGGCTGTGTCTTTTTGATTTTAATTTCTCTAAGCTATAGGACCATAAGTGGAAGTGCCCTAGGCTCTGTTGCTTTGTTTTTTAGATGTTTCAGGAAACACCATACACTTCTCCCGAGTGGCTGTTGGCAATTTACATCCCGCCCATCAGCATAACAAGGCTCCCAGTTCTCCATGGCCTGTCCTGCCTTTCTGGATTTTACACTTTTTTCAGATGGCCCTTTTGACCGGGGGGAAGTGAGACTTCATTGTAGGGCAGATTTCCTTTGCAAGCTTGCTTGGTTGGCCAAAAAGGGCGTATGCGTTTTTTCCTGAATATATTCAGGAAAAAACGCATACGCCCTTTTTGGCCAAGTGCATCATTGTGGACGTTCTGCCTCTTTTCCTATGCTTTAAATGCAATTCCAGTCTACCTCCTGAAATCGGTTTCCTGCAATTCTGCCCCGCTTTCAAGTCCTCTTGGCAGGCTTACTTCAGTATATTTTTGGACGATAGCTGTCATTTATAACTCTGCAGGTTTGTGAATTACAGTGCCCCTGAGCTCCTTTCTTCAACTCGCTTTCTCGTGAGCTGGCCGCAACACCGCAGGATTGCTTCAGGCCCTAATCTGGTTCCGGCACGGCACGCTGAGCCTTTGGTTAATTCCTCTTCCTGGTGGGAAATGAGAGTTAAATTTGCCCGTCCAGACACCTCCAGCTAGTCTGTCATTGGTTCTCCCTATTCCTGTTCATCTTCCGCAGAAATTGCAAACTGGGCCAAACAGGAGGTTAAAGGCACTGACTCTCCAAGTCGGGAGAGTGTTAGTAAAGCATCTGGAATGTTGCACCCGAGTACCAGGGGACGAAAACTGAGACATATTGGAACACGTCTCCCGCTCACATGGTTGATCATACTCTGGGTTCCACATGCATGTTTTAGCTGAAGGAAGAATACCTTAAACCTGGAGAGTTGAGACCCGTGGAATGGGTACCATGCAATATGATTTCAAAGGGTCTTCATTTGCTCACCGAACCTCTCCAGTCCTATCACTGCTGCGTTTATGCCCCTGTACACACGCTTGATTCTCTTTCGGAGACATAGCAATCCATAGGTTTTAAGGTACTTCCTAGTCAGGTACATTCTTAGGCGTTTAATATGGGGTGTTGAGTCCATTTCCTTGAGCAAGGAGTAGCTCTTGTCTATTCCATACTTGGCTTAAGGAACTTTATCTGTGCTCATTTCAATCTCTGGTTTTATGCATCACCCCAACTCACCTTTCCCCTTAAGCAAGCATAAGTTGGTTTAATAAATTTGAGACCCTGTTCTGTTTTGCAATTCAGTTCCTGTGTAGCCAAGGTTACATTCCGTGTATTAGTGATATCTTATGATGTTTCTTTTTCTGTGTGACTTATTTCAGTTAGAATCATCATACCTGAATCCACTCATTATGCTGCTACGGGCCTGATGACATAGATTTCATTGCTGAGTGATATTGCATTGTACGTAAGTACCACAACTTCTTTATCCATTTTTCACTTTCTGCGATATTGAACTTGTACCGTAAATGAGTTTCTTGTAAACAGAGCCGTCCCAACTTTTGGGGTGGCTGTGTCTTTTTGATTTTAATTTCCCTAAGCTATAGGACCATAAGTGGAAGTGCCCTAGGCTCTGTTGCTTTGTTTTTTAGATGTTTCAGGAAACACCATACACTTCTCCCGAGTGGCTGTTGGCAATTTACATCCCGCCCATCAGCATAACAAGGCTCCCAGTTCTCCATGGCCTGTCCTGCCTTTCTGGATTTTACACTTTTTTCAGATGGCCCTTTTGACCGGGGGGATGTGAGACTTCATTGTAGGGCAGATTTCCTTTGCAAGCTTGCTTGGTTGGCCAAAAAGGGCGTATGCGTTTTTTCCTGAATATATTCAGGAAAAAACGCATACGCCCTTTTTGGCCAAGTGCATCATTGTGGCCGTTCTGCCTCTTTTCCTATGCTTTAAATGCAATTCCAGTCTACGTCCTGAAATCGGTTTCCTGCAATTCTGCCCCGCTTTCAAGTCCTCTTGGCAGCCTTACTTCAGTATATTTTTGGACGATAGCTGTCATTTATAACTCTGCAGGTTTGTGAATTACAGTGCCCCTGAGCTCCTTTCTTCAACTCGCTTTCTCGTGAGCTGGCCGCAACACCGCAGGATGGCTTCAGGCCCTAATCTGGTTCCGGCACGGCACGCTGAGCCTTTGGTTAATTCCTCTTCCTGGTGGGAAATGAGAGTTAAATTTGCCCGTCCAGACACCTCCAGCTAGTCTCTCATTCGTTCTCCCTATTCCTGTTCATCTTCCGCAGAAATTGCAAACTGGGCCAAACAGGAGGTTAAAGGCGCTGACTCTCCAAGTCGGGAGAGTGTTAGTAAAGCGTCTGGAATGTTGCACCCGAGTACCAGGGGACGAAAACTGAGACTTATTGGAACACATCTCCCGATCACACGGTTGATCATACTCTGGGTTCCACATGCATGTTTTAGCTGAAGGAAGAATACCTTAAACCTGGAGAGTTGAGACCCGTGGAATGGGTACCATGCAATATGACTTCAAAGGGTCTTCATTTGCTCACCGAACCTCTCCAATCCTATCACTGCTGCGTTTATGCCCCTGCACACACGCTTGATTCTCTTTCGGAGACATAGCAATCCATAGGTTTTAAGATACTTCCTAGTCAGGTATATTCTTAGGTGTTTAATATGGGGTGTTGAATCCATTTCGTTGAGCAAGGAGTAGCTCTTGTCTATTCCATATTTGGCTTAAGGAACTTTATCTGTGCTCATTTCAATCTCTGGTTTTATGCAGCACCCCAACTCACCTTTCCCCTTAAGCAAGCATAAGTTGGGTTTCTAAATTTGAGACCCTGTTCTGTTTTGTAATTCAGTTCCTGTGTAGCCAAGTTTACATTCCGTGTATTAGTGATATCTTATGATGTTTCTTTTTCTGTGTGACTTATTTCAGTTACAATCATCATACATGAATCCACTCATTATGCTGCTACGGGCCTGATGACATAGATTTCCTTGCTGAGTGATATTGCATTGTACGTAAGTACCACAACTTCTTTATCCATTTTTCACTTTCTGCGATATTGAACTTGTACCGTAAACCAGGTTCTTGTAAACAGAGCCGTCCCAACCTTTGGGGTGGCTGTGTCTTTTTGATTTTAATTTCCCTAAGCTATAGGACCATAAGTGGAAGTGCCCTAGGCTCTGTTGCTTTGTTTTTTAGATGTTTCAGGAAACACCATACACTTCTCCCGAGTGGCTGTTGGCAATTGACATCACGCCCATCAGCATAACAAGGCTCCCAGTTCTCCATGGCCTGTCCTGCCTTTCTGGATTTTACACTTTTTTCAGATGGCCCTTTTGACCGGGGGGAAGTGAGACTTCATTGTAGTGCAGATTTCCTTTGCAAGCTTGCTTGGTTGGCCAAAAAGGGCGTATGCGTTTTTTCCTGAATATATTCAGAAAAAAACACATACGCCCATTTTGGGCAAGTCAGGTTTTTGAATTGCAGTGGCCCTTAGCTCCATTTTTCAGCTCTTAGTTTTGTGATCTTGCCCCATAACCACAGGATTCCTTGAAGCCCTATTCTTTTTCTGGGGCACCTTGCTGTGCCTTTGGTTCATTCTTCTTACTGATGTGAAATTAGAGTGACATGTGCCCATTGAAACCGCTACAGCTAGTTTCTCACTGGTTCCCCCTATTCCCATTCATCCTCCGCACTAACTGAAGACTGTGCGATACCAGAACTTAAAGGCATTGACTCTCCTTGTGGGGATGTTGTTAGTAAAGCGGCTGGAATGTCGATCCGGAGCCCCAGGAGAGGAAAAATGTGGTGCGTTTTAGAAACCTTTCCCGATCATATGGTATACCAGTCGCTGGGTTTCCCAAGCATGGTTTAGCTGTAGGAAGATTCCCTTCAACCTGGAGTGTTGGGACCCTTGGAATGAGTAGCATGAAGTATTGCATTAAACTTTCGGCAGTTGCTCACCGAAGCTCACCAATCCTCTCAGCCCCAAGTGTCCAGCCTTATGTCTTATCCAGCTGTGGGTTTATATGTGGTCAATCCAGGTTGCATCACAGCCCCTGAGCGAATTTTGTAAGAATTTTTCTCTCTTTCATTGTTTCTGCGTTTTGTTTTTAAAATTTATTTCTATAATGGGGTTTAGCTCATTTTCACTGCTGTGTTTGTGCCGCTCTGCACACACTTGATTCCCTTATGGAGATATATCAATACATGGGTTTTAAGATTCTTATTACTCAGATATATTTCTCTGCGGTGTATAGGGTGTGTTGAGGCCAGTTCATTGAGCAAGGTGTAGATCTTGTCTAATACCTATTTGGTTTCTTGAACGGTATCTGTGCTAATTTCAAACTCTGGTTTTATGCATCACCCCACCTCTCCTTTCCCCTTAAGCTGACATAAGTGTGTTTTCTAAATGTGAGACACTGTTCTGTTCTGTAATTCATTTCTTGTGCAGCCATATTTACCCTCCCTCTATAAGTGATATCTTATGATATGTTTCTTTTTCTGTTTGACTTATTTCAAGTAGTATTATCGGACCTAAATCCACTCTTTATCCTTCTACTAGCCTTATTACATTGATTTCATGGTGAAGAGATATTCCATTGTACATAAGTACCACATCTTCTTTATCCATTGTTCTCTTTCCTGGGATATTTAAGGTGTACTGAAGTTGAGGTTCTTGTAAACAGAGTAGCCCTAAACTGTGGTGTGCTTGTGTCTTGTTGATTTTTAGACTTCCCTAGATATACTCCCATGATTGGAAGTGTCCTATGCTCTGTAGCTCTGTTTTTAGATGATTTAGGAACCACCATACACTTCTCCAGAGTGGCTCTCGGCAGTTCACACACTGCCCATCAGCGTATAAAGGCTCCCTGTTCTCCATGGCCTGTCCTGCATTTCTGGTTTTTACAATTTTTTAGGATGGCCCTTTTGACCGGTGGGAAATGAGACTTCTTTGTTGTGCACATTTGCATTGCTTGCTTGCTTCGTTGCCCATAAAGTGCGTATGCGTTTTTTCCTGGATATAATCAGGAAAAATCGCATACGCCCTTTTGGGCCAACTGCATCATTGTCGAAATTCTGCCGCTTTTCATGTGCGTTAAAGACGAGTCCAATCTATCTCTTGAAATCTGTTTCTTGCAATTCTGTCTTGCATTCAGATCCTCTTCTTTGCCTTACCTCAACATATTTTTGGACGTTAGTTTTCATTTATAACTCTGCAGGTTTGTGAATTGCAGTGACCCTGAGCTCCATGTTTTAAGTTGCTCTTTTGTGAGCTGGCCTCAAACGCGCAGGATTGCTTCAGGCCCTATTTTGGCTCCGGCGAGGCAGGCTGAGCCTTTTTTTAATTCTTATTCTTAATGGGAAATTAGAGTGATATGTGCCCGTCCAAACCCCTACAACTCTTCTCTCATTGGTTCCCCCTCTTCCCGTTCATCCTCCTCACAATTTGCAAAATGTGTGAAACAGAAGTTTAAATGTGCTGATTCTCCAAGTGGGGAGCTTCTAAGTAATGTGGCTGGAATGGTGAACAGGAGCACCAGGAGAGGATAAATGAGGTGCATTTTAGACACATCTCCCGATCACATGGTGTACAGTCCTCTGGGTTTTCCATGCATGTTTTAGCTGTAGGAAGATCCCTTGAACCTGCAGATTTGGGACCCATTGAATGGGTACCAGGTAGTATTACTTTAAAGGGTGTGCATTTCCTCACCCAACCTCACATTTCTCTTAGCGCAAACAGTTTCCAGCCTTATGTCTCATCCTGCTGTGGGTCTAGATGTGTTCAATCCATGTTGCATCACCGTCCCTGAGGAAAAGTTGTAAGAGGTTTTCTCTGTCTCTCTGTCGTTTATTTTTTTCAATTTATTACTATATTGGTTACAGCTGATTTTCAAAGCTCTGTTTCTTGCTGCTGTACATCCACTTGATTCACGTACAGAGAGACATCAATAAATTCTTTTTCAGATTCTTACCAGTCGTATATATTCTTTTCCGGTGACTTGAGTGTGCTGAGTGCAGTTCTTTTAGCTACCGTGTAGGCCTTGTTGATTATCAGTTTGGTATTTGGAATGGTATCTTTGCTAATTTCAACCTCCTGGATGATGCCTCACCCCTCCCCACCTTTCCCGTTTAGCAGCCTTATGCGTGTTTTCTACATATTTGACTATGTTTTTGTTTTGTAATTTATTTCATGTGTAGCCATTTTGGATTCCACCTTTAAGTGATATCTTATGATATGTGTCTTCTTCTTTTTGAATTCTGTCACTTAGAATGATCATACGTAACTCCTCCGGAGTTGTTACAGCTGGCCATATTTCATTGATTTCCAGGCTGAATAATATTCCACTCTACCTAAGTACCACATCTCTATCCATTTTTTCCCTCCAGAGACATTTAAGTTATATCCTAGTCGAGGATCTTTTAAACAGAGAGGGGGTAAACATTGGGGTGCCTGTGTCCTCTCGATTTTTGTTTTTCCCAAGATATACGCCCATGAGTGCAAGTGCCCTATGCTCTGTAGCTCATTGTTTAGATGCTTTAGTAAACACAATACACTTCTCCAGAATGGCCGTTGGCAATATACATTTCCACTATAAGTCTCACAGGGCTCCCTCTTCTCCTTGCCCTGTCCTGCATTTCTGTTGTTTACGCTTTATGAGGATGGCTCTTCTGACTGATGCGAAGTGATGTCTTTTGTAGTATTGACTTCCAGTGCCCACCTGTTTGGTTGGCTAAAAAGGTGTACGCTCTTTTCTTGAATATATACACAAAAAAACGCATACACCCTTTTTGGCCAACTGCAATGTTGGCAATGTTCAGCTCCTTTTCTTGTGCTTAATGGCGAGTCCTTTCTACCTCCTCAAATCCCTTTCCTGCCATTCTCCCTTGCTTACAAGTCCTTTTCTCTGACTTTCCTCAAGACATTTTTCAGTGATGGATATTTTCAACTCTGCAGTTTTGTGAATTTTACTGCCCCTGAGTTCTATTGTTCAACTTGTGTTTATGGGAACTGGCCACAAAGCAGTGGGATTTCCTCAAGCCCGATACTGTTTCCATGGGCAACCCTAGCCTTTGGTCAATTCGTCTTCCTGATTGGAAATTAGAGTGACATGTGCCTGTCTGAACACGTAGGACTTGCCTCTCATTGTTCCTCATCCTTCCGCTTCATCCTCTGGACAAATTCCAAACTGTACGCAACAGGATGTTGACAGTGCTGACATCTCCAAGTGGGGAGACTGTTAGTAAAGACGCTGGAGGGGTGAACCCGAGCACCAGGAGATGAGGAGATGAGATGCCTTTTCCAAACTCTTCCCGATCAGACGGTATACCATCCTCTGGGTGTGACAGACATGTTTTAGCAGTAGGAAGAGTCCCATTCATGTAAGGAGAACACCAGGGCTTTTTCAAAATCAGTGTCTCCCCGAAACCCAAACTGGGGAATTTTTTAAGCTACGGCTACACATATGTTCATTAAGGGCCTTGGGAAGTAGGCAGAGTCCAAACTTTAGATGATTGAAGTCTTCAGGGTCAGAAGCACTCACCACCAGCTTCCCTTAGGTTACACTTTAACTGTCATTGATAGATGATGTCAATAAAAATATCTATTCTTTTTCAGATTATTTCCCCTTATAGGTTATTGCAAAATGTTGAGTGTAGTTCCCTGTGCTATACAGTAGTTCCTTGTTGATGATCTATTTTATACATAGCAGTGTGTATGTGTTAATCCCAAACTGTTAATTTATCCCTCCTCCCACCTTTCCCCTTTGGTAATAATAAATTATAAGATTTTATACTTCTCAGAAATGGGGGAGCTGAAAGAGAGGTATCATTTTCAATGGAAAAGCATTTAAAACAAGATTGAAGGTTTAACCAAGATTATTAGATGTACATCCTTGGAAAGAAATCACTTCATTTCTCTAATATTGAGCTGACAAATAAGACAAACCTTTTCACTGAACTTGCTTATAATAAAGTGATGGAAATATCCAATGGAAGTGTTAGAAACATCTTATTTTACCCGAGCCTTATACACTGTTCTATGTTAACTACACTTTGGCTCACACATCTGTTCATTGAGGTTACAATAGTCTCAATTTCTGTTACTGATCCTCCAGAGTGGACCCCAACAAGTGTCCCCCTGCCCAGTGTCATTGGGGCCAACAGATCGAGACTGAGTTTGGTTCACAAGCAAAGGAAACTTTATATTTTGATCAGAGAATGGAGAGGTGAGAGCATGTACTACCCCGTGGGCTGTGGGCTGGGCTGCTGTGTAGAGATCCTGTCAGAGTCAGTGGGAGGGAGGGGGCGGAGCTCTCGAGGGCCGGGTTGGCTGTAGCTCAGGCTCTATATCGCGGAGTCTGCACTGGGCCCCAGGAGCTGAGGTGTCGACCCAGCCATTCTGCACTAGGAAATCTGGTCTGAAGTGCCGGGTGTGGAACCTCTGCATGCGGGACCCTAGGAGCACGTGAAATTAGACAAAGCACAAAGGATAAAAAAGGTTAGACTTGACTTTATTGCCCAGATTCTATTTTTATCTCCCAGGGATTTTTAATGGGCTTTGCTGGGGACAAACCCCCCCTCTGCCTTTTGTCCCGTTCCTCATTCTTGGAGTGCTGAGGGTGCAGACCCTTCTTCTGTAACTGCTGAGTGCTGAGTTGGGAGCCCTCATACCCTGGGGCGAGGGTCAGAGCTTCTCCCCAGCAGCCTCCAGGTGACGTTGATTGTCCCCAGGCCCCCTGCCTCCCTGCTCGTCCACCTGAGCACCAGCATTGGAAGTGTTATAGATTCTAATGACCTTCAAGGGTCCAGGAAAGAGATGTGCAGAGACGCTGTGGGGGCCGGTTTCACCCCGCCCCACATTTGTTCGGCCACCTTAGGCCGACCGTTTCTGCCAGCCTAGATGCTCTGACCAGTAGTCTGCGCTTTCTTCAATTAGGCCCCTGAATTAACGTACAAACAGCACCAGGTGTCAGAGCCCTGCCCGCTCAACTCCCAGACAGTCCAGGGTCAGTGGTGATCAAGGACCATGATGGCCACTGAGCCAACAGCCTTTTGAAGTAAACAAGAGTCCAGCCGGTCTTACTGGCCACCATCATCACGGTGTCTGTAGGCTTTTCTATGGTGACAGTGTGATATACGGTTCCCCCGCCAAGATTATTAGCTCCCCTCTGGGTGCAGTAAGTCCTGCAAGCAGTAGTCTACTCTTTTGGGACACACTCTTGTTGTTTTATGAGAGAAAGTCCAGGTCAAGTGATGTTCACACGAGTCGTCATGGTGCCCTGTTGCCCCCGGTTATCTCTCTGGATGTTGGAGTTGGAGGGCCTCCTCACTCGAGGTCGGTGTGCCCACGGAGCGAACCCTGCAACTTCAGGGCATGGTTGGTGGTTAGGATCACCACGTGGGGTCCTTTTCCCTTAGGAGGGAGGTGGCCTTTTGGGCTGCTGATTTCCAGGGTTTTAGATACCGCCAGTATCTTGGCCAGATGTGGCAGTGGGCCAAGCCCCTTGGTGACCATAGTTTATCCTACCTGGATGGCATTCTTGCATTGTTCCATTTCAAGTGGTCCCAGGTTTTGCACTAATTCTCCAATGGTGATTCACCTTTCACCGGGAATGTAAAGGTCAAAGGGTTTAGCTAAATTAGGGAGTTCCAGGGCAAGGGTCTGAATTGACTGCTCTTTCCATTCTTGAAAGGCCACTTCTGGATTCTATTCAAAAGGATCATCATCTTTTCCTTTCAGTGTTTCATATAGAGGCCCAGCTAGTAGACTGTAGTTAGGGATCCAGAAGCAGCAAACCCTGGCCTCCCCAGGAACCCCTAAGCTGTCTTCTAGTTTTAGAAAGGGGTAAGGCTGAAAATGGTTTCTTCCCTTTCCTGGGATGGACTTCTCCAACCTTCTGTGAGAATGAAGCCCAGGCAGGTCACGGCAGTCTGTGATATTTGAGCTTTTTCTTGGACAACTTCTATCCTTTATTGGCTTGGTAGTTCAGAGGCCTCCTTAGTAGGGCTGGCGATCAGAATGTCGTCTGCATATTGAAGGAGGGTTTCCTTTTCCAGAGGTAGAACTTTTAGGTCTTTAGCTAAGCTTTCCCCAAAGATGGTGTGGGAATTTTTGCACCCTTGGGGCCAGACGGCCCGGAAGTATTGTTTTAGTTGTATGTTGAGTCCTGCCACTCACAAGCCAAAATTTCTTGTGACTCTGGGACTAATGGAATACAAAAGAAGGCATCATTGAAGACTAATACAGAATACCATGTCCTGGTGGTTGGTAGAATGACCAGCAGGGTGTAGGAATTAGGAGCAACTGGAGGTATATCCTCGGTGGCTTCACTGACTGTCCTGACATCCTTTACCAGGTCCCCAGCAGCCCATGGGGCTCTCGTGGTCAGACCAATCCCAGAATATGGAGCTCACCTGGGCAGGTACCCCACCCCCACCCCAGCCCACAGGGCTCTCGTGGTCAGGCCCCTCCCAGGATACAGAGCTACCCTTGCAGGTACCGTGGCAGGGCTGGGCACACAGGAACCGTGCACATAGCCCTCATTGCAGAGCACCCCCAGCTCACCTGTCGCTCAGAGCTGACGCAGAGCACCTCAGAGCAGGACTTGAACTAACAAACAGCAGCTGCGACAGGTCTGTGACCCTGGGCATCACTCCGTGAGGCCTCCCTCCACCTGGTCTTCCAGAGACTTCCACTGCACCCGGGGCACCAGGCCTCTGTCTCCAACCACCACCCACCCCTCCTCTCCCTGACTCCTGGGTTCCTCTCATTAGGAGAGGGTTTTCTTGAAGTTGTCTCCCACTCATGGGCCAGATAAAATGATTAGAAAACAAGCCAAAGCTGCAGCCCCTTGTCTATCCTGACTCTCAGGAGCCCACACCTGTTCCTTGGACCTGGCCGGTTCAGCAAGTTCCATTTTCTGCAACTGTGAGCCCCTGAGGGGTGATGATTGGCTGACCTGGGCAGCCTTACCGTGCCGGCCAGCCCTCCCCAGGTGTGCCTGGGTTGAGATCACTATAAATACCACTCCAGGCAGCAAGAGCCCCTGCAGCCGTGCCTGACGCCATTTTCTCTGCCCTGTCAGCAGTCTCGGGGCTGGGCTGGTGGGAGGGAGTGAGAGGCCACGGCTTTGTGGGTGGCCCAGTGTGAGTGGGGCTCTGCTGGACTTTCTGCAGCAGTTGCCAGGCTGCCACCTGCTAAAGAAGAAGATGTGTCACCCATACCTGCTGCTGGAATTTCTCCCTGGGCAGAGGTGAGGAAGGAAAAAAGCAGTGGGGGCAGGGACAGGACGGGTATCTCAGGCAGGGAAATGGACATCTTCCAGAAGAGCACCCAGGGCCAGGACCATCCTGGCTGGCCTGCAGGCACCAAGTCGGCCGGCATGCTGTCACTCGTGTGGCTCTATGGCCCTCCCTCTAGGCTTTCAAGTCCTTGTATATATTCAGGTGTTTTACCTGGGATGGGTGGGAATAGTTCAGCAGCAACTGGCCTGGGGCTCAGCTCACGTTTACTCACAGATGCCTCGGCACGGTGCCCCAGCTTTGCAATGAGGACGCTTGTTGCGTGGGGGCTGCTGGCTGAATGGGAGACGATTCCCCACCACTGACCAACTTCAGAATTGTTTACAACTGGAGCAAGTGCCCTGATACGGTTTTCCTCTGTGGAACTGGTGGGTTCTGTGTTTTTTTTCTCTTTTTCGTTTTGGGTTCAAGGTAGATTTTATTCCTCTTTTTTGTATTTACAGATATAAGCATGGAAATAATTTATTCATATAAATACATGTATGTGAAGGGAATAATTGTTTTTTCTATTTTTTAAATTTTATTTCTTTTTAATTTTGAATTTTATTTTATATTTTTATACAGCAGGTTCTTATTGGTTATCTATTTTATACATATAAATGTATACATGCCAATCCCAGTCTCTCAACTCCTCCCACCACCCCCCCCCCAACAGCTTTCCCCCCTTGTTGTCCATACGTTTGTTGTCTACATCTGTTGCTCTATTTATGCCTTGCAAAATGGTTAATCTGTACAGGTTTTCTAGGTTCCACATATATGCATGAATATACAAGATTTGTTTTTCTCTCTCTGACTTACTTCACTCTGTATGACAGTCTCTAGATGCATCGACGTCTCTACAAATGACCCAATTTCATTCCTTTTCATGGCTTAGTAATATTCCATTTTATATATGTACCACGGCTTTATGCATTCGTCTGTCTGTGGGCATTTAGGTTGCTTCCATTACCTCGATATTGTAAATAGTGATGCAATGAACATTGCGGTGAATGTCTCTTTTTGATTTATGGTTTTGTCTGGGTATATGTCCAGTAGTGGGATTGCTGTATCATATGGTAATTCTATTGTTAGTTTCTTAAGAAATTCCATATTGTTCTCCATAGTGACTGTATCAATTTATATTCCCAACAATAGTGGAAGAGGGTTCCTTTTCTCCACACCCTTTCCAGCATTTCTTGCTTGTAGATTTTCTATGATGCCTATTCTACCAGGTGTGAGGTGATACCTCATTGTTGAATCCATTTCGTTGAGCAAGGGGTAGGTCTTGTCTATTCCATATTTGGCTTATGGAACGGTATCTGTGCTAATTTCAAACTCTGGTTTAATGCAGCACCCCAACTCACCTTCCCCCTTAAGCAAGCATAAGTTAGTTTTCTAAACTTGAGACCCTGTTCTGTTTTGTAATTCAGTTCATGTGTAGCCAAGTTCACATTCCGTGTATTAGTGATACCTTATGATGTTTCTTTTTCTGTGTGACTTATTTCACTTAGAATCATCGTGCCTCAATCCAATCATTATGCTGGTACGGGCCTGGTGACATAGATTTCATTGCTGAGTGGTATTCTGTTGTACATAAGTACCGCAACTTCTTTATCCATTATTTGCTCTCTGGGATATTTAACTTGTGCCGAAGAAGAGATTCCAGTAAAAAGAACCGTCCCAACCTTTGGGGTGGCTGTGTCATTTTGATTTTAATTTCTCTAAGCTATAGGACCATAAGTGGAAGTGCCCTAGGCTCTGTTGCTTTGTTTTTTAGATGTTTCAGGAAACACCATACACTTCTCCCGAGTGGCTGTTGGCAATTGACATCCCGCCCATCAGCATAACAAGGCTCCCAGTTCTCCATGGCCTGTCCTGCCTTTCTGGATTTTACACTTTTTTCAGATGGCCCTTTTGACCGGGGGGAAGTGAGACTTCATTGTAGTGCAGATTTCCTTTGCAAGCTTGCTTGGTTGGCCAAAAAGGGCGTATGCGTTTTTTCCTGAATATATTCAGGAAAAAACGCATACGCCCTTTTTGGCCAAGTGCATCATTGTGGACGTTCTGCCTCTTTTCCTATGCTTTCAATGCAATTCCAGTCTACCTCCTGAAATCGGTTTCCTGCAATTCTGCCCCGCTTTCAAGTCCTCTTGGCAGCCTTACTTCAGTATATTTTTGGACGATAGCTGTCATTTATAACTCTGCAGGTTTGTGAATTACAGTGCCCCTGAGCTCCTTTCTTCAACTCGCTTTCTCGTGAGCTGGCCGCAACACCGCAGGATTGCTTCAGGCCCTAATCTGATTCCAGCACGGCACGTTGAGCCTTTGGTTAATTCCTCTTCCTGGTGGGAAATGAGAGTTAAATTTGCCCGTCCAGACACCTCCATCTAGTCTGTCATTGGTTCTCCCTATTCCTGTTCATCTTCCGCAGAAATTGCAAACTGGGCCAAACAGAAGGTTAAAGGCAGTGACTCTCCAAGTAGGGAGAGTGTTAGTAAAGAGTCTGGAATGTTGCACCCGAGTACCAGGGGATGAAAACTGAGACATATTGGAACACATCTCCCGATCACACGGTTGATCATACTCTGGGTTCCACGTGCATGTTTACCTGAAGGAAGAATACCTTAAACCTGGAGAGTTGAGACCCGTGGAATGGGTACCATGCAATATGATTTCAAAGGGTCTTCATTTGCTCACCGAACCTCTCCAATCCTATCACTGCTGCGTTTATGGCCCTGTACACACGCTTGATTCTCTTTCGGAGACATAGCAATCCATAGGTTTTAAGATACTTCCTAGTCAGGTACATTCTTAGGCGTTTAATATGGGGTGTTGAGTCCATTTCGTTGAGCAAGGAGTAGCTCTTGTCTATTCCATATTTGGCTTAAGGAACTTTATCTGTGCTCATTTCAATCTCTGGTTTTATGCAGCACCCCAACTCACCTTTCCCCTTAAGCATAAGTTGGGTTTCTAAATTTGAGACCCTGTTCTGTTTTGGAATTCAGTTCCTGTGTAGCCAAGGTTACATTCCGTGTATTAGTGATATCTTATGATGTTTCTTTTCCTGTGTGACTTATTTCAGTTAGCATCATCATACCTGAATCCACTCATTATGTTGCTACGGACCTGATGACATAGATTTCATTGCTGAGTGATACTGCATTGTACGTAAGTACCACAACTTCTTTATCCATTTTTCACTTTCTGCGATATTGAACTTGTACCGTAAACCAGGTTCTTGTAAACAGAGCCGTCCCAACCTATGGGGTGGCTGTGTCTTTTGATTTTAATTTCCCTAAGCTATAGGACCATAAGTGGAAGTGCCCTAGGCTCTGTTGCTTTGTTTTTTAGATGTTTCAGGAAACACCATACACTTCTCCCGAGTGGCTGTTGGCAATTGACATCCCGCCCATCAGCATAACAAGGCTCCCAGTTCTCCATGGCCTGTACTGCCTTTCTGGATTTTACACTTTTTTCAGATGGCCCTTTTGACCGGGGGGAAGTGAGACTTCATTGTAGTGCAGATTTCCTTTGCAAGCTTGCTTGGTTGGCCAAAAAGAGCGTATGCGTTTTTTCCTGAATATATTCAGGAAAAAACGCATACGCCCTTTTTGGCCAAGTGCATCATTGTGGACGTTCTGCCTCTTTTCCTATGCTTTCAATGCAATTCCAGTCTACCTCCTGAAATCGGTTTCCTGCAATTCTGCCCCGCTTTCAAGTCCTCTTGGCAGCCTTACTTCAGTATATTTTTGGACGATAGCTGTCATTTATAACTCTGCAGGTTTGTGAATTACAGTGCCCCTGAGCTCCTTTCTTCAACTCGCTTTCTCGTGAGCTGGCCGCAACACCGCAGGATGGCTTCAGGCCCTAATCTGGTTCCGGCACGGCACGCTGAGCCTTTGGTTAATTCCTCTTCCTGGTGGGAAATGAGAGTTCAATTTGCCCGTCCAGACACCTCCAGCTAGTCTCTCATTGGTTCTCCCTATTCCTGTTCATCTTCCGCAGAAATTGCAAACTGGGCCAAACAGGAGGTTAAAGGCACTGACTCTCCAAGTCGGGAGAGTGTTAGTAAAGCATCTGGAATGTTGCACCTGAGTACCAGGGGACGAAAACTGACACATATTGGAACACGTCTCCCGATCACACGGTTGATCATACTCTGGGTTCCACATGCATGTTTTAGCTGAAGGAAGAATACCTTAAACCTGGAGAGTTGAGAGCCGTGGAATGGGTACCATGCAATATGACTTCAAAGGGTCTTCATTTGCTCACCGAACTTCTCCAATCCTATCACTGCTGCGTTTATGCCCCTGTACACACGCTTGATTCTCTTTCGGAGACATAGCAATCCATAGGTTTTAAGATACTTCCTATCAGGTACACTCTTAGGCATTAATATGGGGTGTTGAGTCCATTTCGTTGAGCAAGGAGTAGCTCTTGTCTATTCCATATTTGGCTTAAGGAACTTTATCTGTGCTCATTTCAATCTCTGGTTTTATGCAGCACCCCAACTCACCTTTCCCCTTAAGCAAGCATAAGTTGGTTTTCTAAATTTGAGACCCTGTTCTGTTTTGTAATTCAGTTCCTGTGTAGCCAAGGTTACATTCCGTGTATTAGTGATATCTTATGATGTTTCTTTTCCTGTGTGACTTATTTCAGTTAGAATCATCGTACCTGAATCCACTCATTATGCTGCTACGGGCCTGATGACATAGATTTCCTTGCTGAGTGATATTGCATTGTACGTATGTACCACAACTTCTTTATCCATTTTTCACTTTCTGCGATATTGAACTTGTACCGTAAACCAGGTTCTTGTAAACAGAGCCGTCCCAACCTTTGGGGTGGCTGTGTCTTTTGATTTTAATTTCCCTAAGCTATAGGACCATAAGTGGAAGTGCCCTAGGCTCTGTTGCTTTGTTTTTTAGATGTTTCAGGAAACACCATACACTTCTCCCGAGTGGCTGTTGGCAATTTACATCCCGCCCATCAGCATAACAAGGCTCCCAGTTCTCCATGGCCTGTCCTGCCTTTCTGGATTTTACACTTTTTTCAGATGGCCCTTTTGACCGGGGGGAAGTGAGACTTCATTGTAGGGCAGATTTCCTTTGCAAGCTTGCTTGGTTGGCCAAAAAGGGCGTATGCGTTTTTTCCTGAATATATTCAGGAAAAAACGCATACGCCCTTTTTGGCCAAGTGCATCATTGTGGACGTTCTGCCTCTTTTCCTATGCTTTAAATGCAATTCCAGTCTACCTCCTGAAATCGGTTTCCTGCAATTCTGCCCCGCTTTCAAGTCCTCTTGGCAGGCTTACTTCAGTATATTTTTGGACGATAGCTGTCATTTATAACTCTGCAGGTTTGTGAATTACAGTGCCCCTGAGCTCCTTTCTTCAACTCGCTTTCTCGTGAGCTGGCCGCAACACCGCAGGATTGCTTCAGGCCCTAATCTGGTTCCGGCACGGCACGCTGAGCCTTTGGTTAATTCCTCTTCCTGGTGGGAAATGAGAGTTAAATTTGCCCGTCCAGACACCTCCAGCTAGTCTGTCATTGGTTCTCCCTATTCCTGTTCATCTTCCGCAGAAATTGCAAACTGGGCCAAACAGGAGGTTAAAGGCACTGACTCTCCAAGTCGGGAGAGTGTTAGTAAAGCATCTGGAATGTTGCACCCGAGTACCAGGGGACGAAAACTGAGACATATTGGAACACGTCTCCCGCTCACACGGTTGATCATACTCTGGGTTCCACATGCATGTTTTAGCTGAAGGAAGAATACCTTAAACCTGGAGAGTTGAGACCCGTGGAATGGGTACCATGCAATATGACTTCAAAGGGTCTTCATTTGCTCACCGAACCTCTCCAATCCTATCACTGCTGCGTTTATGCCCCTGCACACACGCTTGATTCTCTTTCGGAGACATAGCAATCCATAGGTTTTAAGATACTTCCTAGTCAGGTATATTCTTAGGTGTTTAATATGGGGTGTTGAATCCATTTCGTTGAGCAAGGAGTAGCTCTTGTCTATTCCATATTTGGCTTAAGGAACTTTATCTGTGCTCATTTCAATCTCTGGTTTTATGCAGCACCCCAACTCACCTTTCCCCTTAAGCAAGCATAAGTTGGGTTTCTAAATTTGAGACCCTGTTCTGTTTTGTAATTCAGTTCCTGTGTAGCCAAGTTTACATTCCGTGTATTAGTGATATCTTATGATGTTTCTTTTTCTGTGTGACTTATTTCAGTTACAATCATCATACATGAATCCACTCATTATGCTGCTACGGGCCTGATGACATAGATTTCCTTGCTGAGTGATATTGCATTGTACGTAAGTACCACAACTTCTTTATCCATTTTTCACTTTCTGCGATATTGAACTTGTACCGTAAACCAGGTTCTTGTAAACAGAGCCGTCCCAACCTTTGGGGTGGCTGTGTCTTTTTGATTTTAATTTCCCTAAGCTATAGGACCATAAGTGGAAGTGCCCTAGGCTCTGTTGCTTTGTTTTTTAGATGTTTCAGGAAACACCATACACTTCTCCCGAGTGGCTGTTGGCAATTGACATCACGCCCATCAGCATAACAAGGCTCCCAGTTCTCCATGGCCTGTCCTGCCTTTCTGGATTTTACACTTTTTTCAGATGGCCCTTTTGACCGGGGGGAAGTGAGACTTCATTGTAGTGCAGATTTCCTTTGCAAGCTTGCTTGGTTGGCCAAAAAGGGCGTATGCGTTTTTTCCTGAATATATTCAGAAAAAAACACATACGCCCATTTTGGGCAAGTCAGGTTTTTGAATTGCAGTGGCCCTTAGCTCCATTTTTCAGCTCTTAGTTTTGTGATCTTGCCCCATAACCACAGGATTCCTTGAAGCCCTATTCTTTTTCTGGGGCACCTTGCTGTGCCTTTGGTTCATTCTTCTTACTGATGTGAAATTAGAGTGACATGTGCCCATTGAAACCGCTACAGCTAGTTTCTCACTGGTTCCCCCTATTCCCATTCATCCTCCGCACTAACTGAAGACTGTGCGATACCAGAACTTAAAGGCATTGACTCTCCTTGTGGGGATGTTGTTAGTAAAGCGGCTGGAATGTCGATCCGGAGCCCCAGGAGAGGAAAAATGTGGTGCGTTTTAGAAACCTTTCCCGATCATATGGTATACCAGTCGCTGGGTTTCCCAAGCATGGTTTAGCTGTAGGAAGATTCCCTTCAACCTGGAGTGTTGGGACCCTTGGAATGAGTAGCATGAAGTATTGCATTAAACTTTCGGCAGTTGCTCACCGAAGCTCACCAATCCTCTCAGCCCCAAGTGTCCAGCCTTATGTCTTATCCAGCTGTGGGTTTATATGTGGTCAATCCAGGTTGCATCACAGCCCCTGAGCGAATTTTGTAAGAATTTTTCTCTCTTTCATTGTTTCTGCGTTTTGTTTTTAAAATTTATTTCTATAATGGGGTTTAGCTCATTTTCACTGCTGTGTTTGTGCCGCTCTGCACACACTTGATTCCCTTATGGAGATATATCAATACATGGGTTTTAAGATTCTTATTACTCAGATATATTTCTCTGCGGTGTATAGGGTGTGTTGAGGCCAGTTCATTGAGCAAGGTGTAGATCTTGTCTAATACCTATTTGGTTTCTTGAACGGTATCTGTGCTAATTTCAAACTCTGGTTTTATGCATCACCCCACCTCTCCTTTCCCCTTAAGCTGACATAAGTGTGTTTTCTAAATGTGAGACACTGTTCTGTTCTGTAATTCATTTCTTGTGCAGCCATATTTACCCTCCCTCTATAAGTGATATCTTATGATATGTTTCTTTTTCTGTTTGACTTATTTCAAGTAGTATTATCGGACCTAAATCCACTCTTTATCCTTCTACTAGCCTTATTACATTGATTTCATGGTGAAGAGATATTCCATTGTACATAAGTACCACATCTTCTTTATCCATTGTTCTCTTTCCTGGGATATTTAAGGTGTACTGAAGTTGAGGTTCTTGTAAACAGAGTAGCCCTAAACTGTGGTGTGCTTGTGTCTTGTTGATTTTTAGACTTCCCTAGATATACTCCCATGATTGGAAGTGTCCTATGCTCTGTAGCTCTGTTTTTAGATGATTTAGGAACCACCATACACTTCTCCAGAGTGGCTCTCGGCAGTTCACACACTGCCCATCAGCGTATAAAGGCTCCCTGTTCTCCATGGCCTGTCCTGCATTTCTGGTTTTTACAATTTTTTAGGATGGCCCTTTTGACCGGTGGGAAATGAGACTTCTTTGTTGTGCACATTTGCATTGCTTGCTTGCTTCGTTGCCCATAAAGTGCGTATGCGTTTTTTCCTGGATATAATCAGGAAAAATCGCATACGCCCTTTTGGGCCAACTGCATCATTGTCGAAATTCTGCCGCTTTTCATGTGCGTTAAAGACGAGTCCAATCTATCTCTTGAAATCTGTTTCTTGCAATTCTGTCTTGCATTCAGATCCTCTTCTTTGCCTTACCTCAACATATTTTTGGACGTTAGTTTTCATTTATAACTCTGCAGGTTTGTGAATTGCAGTGACCCTGAGCTCCATGTTTTAAGTTGCTCTTTTGTGAGCTGGCCTCAAACGCGCAGGATTGCTTCAGGCCCTATTTTGGCTCCGGCGAGGCAGGCTGAGCCTTTTTTTAATTCTTATTCTTAATGGGAAATTAGAGTGATATGTGCCCGTCCAAACCCCTACAACTCTTCTCTCATTGGTTCCCCCTCTTCCCGTTCATCCTCCTCACAATTTGCAAAATGTGTGAAACAGAAGTTTAAATGTGCTGATTCTCCAAGTGGGGAGCTTCTAAGTAATGTGGCTGGAATGGTGAACAGGAGCACCAGGAGAGGATAAATGAGGTGCATTTTAGACACATCTCCCGATCACATGGTGTACAGTCCTCTGGGTTTTCCATGCATGTTTTAGCTGTAGGAAGATCCCTTGAACCTGCAGATTTGGGACCCATTGAATGGGTACCAGGTAGTATTACTTTAAAGGGTGTGCATTTCCTCACCCAACCTCACATTTCTCTTAGCGCAAACAGTTTCCAGCCTTATGTCTCATCCTGCTGTGGGTCTAGATGTGTTCAATCCATGTTGCATCACCGTCCCTGAGGAAAAGTTGTAAGAGGTTTTCTCTGTCTCTCTGTCGTTTATTTTTTTCAATTTATTACTATATTGGTTACAGCTGATTTTCAAAGCTCTGTTTCTTGCTGCTGTACATCCACTTGATTCACGTACAGAGAGACATCAATAAATTCTTTTTCAGATTCTTACCAGTCGTATATATTCTTTTCCGGTGACTTGAGTGTGCTGAGTGCAGTTCTTTTAGCTACCGTGTAGGCCTTGTTGATTATCAGTTTGGTATTTGGAATGGTATCTTTGCTAATTTCAACCTCCTGGATGATGCCTCACCCCTCCCCACCTTTCCCGTTTAGCAGCCTTATGCGTGTTTTCTACATATTTGACTATGTTTTTGTTTTGTAATTTATTTCATGTGTAGCCATTTTGGATTCCACCTTTAAGTGATATCTTATGATATGTGTCTTCTTCTTTTTGAATTCTGTCACTTAGAATGATCATACGTAACTCCTCCGGAGTTGTTACAGCTGGCCATATTTCATTGATTTCCAGGCTGAATAATATTCCACTCTACCTAAGTACCACATCTCTATCCATTTTTTCCCTCCAGAGACATTTAAGTTATATCCTAGTCGAGGATCTTTTAAACAGAGAGGGGGTAAACATTGGGGTGCCTGTGTCCTCTCGATTTTTGTTTTTCCCAAGATATACGCCCATGAGTGCAAGTGCCCTATGCTCTGTAGCTCATTGTTTAGATGCTTTAGTAAACACAATACACTTCTCCAGAATGGCCGTTGGCAATATACATTTCCACTATAAGTCTCACAGGGCTCCCTCTTCTCCTTGCCCTGTCCTGCATTTCTGTTGTTTACGCTTTATGAGGATGGCTCTTCTGACTGATGCGAAGTGATGTCTTTTGTAGTATTGACTTCCAGTGCCCACCTGTTTGGTTGGCTAAAAAGGTGTACGCTCTTTTCTTGAATATATACACAAAAAAACGCATACACCCTTTTTGGCCAACTGCAATGTTGGCAATGTTCAGCTCCTTTTCTTGTGCTTAATGGCGAGTCCTTTCTACCTCCTCAAATCCCTTTCCTGCCATTCTCCCTTGCTTACAAGTCCTTTTCTCTGACTTTCCTCAAGACATTTTTCAGTGATGGATATTTTCAACTCTGCAGTTTTGTGAATTTTACTGCCCCTGAGTTCTATTGTTCAACTTGTGTTTATGGGAACTGGCCACAAAGCAGCGGGATTTCCTCAAGCCCGATACTGTTTCCATGGGCAACCCTAGCCTTTGGTCAATTCGTCTTCCTGATTGGAAATTAGAGTGACATGTGCCTGTCTGAACACGTAGGACTTGCCTCTCATTGTTCCTCATCCTTCCGCTTCATCCTCTGGACAAATTCCAAACTGTACGCAACAGGATGTTGACAGTGCTGACATCTCCAAGTGGGGAGACTGTTAGTAAAGACGCTGGAGGGGTGAACCCGAGCACCAGGAGATGAGGAGATGAGATGCCTTTTCCAAACTCTTCCCGATCAGACGGTATACCATCCTCTGGGTGTGACAGACATGTTTTAGCAGTAGGAAGAGTCCCATTCATGTAAGGAGAACACCAGGGCTTTTTCAAAATCAGTGTCTCCCCGAAACCCAAACTGGGGAATTTTTTAAGCTACGGCTACACATATGTTCATTAAGGGCCTTGGGAAGTAGGCAGAGTCCAAACTTTAGATGATTGAAGTCTTCAGGGTCAGAAGCACTCACCACCAGCTTCCCTTAGGTTACACTTTAACTGTCATTGATAGATGATGTCAATAAAAATATCTATTCTTTTTCAGATTATTTCCCCTTATAGGTTATTGCAAAATGTTGAGTGTAGTTCCCTGTGCTATACAGTAGTTCCTTGTTGATGATCTATTTTATACATAGCAGTGTGTATGTGTTAATCCCAAACTGTTAATTTATCCCTCCTCCCACCTTTCCCCTTTGGTAATAATAAATTATAAGATTTTATACTTCTCAGAAATGGGGGAGCTGAAAGAGAGGTATCATTTTCAATGGAAAAGCATTTAAAACAAGATTGAAGGTTTAACCAAGATTATTAGATGTACATCCTTGGAAAGAAATCACTTCATTTCTCTAATATTGAGCTGACAAATAAGACAAACCTTTTCACTGAACTTGCTTATAATAAAGTGATGGAAATATCCAATGGAAGTGTTAGAAACATCTTATTTTACCCGAGCCTTATACACTGTTCTATGTTAACTACACTTTGGCTCACACATCTGTTCATTGAGGTTACAATAGTCTCAATTTCTGTTACTGATCCTCCAGAGTGGACCCCAACAAGTGTCCCCCTGCCCAGTGTCATTGGGGCCAACAGATCGAGACTGAGTTTGGTTCACAAGCAAAGGAAACTTTATATTTTGATCAGAGAATGGAGAGGTGAGAGCATGTACTACCCCGTGGGCTGTGGGCTGGGCTGCTGTGTAGAGATCCTGTCAGAGTCAGTGGGAGGGAGGGGGCGGAGCTCTCGAGGGCCGGGTTGGCTGTAGCTCAGGCTCTATATCGCGGAGTCTGCACTGGGCCCCAGGAGCTGAGGTGTCGACCCAGCCATTCTGCACTAGGAAATCTGGTCTGAAGTGCCGGGTGTGGAACCTCTGCATGCGGGACCCTAGGAGCACGTGAAATTAGACAAAGCACAAAGGATAAAAAAGGTTAGACTTGACTTTATTGCCCAGATTCTATTTTTATCTCCCAGGGATTTTTAATGGGCTTTGCTGGGGACAAACCCCCCCTCTGCCTTTTGTCCCGTTCCTCATTCTTGGAGTGCTGAGGGTGCAGACCCTTCTTCTGTAACTGCTGAGTGCTGAGTTGGGAGCCCTCATACCCTGGGGCGAGGGTCAGAGCTTCTCCCCAGCAGCCTCCAGGTGACGTTGATTGTCCCCAGGCCCCCTGCCTCCCTGCTCGTCCACCTGAGCACCAGCATTGGAAGTGTTATAGATTCTAATGACCTTCAAGGGTCCAGGAAAGAGATGTGCAGAGACGCTGTGGGGGCCGGTTTCACCCCGCCCCACATTTGTTCGGCCACCTTAGGCCGACCGTTTCTGCCAGCCTAGATGCTCTGACCAGTAGTCTGCGCTTTCTTCAATTAGGCCCCTGAATTAACGTACAAACAGCACCAGGTGTCAGAGCCCTGCCCGCTCAACTCCCAGACAGTCCAGGGTCAGTGGTGATCAAGGACCATGATGGCCACTGAGCCAACAGCCTTTTGAAGTAAACAAGAGTCCAGCCGGTCTTACTGGCCACCATCATCACGGTGTCTGTAGGCTTTTCTATGGTGACAGTGTGATATACGGTTCCCCCGCCAAGATTATTAGCTCCCCTCTGGGTGCAGTAAGTCCTGCAAGCAGTAGTCTACTCTTTTGGGACACACTCTTGTTGTTTTATGAGAGAAAGTCCAGGTCAAGTGATGTTCACACGAGTCGTCATGGTGCCCTGTTGCCCCCGGTTATCTCTCTGGATGTTGGAGTTGGAGGGCCTCCTCACTCGAGGTCGGTGTGCCCACGGAGCGAACCCTGCAACTTCAGGGCATGGTTGGTGGTTAGGATCACCACGTGGGGTCCTTTTCCCTTAGGAGGGAGGTGGCCTTTTGGGCTGCTGATTTCCAGGGTTTTAGATACCGCCAGTATCTTGGCCAGATGTGGCAGTGGGCCAAGCCCCTTGGTGACCATAGTTTATCCTACCTGGATGGCATTCTTGCATTGTTCCATTTCAAGTGGTCCCAGGTTTTGCACTAATTCTCCAATGGTGATTCACCTTTCACCGGGAATGTAAAGGTCAAAGGGTTTAGCTAAATTAGGGAGTTCCAGGGCAAGGGTCTGAATTGACTGCTCTTTCCATTCTTGAAAGGCCACTTCTGGATTCTATTCAAAAGGATCATCATCTTTTCCTTTCAGTGTTTCATATAGAGGCCCAGCTAGTAGACTGTAGTTAGGGATCCAGAAGCAGCAAACCCTGGCCTCCCCAGGAACCCCTAAGCTGTCTTCTAGTTTTAGAAAGGGGTAAGGCTGAAAATGGTTTCTTCCCTTTCCTGGGATGGACTTCTCCAACCTTCTGTGAGAATGAAGCCCAGGCAGGTCACGGCAGTCTGTGATATTTGAGCTTTTTCTTGGACAACTTCTATCCTTTATTGGCTTGGTAGTTCAGAGGCCTCCTTAGTAGGGCTGGCGATCAGAATGTCGTCTGCATATTGAAGGAGGGTTTCCTTTTCCAGAGGTAGAACTTTTAGGTCTTTAGCTAAGCTTTCCCCAAAGATGGTGTGGGAATTTTTGCACCCTTGGGGCCAGACGGCCCGGAAGTATTGTTTTAGTTGTATGTTGAGTCCTGCCACTCACAAGCCAAAATTTCTTGTGACTCTGGGACTAATGGAATACAAAAGAAGGCATCATTGAAGACTAATACAGAATACCATGTCCTGGTGGTTGGTAGAATGACCAGCAGGGTGTAGGAATTAGGAGCAACTGGAGGTATATCCTCGGTGGCTTCACTGACTGTCCTGACATCCTTTACCAGGTCCCCAGCAGCCCATGGGGCTCTCGTGGTCAGACCAATCCCAGAATATGGAGCTCACCTGGGCAGGTACCCCACCCCCACCCCAGCCCACAGGGCTCTCGTGGTCAGGCCCCTCCCAGGATACAGAGCTACCCTTGCAGGTACCGTGGCAGGGCTGGGCACACAGGAACCGTGCACATAGCCCTCATTGCAGAGCACCCCCAGCTCACCTGTCGCTCAGAGCTGACGCAGAGCACCTCAGAGCAGGACTTGAACTAACAAACAGCAGCTGCGACAGGTCTGTGACCCTGGGCATCACTCCGTGAGGCCTCCCTCCACCTGGTCTTCCAGAGACTTCCACTGCACCCGGGGCACCAGGCCTCTGTCTCCAACCACCACCCACCCCTCCTCTCCCTGACTCCTGGGTTCCTCTCATTAGGAGAGGGTTTTCTTGAAGTTGTCTCCCACTCATGGGCCAGATAAAATGATTAGAAAACAAGCCAAAGCTGCAGCCCCTTGTCTATCCTGACTCTCAGGAGCCCACACCTGTTCCTTGGACCTGGCCGGTTCAGCAAGTTCCATTTTCTGCAACTGTGAGCCCCTGAGGGGTGATGATTGGCTGACCTGGGCAGCCTTACCGTGCCGGCCAGCCCTCCCCAGGTGTGCCTGGGTTGAGATCACTATAAATACCACTCCAGGCAGCAAGAGCCCCTGCAGCCGTGCCTGACGCCATTTTCTCTGCCCTGTCAGCAGTCTCGGGGCTGGGCTGGTGGGAGGGAGTGAGAGGCCACGGCTTTGTGGGTGGCCCAGTGTGAGTGGGGCTCTGCTGGACTTTCTGCAGCAGTTGCCAGGCTGCCACCTGCTAAAGAAGAAGATGTGTCACCCATACCTGCTGCTGGAATTTCTCCCTGGGCAGAGGTGAGGAAGGAAAAAAGCAGTGGGGGCAGGGACAGGACGGGTATCTCAGGCAGGGAAATGGACATCTTCCAGAAGAGCACCCAGGGCCAGGACCATCCTGGCTGGCCTGCAGGCACCAAGTCGGCCGGCATGCTGTCACTCGTGTGGCTCTATGGCCCTCCCTCTAGGCTTTCAAGTCCTTGTATATATTCAGGTGTTTTACCTGGGATGGGTGGGAATAGTTCAGCAGCAACTGGCCTGGGGCTCAGCTCACGTTTACTCACAGATGCCTCGGCACGGTGCCCCAGCTTTGCAATGAGGACGCTTGTTGCGTGGGGGCTGCTGGCTGAATGGGAGACGATTCCCCACCACTGACCAACTTCAGAATTGTTTACAACTGGAGCAAGTGCCCTGATACGGTTTTCCTCTGTGGAACTGGTGGGTTCTGTGTTTTTTTTCTCTTTTTCGTTTTGGGTTCAAGGTAGATTTTATTCCTCTTTTTTGTATTTACAGATATAAGCATGGAAATAATTTATTCATATAAATACATGTATGTGAAGGGAATAATTGTTTTTTCTATTTTTTAAATTTTATTTCTTTTTAATTTTGAATTTTATTTTATATTTTTATACAGCAGGTTCTTATTGGTTATCTATTTTATACATATAAATGTATACATGCCAATCCCAGTCTCTCAACTCCTCCCACCACCCCCCCCCCAACAGCTTTCCCCCCTTGTTGTCCATACGTTTGTTGTCTACATCTGTTGCTCTATTTATGCCTTGCAAAATGGTTAATCTGTACAGGTTTTCTAGGTTCCACATATATGCATGAATATACAAGATTTGTTTTTCTCTCTCTGACTTACTTCACTCTGTATGACAGTCTCTAGATGCATCGACGTCTCTACAAATGACCCAATTTCATTCCTTTTCATGGCTTAGTAATATTCCATTTTATATATGTACCACGGCTTTATGCATTCGTCTGTCTGTGGGCATTTAGGTTGCTTCCATTACCTCGATATTGTAAATAGTGATGCAATGAACATTGCGGTGAATGTCTCTTTTTGATTTATGGTTTTGTCTGGGTATATGTCCAGTAGTGGGATTGCTGTATCATATGGTAATTCTATTGTTAGTTTCTTAAGAAATTCCATATTGTTCTCCATAGTGACTGTATCAATTTATATTCCCAACAATAGTGGAAGAGGGTTCCTTTTCTCCACACCCTTTCCAGCATTTCTTGCTTGTAGATTTTCTATGATGCCTATTCTACCAGGTGTGAGGTGATACCTCATTGTTGAATCCATTTCGTTGAGCAAGGGGTAGGTCTTGTCTATTCCATATTTGGCTTATGGAACGGTATCTGTGCTAATTTCAAACTCTGGTTTAATGCAGCACCCCAACTCACCTTCCCCCTTAAGCAAGCATAAGTTAGTTTTCTAAACTTGAGACCCTGTTCTGTTTTGTAATTCAGTTCATGTGTAGCCAAGTTCACATTCCGTGTATTAGTGATACCTTATGATGTTTCTTTTTCTGTGTGACTTATTTCACTTAGAATCATCGTGCCTCAATCCAATCATTATGCTGGTACGGGCCTGGTGACATAGATTTCATTGCTGAGTGGTATTCTGTTGTACATAAGTACCGCAACTTCTTTATCCATTATTTGCTCTCTGGGATATTTAACTTGTGCCGAAGAAGAGATTCCAGTAAAAAGAACCGTCCCAACCTTTGGGGTGGCTGTGTCATTTTGATTTTAATTTCTCTAAGCTATAGGACCATAAGTGGAAGTGCCCTAGGCTCTGTTGCTTTGTTTTTTAGATGTTTCAGGAAACACCATACACTTCTCCCGAGTGGCTGTTGGCAATTGACATCCCGCCCATCAGCATAACAAGGCTCCCAGTTCTCCATGGCCTGTCCTGCCTTTCTGGATTTTACACTTTTTTCAGATGGCCCTTTTGACCGGGGGGAAGTGAGACTTCATTGTAGTGCAGATTTCCTTTGCAAGCTTGCTTGGTTGGCCAAAAAGGGCGTATGCGTTTTTTCCTGAATATATTCAGGAAAAAACGCATACGCCCTTTTTGGCCAAGTGCATCATTGTGGACGTTCTGCCTCTTTTCCTATGCTTTCAATGCAATTCCAGTCTACCTCCTGAAATCGGTTTCCTGCAATTCTGCCCCGCTTTCAAGTCCTCTTGGCAGCCTTACTTCAGTATATTTTTGGACGATAGCTGTCATTTATAACTCTGCAGGTTTGTGAATTACAGTGCCCCTGAGCTCCTTTCTTCAACTCGCTTTCTCGTGAGCTGGCCGCAACACCGCAGGATTGCTTCAGGCCCTAATCTGATTCCAGCACGGCACGTTGAGCCTTTGGTTAATTCCTCTTCCTGGTGGGAAATGAGAGTTAAATTTGCCCGTCCAGACACCTCCATCTAGTCTGTCATTGGTTCTCCCTATTCCTGTTCATCTTCCGCAGAAATTGCAAACTGGGCCAAACAGAAGGTTAAAGGCAGTGACTCTCCAAGTAGGGAGAGTGTTAGTAAAGAGTCTGGAATGTTGCACCCGAGTACCAGGGGATGAAAACTGAGACATATTGGAACACATCTCCCGATCACACGGTTGATCATACTCTGGGTTCCACGTGCATGTTTACCTGAAGGAAGAATACCTTAAACCTGGAGAGTTGAGACCCGTGGAATGGGTACCATGCAATATGATTTCAAAGGGTCTTCATTTGCTCACCGAACCTCTCCAATCCTATCACTGCTGCGTTTATGGCCCTGTACACACGCTTGATTCTCTTTCGGAGACATAGCAATCCATAGGTTTTAAGATACTTCCTAGTCAGGTACATTCTTAGGCGTTTAATATGGGGTGTTGAGTCCATTTCGTTGAACAAGGAGTAGCTCTTGTCTATTCCATATTTGGCTTAAGGAACTTTATCTGTGCTCATTTCAATCTCTGGTTTTATGCAGCACCCCAACTCACCTTTCCCCTTAAGCATAAGTTGGGTTTCTAAATTTGAGACCCTGTTCTGTTTTGGAATTCAGTTCCTGTGTAGCCAAGGTTACATTCCGTGTATTAGTGATATCTTATGATGTTTCTTTTCCTGTGTGACTTATTTCAGTTAGCATCATCATACCTGAATCCACTCATTATGTTGCTACGGACCTGATGACATAGATTTCATTGCTGAGTGATACTGCATTGTACGTAAGTACCACAACTTCTTTATCCATTTTTCACTTTCTGCGATATTGAACTTGTACCGTAAACCAGGTTCTTGTAAACAGAGCCGTCCCAACCTATGGGGTGGCTGTGTCTTTTGATTTTAATTTCCCTAAGCTATAGGACCATAAGTGGAAGTGCCCTAGGCTCTGTTGCTTTGTTTTTTAGATGTTTCAGGAAACACCATACACTTCTCCCGAGTGGCTGTTGGCAATTGACATCCCGCCCATCAGCATAACAAGGCTCCCAGTTCTCCATGGCCTGTCCTGCCTTTCTGGATTTTACACTTTTTTCAGATGGCCCTTTTGACCGGGGGGAAGTGAGACTTCATTGTAGTGCAGATTTCCTTTGCAAGCTTGCTTGGTTGGCCAAAAAGAGCGTATGCGTTTTTTCCTGAATATATTCAGGAAAAAACGCATACGCCCTTTTTGGCCAAGTGCATCATTGTGGACGTTCTGCCTCTTTTCCTATGCTTTCAATGCAATTCCAGTCTACCTCCTGAAATCGGTTTCCTGCAATTCTGCCCCGCTTTCAAGTCCTCTTGGCAGCCTTACTTCAGTATATTTTTGGACGATAGCTGTCATTTATAACTCTGCAGGTTTGTGAATTACAGTGCCCCTGAGCTCCTTTCTTCAACTCGCTTTCTCGTGAGCTGGCCGCAACACCGCAGGATGGCTTCAGGCCCTAATCTGGTTCCGGCACGGCACGCTGAGCCTTTGGTTAATTCCTCTTCCTGGTGGGAAATGAGAGTTCAATTTTCCCGTCCAGACACCTCCAGCTAGTCTCTCATTGGTTCTCCCTATTCCTGTTCATCTTCCGCAGAAATTGCAAACTGGGCCAAACAGGAGGTTAAAGGCACTGACTCTCCAAGTCGGGAGAGTGTTAGTAAAGCATCTGGAATGTTGCACCTGAGTACCAGGGGACGAAAACTGACACATATTGGAACACGTCTCCCGATCACACGGTTGATCATACTCTGGGTTCCACATGCATGTTTTAGCTGAAGGAAGAATACCTTAAACCTGGAGAGTTGAGAGCCGTGGAATGGGTACCATGCAATATGACTTCAAAGGGTCTTCATTTGCTCACCGAACTTCTCCAATCCTATCACTGCTGCGTTTATGCCCCTGTACACACGCTTGATTCTCTTTCGGAGACATAGCAATCCATAGGTTTTAAGATACTTCCTATCAGGTACACTCTTAGGCATTAATATGGGGTGTTGAGTCCATTTCGTTGAGCAAGGAGTAGCTCTTGTCTATTCCATATTTGGCTTAAGGAACTTTATCTGTGCTCATTTCAATCTCTGGTTTTATGCAGCACCCCAACTCACCTTTCCCCTTAAGCAAGCATAAGTTGGTTTTCTAAATTTGAGACCCTGTTCTGTTTTGTAATTCAGTTCCTGTGTAGCCAAGGTTACATTCCGTGTATTAGTGATATCTTATGATGTTTCTTTTCCTGTGTGACTTATTTCAGTTAGAATCATCGTACCTGAATCCACTCATTATGCTGCTACGGGCCTGATGACATAGATTTCCTTGCTGAGTGATATTGCATTGTACGTATGTACCACAACTTCTTTATCCATTTTTCACTTTCTGCGATATTGAACTTGTACCGTAAACCAGGTTCTTGTAAACAGAGCCGTCCCAACCTTTGGGGTGGCTGTGTCTTTTGATTTTAATTTCCCTAAGCTATAGGACCATAAGTGGAAGTGCCCTAGGCTCTGTTGCTTTGTTTTTTAGATGTTTCAGGAAACACCATACACTTCTCCCGAGTGGCTGTTGGCAATTTACATCCCGCCCATCAGCATAACAAGGCTCCCAGTTCTCCATGGCCTGTCCTGCCTTTCTGGATTTTACACTTTTTTCAGATGGCCCTTTTGACCGGGGGGAAGTGAGACTTCATTGTAGTGCAGATTTCCTTTGCAAGCTTGCTTGGTTGGCCAAAAAGGGCGTATGCGTTTTTTCCTGAATATATTCAGGAAAAAACGCATACGCCCTTTTTGGCCAAGTGCATCATTGTGGACGTTCTGCCTCTTTTCCTATGCTTTCAATGCAATTCCAGTCTACCTCCTGAAATCGGTTTCCTGCAATTCTGCCCCGCTTTCAAGTCCTCTTGGCAGCCTTACTTCAGTATATTTTTGGACGATAGCTGTCATTTATAACTCTGCAGGTTTGTGAATTACAGTGCCCCTGAGCTCCTTTCTTCAACTCGCTTTCTCGTGAGCTGGCCGCAACACCGCAGGATGGCTTCAGGCCCTAATCTGGTTCCGGCACGGCACGCTGAGCCTTTGGTTAATTCCTCTTCCTGGTGGGAAATGAGAGTTAAATTTGCCCGTCCAGACACCTCCAGCTAGTCTGTCATTGGTTCTCCCTATTCCTGTTCATCTTCCGCAGAAATTGCAAACTGGGCCAAACAGGAGGTTAAAGGCACTGACTCTCCAATTCGGGAGAGTGTTAGTAAAGCGTCTGGCATGTTGCACCCGAGTACCAGGGGACGAAAACTGAGACATATTGGAACACGTCTCCCGATCACACGGTTGATCATACTCTGGGTTCCACATGCATGTTTTAGCTGAAGGAAGTATCCCTTAAACCTGGAGAGTTGAGACCCTTGGAATGGTACCATGCAATATGACTTCAAAGGTCTTCATTTGCTCACCGAACCTCACCAATCTTATGAGCCCCAAGTGTCCAGCCTTATGTGTCACCCAGCTCTGGTTGTAGATGTGGTAAATGCAGGTTGCATCAGAAGCCTTGAATGATTACTTAAGTATTTCTCTCTATTTCACTGTCATTGTGTTTTGTTTAAGAAATTTATTTTTATTATGGTATTTACCTGATTTTCACTGCTTTAATGGAGCTGTACACACTCTTGATTCTCTTACAGAGATATATAAATCCATAGGTTTTATGATTCTTACTAGTCAGGTATATTCCTAGGCGTTGAATATGGGGTGTTGAGTCCATTTCGTCGAGCAAGGAGTAGCTCTTGTCTATTCCATATTTGGCTTAAGGAACTTTATCTGTGCTCATTTCAATCTCTGGTTTTATGCAGCACCCCAACTCACCTTTCCCCTTAAGCAAGCATAAGTTGGTTTTCTAAATTTGAGACCCTGTTCTGTTTTGGAATTCAGTTCCTGTGTAGCCAAGTTTACATTCCGTGTATTAGTGATACCTTATGATGTTTCTTTTTCTGTGTGACTTATTTCAGTTAGATTCATCGTACTTAGTCCACTCATTATGCTGCTACGGGCCTGATGACATAGATTTCATTGCTGAGTGATATTGCATTGTACGTAAGTACCACAACTTCTTTATCCATTTTTCACTTTCTGCGATATTGAACTTGTACCGTATATGAGGTTCTTGTAAACAGAGCCATCCCAAACTTTGGGGTGGCTGTGTCTTTTTGATTTTAATTGCCCTAAACTATAGTACCATAAGTGGAAGTGCCCTAGGCTCTGTTGCTTTGTTTTTTAGATGTTTCAGGAAACACCAAACACTTCTCCAGAGTGGCTGTTGGCAATTTACATCCTGCCCATCAGCATAAGATGGCTCCCAGTTCTCCATGGCCTGTCCTGCCTTTATGGATTTTACACTTTTTTCAGATCGCCCTTTTGACCAGGGGGAATTGAGACTTCATTGTAGTGCAGATTTCCTTTGCAAGCTTGCTTGGTTGGCCAAAAAGGGCGTATGCGTTTTTTCCTGAATATATTCAGGAAAAAACGCATACGCCCTTTTTGGGCAAGTCAGGTTTTTGAATTGCAGTGGCCCTTAGCTCCATTTTTCAGCTCTTAGTTTTGTGATCTTGCCCCATAACCACAGGATTCCTTGAAGCCCTATTCTTCTTCTGGGGCACCTTGCTGTGCCTTTGGTTCATTCTTCTTACTGATGTGAAATTAGAGTGACATGTGCCCATTGAAACCGCTACAGCTAGTTTCTCACTGGTTCCCCCTATTCCCATTCATCCTCCGCACTAACTGAAGACTGTGCGATACCAGAACTTAAAGGCATTGACTCTCCTTGTGGGGATGTTGTTAGTAAAGCGGCTGGAATGTCGATCCGGAGCCCCAGGAGAGGAAAAATGTGGTGTGTTTTAGAAACCTTTCCCGATCATATGGTATACCAGTCGCTGGGTTTCCCAAGCATGGTTTAGCTGTAGGAAGATTCCCTTCAACCTGGAGTGTTGGGACCCTTGGAATGAGTAGCATGAAGTATTGCATTAAACTTTCGGCAGTTGCTCACCGAAGCTCACCAATCCTCTCAGCCCCAAGTGTCCAGCCTTATGTCTTATCCAGCTGTGGGTTTATATGTGGTCAATCCAGGTTGCATCACAGCCCCTGAGCGAATTTTGTAAGAATTTTTCTCTCTTTCATTGTTTCTGCGTTTTGTTTTTAAAATTTATTTCTATAATGGGGTTTAGCTCATTTTCACTGCTGTGTTTGTGCCGCTCTGCACACACTTGATTCCCTTATGGAGATATATCAATACATGGGTTTTAAGATTCTTATTACTCAGATATATTTCTCTGCGGTGTATAGGGTGTGTTGAGGCCAGTTCATTGAGCAAGGTGTAGATCTTGTCTAATACCTATTTGGTTTCTTGAACGGTATCTGTGCTAATTTCAAACTCTGGTTTTATGCATCACCCCACCTCTCCTTTCCCCTTAAGCTGACATAAGTGTGTTTTCTAAATGTGAGACACTGTTCTGTTCTGTAATTCATTTCTTGTGCAGCCATATTTACCCTCCCTCTATAAGTGATATCTTATGATATGTTTCTTTTTCTGTTTGACTTATTTCAAGTAGTATTATCGGACCTAAATCCACTCTTTATCCTTCTACTAGCCTTATTACATTGATTTCATGGTGAAGAGATATTCCATTGTACATAAGTACCACATCTTCTTTATCCATTGTTCTCTTTCCTGGGATATTTAAGGTGTACTGAAGTTGAGGTTCTTGTAAACAGAGTAGCCCTAAACTGTGGTGTGCTTGTGTCTTGTTGATTTTTAGACTTCCCTAGATATACTCCCATGATTGGAAGTGTCCTATGCTCTGTAGCTCTGTTTTTAGATGATTTAGGAACCACCATACACTTCTCCAGAGTGGCTCTCGGCAGTTCACACACTGCCCATCAGCGTATAAAGGCTCCCTGTTCTCCATGGCCTGTCCTGCATTTCTGGTTTTTACAATTTTTTAGGATGGCCCTTTTGACCGGTGGGAAATGAGACTTCTTTGTTGTGCACATTTGCATTGCTTGCTTGCTTCGTTGCCCATAAAGTGCGTATGCGTTTTTTCCTGGATATAATCAGGAAAAATCGCATACGCCCTTTTGGGCCAACTGCATCATTGTCGAAATTCTGCCGCTTTTCATGTGCGTTAAAGACGAGTCCAATCTATCTCTTGAAATCTGTTTCTTGCAATTCTGTCTTGCATTCAGATCCTCTTCTTTGCCTTACCTCAACATATTTTTGGACGTTAGTTTTCATTTATAACTCTGCAGGTTTGTGAATTGCAGTGACCCTGAGCTCCATGTTTTAAGTTGCTCTTTTGTGAGCTGGCCTCAAACGCGCAGGATTGCTTCAGGCCCTATTTTGGCTCCGGCGAGGCAGGCTGAGCCTTTTTTTAATTCTTATTCTTAATGGGAAATTAGAGTGATATGTGCCCGTCCAAACCCCTACAACTCTTCTCTCATTGGTTCCCCCTCTTCCCGTTCATCCTCCTCACAATTTGCAAAATGTGTGAAACAGAAGTTTAAATGTGCTGATTCTCCAAGTGGGGAGCTTCTAAGTAACGTGGCTGGAATGGTGAACAGGAGCACCAGGAGAGGATAAATGAGGTGCATTTTAGACACATCTCCCGATCACATGGTGTACAGTCCTCTGGGTTTTCCATGCATGTTTTAGCTGTAGGAAGATCCCTTGAACCTGCAGATTTGGGACCCATTGAATGGGTACCAGGTAGTATTACTTTAAAGGGTGTGCATTTCCTCACCCAACCTCACATTTCTCTTAGCGCAAACAGTTTCCAGCCTTATGTCTCATCCTGCTGTGGGTCTAGATGTGTTCAATCCATGTTGCATCACCGTCCCTGAGGAAAAGTTGTAAGAGGTTTTCTCTGTCTCTCTGTCGTTTATTTTTTTCAATTTATTACTATATTGGTTACAGCTGATTTTCAAAGCTCTGTTTCTTGCTGCTGTACATCCACTTGATTCACGTACAGAGAGACATCAATAAATTCTTTTTCAGATTCTTACCAGTCGTATATATTCTTTTCCGGTGACTTGAGTGTGCTGAGTGCAGTTCTTTTAGCTACCGTGTAGGCCTTGTTGATTATCAGTTTGGTATTTGGAATGGTATCTTTGCTAATTTCAACCTCCTGGATGATGCCTCACCCCTCCCCACCTTTCCCGTTTAGCAGCCTTATGCGTGTTTTCTACATATTTGACTATGTTTTTGTTTTGTAATTTATTTCATGTGTAGCCATTTTGGATTCCACCTTTAAGTGATATCTTATGATATGTGTCTTCTTCTTTTTGAATTCTGTCACTTAGAATGATCATACGTAACTCCTCCGGAGTTGTTACAGCTGGCCATATTTCATTGATTTCCAGGCTGAATAATATTCCACTCTACCTAAGTACCACATCTCTATCCATTTTTTCCCTCCAGAGACATTTAAGTTATATCCTAGTCGAGGATCTTTTAAACAGAGAGGGGGTAAACATTGGGGTGCCTGTGTCCTCTCGATTTTTGTTTTTCCCAAGATATACGCCCATGAGTGCAAGTGCCCTATGCTCTGTAGCTCATTGTTTAGATGCTTTAGTAAACACAATACACTTCTCCAGAATGGCCGTTGGCAATATACATTTCCACTATAAGTCTCACAGGGCTCCCTCTTCTCCTTGCCCTGTCCTGCATTTCTGTTGTTTACGCTTTATGAGGATGGCTCTTCTGACTGATGCGAAGTGATGTCTTTTGTAGTATTGACTTCCAGTGCCCACCTGTTTGGTTGGCTAAAAAGGTGTACGCTCTTTTCTTGAATATATACACAAAAAAACGCATACACCCTTTTTGGCCAACTGCAATGTTGGCAATGTTCAGCTCCTTTTCTTGTGCTTAACGGCGAGTCCTTTCTACCTCCTCAAATCCCTTTCCTGCCATTCTCCCTTGCTTACAAGTCCTTTTCTCTGACTTTCCTCAAGACATTTTTCAGTGATGGATATTTTCAACTCTGCAGTTTTGTGAATTTTACTGCCCCTGAGTTCTATTGTTCAACTTGTGTTTATGGGAACTGGCCACAAAGCAGCGGGATTTCCTCAAGCCCGATACTGTTTCCATGGGCAACCCTAGCCTTTGGTCAATTCGTCTTCCTGATTGGAAATTAGAGTGACATGTGCCTGTCTGAACACGTAGGACTTGCCTCTCATTGTTCCTCATCCTTCCGCTTCATCCTCTGGACAAATTCCAAACTGTACGCAACAGGATGTTGACAGTGCTGACATCTCCAAGTGGGGAGACTGTTAGTAAAGACGCTGGAGGGGTGAACCCGAGCACCAGGAGATGAGGAGATGAGATGCCTTTTCCAAACTCTTCCCGATCAGACGGTATACCATCCTCTGGGTGTGACAGACATGTTTTAGCAGTAGGAAGAGTCCCATTCATGTAAGGAGAACACCAGGGCTTTTTCAAAATCAGTGTCTCCCCGAAACCCAAACTGGGGAATTTTTTAAGCTACGGCTACACATATGTTCATTAAGGGCCTTGGGAAGTAGGCAGAGTCCAAACTTTAGATGATTGAAGTCTTCAGGGTCAGAAGCACTCACCACCAGCTTCCCTTAGGTTACACTTTAACTGTCATTGATAGATGATGTCAATAAAAATATCTATTCTTTTTCAGATTATTTCCCCTTATAGGTTATTGCAAAATGTTGAGTGTAGTTCCCTGTGCTATACAGTAGTTCCTTGTTGATGATCTATTTTATACATAGCTGTGTGTATGTGTTAATCCCAAACTGTTAATTTATCCCTCCTCCCACCTTTCCCCTTTGGTAATAATAAATTATAAGATTTTATACTTCTCAGAAATGGGGGAGCTGAAAGAGAGGTATCATTTTCAATGGAAAAGCATTTAAAACAAGATTGAAGGTTTAACCAAGATTATTAGATGTACATCCTTGGAAAGAAATCACTTCATTTCTCTAATATTGAGCTGACAAATAAGACAAACCTTTTCACTGAACTTGCTTATAATAAAGTGATGGAAATATCCAATGGAAGTGTTAGAAACATCTTATTTTACCCGAGCCTTATACACTGTTCTATGTTAACTACACTTTGGCTCACACATCTGTTCATTGAGGTTACAATAGTCTCAATTTCTGTTACTGATCCTCCAGAGTGGACCCCAACAAGTGTCCCCCTGCCCAGTGTCATTGGGGCCAACAGATCGAGACTGAGTTTGGTTCACAAGCAAAGGAAACTTTATATTTTGATCAGAGAATGGAGAGGTGAGAGCATGTACTACCCCGTGGGCTGTGGGCTGGGCTGCTGTGTAGAGATCCTGTCAGAGTCAGTGGGAGGGAGGGGGCGGAGCTCTCGAGGGCCGGGTTGGCTGTAGCTCAGGCTCTATATCGCGGAGTCTGCACTGGGCCCCAGGAGCTGAGGTGTCGACCCAGCCATTCTGCACTAGGAAATCTGGTCTGAAGTGCCGGGTGTGGAACCTCTGCATGCGGGACCCTAGGAGCACGTGAAATTAGACAAAGCACAAAGGATAAAAAAGGTTAGACTTGACTTTATTGCCCAGATTCTATTTTTATCTCCCAGGGATTTTTAATGGGCTTTGCTGGGGACAAACCCCCCCTCTGCCTTTTGTCCCGTTCCTCATTCTTGGAGTGCTGAGGGTGCAGACCCTTCTTCTGTAACTGCTGAGTGCTGAGTTGGGAGCCCTCATACCCTGGGGCGAGGGTCAGAGCTTCTCCCCAGCAGCCTCCAGGTGACGTTGATTGTCCCCAGGCCCCCTGCCTCCCTGCTCGTCCACCTGAGCACCAGCATTGGAAGTGTTATAGATTCTAATGACCTTCAAGGGTCCAGGAAAGAGATGTGCAGAGACGCTGTGGGGGCCGGTTTCACCCCGCCCCACATTTGTTCGGCCACCTTAGGCCGACCGTTTCTGCCAGCCTAGATGCTCTGACCAGTAGTCTGCGTTTTCTTCAATTAGGCCCCTGAATTAACGTACAAACAGCACCAGGTGTCAGAGCCCTGCCCGCTCAACTCCCAGACAGTCCAGGGTCAGTGGTGATCAAGGACCATGATGGCCACTGAGCCAACAGCCTTTTGAAGTAAACAAGAGTCCAGCCGGTCTTACTGGCCACCATCATCACGGTGTCTGTAGGCTTTTCTATGGTGACAGTGTGATATACGGTTCCCCCGCCAAGATTATTAGCTCCCCTCTGGGTGCAGTAAGTCCTGCAAGCAGTAGTCTACTCTTTTGGGACACACTCTTGTTGTTTTATGAGAGAAAGTCCAGGTCAAGTGATGTTCACACGAGTCGTCATGGTGCCCTGTTGCCCCCGGTTATCTCTCTGGATGTTGGAGTTGGAGGGCCTCCTCACTCGAGGTCGGTGTGCCCACGGAGCGAACCCTGCAACTTCAGGGCATGGTTGGTGGTTAGGATCACCACGTGGGGTCCTTTTCCCTTAGGAGGGAGGTGGCCTTTTGGGCTGCTGATTTCCAGGGTTTTAGATACCGCCAGTATCTTGGCCAGATGTGGCAGTGGGCCAAGCCCCTTGGTGACCATAGTTTATCCTACCTGGATGGCATTCTTGCATTGTTCCATTTCAAGTGGTCCCAGGTTTTGCACTAATTCTCCAATGGCGATTCACCTTTCACCGGGAATGTAAAGGTCAAAGGGTTTAGCTAAATTAGGGAGTTCCAGGGCAAGGGTCTGAATTGACTGCTCTTTCCATTCTTGAAAGGCCACTTCTGGATTCTATTCAAAAGGATCATCATCTTTTCCTTTCAGTGTTTCATATAGAGGCCCAGCTAGTAGACTGTAGTTAGGGATCCAGAAGCAGCAAACCCTGGCCTCCCCAGGAACCCCTAAGCTGTCTTCTAGTTTTAGAAAGGGGTAAGGCTGAAAATGGTTTCTTCCCTTTCCTGGGATGGACTTCTCCAACCTTCTGTGAGAATGAAGCCCAGGCAGGTCACGGCAGTCTGTGATATTTGAGCTTTTTCTTGGACAACTTCTATCCTTTATTGGCTTGGTAGTTCAGAGGCCTCCTTAGTAGGGCTGGCGATCAGAATGTCGTCTGCATATTGAAGGAGGGTTTCCTTTTCCAGAGGTAGAACTTTTAGGTCTTTAGCTAAGCTTTCCCCAAAGATGGTGTGGGAATTTTTGCACCCTTGGGGCCAGACGGCCCGGAAGTATTGTTTTAGTTGTATGTTGAGTCCTGCCACTCACAAGCCAAAATTTCTTGTGACTCTGGGACTAATGGAATACAAAAGAAGGCATCATTGAAGACTAATACAGAATACCATGTCCTGGTGGTTGGTAGAATGACCAGCAGGGTGTAGGAATTAGGAGCAACTGGAGGTATATCCTCGGTGGCTTCACTGACTGTCCTGACATCCTTTACCAGGTCCCCAGCAGCCCATGGGGCTCTCGTGGTCAGACCAATCCCAGAATATGGAGCTCACCTGGGCAGGTACCCCACCCCCACCCCAGCCCACAGGGCTCTCGTGGTCAGGCCCCTCCCAGGATACAGAGCTACCCTTGCAGGTACCGTGGCAGGGCTGGGCACACAGGAACCGTGCACATAGCCCTCATTGCAGAGCACCCCCAGCTCACCTGTCGCTCAGAGCTGACGCAGAGCACCTCAGAGCAGGACTTGAACTAACAAACAGCAGCTGCGACAGGTCTGTGACCCTGGGCATCACTCCGTGAGGCCTCCCTCCACCTGGTCTTCCAGAGACTTCCACTGCACCCGGGGCACCAGGCCTCTGTCTCCAACCACCACCCACCCCTCCTCTCCCTGACTCCTGGGTTCCTCTCATTAGGAGAGGGTTTTCTTGAAGTTGTCTCCCACTCATGGGCCAGATAAAATGATTAGAAAACAAGCCAAAGCTGCAGCCCCTTGTCTATCCTGACTCTCAGGAGCCCACACCTGTTCCTTGGACCTGGCCGGTTCAGCAAGTTCCATTTTCTGCAACTGTGAGCCCCTGAGGGGTGATGATTGGCTGACCTGGGCAGCCTTACCGTGCCGGCCAGCCCTCCCCAGGTGTGCCTGGGTTGAGATCACTATAAATACCACTCCAGGCAGCAAGAGCCCCTGCAGCCGTGCCTGACGCCATTTTCTCTGCCCTGTCAGCAGTCTCGGGGCTGGGCTGGTGGGAGGGAGTGAGAGGCCACGGCTTTGTGGGTGGCCCAGTGTGAGTGGGGCTCTGCTGGACTTTCTGCAGCAGTTGCCAGGCTGCCACCTGCTAAAGAAGAAGATGTGTCACCCATACCTGCTGCTGGAATTTCTCCCTGGGCAGAGGTGAGGAAGGAAAAAAGCAGTGGGGGCAGGGACAGGACGGGTATCTCAGGCAGGGAAATGGACATCTTCCAGAAGAGCACCCAGGGCCAGGACCATCCTGGCTGGCCTGCAGGCACCAAGTCGGCCGGCATGCTGTCACTCGTGTGGCTCTATGGCCCTCCCTCTAGGCTTTCAAGTCCTTGTATATATTCAGGTGTTTTACCTGGGATGGGTGGGAATAGTTCAGCAGCAACTGGCCTGGGGCTCAGCTCACGTTTACTCACAGATGCCTCGGCACGGTGCCCCAGCTTTGCAATGAGGACGCTTGTTGCGTGGGGGCTGCTGGCTGAATGGGAGACGATTCCCCACCACTGACCAACTTCAGAATTGTTTACAACTGGAGCAAGTGCCCTGATACGGTTTTCCTCTGTGGAACTGGTGGGTTCTGTGTTTTTTTTCTCTTTTTCGTTTTGGGTTCAAGGTAGATTTTATTCCTCTTTTTTGTATTTACAGATATAAGCATGGAAATAATTTATTCATATAAATACATGTATGTGAAGGGAATAATTGTTTTTTCTATTTTTTAAATTTTATTTCTTTTTAATTTTGAATTTTATTTTATATTTTTATACAGCAGGTTCTTATTGGTTATCTATTTTATACATATAAATGTATACATGCCAATCCCAGTCTCTCAACTCCTCCCACCACCCCCCCCCAACAGCTTTCCCCCCTTGTTGTCCATACGTTTGTTGTCTACATCTGTTGCTCTATTTATGCCTTGCAAAATGGTTAATCTGTACAGGTTTTCTAGGTTCCACATATATGCATGAATATACAAGATTTGTTTTTCTCTCTCTGACTTACTTCACTCTGTATGACAGTCTCTAGATGCATCGACGTCTCTACAAATGACCCAATTTCATTCCTTTTCATGGCTTAGTAATATTCCATTTTATATATGTACCACGGCTTTATGCATTCGTCTGTCTGTGGGCATTTAGGTTGCTTCCATTACCTCGATATTGTAAATAGTGATGCAATGAACATTGCGGTGAATGTCTCTTTTTGATTTATGGTTTTGTCTGGGTATATGTCCAGTAGTGGGATTGCTGTATCATATGGTAATTCTATTGTTAGTTTCTTAAGAAATTCCATATTGTTCTCCATAGTGACTGTATCAATTTATATTCCCAACAATAGTGGAAGAGGGTTCCTTTTCTCCACACCCTTTCCAGCATTTCTTGCTTGTAGATTTTCTATGATGCCTATTCTACCAGGTGTGAGGTGATACCTCATTGTTGAATCCATTTCGTTGAGCAAGGGGTAGGTCTTGTCTATTCCATATTTGGCTTATGGAATGGTATCTGTGCTAATTTCAAACTCTGGTTTAATGCAGCACCCCAACTCACCTTCCCCCTTAAGCAAGCATAAGTTAGTTTTCTAAACTTGAGACCATGTTCTGTTTTGTAATTCAGTTCATGTGTAGCCAAGTTCACATTCCGTGTATTAGTGATACCTTATGATGTTTCTTTTTCTGTGTGACTTATTTCACTTAGAATCATCGTGCCTCAATACAATCATTATGCTGGTACGGGCCTGGTGACATAGATTTCATTGCTGAGTGGTATTCTGTTGTACATAAGTACCGCAACTTCTTTATCCATTATTTGCTCTCTGGGATATTTAACTTGTGCCGAAGAAGAGATTCCAGTAAAAAGAACCGTCCCAACCTTTGGGGTGGCTGTGTCTTTTAGACTTTAAATTAACTAAGCAATAGGACCATAAGTGGAAGTGCCCTAGGCTCTGTTGCTTTGTTTTTTAGATGTTTCAGGAAACACCATACACTTCTCCCGAGTGGCTGTTGGCAATTTACATCCCGCCCATCAGCATAACAAGGCTCCCAGTTCTCCATGGCCTGTCCTGCCTTTCTGGATTTTACACTTTTTTCAGATGGCCCTTTTGACCGGGGGGAAGTGAGACTTCATTGTAGTGCAGATTTCCTTTGCAAGCTTGCTTGGTTGGCCAAAAAGGGCGTATGCGTTTTTTCCTGAATATATTCAGGAAAAAACGCATACGCCCTTTTTGGCCAAGTGCATCATTGTGGACGTTCTGCCTCTTTTCCTATGCTTTAAATGCAATTCCAGTCTACCTCCTGAAATCGGTTTCCTGCAATTCTGCCCCGCTTTCAAGTCCTCTTGGCAGCCTTACTTCAGTATATTTTTGGACGATAGCTGTCATTTATAACTCTGCAGGTTTGTGAATTACAGTGCCCCTGAGCTCCTTTCTTCAACTCGCTTTCTCGTGAGCTGGCCGCAACACCGCAGGATTGCTTCAGGCCCTAATCTGATTCCGGCACGGCACGCTGAGCCTTTGGTTAATTCCTCTTCCTGGTGGGAAATGAGAGTTAAATTTGCCCGTCCAGACACCTCCATCTAGTCTGTCATTGGTTCTCCCTATTCCTGTTCATCTTCCGCAGAAATTGCAAACTGGGCCAAACAGGAGGTTAAAGGCAGTGACTCTCCAAGTAGGGAGAGTGTTAGTAAAGAGTCTGGAATGTTGCACCCGAGTACCAGGGGATGAAAACTGAGACATATTGGAACACATCTCCCGATCACACGGTTGATCATACTCTGGGTTCCACGTGCATGTTTACCTGAAGGAAGAATACCTTAAACCTGGAGAGTTGAGACCCGTGGAATGGGTACCATGCAATATGATTTCAAAGGGTCTTCATTTGCTCACCGAACCTCTCCAATCCTATCACTGCTGCGTTTATGGCCCTGTACACACGCTTGATTCTCTTTCGGAGACATAGCAATCCATAGGTTTTAAGATACTTCCTAGTCAGGTACATTCTTAGGCGTTTAATATGGGGTGTTGAGTCCATTTCATTGAGCAAGGAGTAGCTCTTGTCTATTCCATATTTGGCTTAAGGAACTTTATCTGTGCTCATTTCAATCTCTGGTTTTATGCAGCACCCCAACTCACCTTTCCCCTTAAGCAAGCATAAGTTGGGTTTCTAAATTTGAGACCCTGTTCTGTTTTGGAATTCAGTTCCTGTGTAGCCAAGGTTACATTCCGTGTATTAGTGATATCTTATGATGTTTCTTTTCCTGTGTGACTTATTTCAGTTAGAATCATCATACCTGAATCCACTCATTATGCTGCTACGGGCCTGATGACATAGATTTCATTGCTGTGTGATATTGCATTGTACGTAAGTACCACAACTTCTTTATCCATTTTTCACTTTCTGCGATATTGAACTTGTACCGTAAACCAGGTTCTTGTAAACAGAGCCGTCCCAACCTATGGGGTGGCTGTGTCTTTTGATTTTAATTTCCCTAAGCTATAGGACCATAAGTGGAAGTGCCCTAGGCTCTGTTGCTTTGTTTTTTAGATGTTTCAGGAAACACCATACACTTCTCCCGAGTGGCTGTTGGCAATTTACATCCCGCCCATCAGCATAACAAGGCTCCCAGTTCTCCATGGCCTGTCCTGCCTTTCTGGGTTTTACACTTTTTTCAGATGGCCCTTTTGACCAGGGGGAAGTGAGACTTCATTGTAGTGCAGATTTCCTTTGCAACCTCGCTTGGTTGGCCAAAAAGGGCGTATGCGTTTTTTCCTGAATATATTCAGGAAAAAACGCATACGCCCTTTTTGGCCAAGTGCATCATTGTGGACGTTCTGCCTCTTTTCCTATGCTTTAAATGCAATTCCAGTCTACCTCCTGAAATCAGTTTCCTGCAATTCTGCCCCGATTTCAAGTCCTCTTGGCAGCCTTACTTCAGTATATTTTTGGACGATAGCTGTCATTTATAACTCTGCAGGTTTGTGAATTACAGTGCCCCTGAGCTCCTTTCTTCAACTCGCTTTCTTGTGAGCTGACCACAACACCGCAGGATGGTTTCAGGCCCTAATCTGGTTCCGGCACGGCACGCTGAGCCTTTGGTTAATTCCTCTTCCTGGTGGGAAATGAGAGTTAAATTTGCCCGTCCAGACACCTCCAGCTAGTCTCTCATTGGTTCTCCCTATTCCTGTTCATCTTCCGCAGAAATTGCAAACTGGGCCAAACAGGAGGTTAACGGCACTGACTCTCCAAGTCGGGAGAGTGTTAGTAAAGCGTCTGGAATGTTGCAGCCGAGTACCAGGGGACGAAAACTGACACATATTGGAACACGTCTCCCGATCACACGGTTGATCATACTCTGGGTTCCACATGCATGTTTTAGCTGAAGGAAGAATACCTTAAACCTGGAGAGTTGAGACCCGTGGAATGGGTACCATGCAATATGACTTCAAAGGGTCTTCATTTGCTCACCGAACTTCTCCAATCCTATCACTGCTGCGTTTATGCCCCTGTACACACGCTTGATTCTCTTTCGGAGACATAGCAATCCATAGGTTTTAAGGTACTTCCTAGTCAGGTACACTCTTAGGCATTTAATATGGGGTGTTGAGTCCATTTCGTTGAGAAAGGAGTAGCTCTTGTCTAATCCATATTTGGCTTAAGGAACTTTATCTGTGCTCATTTCAATCTCTGGTTTTATGCAGCACCCCAACTCACCTTTCCCCTTAAGCAAGCATAAGTTGGGTTTCTAAATTTGAGACCCTGTTCTGTTTTGTAATTCAGTTCCTGTGTAGCCAAGTTTACATTCCGTGTATTAGTGATATCTTATGATGTTTATTTTTCTGTGTGACTTATTTCAGTTAGAATCATCGTACCTGAATCCACTCATTATGCTGCTATGGGCCTGATGACATAGATTTCATTGCTGAGTGATACTGCATTGTACGTAAGTACCACAACTTCTTTATCCATTTTTCACTTTCTGCGATATTGAACTTGTACCGTAAACCAGGTTCTTGTAAACAGAGCCGTCCCAACTTTTGGGGTGGCTGTGTCTTTTTGATTTTAATTTCCCTAAGCTATAGGACCATAAGTGGAAGTGCCCTAGGCTCTGTTGCTTTGTTTTTTAGATGTTTCAGGAAACACCATACACTTCTCCCGAGTGGCTGTTGGCAATTTACATCCCGCCCATCAGCATAACAAGGCTCCCAGTTCTCCATGGCCTGTCCTGCCTTTCTGGGTTTTACACTTTTTTCAGATGGCCCTTTTGACCGGGGGGAAGTGAGACTTCATTGTAGTGCAGATTTCCTTTGCAAGCTTGCTTGGTTGGCCAAAAAGGGCGTATGCGTTTTTTCCTGAATATATTCAGGAAAAAACGCATACGCCCTTTTTGGCCAAGTGCATCATTGTGGACGTTCTGCCTCTTTTCCTATGCTTTCAATGCAATTCCAGTCTACCTCCTGAAATCGGTTTCCTGCAATTCTGCCCCGCTTTCAAGTCCTCTTGGCAGCCTTACTTCAGTATATTTTTGGACGATAGCTGTCATTTATAACTCTGCAGGTTTGTGAATTACAGTGCCCCTGAGCTCCTTTCTTCAACTCGCTTTCTCGTGAGCTGGCCGCAACACCGCAGGATGGCTTCAGGCCCTAATCTGGTTCCGGCACGGCACGCTGAGCCTTTGGTTAATTCCTCTTCCTGGTGGGAAATGAGAGTTCAATTTGCCCGTCCAGACACCTCCAGCTAGTCTCTCATTGGTTCTCCCTATTCCTGTTCATCTTCCGCAGAAATTGCAAACTGGGCCAAACAGGAGGTTAAAGGCACTGACTCTCCAAGTCGGGAGAGTGTTAGTAAAGCATCTGGAATGTTGCACCTGAGTACCAGGGGACGAAAACTGACACATATTGGAACACGTCTCCCGATCACACGGTTGATCATACTCTGGGTTCCACATGCATGTTTTAGCTGAAGGAAGAATACCTTAAACCTGGAGAGTTGAGAGCCGTGGAATGGGTACCATGCAATATGACTTCAAAGGGTCTTCATTTGCTCACCGAACTTCTCCAATCCTATCACTGCTGCGTTTATGCCCCTGTACACACGCTTGATTCTCTTTCGGAGACATAGCAATCCATAGGTTTTAAGATACTTCCTATCAGGTACACTCTTAGGCATTAATATGGGGTGTTGAGTCCATTTCGTTGAGCAAGGAGTAGCTCTTGTCTATTCCATATTTGGCTTAAGGAACTTTATCTGTGCTCATTTCAATCTCTGGTTTTATGCAGCACCCCAACTCACCTTTCCCCTTAAGCAAGCATAAGTTGGTTTTCTAAATTTGAGACCCTGTTCTGTTTTGTAATTCAGTTCCTGTGTAGCCAAGGTTACATTCCGTGTATTAGTGATATCTTATGATGTTTCTTTTCCTGTGTGACTTATTTCAGTTAGAATCATCGTACCTGAATCCACTCATTATGCTGCTACGGGCCTGATGACATAGATTTCCTTGCTGAGTGATATTGCATTGTACGTATGTACCACAACTTCTTTATCCATTTTTCACTTTCTGCGATATTGAACTTGTACCGTAAACCAGGTTCTTGTAAACAGAGCCGTCCCAACCTTTGGGGTGGCTGTGTCTTTTGATTTTAATTTCCCTAAGCTATAGGACCATAAGTGGAAGTGCCCTAGGCTCTGTTGCTTTGTTTTTTAGATGTTTCAGGAAACACCATACACTTCTCCCGAGTGGCTGTTGGCAATTTACATCCCGCCCATCAGCATAACAAGGCTCCCAGTTCTCCATGGCCTGTCCTGCCTTTCTGGATTTTACACTTTTTTCAGATGGCCCTTTTGACCGGGGGGAAGTGAGACTTCATTGTAGTGCAGATTTCCTTTGCAAGCTTGCTTGGTTGGCCAAAAAGGGCGTATGCGTTTTTTCCTGAATATATTCAGGAAAAAACGCATACGCCCTTTTTGGCCAAGTGCATCATTGTGGACGTTCTGCCTCTTTTCCTATGCTTTCAATGCAATTCCAGTCTACCTCCTGAAATCGGTTTCCTGCAATTCTGCCCCGCTTTCAAGTCCTCTTGGCAGCCTTACTTCAGTATATTTTTGGACGATAGCTGTCATTTATAACTCTGCAGGTTTGTGAATTACAGTGCCCCTGAGCTCCTTTCTTCAACTCGCTTTCTCGTGAGCTGGCCGCAACACCGCAGGATGGCTTCAGGCCCTAATCTGGTTCCGGCACGGCACGCTGAGCCTTTGGTTAATTCCTCTTCCTGGTGGGAAATGAGAGTTAAATTTGCCCGTCCAGACACCTCCAGCTAGTCTGTCATTGGTTCTCCCTATTCCTGTTCATCTTCCGCAGAAATTGCAAACTGGGCCAAACAGGAGGTTAAAGGCACTGACTCTCCAATTCGGGAGAGTGTTAGTAAAGCGTCTGGCATGTTGCACCCGAGTACCAGGGGACGAAAACTGACACATATTGGAACACGTCTCCCGATCACACGGTTGATCATACTCTGGGTTCCACATGCATGTTTTAGCTGAAGGAAGTATCCCTTAAACCTGGAGAGTTGAGACCCTTGGAATGGTACCATGCAATATGACTTCAAAGGTCTTCATTTGCTCACCGAACCTCACCAATCTTATGAGCCCCAAGTGTCCAGCCTTATGTGTCACCCAGCTCTGGTTGTAGATGTGGTAAATGCAGGTTGCATCAGAAGCCTTGAATGATTACTTAAGTATTTCTCTCTATTTCACTGTCATTGTGTTTTGTTTAAGAAATTTATTTTTATTATGGTATTTACCTGATTTTCACTGCTTTAATGGAGCTGTACACACTCTTGATTCTCTTACAGAGATATATAAATCCATAGGTTTTATGATTCTTACTAGTCAGGTATATTCCTAGGCGTTGAATATGGGGTGTTGAGTCCATTTCGTCGAGCAAGGAGTAGCTCTTGTCTATTCCATATTTGGCTTAAGGAACTTTATCTGTGCTCATTTCAATCTCTGGTTTTATGCAGCACCCCAACTCACCTTTCCCCTTAAGCAAGCATAAGTTGGTTTTCTAAATTTGAGACCCTGTTCTGTTTTGGAATTCAGTTCCTGTGTAGCCAAGTTTACATTCCGTGTATTAGTGATACCTTATGATGTTTCTTTTTCTGTGTGACTTATTTCAGTTAGATTCATCGTACTTAGTCCACTCATTATGCTGCTACGGGCCTGATGACATAGATTTCATTGCTGAGTGATATTGCATTGTACGTAAGTACCACAACTTCTTTATCCATTTTTCACTTTCTGCGATATTGAACTTGTACCGTATATGAGGTTCTTGTAAACAGAGCCATCCCAAACTTTGGGGTGGCTGTGTCTTTTTGATTTTAATTGCCCTAAACTATAGTACCATAAGTGGAAGTGCCCTAGGCTCTGTTGCTTTGTTTTTTAGATGTTTCAGGAAACACCAAACACTTCTCCAGAGTGGCTGTTGGCAATTTACATCCTGCCCATCAGCATAAGATGGCTCCCAGTTCTCCATGGCCTGTCCTGCCTTTATGGATTTTACACTTTTTTCAGATCGCCCTTTTGACCAGGGGGAATTGAGACTTCATTGTAGTGCAGATTTCCTTTGCAAGCTTGCTTGGTTGGCCAAAAAGGGCGTATGCGTTTTTTCCTGAATATATTCAGGAAAAAACGCATACGCCCTTTTTGGGCAAGTCAGGTTTTTGAATTGCAGTGGCCCTTAGCTCCATTTTTCAGCTCTTAGTTTTGTGATCTTGCCCCATAACCACAGGATTCCTTGAAGCCCTATTCTTCTTCTGGGGCACCTTGCTGTGCCTTTGGTTCATTCTTCTTACTGATGTGAAATTAGAGTGACATGTGCCCATTGAAACCGCTACAGCTAGTTTCTCACTGGTTCCCCCTATTCCCATTCATCCTCCGCACTAACTGAAGACTGTGCGATACCAGAACTTAAAGGCATTGACTCTCCTTGTGGGGATGTTGTTAGTAAAGCGGCTGGAATGTCGATCCGGAGCCCCAGGAGAGGAAAAATGTGGTGTGTTTTAGAAACCTTTCCCGATCATATGGTATACCAGTCGCTGGGTTTCCCAAGCATGGTTTAGCTGTAGGAAGATTCCCTTCAACCTGGAGTGTTGGGACCCTTGGAATGAGTAGCATGAAGTATTGCATTAAACTTTCGGCAGTTGCTCACCGAAGCTCACCAATCCTCTCAGCCCCAAGTGTCCAGCCTTATGTCTTATCCAGCTGTGGGTTTATATGTGGTCAATCCAGGTTGCATCACAGCCCCTGAGCGAATTTTGTAAGAATTTTTCTCTCTTTCATTGTTTCTGCGTTTTGTTTTTAAAATTTATTTCTATAATGGGGTTTAGCTCATTTTCACTGCTGTGTTTGTGCCGCTCTGCACACACTTGATTCCCTTATGGAGATATATCAATACATGGGTTTTAAGATTCTTATTACTCAGATATATTTCTCTGCGGTGTATAGGGTGTGTTGAGGCCAGTTCATTGAGCAAGGTGTAGATCTTGTCTAATACCTATTTGGTTTCTTGAACGGTATCTGTGCTAATTTCAAACTCTGGTTTTATGCATCACCCCACCTCTCCTTTCCCCTTAAGCTGACATAAGTGTGTTTTCTAAATGTGAGACACTGTTCTGTTCTGTAATTCATTTCTTGTGCAGCCATATTTACCCTCCCTCTATAAGTGATATCTTATGATATGTTTCTTTTTCTGTTTGACTTATTTCAAGTAGTATTATCGGACCTAAATCCACTCTTTATCCTTCTACTAGCCTTATTACATTGATTTCATGGTGAAGAGATATTCCATTGTACATAAGTACCACATCTTCTTTATCCATTGTTCTCTTTCCTGGGATATTTAAGGTGTACTGAAGTTGAGGTTCTTGTAAACAGAGTAGCCCTAAACTGTGGTGTGCTTGTGTCTTGTTGATTTTTAGACTTCCCTAGATATACTCCCATGATTGGAAGTGTCCTATGCTCTGTAGCTCTGTTTTTAGATGATTTAGGAACCACCATACACTTCTCCAGAGTGGCTCTCGGCAGTTCACACACTGCCCATCAGCGTATAAAGGCTCCCTGTTCTCCATGGCCTGTCCTGCATTTCTGGTTTTTACAATTTTTTAGGATGGCCCTTTTGACCGGTGGGAAATGAGACTTCTTTGTTGTGCACATTTGCATTGCTTGCTTGCTTCGTTGCCCATAAAGTGCGTATGCGTTTTTTCCTGGATATAATCAGGAAAAATCGCATACGCCCTTTTGGGCCAACTGCATCATTGTCGAAATTCTGCCGCTTTTCATGTGCGTTAAAGACGAGTCCAATCTATCTCTTGAAATCTGTTTCTTGCAATTCTGTCTTGCATTCAGATCCTCTTCTTTGCCTTACCTCAACATATTTTTGGACGTTAGTTTTCATTTATAACTCTGCAGGTTTGTGAATTGCAGTGACCCTGAGCTCCATGTTTTAAGTTGCTCTTTTGTGAGCTGGCCTCAAACGCGCAGGATTGCTTCAGGCCCTATTTTGGCTCCGGCGAGGCAGGCTGAGCCTTTTTTTAATTCTTATTCTTAATGGGAAATTAGAGTGATATGTGCCCGTCCAAACCCCTACAACTCTTCTCTCATTGGTTCCCCCTCTTCCCGTTCATCCTCCTCACAATTTGCAAAATGTGTGAAACAGAAGTTTAAATGTGCTGATTCTCCAAGTGGGGAGCTTCTAAGTAACGTGGCTGGAATGGTGAACAGGAGCACCAGGAGAGGATAAATGAGGTGCATTTTAGACACATCTCCCGATCACATGGTGTACAGTCCTCTGGGTTTTCCATGCATGTTTTAGCTGTAGGAAGATCCCTTGAACCTGCAGATTTGGGACCCATTGAATGGGTACCAGGTAGTATTACTTTAAAGGGTGTGCATTTCCTCACCCAACCTCACATTTCTCTTAGCGCAAACAGTTTCCAGCCTTATGTCTCATCCTGCTGTGGGTCTAGATGTGTTCAATCCATGTTGCATCACCGTCCCTGAGGAAAAGTTGTAAGAGGTTTTCTCTGTCTCTCTGTCGTTTATTTTTTTCAATTTATTACTATATTGGTTACAGCTGATTTTCAAAGCTCTGTTTCTTGCTGCTGTACATCCACTTGATTCACGTACAGAGAGACATCAATAAATTCTTTTTCAGATTCTTACCAGTCGTATATATTCTTTTCCGGTGACTTGAGTGTGCTGAGTGCAGTTCTTTTAGCTACCGTGTAGGCCTTGTTGATTATCAGTTTGGTATTTGGAATGGTATCTTTGCTAATTTCAACCTCCTGGATGATGCCTCACCCCTCCCCACCTTTCCCGTTTAGCAGCCTTATGCGTGTTTTCTACATATTTGACTATGTTTTTGTTTTGTAATTTATTTCATGTGTAGCCATTTTGGATTCCACCTTTAAGTGATATCTTATGATATGTGTCTTCTTCTTTTTGAATTCTGTCACTTAGAATGATCATACGTAACTCCTCCGGAGTTGTTACAGCTGGCCATATTTCATTGATTTCCAGGCTGAATAATATTCCACTCTACCTAAGTACCACATCTCTATCCATTTTTTCCCTCCAGAGACATTTAAGTTATATCCTAGTCGAGGATCTTTTAAACAGAGAGGGGGTAAACATTGGGGTGCCTGTGTCCTCTCGATTTTTGTTTTTCCCAAGATATACGCCCATGAGTGCAAGTGCCCTATGCTCTGTAGCTCATTGTTTAGATGCTTTAGTAAACACAATACACTTCTCCAGAATGGCCGTTGGCAATATACATTTCCACTATAAGTCTCACAGGGCTCCCTCTTCTCCTTGCCCTGTCCTGCATTTCTGTTGTTTACGCTTTATGAGGATGGCTCTTCTGACTGATGCGAAGTGATGTCTTTTGTAGTATTGACTTCCAGTGCCCACCTGTTTGGTTGGCTAAAAAGGTGTACGCTCTTTTCTTGAATATATACACAAAAAAACGCATACACCCTTTTTGGCCAACTGCAATGTTGGCAATGTTCAGCTCCTTTTCTTGTGCTTAACGGCGAGTCCTTTCTACCTCCTCAAATCCCTTTCCTGCCATTCTCCCTTGCTTACAAGTCCTTTTCTCTGACTTTCCTCAAGACATTTTTCAGTGATGGATATTTTCAACTCTGCAGTTTTGTGAATTTTACTGCCCCTGAGTTCTATTGTTCAACTTGTGTTTATGGGAACTGGCCACAAAGCAGCGGGATTTCCTCAAGCCCGATACTGTTTCCATGGGCAACCCTAGCCTTTGGTCAATTCGTCTTCCTGATTGGAAATTAGAGTGACATGTGCCTGTCTGAACACGTAGGACTTGCCTCTCATTGTTCCTCATCCTTCCGCTTCATCCTCTGGACAAATTCCAAACTGTACGCAACAGGATGTTGACAGTGCTGACATCTCCAAGTGGGGAGACTGTTAGTAAAGACGCTGGAGGGGTGAACCCGAGCACCAGGAGATGAGGAGATGAGATGCCTTTTCCAAACTCTTCCCGATCAGACGGTATACCATCCTCTGGGTGTGACAGACATGTTTTAGCAGTAGGAAGAGTCCCATTCATGTAAGGAGAACACCAGGGCTTTTTCAAAATCAGTGTCTCCCCGAAACCCAAACTGGGGAATTTTTTAAGCTACGGCTACACATATGTTCATTAAGGGCCTTGGGAAGTAGGCAGAGTCCAAACTTTAGATGATTGAAGTCTTCAGGGTCAGAAGCACTCACCACCAGCTTCCCTTAGGTTACACTTTAACTGTCATTGATAGATGATGTCAATAAAAATATCTATTCTTTTTCAGATTATTTCCCCTTATAGGTTATTGCAAAATGTTGAGTGTAGTTCCCTGTGCTATACAGTAGTTCCTTGTTGATGATCTATTTTATACATAGCTGTGTGTATGTGTTAATCCCAAACTGTTAATTTATCCCTCCTCCCACCTTTCCCCTTTGGTAATAATAAATTATAAGATTTTATACTTCTCAGAAATGGGGGAGCTGAAAGAGAGGTATCATTTTCAATGGAAAAGCATTTAAAACAAGATTGAAGGTTTAACCAAGATTATTAGATGTACATCCTTGGAAAGAAATCACTTCATTTCTCTAATATTGAGCTGACAAATAAGACAAACCTTTTCACTGAACTTGCTTATAATAAAGTGATGGAAATATCCAATGGAAGTGTTAGAAACATCTTATTTTACCCGAGCCTTATACACTGTTCTATGTTAACTACACTTTGGCTCACACATCTGTTCATTGAGGTTACAATAGTCTCAATTTCTGTTACTGATCCTCCAGAGTGGACCCCAACAAGTGTCCCCCTGCCCAGTGTCATTGGGGCCAACAGATCGAGACTGAGTTTGGTTCACAAGCAAAGGAAACTTTATATTTTGATCAGAGAATGGAGAGGTGAGAGCATGTACTACCCCGTGGGCTGTGGGCTGGGCTGCTGTGTAGAGATCCTGTCAGAGTCAGTGGGAGGGAGGGGGCGGAGCTCTCGAGGGCCGGGTTGGCTGTAGCTCAGGCTCTATATCGCGGAGTCTGCACTGGGCCCCAGGAGCTGAGGTGTCGACCCAGCCATTCTGCACTAGGAAATCTGGTCTGAAGTGCCGGGTGTGGAACCTCTGCATGCGGGACCCTAGGAGCACGTGAAATTAGACAAAGCACAAAGGATAAAAAAGGTTAGACTTGACTTTATTGCCCAGATTCTATTTTTATCTCCCAGGGATTTTTAATGGGCTTTGCTGGGGACAAACCCCCCCTCTGCCTTTTGTCCCGTTCCTCATTCTTGGAGTGCTGAGGGTGCAGACCCTTCTTCTGTAACTGCTGAGTGCTGAGTTGGGAGCCCTCATACCCTGGGGCGAGGGTCAGAGCTTCTCCCCAGCAGCCTCCAGGTGACGTTGATTGTCCCCAGGCCCCCTGCCTCCCTGCTCGTCCACCTGAGCACCAGCATTGGAAGTGTTATAGATTCTAATGACCTTCAAGGGTCCAGGAAAGAGATGTGCAGAGACGCTGTGGGGGCCGGTTTCACCCCGCCCCACATTTGTTCGGCCACCTTAGGCCGACCGTTTCTGCCAGCCTAGATGCTCTGACCAGTAGTCTGCGCTTTCTTCAATTAGGCCCCTGAATTAACGTACAAACAGCACCAGGTGTCAGAGCCCTGCCCGCTCAACTCCCAGACAGTCCAGGGTCAGTGGTGATCAAGGACCATGATGGCCACTGAGCCAACAGCCTTTTGAAGTAAACAAGAGTCCAGCCGGTCTTACTGGCCACCATCATCACGGTGTCTGTAGGCTTTTCTATGGTGACAGTGTGATATACGGTTCCCCCGCCAAGATTATTAGCTCCCCTCTGGGTGCAGTAAGTCCTGCAAGCAGTAGTCTACTCTTTTGGGACACACTCTTGTTGTTTTATGAGAGAAAGTCCAGGTCAAGTGATGTTCACACGAGTCGTCATGGTGCCCTGTTGCCCCCGGTTATCTCTCTGGATGTTGGAGTTGGAGGGCCTCCTCACTCGAGGTCGGTGTGCCCACGGAGCGAACCCTGCAACTTCAGGGCATGGTTGGTGGTTAGGATCACCACGTGGGGTCCTTTTCCCTTAGGAGGGAGGTGGCCTTTTGGGCTGCTGATTTCCAGGGTTTTAGATACCGCCAGTATCTTGGCCAGATGTGGCAGTGGGCCAAGCCCCTTGGTGACCATAGTTTATCCTACCTGGATGGCATTCTTGCATTGTTCCATTTCAAGTGGTCCCAGGTTTTGCACTAATTCTCCAATGGCGATTCACCTTTCACCGGGAATGTAAAGGTCAAAGGGTTTAGCTAAATTAGGGAGTTCCAGGGCAAGGGTCTGAATTGACTGCTCTTTCCATTCTTGAAAGGCCACTTCTGGATTCTATTCAAAAGGATCATCATCTTTTCCTTTCAGTGTTTCATATAGAGGCCCAGCTAGTAGACTGTAGTTAGGGATCCAGAAGCAGCAAACCCTGGCCTCCCCAGGAACCCCTAAGCTGTCTTCTAGTTTTAGAAAGGGGTAAGGCTGAAAATGGTTTCTTCCCTTTCCTGGGATGGACTTCTCCAACCTTCTGTGAGAATGAAGCCCAGGCAGGTCACGGCAGTCTGTGATATTTGAGCTTTTTCTTGGACAACTTCTATCCTTTATTGGCTTGGTAGTTCAGAGGCCTCCTTAGTAGGGCTGGCGATCAGAATGTCGTCTGCATATTGAAGGAGGGTTTCCTTTTCCAGAGGTAGAACTTTTAGGTCTTTAGCTAAGCTTTCCCCAAAGATGGTGTGGGAATTTTTGCACCCTTGGGGCCAGACGGCCCGGAAGTATTGTTTTAGTTGTATGTTGAGTCCTGCCACTCACAAGCCAAAATTTCTTGTGACTCTGGGACTAATGGAATACAAAAGAAGGCATCATTGAAGACTAATACAGAATACCATGTCCTGGTGGTTGGTAGAATGACCAGCAGGGTGTAGGAATTAGGAGCAACTGGAGGTATATCCTCGGTGGCTTCACTGACTGTCCTGACATCCTTTACCAGGTCCCCAGCAGCCCATGGGGCTCTCGTGGTCAGACCAATCCCAGAATATGGAGCTCACCTGGGCAGGTACCCCACCCCCACCCCAGCCCACAGGGCTCTCGTGGTCAGGCCCCTCCCAGGATACAGAGCTACCCTTGCAGGTACCGTGGCAGGGCTGGGCACACAGGAACCGTGCACATAGCCCTCATTGCAGAGCACCCCCAGCTCACCTGTCGCTCAGAGCTGACGCAGAGCACCTCAGAGCAGGACTTGAACTAACAAACAGCAGCTGCGACAGGTCTGTGACCCTGGGCATCACTCCGTGAGGCCTCCCTCCACCTGGTCTTCCAGAGACTTCCACTGCACCCGGGGCACCAGGCCTCTGTCTCCAACCACCACCCACCCCTCCTCTCCCTGACTCCTGGGTTCCTCTCATTAGGAGAGGGTTTTCTTGAAGTTGTCTCCCACTCATGGGCCAGATAAAATGATTAGAAAACAAGCCAAAGCTGCAGCCCCTTGTCTATCCTGACTCTCAGGAGCCCACACCTGTTCCTTGGACCTGGCCGGTTCAGCAAGTTCCATTTTCTGCAACTGTGAGCCCCTGAGGGGTGATGATTGGCTGACCTGGGCAGCCTTACCGTGCCGGCCAGCCCTCCCCAGGTGTGCCTGGGTTGAGATCACTATAAATACCACTCCAGGCAGCAAGAGCCCCTGCAGCCGTGCCTGACGCCATTTTCTCTGCCCTGTCAGCAGTCTCGGGGCTGGGCTGGTGGGAGGGAGTGAGAGGCCACGGCTTTGTGGGTGGCCCAGTGTGAGTGGGGCTCTGCTGGACTTTCTGCAGCAGTTGCCAGGCTGCCACCTGCTAAAGAAGAAGATGTGTCACCCATACCTGCTGCTGGAATTTCTCCCTGGGCAGAGGTGAGGAAGGAAAAAAGCAGTGGGGGCAGGGACAGGACGGGTATCTCAGGCAGGGAAATGGACATCTTCCAGAAGAGCACCCAGGGCCAGGACCATCCTGGCTGGCCTGCAGGCACCAAGTCGGCCGGCATGCTGTCACTCGTGTGGCTCTATGGCCCTCCCTCTAGGCTTTCAAGTCCTTGTATATATTCAGGTGTTTTACCTGGGATGGGTGGGAATAGTTCAGCAGCAACTGGCCTGGGGCTCAGCTCACGTTTACTCACAGATGCCTCGGCACGGTGCCCCAGCTTTGCAATGAGGACGCTTGTTGCGTGGGGGCTGCTGGCTGAATGGGAGACGATTCCCCACCACTGACCAACTTCAGAATTGTTTACAACTGGAGCAAGTGCCCTGATACGGTTTTCCTCTGTGGAACTGGTGGGTTCTGTGTTTTTTTTCTCTTTTTCGTTTTGGGTTCAAGGTAGATTTTATTCCTCTTTTTTGTATTTACAGATATAAGCATGGAAATAATTTATTCATATAAATACATGTATGTGAAGGGAATAATTGTTTTTTCTATTTTTTAAATTTTATTTCTTTTTAATTTTGAATTTTATTTTATATTTTTATACAGCAGGTTCTTATTGGTTATCTATTTTATACATATAAATGTATACATGCCAATCCCAGTCTCTCAACTCCTCCCACCACCCCCCCCCCAACAGCTTTCCCCCCTTGTTGTCCATACGTTTGTTGTCTACATCTGTTGCTCTATTTATGCCTTGCAAAATGGTTAATCTGTACAGGTTTTCTAGGTTCCACATATATGCATGAATATACAAGATTTGTTTTTCTCTCTCTGACTTACTTCACTCTGTATGACAGTCTCTAGATGCATCGACGTCTCTACAAATGACCCAATTTCATTCCTTTTCATGGCTTAGTAATATTCCATTTTATATATGTACCACGGCTTTATGCATTCGTCTGTCTGTGGGCATTTAGGTTGCTTCCATTACCTCGATATTGTAAATAGTGATGCAATGAACATTGCGGTGAATGTCTCTTTTTGATTTATGGTTTTGTCTGGGTATATGTCCAGTAGTGGGATTGCTGTATCATATGGTAATTCTATTGTTAGTTTCTTAAGAAATTCCATATTGTTCTCCATAGTGACTGTATCAATTTATATTCCCAACAATAGTGGAAGAGGGTTCCTTTTCTCCACACCCTTTCCAGCATTTCTTGCTTGTAGATTTTCTATGATGCCTATTCTACCAGGTGTGAGGTGATACCTCATTGTTGAATCCATTTCGTTGAGCAAGGGGTAGGTCTTGTCTATTCCATATTTGGCTTATGGAACGGTATCTGTGCTAATTTCAAACTCTGGTTTAATGCAGCACCCCAACTCACCTTCCCCCTTAAGCAAGCATAAGTTAGTTTTCTAAACTTGAGACCCTGTTCTGTTTTGTAATTCAGTTCATGTGTAGCCAAGTTCACATTCCGTGTATTAGTGATACCTTATGATGTTTCTTTTTCTGTGTGACTTATTTCACTTAGAATCATCGTGCCTCAATCCAATCATTATGCTGGTACGGGCCTGGTGACATAGATTTCATTGCTGAGTGGTATTCTGTTGTACATAAGTACCGCAACTTCTTTATCCATTATTTGCTCTCTGGGATATTTAACTTGTGCCGAAGAAGAGATTCCAGTAAAAAGAACCGTCCCAACCTTTGGGGTGGCTGTGTCATTTTGATTTTAATTTCTCTAAGCTATAGGACCATAAGTGGAAGTGCCCTAGGCTCTGTTGCTTTGTTTTTTAGATGTTTCAGGAAACACCATACACTTCTCCCGAGTGGCTGTTGGCAATTGACATCCCGCCCATCAGCATAACAAGGCTCCCATTTCTCCATGGCCTGTCCTGCCTTTCTGGATTTTACACTTTTTTCAGATGGCCCTTTTGACCGGGGGGAAGTGAGACTTCATTGTAGTGCAGATTTCCTTTGCAAGCTTGCTTGGTTGGCCAAAAAGGGCGTATGCGTTTTTTCCTGAATATATTCAGGAAAAAACGCATACGCCCTTTTTGGCCAAGTGCATCATTGTGGACGTTCTGCCTCTTTTCCTATGCTTTCAATGCAATTCCAGTCTACCTCCTGAAATCGGTTTCCTGCAATTCTGCCCCGCTTTCAAGTCCTCTTGGCAGCCTTACTTCAGTATATTTTTGGACGATAGCTGTCATTTATAACTCTGCAGGTTTGTGAATTACAGTGCCCCTGAGCTCCTTTCTTCAACTCGCTTTCTCGTGAGCTGGCCGCAACACCGCAGGATTGCTTCAGGCCCTAATCTGATTCCAGCACGGCACGCTGAGCCTTTGGTTAATTCCTCTTCCTGGTGGGAAATGAGAGTTAAATTTGCCCGTCCAGACACCTCCATCTAGTCTGTCATTGGTTCTCCCTATTCCTGTTCATCTTCCGCAGAAATTGCAAACTGGGCCAAACAGAAGGTTAAAGGCAGTGACTCTCCAAGTAGGGAGAGTGTTAGTAAAGAGTCTGGAATGTTGCACCCGAGTACCAGGGGATGAAAACTGAGACATATTGGAACACATCTCCCGATCACACGGTTGATCATACTCTGGGTTCCACGTGCATGTTTACCTGAAGGAAGAATACCTTAAACCTGGAGAGTTGAGACCCGTGGAATGGGTACCATGCAATATGATTTCAAAGGGTCTTCATTTGCTCACCGAACCTCTCCAATCCTATCACTGCTGCGTTTATGGCCCTGTACACACGCTTGATTCTCTTTCGGAGACATAGCAATCCATAGGTTTTAAGATACTTCCTAGTCAGGTACATTCTTAGGCGTTTAATATGGGGTGTTGAGTCCATTTCGTTGAGCAAGGAGTAGCTCTTGTCTATTCCATATTTGGCTTAAGGAACTTTATCTGTGCTCATTTCAATCTCTGGTTTTATGCAGCACCCCAACTCACCTTTCCCCTTAAGCATAAGTTGGGTTTCTAAATTTGAGACCCTGTTCTGTTTTGGAATTCAGTTCCTGTGTAGCCAAGGTTACATTCCGTGTATTAGTGATATCTTATGATGTTTCTTTTCCTGTGTGACTTATTTCAGTTAGCATCATCATACCTGAATCCACTCATTATGTTGCTACGGACCTGATGACATAGATTTCATTGCTGAGTGATACTGCATTGTACGTAAGTACCACAACTTCTTTATCCATTTTTCACTTTCTGTGATATTGAACTTGTACCGTAAACCAGGTTCTTGTAAACAGAGCCGTCCCAACCTATGGGGTGGCTGTGTCTTTTGATTTTAATTTCCCTAAGCTATAGGACCATAAGTGGAAGTGCCCTAGGCTATGTTGCTTTGTTTTTTAGATGTTTCAGGAAACACCATACACTTCTCCCGAGTGGCTGTTGGCAATTGACATCCCGCCCATCAGCATAACAAGGCTCCCAGTTCTCCATGGCCTGTCCTGCCTTTCTGGATTTTACACTTTTTTCAGATGGCCCTTTTGACCGGGGGGAAGTGAGACTTCATTGTAGTGCAGATTTCCTTTGCAAGCTTGCTTGGTTGGCCAAAAAGAGCGTATGCGTTTTTTCCTGAATATATTCAGGAAAAAACGCATACGCCCTTTTTGGCCAAGTGCATCATTGTGGACGTTCTGCCTCTTTTCCTATGCTTTCAATGCAATTCCAGTCTACCTCCTGAAATCGGTTTCCTGCAATTCTGCCCCGCTTTCAAGTCCTCTTGGCAGCCTTACTTCAGTATATTTTTGGACGATAGCTGTCATTTATAACTCTGCAGGTTTGTGAATTACAGTGCCCCTGAGCTCCTTTCTTCAAGTCGCTTTCTTGTGAGCTGGCCACAACACCGCAGGATGGCTTCAGGCCCTAATCTGGTTCCGGCACGGCACGCTGAGCCTTTGGTTAATTCCTCTTCCTGGTGGGAAATGAGAGTTCAATTTGCCCGTCCAGACACCTCCAGCTAGTCTGTCATTGGTTCTCCCTATTCCTGTTCATCTTCCGCAGAAATTGCAAACTGGGCCAAACAGGAGGTTAAAGGCACTGACTCTCCAAGTAGGGAGAGTGTTAGTAAAGCGTCTGGAATGTTGCATCCGAGTACCAGGGGACGAAAACTGACACATATTGGAACACGTCTCCCGATCACACGGTTGATCATACTCTGGGTTCCACATGCATGTTTTAGCTGAAGGAAGAATACCTTAAACCTGGAGAGTTGAGACCCGTGGAACGGGTACCATGCAATATGACTTCAAAGGGTCTTCATTTGCTCACTGAACCTCTCCAATCCTATCACTGCTGCGATTATGCCCCTGCACACACGCTTGATTCTCTTTCGGAGACATAGCAATCCATAGGTTTTAAGATACTTCCTAGTCAGGTACATTCTTAGGTGTTTAATATGGGGTGTTGAATCCATTTCGTTGAGCAAGGAGTAGCTCTTGTCTATTCCATATTTGGCTTAAGGAACTTTATCTGTGCTCATTTCAATCTCTGGTTTTATGCAGCACCCCAACTCACCTTTCCACTTAAGCAAGCATAAGTTGGTTTTCTAAATTGGAGACCCTGTTCTGTTTTGTAATTCAGTTCCTATATAGCCAAGTTTACATTCCGTGTATTAGTGATATCTTATGATGTTTCTTTTCCTGTGTGACTTATTTCAGTTAGAATCATCGTACCTGAATCCACTCATTATGCTGCTACGGGCCTGATGACATAGATTTCATTGCTGTGTGATATTGCATTGTACGTAAGTACCACAACTTCTTTATCCATTTTTCACTTTCTGCGATATTGAACTTGTACCGTAAACCAGGTTCTTGTAAACAGAGCCGTCCCAACCTATGGGGTGGCTGTGTCTTTTGATTTTAATTTCCCTAAGCTATAGGACCATAAGTGGAAGTGCCCTAGGCTATGTTGCTTTGTTTTTTAGATGTTTCAGGAAACACCATACACTTCTCCCGAGTGGCTGTTGGCAATTTACATCCCGCCCATCAGCATAACAAGGCTCCCAGTTCTCCATGGCCTGTCCTGCCTTTCTGGATTTTACACTTTTTTCAGATGGCCCTTTTGACCGGGGGGAAGTGAGACTTCATTGTAGTGCAGATTTCCTTTGCAACCTCGCTTGGTTGGCCAAAAAGGGCGTATGCGTTTTTTCCTGAATATATTCAGGAAAAAACGCATACGCCCTTTTTGGCCAAGTGCATCATTGTGGACGTTCTGCCTCTTTTCCTATGCTTTCAATGCAATTCCAGTCTACCTCCTGAAATCGGTTTCCTGCAATTCTGCCCCGCTTTCAAGTCCTCTTGGCAGCCTTACTTCAGTATATTTTTGGACGATAGCTGTCATTTATAACTCTGCAGGTTTGTGAATTACAGTGCCCCTGAGCTCCTTTCTTCAACTCGCTTTCTCGTGAGCTGGCCGCAACACCGCAGGATGGCTTCAGGCCCTAATCTGGTTCCGGCACGGCACGCTGAGCCTTTGGTTAATTCCTCTTCCTGGTGGGAAATGAGAGTTCAATTTGCCCGTCCAGACACCTCCAGCTAGTCTCTCATTGGTTCTCCCTATTCCTGTTCATCTTCCGCAGAAATTGCAAACTGGGCCAAACAGGAGGTTAAAGGCACTGACTCTCCAAGTCGGGAGAGTGTTAGTAAAGCATCTGGAATGTTGCACCTGAGTACCAGGGGACGAAAACTGACACATATTGGAACACGTCTCCCGATCACACGGTTGATCATACTCTGGGTTCCACATGCATGTTTTAGCTGAAGGAAGAATACCTTAAACCTGGAGAGTTGAGAGCCGTGGAATGGGTACCATGCAATATGACTTCAAAGGGTCTTCATTTGCTCACCGAACTTCTCCAATCCTATCACTGCTGCGTTTATGCCCCTGTACACACGCTTGATTCTCTTTCGGAGACATAGCAATCCATAGGTTTTAAGATACTTCCTATCAGGTACACTCTTAGGCATTAATATGGGGTGTTGAGTCCATTTCGTTGAGCAAGGAGTAGCTCTTGTCTATTCCATATTTGGCTTAAGGAACTTTATCTGTGCTCATTTCAATCTCTGGTTTTATGCAGCACCCCAACTCACCTTTCCCCTTAAGCAAGCATAAGTTGGTTTTCTAAATTTGAGACCCTGTTCTGTTTTGTAATTCAGTTCCTGTGTAGCCAAGGTTACATTCCGTGTATTAGTGATATCTTATGATGTTTCTTTTCCTGTGTGACTTATTTCAGTTAGAATCATCGTACCTGAATCCACTCATTATGCTGCTACGGGCCTGATGACATAGATTTCCTTGCTGAGTGATATTGCATTGTACGTATGTACCACAACTTCTTTATCCATTTTTCACTTTCTGCGATATTGAACTTGTACCGTAAACCAGGTTCTTGTAAACAGAGCCGTCCCAACCTTTGGGGTGGCTGTGTCTTTTGATTTTAATTTCCCTAAGCTATAGGACCATAAGTGGAAGTGCCCTAGGCTCTGTTGCTTTGTTTTTTAGATGTTTCAGGAAACACCATACACTTCTCCCGAGTGGCTGTTGGCAATTTACATCCCGCCCATCAGCATAACAAGGCTCCCAGTTCTCCATGGCCTGTCCTGCCTTTCTGGATTTTACACTTTTTTCAGATGGCCCTTTTGACCGGGGGGAAGTGAGACTTCATTGTAGTGCAGATTTCCTTTGCAAGCTTGCTTGGTTGGCCAAAAAGGGCGTATGCGTTTTTTCCTGAATATATTCAGGAAAAAACGCATACGCCCTTTTTGGCCAAGTGCATCATTGTGGACGTTCTGCCTCTTTTCCTATGCTTTCAATGCAATTCCAGTCTACCTCCTGAAATCGGTTTCCTGCAATTCTGCCCCGCTTTCAAGTCCTCTTGGCAGCCTTACTTCAGTATATTTTTGGACGATAGCTGTCATTTATAACTCTGCAGGTTTGTGAATTACAGTGCCCCTGAGCTCCTTTCTTCAACTCGCTTTCTCGTGAGCTGGCCGCAACACCGCAGGATGGCTTCAGGCCCTATTCTGGTTCCGGGACGGCACGCTGAGCCTTTGGTTAATTCCTCTTCCTGGTGGGAAATGAGAGTTAAATTTGCCCATCCAGACACCTCCAGCTAGTCTGTCATTGGTTCTCCCTATTCCTGTTCATCTTCCGCAGAAATTGCAAACTGGGCCAAACAGGAGGTTAAAGGCACTGACTCTCCAAGTCGGGAGAGTGTTAGTAAAGCGTCTGGCATGTTGCACCCGAGTACCAGGGGACGAAAACTGAGACATATTGGAACACGTCTCCCGATCACACGGTTGATCATACTCTGGGTTCCACATGCATGTTTTAGCTGAAGGAAGTATCCCTTAAACCTGGAGAGTTGAGACCCTTGGAATGGTACCATGCAATATGACTTCAAAGGTCTTCATTTGCTCACCGAACCTCACCAATCTTATGAGCCCCAAGTGTCCAGCCTTATGTGTTACCCAGCTCTGGGTGTAGATGTGGTAAATGCAGGTTGCATCAGAAGCCTTGAATGATTACTTAAGTATTTCTCTCTATTTCACTGTCATTGTGTTTTGTTTAAGAAATTTATTTTTATTATGGTATTTACCTGATTTTCACTGCTTTAATGGAGCTGTACACACTCTTGATTCTCTTACAGAGATATATAAATCCATAGGTTTTATGATTCTTACTAGTCAGGTATATTCCTAGGCGTTGAATATGGGGTGTTGAGTCCATTTCGTCGAGCAAGGAGTAGCTCTTGTCTATTCCATATTTGGCTTAAGGAACTTTATCTGTGCTCATTTCAATCTCTGGTTTTATGCAGCACCCCAACTCACCTTTCCCCTTAAGCAAGCATAAGTTGGTTTTCTAAATTTGAGACCCTGTTCTGTTTTGGAATTCAGTTCCTGTGTAGCCAAGTTTACATTCCGTGTATTAGTGATACCTTATGATGTTTCTTTTTCTGTGTGACTTATTTCAGTTAGATTCATCGTACTTAGTCCACTCATCATGCTGCTACGGGCCTGATGACATAGATTTCATTGCTGAGTGATATTGCATTGTACGTAAGTACCACAACTTCTTTATCCATTTTTCACTTTCTGCGATATTGAACTTGTACCGTATATGAGGTTCTTGTAAACAGAGCCATCCCAAACTTTGGGGTGGCTGTGTCTTTTTGATTTTAATTGCCCTAAACTATAGTACCATAAGTGGAAGTGCCCTAGGCTCTGTTGCTTTGTTTTTTAGATGTTTCAGGAAACACCAAACACTTCTCCAGAGTGGCTGTTGGCAATTTACATCCTGCCCATCAGCATAAGATGGCTCCCAGTTCTCCATGGCCTGTCCTGCCTTTATGGATTTTACACTTTTTTCAGATGGCCCTTTTGACCAGGGGGAATTGAGACTTCATTGTAGTGCAGATTTCCTTTGCAAGCTTGCTTGGTTGGCCAAAAAGGGCGTATGCGTTTTTTCCTGAATATATTCAGGAAAAAACGCATACGCCCTTTTTGGGCAAGTCAGGTTTTTGAATTGCAGTGGCCCTTAGCTCCATTTTTCAGCTCTTAGTTTTGTGATCTTGCCCCATAACCACAGGATTCCTTGAAGCCCTATTCTTCTTCTGGGGCACCTTGCTGTGCCTTTGGTTCATTCTTCTTACTGATGTGAAATTAGAGTGACATGTGCCCATTGAAACCGCTACAGCTAGTTTCTCACTGGTTCCCCCTATTCCCATTCATCCTCCGCACTAACTGAAGACTGTGCGATACCAGAACTTAAAGGCATTGACTCTCCTTGTGGGGATGTTGTTAGTAAAGCGGCTGGAATGTCGATCTGGAGCCCCAGGAGAGGAAAAATGTGGTGCGTTTTAGAAACCTTTCCCGATCATATGGTATACCAGTCGCTGGGTTTCCCAAGCATGGTTTAGCTGTAGGAAGATTCCCTTCAACCTGGAGTGTTGGGACCCTTGGAATGAGTAGCATGAAGTATTGCATTAAACTTTCGGCAGTTGCTCACCGAAGCTCACCAATCCTCTCAGCCCCAAGTGTCCAGCCTTATGTCTTATCCAGCTGTGGGTTTATATGTGGTCAATCCAGGTTGCATCACAGCCCCTGAGCGAATTTTGTAAGAATTTTTCTCTCTTTCATTGTTTCTGCGTTTTGTTTTTAAAATTTATTTCTATAATGGGGTTTAGCTCATTTTCACTGCTGTGTTTGTGCCGCTCTGCACACACTTGATTCCCTTATGGAGATATATCAATACATGGGTTTTAAGATTCTTATTACTCAGATATATTTCTCTGCGGTGTATAGGGTGTGTTGAGGCCAGTTCATTGAGCAAGGTGTAGATCTTGTCTAATACCTATTTGGTTTCTTGAACGGTATCTGTGCTAATTTCAAACTCTGGTTTTATGCATCACCCCACCTCTCCTTTCCCCTTAAGCTGACATAAGTGTGTTTTCTAAATGTGAGACACTGTTCTGTTCTGTAATTCATTTCTTGTGCAGCCATATTTACCCTCCCTCTATAAGTGATATCTTATGATATGTTTCTTTTTCTGTTTGACTTATTTCAAGTAGTATTATCGGACCTAAATCCACTCTTTATCCTTCTACTAGCCTTATTACATTGATTTCATGGTGAAGAGATATTCCATTGTACATAAGTACCACATCTTCTTTATCCATTGTTCTCTTTCCTGGGATATTTAAGGTGTACTGAAGTTGAGGTTCTTGTAAACAGAGTAGCCCTAAACTGTGGTGTGCTTGTGTCTTGTTGATTTTTAGACTTCCCTAGATATACTCCCATGATTGGAAGTGTCCTATGCTCTGTAGCTCTGTTTTTAGATGATTTAGGAACCACCATACACTTCTCCAGAGTGGCTCTCGGCAGTTCACACACTGCCCATCAGCGTATAAAGGCTCCCTGTTCTCCATGGCCTGTCCTGCATTTCTGGTTTTTACAATTTTTTAGGATGGCCCTTTTGACCGGTGGGAAATGAGACTTCTTTGTTGTGCACATTTGCATTGCTTGCTTGCTTCGTTGCCCATAAAGTGCGTATGCGTTTTTTCCTGGATATAATCAGGAAAAATCGCATACGCCCTTTTGGGCCAACTGCATCATTGTCGAAATTCTGCCGCTTTTCATGTGCGTTAAAGACGAGTCCAATCTATCTCTTGAAATCTGTTTCTTGCAATTCTGTCTTGCATTCAGATCCTCTTCTTTGCCTTACCTCAACATATTTTTGGACGTTAGTTTTCATTTATAACTCTGCAGGTTTGTGAATTGCAGTGACCCTGAGCTCCATGTTTTAAGTTGCTCTTTTGTGAGCTGGCCTCAAACGCGCAGGATTGCTTCAGGCCCTATTTTGGCTCCGGCGAGGCAGGCTGAGCCTTTTTTTAATTCTTATTCTTAATGGGAAATTAGAGTGATATGTGCCCGTCCAAACCCCTACAACTCTTCTCTCATTGGTTCCCCCTCTTCCCGTTCATCCTCCTCACAATTTGCAAAATGTGTGAAACAGAAGTTTAAATGTGCTGATTCTCCAAGTGGGGAGCTTCTAAGTAACGTGGCTGGAATGGTGAACAGGAGCACCAGGAGAGGATAAATGAGGTGCATTTTAGACACATCTCCCGATCACATGGTGTACAGTCCTCTGGGTTTTCCATGCATGTTTTAGCTGTAGGAAGATCCCTTGAACCTGCAGATTTGGGACCCATTGAATGGGTACCAGGTAGTATTACTTTAAAGGGTGTGCATTTCCTCACCCAACCTCACATTTCTCTTAGCGCAAACAGTTTCCAGCCTTATGTCTCATCCTGCTGTGGGTCTAGATGTGTTCAATCCATGTTGCATCACCGTCCCTGAGGAAAAGTTGTAAGAGGTTTTCTCTGTCTCTCTGTCGTTTATTTTTTTCAATTTATTACTATATTGGTTACAGCTGATTTTCAAAGCTCTGTTTCTTGCTGCTGTACATCCACTTGATTCACGTACAGAGAGACATCAATAAATTCTTTTTCAGATTCTTACCAGTCGTATATATTCTTTTCCGGTGACTTGAGTGTGCTGAGTGCAGTTCTTTTAGCTACCGTGTAGGCCTTGTTGATTATCAGTTTGGTATTTGGAATGGTATCTTTGCTAATTTCAACCTCCTGGATGATGCCTCACCCCTCCCCACCTTTCCCGTTTAGCAGCCTTATGCGTGTTTTCTACATATTTGACTATGTTTTTGTTTTGTAATTTATTTCATGTGTAGCCATTTTGGATTCCACCTTTAAGTGATATCTTATGATATGTGTCTTCTTCTTTTTGAATTCTGTCACTTAGAATGATCATACGTAACTCCTCCGGAGTTGTTACAGCTGGCCATATTTCATTGATTTCCAGGCTGAATAATATTCCACTCTACCTAAGTACCACATCTCTATCCATTTTTTCCCTCCAGAGACATTTAAGTTATATCCTAGTCGAGGATCTTTTAAACAGAGAGGGGGTAAACATTGGGGTGCCTGTGTCCTCTCGATTTTTGTTTTTCCCAAGATATACGCCCATGAGTGCAAGTGCCCTATGCTCTGTAGCTCATTGTTTAGATGCTTTAGTAAACACAATACACTTCTCCAGAATGGCCGTTGGCAATATACATTTCCACTATAAGTCTCACAGGGCTCCCTCTTCTCCTTGCCCTGTCCTGCATTTCTGTTGTTTACGCTTTATGAGGATGGCTCTTCTGACTGATGCGAAGTGATGTCTTTTGTAGTATTGACTTCCAGTGCCCACCTGTTTGGTTGGCTAAAAAGGTGTACGCTCTTTTCTTGAATATATACACAAAAAAACGCATACACCCTTTTTGGCCAACTGCAATGTTGGCAATGTTCAGCTCCTTTTCTTGTGCTTAACGGCGAGTCCTTTCTACCTCCTCAAATCCCTTTCCTGCCATTCTCCCTTGCTTACAAGTCCTTTTCTCTGACTTTCCTCAAGACATTTTTCAGTGATGGATATTTTCAACTCTGCAGTTTTGTGAATTTTACTGCCCCTGAGTTCTATTGTTCAACTTGTGTTTATGGGAACTGGCCACAAAGCAGCGGGATTTCCTCAAGCCCGATACTGTTTCCATGGGCAACCCTAGCCTTTGGTCAATTCGTCTTCCTGATTGGAAATTAGAGTGACATGTGCCTGTCTGAACACGTAGGACTTGCCTCTCATTGTTCCTCATCCTTCCGCTTCATCCTCTGGACAAATTCCAAACTGTACGCAACAGGATGTTGACAGTGCTGACATCTCCAAGTGGGGAGACTGTTAGTAAAGACGCTGGAGGGGTGAACCCGAGCACCAGGAGATGAGGAGATGAGATGCCTTTTCCAAACTCTTCCCGATCAGACGGTATACCATCCTCTGGGTGTGACAGACATGTTTTAGCAGTAGGAAGAGTCCCATTCATGTAAGGAGAACACCAGGGCTTTTTCAAAATCAGTGTCTCCCCGAAACCCAAACTGGGGAATTTTTTAAGCTACGGCTACACATATGTTCATTAAGGGCCTTGGGAAGTAGGCAGAGTCCAAACTTTAGATGATTGAAGTCTTCAGGGTCAGAAGCACTCACCACCAGCTTCCCTTAGGTTACACTTTAACTGTCATTGATAGATGATGTCAATAAAAATATCTATTCTTTTTCAGATTATTTCCCCTTATAGGTTATTGCAAAATGTTGAGTGTAGTTCCCTGTGCTATACAGTAGTTCCTTGTTGATGATCTATTTTATACATAGCTGTGTGTATGTGTTAATCCCAAACTGTTAATTTATCCCTCCTCCCACCTTTCCCCTTTGGTAATAATAAATTATAAGATTTTATACTTCTCAGAAATGGGGGAGCTGAAAGAGAGGTATCATTTTCAATGGAAAAGCATTTAAAACAAGATTGAAGGTTTAACCAAGATTATTAGATGTACATCCTTGGAAAGAAATCACTTCATTTCTCTAATATTGAGCTGACAAATAAGACAAACCTTTTCACTGAACTTGCTTATAATAAAGTGATGGAAATATCCAATGGAAGTGTTAGAAACATCTTATTTTACCCGAGCCTTATACACTGTTCTATGTTAACTACACTTTGGCTCACACATCTGTTCATTGAGGTTACAATAGTCTCAATTTCTGTTACTGATCCTCCAGAGTGGACCCCAACAAGTGTCCCCCTGCCCAGTGTCATTGGGGCCAACAGATCGAGACTGAGTTTGGTTCACAAGCAAAGGAAACTTTATATTTTGATCAGAGAATGGAGAGGTGAGAGCATGTACTACCCCGTGGGCTGTGGGCTGGGCTGCTGTGTAGAGATCCTGTCAGAGTCAGTGGGAGGGAGGGGGCGGAGCTCTCGAGGGCCGGGTTGGCTGTAGCTCAGGCTCTATATCGCGGAGTCTGCACTGGGCCCCAGGAGCTGAGGTGTCGACCCAGCCATTCTGCACTAGGAAATCTGGTCTGAAGTGCCGGGTGTGGAACCTCTGCATGCGGGACCCTAGGAGCACGTGAAATTAGACAAAGCACAAAGGATAAAAAAGGTTAGACTTGACTTTATTGCCCAGATTCTATTTTTATCTCCCAGGGATTTTTAATGGGCTTTGCTGGGGACAAACCCCCCCTCTGCCTTTTGTCCCGTTCCTCATTCTTGGAGTGCTGAGGGTGCAGACCCTTCTTCTGTAACTGCTGAGTGCTGAGTTGGGAGCCCTCATACCCTGGGGCGAGGGTCAGAGCTTCTCCCCAGCAGCCTCCAGGTGACGTTGATTGTCCCCAGGCCCCCTGCCTCCCTGCTCGTCCACCTGAGCACCAGCATTGGAAGTGTTATAGATTCTAATGACCTTCAAGGGTCCAGGAAAGAGATGTGCAGAGACGCTGTGGGGGCCGGTTTCACCCCGCCCCACATTTGTTCGGCCACCTTAGGCCGACCGTTTCTGCCAGCCTAGATGCTCTGACCAGTAGTCTGCGCTTTCTTCAATTAGGCCCCTGAATTAACGTACAAACAGCACCAGGTGTCAGAGCCCTGCCCGCTCAACTCCCAGACAGTCCAGGGTCAGTGGTGATCAAGGACCATGATGGCCACTGAGCCAACAGCCTTTTGAAGTAAACAAGAGTCCAGCCGGTCTTACTGGCCACCATCATCACGGTGTCTGTAGGCTTTTCTATGGTGACAGTGTGATATACGGTTCCCCCGCCAAGATTATTAGCTCCCCTCTGGGTGCAGTAAGTCCTGCAAGCAGTAGTCTACTCTTTTGGGACACACTCTTGTTGTTTTATGAGAGAAAGTCCAGGTCAAGTGATGTTCACACGAGTCGTCATGGTGCCCTGTTGCCCCCGGTTATCTCTCTGGATGTTGGAGTTGGAGGGCCTCCTCACTCGAGGTCGGTGTGCCCACGGAGCGAACCCTGCAACTTCAGGGCATGGTTGGTGGTTAGGATCACCACGTGGGGTCCTTTTCCCTTAGGAGGGAGGTGGCCTTTTGGGCTGCTGATTTCCAGGGTTTTAGATACCGCCAGTATCTTGGCCAGATGTGGCAGTGGGCCAAGCCCCTTGGTGACCATAGTTTATCCTACCTGGATGGCATTCTTGCATTGTTCCATTTCAAGTGGTCCCAGGTTTTGCACTAATTCTCCAATGGCGATTCACCTTTCACCGGGAATGTAAAGGTCAAAGGGTTTAGCTAAATTAGGGAGTTCCAGGGCAAGGGTCTGAATTGACTGCTCTTTCCATTCTTGAAAGGCCACTTCTGGATTCTATTCAAAAGGATCATCATCTTTTCCTTTCAGTGTTTCATATAGAGGCCCAGCTAGTAGACTGTAGTTAGGGATCCAGAAGCAGCAAACCCTGGCCTCCCCAGGAACCCCTAAGCTGTCTTCTAGTTTTAGAAAGGGGTAAGGCTGAAAATGGTTTCTTCCCTTTCCTGGGATGGACTTCTCCAACCTTCTGTGAGAATGAAGCCCAGGCAGGTCACGGCAGTCTGTGATATTTGAGCTTTTTCTTGGACAACTTCTATCCTTTATTGGCTTGGTAGTTCAGAGGCCTCCTTAGTAGGGCTGGCGATCAGAATGTCGTCTGCATATTGAAGGAGGGTTTCCTTTTCCAGAGGTAGAACTTTTAGGTCTTTAGCTAAGCTTTCCCCAAAGATGGTGTGGGAATTTTTGCACCCTTGGGGCCAGACGGCCCGGAAGTATTGTTTTAGTTGTATGTTGAGTCCTGCCACTCACAAGCCAAAATTTCTTGTGACTCTGGGACTAATGGAATACAAAAGAAGGCATCATTGAAGACTAATACAGAATACCATGTCCTGGTGGTTGGTAGAATGACCAGCAGGGTGTAGGAATTAGGAGCAACTGGAGGTATATCCTCGGTGGCTTCACTGACTGTCCTGACATCCTTTACCAGGTCCCCAGCAGCCCATGGGGCTCTCGTGGTCAGACCAATCCCAGAATATGGAGCTCACCTGGGCAGGTACCCCACCCCCACCCCAGCCCACAGGGCTCTCGTGGTCAGGCCCCTCCCAGGATACAGAGCTACCCTTGCAGGTACCGTGGCAGGGCTGGGCACACAGGAACCGTGCACATAGCCCTCATTGCAGAGCACCCCCAGCTCACCTGTCGCTCAGAGCTGACGCAGAGCACCTCAGAGCAGGACTTGAACTAACAAACAGCAGCTGCGACAGGTCTGTGACCCTGGGCATCACTCCGTGAGGCCTCCCTCCACCTGGTCTTCCAGAGACTTCCACTGCACCCGGGGCACCAGGCCTCTGTCTCCAACCACCACCCACCCCTCCTCTCCCTGACTCCTGGGTTCCTCTCATTAGGAGAGGGTTTTCTTGAAGTTGTCTCCCACTCATGGGCCAGATAAAATGATTAGAAAACAAGCCAAAGCTGCAGCCCCTTGTCTATCCTGACTCTCAGGAGCCCACACCTGTTCCTTGGACCTGGCCGGTTCAGCAAGTTCCATTTTCTGCAACTGTGAGCCCCTGAGGGGTGATGATTGGCTGACCTGGGCAGCCTTACCGTGCCGGCCAGCCCTCCCCAGGTGTGCCTGGGTTGAGATCACTATAAATACCACTCCAGGCAGCAAGAGCCCCTGCAGCCGTGCCTGACGCCATTTTCTCTGCCCTGTCAGCAGTCTCGGGGCTGGGCTGGTGGGAGGGAGTGAGAGGCCACGGCTTTGTGGGTGGCCCAGTGTGAGTGGGGCTCTGCTGGACTTTCTGCAGCAGTTGCCAGGCTGCCACCTGCTAAAGAAGAAGATGTGTCACCCATACCTGCTGCTGGAATTTCTCCCTGGGCAGAGGTGAGGAAGGAAAAAAGCAGTGGGGGCAGGGACAGGACGGGTATCTCAGGCAGGGAAATGGACATCTTCCAGAAGAGCACCCAGGGCCAGGACCATCCTGGCTGGCCTGCAGGCACCAAGTCGGCCGGCATGCTGTCACTCGTGTGGCTCTATGGCCCTCCCTCTAGGCTTTCAAGTCCTTGTATATATTCAGGTGTTTTACCTGGGATGGGTGGGAATAGTTCAGCAGCAACTGGCCTGGGGCTCAGCTCACGTTTACTCACAGATGCCTCGGCACGGTGCCCCAGCTTTGCAATGAGGACGCTTGTTGCGTGGGGGCTGCTGGCTGAATGGGAGACGATTCCCCACCACTGACCAACTTCAGAATTGTTTACAACTGGAGCAAGTGCCCTGATACGGTTTTCCTCTGTGGAACTGGTGGGTTCTGTGTTTTTTTTCTCTTTTTCGTTTTGGGTTCAAGGTAGATTTTATTCCTCTTTTTTGTATTTACAGATATAAGCATGGAAATAATTTATTCATATAAATACATGTATGTGAAGGGAATAATTGTTTTTTCTATTTTTTAAATTTTATTTCTTTTTAATTTTGAATTTTATTTTATATTTTTATACAGCAGGTTCTTATTGGTTATCTATTTTATACATATAAATGTATACATGCCAATCCCAGTCTCTCAACTCCTCCCACCACCCCCCCCAACAGCTTTCCCCCCTTGTTGTCCATACGTTTGTTGTCTACATCTGTTGCTCTATTTATGCCTTGCAAAATGGTTAATCTGTACAGGTTTTCTAGGTTCCACATATATGCATGAATATACAAGATTTGTTTTTCTCTCTCTGACTTACTTCACTCTGTATGACAGTCTCTAGATGCATCGACGTCTCTACAAATGACCCAATTTCATTCCTTTTCATGGCTTAGTAATATTCCATTTTATATATGTACCACGGCTTTATGCATTCGTCTGTCTGTGGGCATTTAGGTTGCTTCCATTACCTCGATATTGTAAATAGTGATGCAATGAACATTGCGGTGAATGTCTCTTTTTGATTTATGGTTTTGTCTGGGTATATGTCCAGTAGTGGGATTGCTGTATCATATGGTAATTCTATTGTTAGTTTCTTAAGAAATTCCATATTGTTCTCCATAGTGACTGTATCAATTTATATTCCCAACAATAGTGGAAGAGGGTTCCTTTTCTCCACACCCTTTCCAGCATTTCTTGCTTGTAGATTTTCTATGATGCCTATTCTACCAGGTGTGAGGTGATACCTCATTGTTGAATCCATTTCGTTGAGCAAGGGGTAGGTCTTGTCTATTCCATATTTGGCTTATGGAACGGTATCTGTGCTAATTTCAAACTCTGGTTTAATGCAGCACCCCAACTCACCTTCCCCCTTAAGCAAGCATAAGTTAGTTTTCTAAACTTGAGACCCTGTTCTGTTTTGTAATTCAGTTCATGTGTAGCCAAGTTCACATTCCGTGTATTAGTGATACCTTATGATGTTTCTTTTTCTGTGTGACTTATTTCACTTAGAATCATCGTGCCTCAATCCAATCATTATGCTGGTACGGGCCTGGTGACATAGATTTCATTGCTGAGTGGTATTCTGTTGTACATAAGTACCGCAACTTCTTTATCCATTATTTGCTCTCTGGGATATTTAACTTGTGCCGAAGAAGAGATTCCAGTAAAAAGAACCATCCCAACCTTTGGGGTGGCTGTGTCATTTTGATTTTAATTTCTCTAAGCTATAGGACCATAAGTGGAAGTGCCCTAGGCTCTGTTGCTTTGTTTTTTAGATGTTTCAGGAAACACCATACACTTCTCCCGAGTGGCTGTTGGCAATTGACATCCCGCCCATCAGCATAACAAGGCTCCCAGTTCTCCATGGCCTGTACTGCCTTTCTGGATTTTACACTTTTTTCAGATGGCCCTTTTGACCGGGGGGAAGTGAGACTTCATTGTAGTGCAGATTTCCTTTGCAAGCTTGCTTGGTTGGCCAAAAAGGGCGTATGCGTTTTTTCCTGAATATATTCAGGAAAAAACGCATACGCCCTTTTTGGCCAAGTGCATCATTGTGGACGTTCTGCCTCTTTTCCTATGCTTTAAATGCAATTCCAGTCTACCTCCTGAAATCGGTTTCCTGCAATTCTGCCCCGCTTTCAAGTCCTCTTGGCAGCCTTACTTCAGTATATTTTTGGACGATAGCTGTCATTTATAACTCTGCAGGTTTGTGAATTACAGTGCCCCTGAGCTCCTTTCTTCAACTCGCTTTCTCGTGAGCTGGCCGCAACACCGCAGGATGGCTTCAGGCCCTAATCTGATTCCGGCACGGCACGCTGAGCCTTTGGTTAATTCCTCTTCCTGGTGGGAAATGAGAGTTAAATTTGCCCGTCCACACACCTCCAGCTAGTCTGTCATTGGTTCTCCCTATTCCTGTTCATCTTCCGCAGAAATTGCAAACTGGGCCAAACAGGAGGTTAAAGGCAGTGACTCTCCAAGTAGGGAGAGTGTTAGTAAAGCGTCTGGAATGTTGCATCCGAGTACCAGGGGATGAAAACTGAGACATATTGGAACACATCTCCCGATCACACGGTTGATCATACTCTGGGTTCCACGTGCATGTTTACCTGAAGGAAGAATACCTTAAACCTGGAGAGTTGAGACCCGTGGAATGGGTACCATGCAATATGATTTCAAAGGGTCTTCATTTGCTCACCGAACCTCTCCAATCCTATCACTGCTGCGTTTATGGCCCTGTACACACACTTGATTCTCTTTCGGAGACATAGCAATCCATAGGTTTTAAGATACTTCCTAGTCAGGTACATTCTTAGGCGTTTAATATGGGGTGTTGAGTCCATTTCGTTGAGCAAGGAGTAGCTCTTGTCTATTCCATATTTGGCTTAAGGAACTTTATCTGTGCTCATTTCAATCTCTGGTTTTATGCAGCACCCCAACTCACCTTTCCCCTTAAGCAAGCATAAGTTGGGTTTCTAAATTTGAGACCCTGTTCTGTTTTGGAATTCAGTTCCTGTGTAGCCAAGGTTACATTCCGTGTATTAGTGATATCTTATGATGTTTCTTTTCCTGTGTGACTTATTTCAGTTAGAATCATCATACCTGAATCCACTCATTATGCTGCTACGGACCTGATGACATAGATTTCATTGCTGAGTGATACTGCATTGTACGTAAGTACCACAACTTCTTTATCCATTTTTCACTTTCTGCGATATTGAACTTGTACCGAAAACCAGGTTCTTGTAAACAGAGCCGTCCCAACCTTTGGGGTGGCTGTGTCTTTTTGATTTTAATTTCCCTAAGCTATAGGACCATAAGTGGAAGTGCCCTAGGCTCTGTTGCTTTGTTTTTTAGATGTTTCAGGAAACACCATACACTTCTCCCGAGTGGCTGTTGGCAATTGACATCCCGCCCATCAGCATAACAAGGCTCCCAGTTCTCCATGGCCTGTCCTGCCTTTCTGGATTTTACACTTTTTTCAGATGGCCCTTTTGACCGGGGGGAAGTGAGACTTCATTGTAGTGCAGATTTCCTTTGCAAGCTTGCTTGGTTGGCCAAAAAGGGCGTATGCGTTTTTTCCTGAATATATTCAGGAAAAAACGCATACGCCCTTTTTGGCCAAGTGCATCATTGTGGACGTTCTGCCTCTTTTCCTATGCTTTCAATGCAATTCCAGTCTACCTCCTGAAATCGGTTTCCTGCAATTCTGCCCCGCTTTCAAGTCCTCTTGGCAGCCTTACTTCAGTATATTTTTGGACGATAGCTGTCATTTATAACTCTGCAGGTTTGTGAATTACAGTGCCCCTGAGCTCCTTTCTTCAACTCGCTTTCTCGTGAGCTGGCCGCAACACCACAGGATTGCTTCAGGCCCTAATCTGGTTCCGGCACGGCACGCTGAGCCTTTGGTTAATTCCTCTTCCTGGTGGGAAATGAGAGTTAAATTTGCCCGTCCAGACACCTCCAGCTAGTCTGTCATTGGTTCTCCCTATTCCTGTTCATCTTCCGCAGAAATTGCAAACTGGGCCAAACAGGAGGTTAAAGGCACTGACTCTCCAAGTCGGGAGAGTGTTAGTAAAGCGTCTGGAATGTTGCACCCGAGTACCAGGGGACGAAAACTGAGACATATTGGAACACGTCTCCTGATCACACGGTTGATCATACTCTGGGTTCCACATGCATGTTTTAGCTGAAGGAAGAATACCTTAAACCTGGAGAGTTGAGACCCGTGGAATGGGTACCATGCAATATGACTTCAAAGGGTCTTCATTTGCTCACTGAACCTCTCCAATCCTATCACTGCTGCGATTATGCCCCTGCACACACGCTTGATTCTCTTTCGGAGACATAGCAATCCATAGGTTTTAAGATACTTCCTAGTCAGTTACATTCTTAGGTGTTTAATATGGGGTGTTGAATCCATTTCGTTGAGCAAGGAGTAGCTCTTGTCTATTCCATATTTGGCTTAAGGAACTTTATCTGTGCTCATTTCAATCTCTGGTTTTATGCAGCACCCCAACTCACCTTTCCACTTAAGCAAGCATAAGTTGGTTTTCTAAATTGGAGACCCTGTTCTGTTTTGTAATTCAGTTCCTATATAGCCAAGTTACATTCCGTGTATTAGTGATATCTTATGATGTTTCTTTTCCTGTGTGACTTATTTCAGTTAGAATCATCATACCTGAATCCACTCATTATGCTGCTACGGGCCTGATGACATAGATTTCATTGCTGTGTGATATTGCATTGTACGTAAGTACCACAACTTCTTTATCCATTTTTCACTTTCTGCGATATTGAACTTGTACCGTAAACCAGGTTCTTGTAAACAGAGCCGTCCCAACCTATGGGGTGGCTGTGTCTTTTGATTTTAATTTCCCTAAGCTATAGGACCATAAGTGGAAGTGCCCTAGGCTCTGTTGCTTTGTTTTTTAGATGTTTCAGGAAACACCATACACTTCTCCCGAGTGGCTGTTGGCAATTTACATCCCGCCCATCAGCATAACAAGGCTCCCAGTTCTCCATGGCCTGTCCTGCCTTTCTGGGTTTTACACTTTTTTCAGATGGCCCTTTTGACCGGGGGGAAGTGAGACTTCATTGTAGTGCAGATTTCCTTTGCAAGCTTGCTTGGTTGGCCAAAAAGGGCGTATGCGTTTTTTCCTGAATATATTCAGGAAAAAACGCATACGCCCTTTTTGGCCAAGTGCATCATTGTGGACGTTCTGCCTCTTTTCCTATGCTTTCAATGCAATTCCAGTCTACCTCCTGAAATCGGTTTCCTGCAATTCTGCCCCGCTTTCAAGTCCTCTTGGCAGCCTTACTTCAGTATATTTTTGGACGATAGCTGTCATTTATAACTCTGCAGGTTTGTGAATTACAGTGCCCCTGAGCTCCTTTCTTCAACTCGCTTTCTCGTGAGCTGGCCGCAACACCGCAGGATGGCTTCAGGCCCTAATCTGGTTCCGGCACGGCACGCTGAGCCTTTGGTTAATTCCTCTTCCTGGTGGGAAATGAGAGTTCAATTTGCCCGTCCAGACACCTCCAGCTAGTCTCTCATTGGTTCTCCCTATTCCTGTTCATCTTCCGCAGAAATTGCAAACTGGGCCAAACAGGAGGTTAAAGGCACTGACTCTCCAAGTCGGGAGAGTGTTAGTAAAGCATCTGGAATGTTGCACCTGAGTACCAGGGGACGAAAACTGACACATATTGGAACACGTCTCCCGATCACACGGTTGATCATACTCTGGGTTCCACATGCATGTTTTAGCTGAAGGAAGAATACCTTAAACCTGGAGAGTTGAGAGCCGTGGAATGGGTACCATGCAATATGACTTCAAAGGGTCTTCATTTGCTCACCGAACTTCTCCAATCCTATCACTGCTGCGTTTATGCCTCTGTACACACGCTTGATTCTCTTTCGGAGACATAGCAATCCATAGGTTTTAAGATACTTCCTATCAGGTACACTCTTAGGCATTAATATGGGGTGTTGAGTCCATTTCGTTGAGCAAGGAGTAGCTCTTGTCTATTCCATATTTGGCTTAAGGAACTTTATCTGTGCTCATTTCAATCTCTGGTTTTATGCAGCACCCCAACTCACCTTTCCCCTTAAGCAAGCATAAGTTGGTTTTCTAAATTTGAGACCCTGTTCTGTTTTGTAATTCAGTTCCTGTGTAGCCAAGGTTACATTCCGTGTATTAGTGATATCTTATGATGTTTCTTTTCCTGTGTGACTTATTTCAGTTAGAATCATCGTACCTGAATCCACTCATTATGCTGCTACGGGCCTGATGACATAGATTTCCTTGCTGAGTGATATTGCATTGTACGTATGTACCACAACTTCTTTATCCATTTTTCACTTTCTGCGATATTGAACTTGTACCATAAACCAGGTTCTTGTAAACAGAGCCGTCCCAACCTTTGGGGTGGCTGTGTCTTTTGATTTTAATTTCCCTAAGCTATAGGACCATAAGTGGAAGTGCCCTAGGCTCTGTTGCTTTGTTTTTTAGATGTTTCAGGAAACACCATACACTTCTCCCGAGTGGCTGTTGGCAATTTACATCCCGCCCATCAGCATAACAAGGCTCCCAGTTCTCCATGGCCTGTCCTGCCTTTCTGGATTTTACACTTTTTTCAGATGGCCCTTTTGACCGGGGGGAAGTGAGACTTCATTGTAGTGCAGATTTCCTTTGCAAGCTTGCTTGGTTGGCCAAAAAGGGCGTATGCGTTTTTTCCTGAATATATTCAGGAAAAAACGCATACGCCCTTTTTGGCCAAGTGCATCATTGTGGACGTTCTGCCTCTTTTCCTATGCTTTCAATGCAATTCCAGTCTACCTCCTGAAATCGGTTTCCTGCAATTCTGCCCCGCTTTCAAGTCCTCTTGGCAGCCTTACTTCAGTATATTTTTGGACGATAGCTGTCATTTATAACTCTGCAGGTTTGTGAATTACAGTGCCCCTGAGCTCCTTTCTTCAACTCGCTTTCTCGTGAGCTGGCCGCAACACCGCAGGATGGCTTCAGGCCCTAATCTGGTTCCGGCACGGCACGCTGAGCCTTTGGTTAATTCCTCTTCCTGGTGGGAAATGAGAGTTAAATTTGCCCGTCCAGACACCTCCAGCTAGTCTGTCATTGGTTCTCCCTATTCCTGTTCATCTTCCGCAGAAATTGCAAACTGGGCCAAACAGGAGGTTAAAGGCACTGACTCTCCAATTCGGGAGAGTGTTAGTAAAGCGTCTGGCATGTTGCACCCGAGTACCAGGGGACGAAAACTGACACATATTGGAACACGTCTCCCGATCACACGGTTGATCATACTCTGGGTTCCACATGCATGTTTTAGCTGAAGGAAGTATCCCTTAAACCTGGAGAGTTGAGACCCTTGGAATGGTACCATGCAATATGACTTCAAAGGTCTTCATTTGCTCACCGAACCTCACCAATCTTATGAGCCCCAAGTGTCCAGCCTTATGTGTCACCCAGCTCTGGGTGTAGATGTGGTAAATGCAGGTTGCATCAGAAGCCTTGAATGATTACTTAAGTATTTCTCTCTATTTCACTGTCATTGTGTTTTGTTTAAGAAATTTATTTTTATTATGGTATTTACCTGATTTTCACTGCTTTAATGGAGCTGTACACACTCTTGATTCTCTTACAGAGATATATAAATCCATAGGTTTTATGATTCTTACTAGTCAGGTATATTCCTAGGCGTTGAATATGGGGTGTTGAGTCCATTTCGTCGAGCAAGGAGTAGCTCTTGTCTATTCCATATTTGGCTTAAGGAACTTTATCTGTGCTCATTTCAATCTCTGGTTTTATGCAGCACCCCAACTCACCTTTCCCCTTAAGCAAGCATAAGTTGGTTTTCTAAATTTGAGACCCTGTTCTGTTTTGGAATTCAGTTCCTGTGTAGCCAAGTTTACATTCCGTGTATTAGTGATACCTTATGATGTTTCTTTTTCTGTGTGACTTATTTCAGTTAGATTCATCGTACTTAGTCCACTCATTATGCTGCTACGGGCCTGATGACATAGATTTCATTGCTGAGTGATATTGCATTGTACGTAAGTACCACAACTTCTTTATCCATTTTTCACTTTCTGCGATATTGAACTTGTACCGTATATGAGGTTCTTGTAAACAGAGCCATCCCAAACTTTGGGGTGGCTGTGTCTTTTTGATTTTAATTGCCCTAAACTATAGTACCATAAGTGGAAGTGCCCTAGGCTCTGTTGCTTTGTTTTTTAGATGTTTCAGGAAACACCAAACACTTCTCCAGAGTGGCTGTTGGCAATTTACATCCTGCCCATCAGCATAAGATGGCTCCCAGTTCTCCATGGCCTGTCCTGCCTTTATGGATTTTACACTTTTTTCAGATCGCCCTTTTGACCAGGGGGAATTGAGACTTCATTGTAGTGCAGATTTCCTTTGCAAGCTTGCTTGGTTGGCCAAAAAGGGCGTATGCGTTTTTTCCTGAATATATTCAGGAAAAAACGCATACGCCCTTTTTGGGCAAGTCAGGTTTTTGAATTGCAGTGGCCCTTAGCTCCATTTTTCAGCTCTTAGTTTTGTGATCTTGCCCCATAACCACAGGATTCCTTGAAGCCCTATTCTTCTTCTGGGGCACCTTGCTGTGCCTTTGGTTCATTCTTCTTACTGATGTGAAATTAGAGTGACATGTGCCCATTGAAACCGCTACAGCTAGTTTCTCACTGGTTCCCCCTATTCCCATTCATCCTCCGCACTAACTGAAGACTGTGCGATACCAGAACTTAAAGGCATTGACTCTCCTTGTGGGGATGTTGTTAGTAAAGCGGCTGGAATGTCGATCCGGAGCCCCAGGAGAGGAAAAATGTGGTGCGTTTTAGAAACCTTTCCCGATCATATGGTATACCAGTCGCTGGGTTTCCCAAGCATGGTTTAGCTGTAGGAAGATTCCCTTCAACCTGGAGTGTTGGGACCCTTGGAATGAGTAGCATGAAGTATTGCATTAAACTTTCGGCAGTTGCTCACCGAAGCTCACCAATCCTCTCAGCCCCAAGTGTCCAGCCTTATGTCTTATCCAGCTGTGGGTTTATATGTGGTCAATCCAGGTTGCATCACAGCCCCTGAGCGAATTTTGTAAGAATTTTTCTCTCTTTCATTGTTTCTGCGTTTTGTTTTTAAAATTTATTTCTATAATGGGGTTTAGCTCATTTTCACTGCTGTGTTTGTGCCGCTCTGCACACACTTGATTCCCTTATGGAGATATATCAATACATGGGTTTTAAGATTCTTATTACTCAGATATATTTCTCTGCGGTGTATAGGGTGTGTTGAGGCCAGTTCATTGAGCAAGGTGTAGATCTTGTCTAATACCTATTTGGTTTCTTGAACGGTATCTGTGCTAATTTCAAACTCTGGTTTTATGCATCACCCCACCTCTCCTTTCCCCTTAAGCTGACATAAGTGTGTTTTCTAAATGTGAGACACTGTTCTGTTCTGTAATTCATTTCTTGTGCAGCCATATTTACCCTCCCTCTATAAGTGATATCTTATGATATGTTTCTTTTTCTGTTTGACTTATTTCAAGTAGTATTATCGGACCTAAATCCACTCTTTATCCTTCTACTAGCCTTATTACATTGATTTCATGGTGAAGAGATATTCCATTGTACATAAGTACCACATCTTCTTTATCCATTGTTCTCTTTCCTGGGATATTTAAGGTGTACTGAAGTTGAGGTTCTTGTAAACAGAGTAGCCCTAAACTGTGGTGTGCTTGTGTCTTGTTGATTTTTAGACTTCCCTAGATATACTCCCATGATTGGAAGTGTCCTATGCTCTGTAGCTCTGTTTTTAGATGATTTAGGAACCACCATACACTTCTCCAGAGTGGCTCTCGGCAGTTCACACACTGCCCATCAGCGTATAAAGGCTCCCTGTTCTCCATGGCCTGTCCTGCATTTCTGGTTTTTACAATTTTTTAGGATGGCCCTTTTGACCGGTGGGAAATGAGACTTCTTTGTTGTGCACATTTGCATTGCTTGCTTGCTTCGTTGCCCATAAAGTGCGTATGCGTTTTTTCCTGGATATAATCAGGAAAAATCGCATACGCCCTTTTGGGCCAACTGCATCATTGTCGAAATTCTGCCGCTTTTCATGTGCGTTAAAGACGAGTCCAATCTATCTCTTGAAATCTGTTTCTTGCAATTCTGTCTTGCATTCAGATCCTCTTCTTTGCCTTACCTCAACATATTTTTGGACGTTAGTTTTCATTTATAACTCTGCAGGTTTGTGAATTGCAGTGACCCTGAGCTCCATGTTTTAAGTTGCTCTTTTGTGAGCTGGCCTCAAACGCGCAGGATTGCTTCAGGCCCTATTTTGGCTCCGGCGAGGCAGGCTGAGCCTTTTTTTAATTCTTATTCTTAATGGGAAATTAGAGTGATATGTGCCCGTCCAAACCCCTACAACTCTTCTCTCATTGGTTCCCCCTCTTCCCGTTCATCCTCCTCACAATTTGCAAAATGTGTGAAACAGAAGTTTAAATGTGCTGATTCTCCAAGTGGGGAGCTTCTAAGTAACGTGGCTGGAATGGTGAACAGGAGCACCAGGAGAGGATAAATGAGGTGCATTTTAGACACATCTCCCGATCACATGGTGTACAGTCCTCTGGGTTTTCCATGCATGTTTTAGCTGTAGGAAGATCCCTTGAACCTGCAGATTTGGGACCCATTGAATGGGTACCAGGTAGTATTACTTTAAAGGGTGTGCATTTCCTCACCCAACCTCACATTTCTCTTAGCGCAAACAGTTTCCAGCCTTATGTCTCATCCTGCTGTGGGTCTAGATGTGTTCAATCCATGTTGCATCACCGTCCCTGAGGAAAAGTTGTAAGAGGTTTTCTCTGTCTCTCTGTCGTTTATTTTTTTCAATTTATTACTATATTGGTTACAGCTGATTTTCAAAGCTCTGTTTCTTGCTGCTGTACATCCACTTGATTCACGTACAGAGAGACATCAATAAATTCTTTTTCAGATTCTTACCAGTCGTATATATTCTTTTCCGGTGACTTGAGTGTGCTGAGTGCAGTTCTTTTAGCTACCGTGTAGGCCTTGTTGATTATCAGTTTGGTATTTGGAATGGTATCTTTGCTAATTTCAACCTCCTGGATGATGCCTCACCCCTCCCCACCTTTCCCGTTTAGCAGCCTTATGCGTGTTTTCTACATATTTGACTATGTTTTTGTTTTGTAATTTATTTCATGTGTAGCCATTTTGGATTCCACCTTTAAGTGATATCTTATGATATGTGTCTTCTTCTTTTTGAATTCTGTCACTTAGAATGATCATACGTAACTCCTCCGGAGTTGTTACAGCTGGCCATATTTCATTGATTTCCAGGCTGAATAATATTCCACTCTACCTAAGTACCACATCTCTATCCATTTTTTCCCTCCAGAGACATTTAAGTTATATCCTAGTCGAGGATCTTTTAAACAGAGAGGGGGTAAACATTGGGGTGCCTGTGTCCTCTCGATTTTTGTTTTTCCCAAGATATACGCCCATGAGTGCAAGTGCCCTATGCTCTGTAGCTCATTGTTTAGATGCTTTAGTAAACACAATACACTTCTCCAGAATGGCCGTTGGCAATATACATTTCCACTATAAGTCTCACAGGGCTCCCTCTTCTCCTTGCCCTGTCCTGCATTTCTGTTGTTTACGCTTTATGAGGATGGCTCTTCTGACTGATGCGAAGTGATGTCTTTTGTAGTATTGACTTCCAGTGCCCACCTGTTTGGTTGGCTAAAAAGGTGTACGCTCTTTTCTTGAATATATACACAAAAAAACGCATACACCCTTTTTGGCCAACTGCAATGTTGGCAATGTTCAGCTCCTTTTCTTGTGCTTAACGGCGAGTCCTTTCTACCTCCTCAAATCCCTTTCCTGCCATTCTCCCTTGCTTACAAGTCCTTTTCTCTGACTTTCCTCAAGACATTTTTCAGTGATGGATATTTTCAACTCTGCAGTTTTGTGAATTTTACTGCCCCTGAGTTCTATTGTTCAACTTGTGTTTATGGGAACTGGCCACAAAGCAGCGGGATTTCCTCAAGCCCGATACTGTTTCCATGGGCAACCCTAGCCTTTGGTCAATTCGTCTTCCTGATTGGAAATTAGAGTGACATGTGCCTGTCTGAACACGTAGGACTTGCCTCTCATTGTTCCTCATCCTTCCGCTTCATCCTCTGGACAAATTCCAAACTGTACGCAACAGGATGTTGACAGTGCTGACATCTCCAAGTGGGGAGACTGTTAGTAAAGACGCTGGAGGGGTGAACCCGAGCACCAGGAGATGAGGAGATGAGATGCCTTTTCCAAACTCTTCCCGATCAGACGGTATACCATCCTCTGGGTGTGACAGACATGTTTTAGCAGTAGGAAGAGTCCCATTCATGTAAGGAGAACACCAGGGCTTTTTCAAAATCAGTGTCTCCCCGAAACCCAAACTGGGGAATTTTTTAAGCTACGGCTACACATATGTTCATTAAGGGCCTTGGGAAGTAGGCAGAGTCCAAACTTTAGATGATTGAAGTCTTCAGGGTCAGAAGCACTCACCACCAGCTTCCCTTAGGTTACACTTTAACTGTCATTGATAGATGATGTCAATAAAAATATCTATTCTTTTTCAGATTATTTCCCCTTATAGGTTATTGCAAAATGTTGAGTGTAGTTCCCTGTGCTATACAGTAGTTCCTTGTTGATGATCTATTTTATACATAGCAGTGTGTATGTGTTAATCCCAAACTGTTAATTTATCCCTCCTCCCACCTTTCCCCTTTGGTAATAATAAATTATAAGATTTTATACTTCTCAGAAATGGGGGAGCTGAAAGAGAGGTATCATTTTCAATGGAAAAGCATTTAAAACAAGATTGAAGGTTTAACCAAGATTATTAGATGTACATCCTTGGAAAGAAATCACTTCATTTCTCTAATATTGAGCTGACAAATAAGACAAACCTTTTCACTGAACTTGCTTATAATAAAGTGATGGAAATATCCAATGGAAGTGTTAGAAACATCTTATTTTACCCGAGCCTTATACACTGTTCTATGTTAACTACACTTTGGCTCACACATCTGTTCATTGAGGTTACAATAGTCTCAATTTCTGTTACTGATCCTCCAGAGTGGACCCCAACAAGTGTCCCCCTGCCCAGTGTCATTGGGGCCAACAGATCGAGACTGAGTTTGGTTCACAAGCAAAGGAAACTTTATATTTTGATCAGAGAATGGAGAGGTGAGAGCATGTACTACCCCGTGGGCTGTGGGCTGGGCTGCTGTGTAGAGATCCTGTCAGAGTCAGTGGGAGGGAGGGGGCGGAGCTCTCGAGGGCCGGGTTGGCTGTAGCTCAGGCTCTATATCGCGGAGTCTGCACTGGGCCCCAGGAGCTGAGGTGTCGACCCAGCCATTCTGCACTAGGAAATCTGGTCTGAAGTGCCGGGTGTGGAACCTCTGCATGCGGGACCCTAGGAGCACGTGAAATTAGACAAAGCACAAAGGATAAAAAAGGTTAGACTTGACTTTATTGCCCAGATTCTATTTTTATCTCCCAGGGATTTTTAATGGGCTTTGCTGGGGACAAACCCCCCCTCTGCCTTTTGTCCCGTTCCTCATTCTTGGAGTGCTGAGGGTGCAGACCCTTCTTCTGTAACTGCTGAGTGCTGAGTTGGGAGCCCTCATACCCTGGGGCGAGGGTCAGAGCTTCTCCCCAGCAGCCTCCAGGTGACGTTGATTGTCCCCAGGCCCCCTGCCTCCCTGCTCGTCCACCTGAGCACCAGCATTGGAAGTGTTATAGATTCTAATGACCTTCAAGGGTCCAGGAAAGAGATGTGCAGAGACGCTGTGGGGGCCGGTTTCACCCCGCCCCACATTTGTTCGGCCACCTTAGGCCGACCGTTTCTGCCAGCCTAGATGCTCTGACCAGTAGTCTGCGCTTTCTTCAATTAGGCCCCTGAATTAACGTACAAACAGCACCAGGTGTCAGAGCCCTGCCCGCTCAACTCCCAGACAGTCCAGGGTCAGTGGTGATCAAGGACCATGATGGCCACTGAGCCAACAGCCTTTTGAAGTAAACAAGAGTCCAGCCGGTCTTACTGGCCACCATCATCACGGTGTCTGTAGGCTTTTCTATGGTGACAGTGTGATATACGGTTCCCCCGCCAAGATTATTAGCTCCCCTCTGGGTGCAGTAAGTCCTGCAAGCAGTAGTCTACTCTTTTGGGACACACTCTTGTTGTTTTATGAGAGAAAGTCCAGGTCAAGTGATGTTCACACGAGTCGTCATGGTGCCCTGTTGCCCCCGGTTATCTCTCTGGATGTTGGAGTTGGAGGGCCTCCTCACTCGAGGTCGGTGTGCCCACGGAGCGAACCCTGCAACTTCAGGGCATGGTTGGTGGTTAGGATCACCACGTGGGGTCCTTTTCCCTTAGGAGGGAGGTGGCCTTTTGGGCTGCTGATTTCCAGGGTTTTAGATACCGCCAGTATCTTGGCCAGATGTGGCAGTGGGCCAAGCCCCTTGGTGACCATAGTTTATCCTACCTGGATGGCATTCTTGCATTGTTCCATTTCAAGTGGTCCCAGGTTTTGCACTAATTCTCCAATGGCGATTCACCTTTCACCGGGAATGTAAAGGTCAAAGGGTTTAGCTAAATTAGGGAGTTCCAGGGCAAGGGTCTGAATTGACTGCTCTTTCCATTCTTGAAAGGCCACTTCTGGATTCTATTCAAAAGGATCATCATCTTTTCCTTTCAGTGTTTCATATAGAGGCCCAGCTAGTAGACTGTAGTTAGGGATCCAGAAGCAGCAAACCCTGGCCTCCCCAGGAACCCCTAAGCTGTCTTCTAGTTTTAGAAAGGGGTAAGGCTGAAAATGGTTTCTTCCCTTTCCTGGGATGGACTTCTCCAACCTTCTGTGAGAATGAAGCCCAGGCAGGTCACGGCAGTCTGTGATATTTGAGCTTTTTCTTGGACAACTTCTATCCTTTATTGGCTTGGTAGTTCAGAGGCCTCCTTAGTAGGGCTGGCGATCAGAATGTCGTCTGCATATTGAAGGAGGGTTTCCTTTTCCAGAGGTAGAACTTTTAGGTCTTTAGCTAAGCTTTCCCCAAAGATGGTGTGGGAATTTTTGCACCCTTGGGGCCAGACGGCCCGGAAGTATTGTTTTAGTTGTATGTTGAGTCCTGCCACTCACAAGCCAAAATTTCTTGTGACTCTGGGACTAATGGAATACAAAAGAAGGCATCATTGAAGACTAATACAGAATACCATGTCCTGGTGGTTGGTAGAATGACCAGCAGGGTGTAGGAATTAGGAGCAACTGGAGGTATATCCTCGGTGGCTTCACTGACTGTCCTGACATCCTTTACCAGGTCCCCAGCAGCCCATGGGGCTCTCGTGGTCAGACCAATCCCAGAATATGGAGCTCACCTGGGCAGGTACCCCACCCCCACCCCAGCCCACAGGGCTCTCGTGGTCAGGCCCCTCCCAGGATACAGAGCTACCCTTGCAGGTACCGTGGCAGGGCTGGGCACACAGGAACCGTGCACATAGCCCTCATTGCAGAGCACCCCCAGCTCACCTGTCGCTCAGAGCTGACGCAGAGCACCTCAGAGCAGGACTTGAACTAACAAACAGCAGCTGCGACAGGTCTGTGACCCTGGGCATCACTCCGTGAGGCCTCCCTCCACCTGGTCTTCCAGAGACTTCCACTGCACCCGGGGCACCAGGCCTCTGTCTCCAACCACCACCCACCCCTCCTCTCCCTGACTCCTGGGTTCCTCTCATTAGGAGAGGGTTTTCTTGAAGTTGTCTCCCACTCATGGGCCAGATAAAATGATTAGAAAACAAGCCAAAGCTGCAGCCCCTTGTCTATCCTGACTCTCAGGAGCCCACACCTGTTCCTTGGACCTGGCCGGTTCAGCAAGTTCCATTTTCTGCAACTGTGAGCCCCTGAGGGGTGATGATTGGCTGACCTGGGCAGCCTTACCGTGCCGGCCAGCCCTCCCCAGGTGTGCCTGGGTTGAGATCACTATAAATACCACTCCAGGCAGCAAGAGCCCCTGCAGCCGTGCCTGACGCCATTTTCTCTGCCCTGTCAGCAGTCTCGGGGCTGGGCTGGTGGGAGGGAGTGAGAGGCCACGGCTTTGTGGGTGGCCCAGTGTGAGTGGGGCTCTGCTGGACTTTCTGCAGCAGTTGCCAGGCTGCCACCTGCTAAAGAAGAAGATGTGTCACCCATACCTGCTGCTGGAATTTCTCCCTGGGCAGAGGTGAGGAAGGAAAAAAGCAGTGGGGGCAGGGACAGGACGGGTATCTCAGGCAGGGAAATGGACATCTTCCAGAAGAGCACCCAGGGCCAGGACCATCCTGGCTGGCCTGCAGGCACCAAGTCGGCCGGCATGCTGTCACTCGTGTGGCTCTATGGCCCTCCCTCTAGGCTTTCAAGTCCTTGTATATATTCAGGTGTTTTACCTGGGATGGGTGGGAATAGTTCAGCAGCAACTGGCCTGGGGCTCAGCTCACGTTTACTCACAGATGCCTCGGCACGGTGCCCCAGCTTTGCAATGAGGACGCTTGTTGCGTGGGGGCTGCTGGCTGAATGGGAGACGATTCCCCACCACTGACCAACTTCAGAATTGTTTACAACTGGAGCAAGTGCCCTGATACGGTTTTCCTCTGTGGAACTGGTGGGTTCTGTGTTTTTTTTCTCTTTTTCGTTTTGGGTTCAAGGTAGATTTTATTCCTCTTTTTTGTATTTACAGATATAAGCATGGAAATAATTTATTCATATAAATACATGTATGTGAAGGGAATAATTGTTTTTTCTATTTTTTAAATTTTATTTCTTTTTAATTTTGAATTTTATTTTATATTTTTATACAGCAGGTTCTTATTGGTTATCTATTTTATACATATAAATGTATACATGCCAATCCCAGTCTCTCAACTCCTCCCACCACCCCCCCCCCAACAGCTTTCCCCCCTTGTTGTCCATACGTTTGTTGTCTACATCTGTTGCTCTATTTATGCCTTGCAAAATGGTTAATCTGTACAGGTTTTCTAGGTTCCACATATATGCATGAATATACAAGATTTGTTTTTCTCTCTCTGACTTACTTCACTCTGTATGACAGTCTCTAGATGCATCGACGTCTCTACAAATGACCCAATTTCATTCCTTTTCATGGCTTAGTAATATTCCATTTTATATATGTACCACGGCTTTATGCATTCGTCTGTCTGTGGGCATTTAGGTTGCTTCCATTACCTCGATATTGTAAATAGTGATGCAATGAACATTGCGGTGAATGTCTCTTTTTGATTTATGGTTTTGTCTGGGTATATGTCCAGTAGTGGGATTGCTGTATCATATGGTAATTCTATTGTTAGTTTCTTAAGAAATTCCATATTGTTCTCCATAGTGACTGTATCAATTTATATTCCCAACAATAGTGGAAGAGGGTTCCTTTTCTCCACACCCTTTCCAGCATTTCTTGCTTGTAGATTTTCTATGATGCCTATTCTACCAGGTGTGAGGTGATACCTCATTGTTGAATCCATTTCGTTGAGCAAGGGGTAGGTCTTGTCTATTCCATATTTGGCTTATGGAACGGTATCTGTGCTAATTTCAAACTCTGGTTTAATGCAGCACCCCAACTCACCTTCCCCCTTAAGCAAGCATAAGTTAGTTTTCTAAACTTGAGACCCTGTTCTGTTTTGTAATTCAGTTCATGTGTAGCCAAGTTCACATTCCGTGTATTAGTGATACCTTATGATGTTTCTTTTTCTGTGTGACTTATTTCACTTAGAATCATCGTGCCTCAATCCAATCATTATGCTGGTACGGGCCTGGTGACATAGATTTCATTGCTGAGTGGTATTCTGTTGTACATAAGTACCGCAACTTCTTTATCCATTATTTGCTCTCTGGGATATTTAACTTGTGCCGAAGAAGAGATTCCAGTAAAAAGAACCGTCCCAACCTTTGGGGTGGCTGTGTCATTTTGATTTTAATTTCTCTAAGCTATAGGACCATAAGTGGAAGTGCCCTAGGCTCTGTTGCTTTGTTTTTTAGATGTTTCAGGAAACACCATACACTTCTCCCGAGTGGCTGTTGGCAATTGACATCCCGCCCATCAGCATAACAAGGCTCCCATTTCTCCATGGCCTGTCCTGCCTTTCTGGATTTTACACTTTTTTCAGATGGCCCTTTTGACCGGGGGGAAGTGAGACTTCATTGTAGTGCAGATTTCCTTTGCAAGCTTGCTTGGTTGGCCAAAAAGGGCGTATGCGTTTTTTCCTGAATATATTCAGGAAAAAACGCATACGCCCTTTTTGGCCAAGTGCATCATTGTGGACGTTCTGCCTCTTTTCCTATGCTTTCAATGCAATTCCAGTCTACCTCCTGAAATCGGTTTCCTGCAATTCTGCCCCGCTTTCAAGTCCTCTTGGCAGCCTTACTTCAGTATATTTTTGGACGATAGCTGTCATTTATAACTCTGCAGGTTTGTGAATTACAGTGCCCCTGAGCTCCTTTCTTCAACTCGCTTTCTCGTGAGCTGGCCGCAACACCGCAGGATTGCTTCAGGCCCTAATCTGATTCCAGCACGGCACGCTGAGCCTTTGGTTAATTCCTCTTCCTGGTGGGAAATGAGAGTTAAATTTGCCCGTCCAGACACCTCCATCTAGTCTGTCATTGGTTCTCCCTATTCCTGTTCATCTTCCGCAGAAATTGCAAACTGGGCCAAACAGAAGGTTAAAGGCAGTGACTCTCCAAGTAGGGAGAGTGTTAGTAAAGAGTCTGGAATGTTGCACCCGAGTACCAGGGGATGAAAACTGAGACATATTGGAACACATCTCCCGATCACACGGTTGATCATACTCTGGGTTCCACGTGCATGTTTACCTGAAGGAAGAATACCTTAAACCTGGAGAGTTGAGACCCGTGGAATGGGTACCATGCAATATGATTTCAAAGGGTCTTCATTTGCTCACCGAACCTCTCCAATCCTATCACTGCTGCGTTTATGGCCCTGTACACACGCTTGATTCTCTTTCGGAGACATAGCAATCCATAGGTTTTAAGATACTTCCTAGTCAGGTACATTCTTAGGCGTTTAATATGGGGTGTTGAGTCCATTTCGTTGAGCAAGGAGTAGCTCTTGTCTATTCCATATTTGGCTTAAGGAACTTTATCTGTGCTCATTTCAATCTCTGGTTTTATGCAGCACCCCAACTCACCTTTCCCCTTAAGCATAAGTTGGGTTTCTAAATTTGAGACCCTGTTCTGTTTTGGAATTCAGTTCCTGTGTAGCCAAGGTTACATTCCGTGTATTAGTGATATCTTATGATGTTTCTTTTCCTGTGTGACTTATTTCAGTTAGCATCATCATACCTGAATCCACTCATTATGTTGCTACGGACCTGATGACATAGATTTCATTGCTGAGTGATACTGCATTGTACGTAAGTACCACAACTTCTTTATCCATTTTTCACTTTCTGTGATATTGAACTTGTACCGTAAACCAGGTTCTTGTAAACAGAGCCGTCCCAACCTATGGGGTGGCTGTGTCTTTTGATTTTAATTTCCCTAAGCTATAGGACCATAAGTGGAAGTGCCCTAGGCTATGTTGCTTTGTTTTTTAGATGTTTCAGGAAACACCATACACTTCTCCCGAGTGGCTGTTGGCAATTGACATCCCGCCCATCAGCATAACAAGGCTCCCAGTTCTCCATGGCCTGTCCTGCCTTTCTGGATTTTACACTTTTTTCAGATGGCCCTTTTGACCGGGGGGAAGTGAGACTTCATTGTAGTGCAGATTTCCTTTGCAAGCTTGCTTGGTTGGCCAAAAAGAGCGTATGCGTTTTTTCCTGAATATATTCAGGAAAAAACGCATACGCCCTTTTTGGCCAAGTGCATCATTGTGGACGTTCTGCCTCTTTTCCTATGCTTTCAATGCAATTCCAGTCTACCTCCTGAAATCGGTTTCCTGCAATTCTGCCCCGCTTTCAAGTCCTCTTGGCAGCCTTACTTCAGTATATTTTTGGACGATAGCTGTCATTTATAACTCTGCAGGTTTGTGAATTACAGTGCCCCTGAGCTCCTTTCTTCAAGTCGCTTTCTTGTGAGCTGGCCACAACACCGCAGGATGGCTTCAGGCCCTAATCTGGTTCCGGCACGGCACGCTGAGCCTTTGGTTAATTCCTCTTCCTGGTGGGAAATGAGAGTTCAATTTGCCCGTCCAGACACCTCCATCTAGTCTGTCATTGGTTCTCCCTATTCCTGTTCATCTTCCGCAGAAATTGCAAACTGGGCCAAACAGGAGGTTAAAGGCACTGACTCTCCAAGTCGGGAGAGTGTTAGTAAAGCGTCTGGAATGTTGCACCCGAGTACCAGGGGACGAAAACTGACACATATTGGAACACGTCTCCCGATCACACGGTTGATCATACTCTGGGTTCCACATGCATGTTTTAGCTGAAGGAAGAATACCTTAAACCTGGAGAGTTGAGACCCGTGGAACGGGTACCATGCAATATGACTTCAAAGGGTCTTCATTTGCTCACTGAACCTCTCCAATCCTATCACTGCTGCGATTATGCCCCTGCACACACGCTTGATTCTCTTTCGGAGACATAGCAATCCATAGGTTTTAAGATACTTCCTAGTCAGGTACATTCTTAGGTGTTTAATATGGGGTGTTGAATCCATTTCGTTGAGCAAGGAGTAGCTCTTGTCTATTCCATATTTGGCTTAAGGAACTTTATCTGTGCTCATTTCAATCTCTGGTTTTATGCAGCACCCCAACTCACCTTTCCACTTAAGCAAGCATAAGTTGGTTTTCTAAATTGGAGACCCTGTTCTGTTTTGTAATTCAGTTCCTATATAGCCAAGTTTACATTCCGTGTATTAGTGATATCTTATGATGTTTCTTTTCCTGTGTGACTTATTTCAGTTAGAATCATCGTACCTGAATCCACTCATTATGCTGCTACGGGCCTGATGACATAGATTTCATTGCTGTGTGATATTGCATTGTACGTAAGTACCACAACTTCTTTATCCATTTTTCACTTTCTGCGATATTGAACTTGTACCGTAAACCAGGTTCTTGTAAACAGAGCCGTCCCAACCTATGGGGTGGCTGTGTCTTTTGATTTTAATTTCCCTAAGCTATAGGACCATAAGTGGAAGTGCCCTAGGCTATGTTGCTTTGTTTTTTAGATGTTTCAGGAAACACCATACACTTCTCCCGAGTGGCTGTTGGCAATTTACATCCCGCCCATCAGCATAACAAGGCTCCCAGTTCTCCATGGCCTGTCCTGCCTTTCTGGATTTTACACTTTTTTCAGATGGCCCTTTTGACCGGGGGGAAGTGAGACTTCATTGTAGTGCAGATTTCCTTTGCAACCTCGCTTGGTTGGCCAAAAAGGGCGTATGCGTTTTTTCCTGAATATATTCAGGAAAAAACGCATACGCCCTTTTTGGCCAAGTGCATCATTGTGGACGTTCTGCCTCTTTTCCTATGCTTTCAATGCAATTCCAGTCTACCTCCTGAAATCGGTTTCCTGCAATTCTGCCCCGCTTTCAAGTCCTCTTGGCAGCCTTACTTCAGTATATTTTTGGACGATAGCTGTCATTTATAACTCTGCAGGTTTGTGAATTACAGTGCCCCTGAGCTCCTTTCTTCAACTCGCTTTCTCGTGAGCTGGCCGCAACACCGCAGGATGGCTTCAGGCCCTAATCTGGTTCCGGCACGGCACGCTGAGCCTTTGGTTAATTCCTCTTCCTGGTGGGAAATGAGAGTTCAATTTGCCCGTCCAGACACCTCCAGCTAGTCTCTCATTGGTTCTCCCTATTCCTGTTCATCTTCCGCAGAAATTGCAAACTGGGCCAAACAGGAGGTTAAAGGCACTGACTCTCCAAGTCGGGAGAGTGTTAGTAAAGCATCTGGAATGTTGCACCTGAGTACCAGGGGACGAAAACTGACACATATTGGAACACGTCTCCCGATCACACGGTTGATCATACTCTGGGTTCCACATGCATGTTTTAGCTGAAGGAAGAATACCTTAAACCTGGAGAGTTGAGAGCCGTGGAATGGGTACCATGCAATATGACTTCAAAGGGTCTTCATTTGCTCACCGAACTTCTCCAATCCTATCACTGCTGCGTTTATGCCCCTGTACACACGCTTGATTCTCTTTCGGAGACATAGCAATCCATAGGTTTTAAGATACTTCCTATCAGGTACACTCTTAGGCATTAATATGGGGTGTTGAGTCCATTTCGTTGAGCAAGGAGTAGCTCTTGTCTATTCCATATTTGGCTTAAGGAACTTTATCTGTGCTCATTTCAATCTCTGGTTTTATGCAGCACCCCAACTCACCTTTCCCCTTAAGCAAGCATAAGTTGGTTTTCTAAATTTGAGACCCTGTTCTGTTTTGTAATTCAGTTCCTGTGTAGCCAAGGTTACATTCCGTGTATTAGTGATATCTTATGATGTTTCTTTTCCTGTGTGACTTATTTCAGTTAGAATCATCGTACCTGAATCCACTCATTATGCTGCTACGGGCCTGATGACATAGATTTCCTTGCTGAGTGATATTGCATTGTACGTATGTACCACAACTTCTTTATCCATTTTTCACTTTCTGCGATATTGAACTTGTACCGTAAACCAGGTTCTTGTAAACAGAGCCGTCCCAACCTTTGGGGTGGCTGTGTCTTTTGATTTTAATTTCCCTAAGCTATAGGACCATAAGTGGAAGTGCCCTAGGCTCTGTTGCTTTGTTTTTTAGATGTTTCAGGAAACACCATACACTTCTCCCGAGTGGCTGTTGGCAATTTACATCCCGCCCATCAGCATAACAAGGCTCCCAGTTCTCCATGGCCTGTCCTGCCTTTCTGGATTTTACACTTTTTTCAGATGGCCCTTTTGACCGGGGGGAAGTGAGACTTCATTGTAGTGCAGATTTCCTTTGCAAGCTTGCTTGGTTGGCCAAAAAGGGCGTATGCGTTTTTTCCTGAATATATTCAGGAAAAAACGCATACGCCCTTTTTGGCCAAGTGCATCATTGTGGACGTTCTGCCTCTTTTCCTATGCTTTCAATGCAATTCCAGTCTACCTCCTGAAATCGGTTTCCTGCAATTCTGCCCCGCTTTCAAGTCCTCTTGGCAGCCTTACTTCAGTATATTTTTGGACGATAGCTGTCATTTATAACTCTGCAGGTTTGTGAATTACAGTGCCCCTGAGCTCCTTTCTTCAACTCGCTTTCTCGTGAGCTGGCCGCAACACCGCAGGATGGCTTCAGGCCCTAATCTGGTTCCGGCACGGCACGCTGAGCCTTTGGTTAATTCCTCTTCCTGGTGGGAAATGAGAGTTAAATTTGCCCGTCCAGACACCTCCAGCTAGTCTGTCATTGGTTCTCCCTATTCCTGTTCATCTTCCGCAGAAATTGCAAACTGGGCCAAACAGGAGGTTAAAGGCACTGACTCTCCAATTCGGGAGAGTGTTAGTAAAGCGTCTGGCATGTTGCACCCGAGTACCAGGGGACGAAAACTGACACATATTGGAACACGTCTCCCGATCACACGGTTGATCATACTCTGGGTTCCACATGCATGTTTTAGCTGAAGGAAGTATCCCTTAAACCTGGAGAGTTGAGACCCTTGGAATGGTACCATGCAATATGACTTCAAAGGTCTTCATTTGCTCACCGAACCTCACCAATCTTATGAGCCCCAAGTGTCCAGCCTTATGTGTCACCCAGCTCTGGTTGTAGATGTGGTAAATGCAGGTTGCATCAGAAGCCTTGAATGATTACTTAAGTATTTCTCTCTATTTCACTGTCATTGTGTTTTGTTTAAGAAATTTATTTTTATTATGGTATTTACCTGATTTTCACTGCTTTAATGGAGCTGTACACACTCTTGATTCTCTTACAGAGATATATAAATCCATAGGTTTTATGATTCTTACTAGTCAGGTATATTCCTAGGCGTTGAATATGGGGTGTTGAGTCCATTTCGTCGAGCAAGGAGTAGCTCTTGTCTATTCCATATTTGGCTTAAGGAACTTTATCTGTGCTCATTTCAATCTCTGGTTTTATGCAGCACCCCAACTCACCTTTCCCCTTAAGCAAGCATAAGTTGGTTTTCTAAATTTGAGACCCTGTTCTGTTTTGGAATTCAGTTCCTGTGTAGCCAAGTTTACATTCCGTGTATTAGTGATACCTTATGATGTTTCTTTTTCTGTGTGACTTATTTCAGTTAGATTCATCGTACTTAGTCCACTCATTATGCTGCTACGGGCCTGATGACATAGATTTCATTGCTGAGTGATATTGCATTGTACGTAAGTACCACAACTTCTTTATCCATTTTTCACTTTCTGCGATATTGAACTTGTACCGTATATGAGGTTCTTGTAAACAGAGCCATCCCAAACTTTGGGGTGGCTGTGTCTTTTTGATTTTAATTGCCCTAAACTATAGTACCATAAGTGGAAGTGCCCTAGGCTCTGTTGCTTTGTTTTTTAGATGTTTCAGGAAACACCAAACACTTCTCCAGAGTGGCTGTTGGCAATTTACATCCTGCCCATCAGCATAAGATGGCTCCCAGTTCTCCATGGCCTGTCCTGCCTTTATGGATTTTACACTTTTTTCAGATCGCCCTTTTGACCAGGGGGAATTGAGACTTCATTGTAGTGCAGATTTCCTTTGCAAGCTTGCTTGGTTGGCCAAAAAGGGCGTATGCGTTTTTTCCTGAATATATTCAGGAAAAAACGCATACGCCCTTTTTGGGCAAGTCAGGTTTTTGAATTGCAGTGGCCCTTAGCTCCATTTTTCAGCTCTTAGTTTTGTGATCTTGCCCCATAACCACAGGATTCCTTGAAGCCCTATTCTTCTTCTGGGGCACCTTGCTGTGCCTTTGGTTCATTCTTCTTACTGATGTGAAATTAGAGTGACATGTGCCCATTGAAACCGCTACAGCTAGTTTCTCACTGGTTCCCCCTATTCCCATTCATCCTCCGCACTAACTGAAGACTGTGCGATACCAGAACTTAAAGGCATTGACTCTCCTTGTGGGGATGTTGTTAGTAAAGCGGCTGGAATGTCGATCCGGAGCCCCAGGAGAGGAAAAATGTGGTGTGTTTTAGAAACCTTTCCCGATCATATGGTATACCAGTCGCTGGGTTTCCCAAGCATGGTTTAGCTGTAGGAAGATTCCCTTCAACCTGGAGTGTTGGGACCCTTGGAATGAGTAGCATGAAGTATTGCATTAAACTTTCGGCAGTTGCTCACCGAAGCTCACCAATCCTCTCAGCCCCAAGTGTCCAGCCTTATGTCTTATCCAGCTGTGGGTTTATATGTGGTCAATCCAGGTTGCATCACAGCCCCTGAGCGAATTTTGTAAGAATTTTTCTCTCTTTCATTGTTTCTGCGTTTTGTTTTTAAAATTTATTTCTATAATGGGGTTTAGCTCATTTTCACTGCTGTGTTTGTGCCGCTCTGCACACACTTGATTCCCTTATGGAGATATATCAATACATGGGTTTTAAGATTCTTATTACTCAGATATATTTCTCTGCGGTGTATAGGGTGTGTTGAGGCCAGTTCATTGAGCAAGGTGTAGATCTTGTCTAATACCTATTTGGTTTCTTGAACGGTATCTGTGCTAATTTCAAACTCTGGTTTTATGCATCACCCCACCTCTCCTTTCCCCTTAAGCTGACATAAGTGTGTTTTCTAAATGTGAGACACTGTTCTGTTCTGTAATTCATTTCTTGTGCAGCCATATTTACCCTCCCTCTATAAGTGATATCTTATGATATGTTTCTTTTTCTGTTTGACTTATTTCAAGTAGTATTATCGGACCTAAATCCACTCTTTATCCTTCTACTAGCCTTATTACATTGATTTCATGGTGAAGAGATATTCCATTGTACATAAGTACCACATCTTCTTTATCCATTGTTCTCTTTCCTGGGATATTTAAGGTGTACTGAAGTTGAGGTTCTTGTAAACAGAGTAGCCCTAAACTGTGGTGTGCTTGTGTCTTGTTGATTTTTAGACTTCCCTAGATATACTCCCATGATTGGAAGTGTCCTATGCTCTGTAGCTCTGTTTTTAGATGATTTAGGAACCACCATACACTTCTCCAGAGTGGCTCTCGGCAGTTCACACACTGCCCATCAGCGTATAAAGGCTCCCTGTTCTCCATGGCCTGTCCTGCATTTCTGGTTTTTACAATTTTTTAGGATGGCCCTTTTGACCGGTGGGAAATGAGACTTCTTTGTTGTGCACATTTGCATTGCTTGCTTGCTTCGTTGCCCATAAAGTGCGTATGCGTTTTTTCCTGGATATAATCAGGAAAAATCGCATACGCCCTTTTGGGCCAACTGCATCATTGTCGAAATTCTGCCGCTTTTCATGTGCGTTAAAGACGAGTCCAATCTATCTCTTGAAATCTGTTTCTTGCAATTCTGTCTTGCATTCAGATCCTCTTCTTTGCCTTACCTCAACATATTTTTGGACGTTAGTTTTCATTTATAACTCTGCAGGTTTGTGAATTGCAGTGACCCTGAGCTCCATGTTTTAAGTTGCTCTTTTGTGAGCTGGCCTCAAACGCGCAGGATTGCTTCAGGCCCTATTTTGGCTCCGGCGAGGCAGGCTGAGCCTTTTTTTAATTCTTATTCTTAATGGGAAATTAGAGTGATATGTGCCCGTCCAAACCCCTACAACTCTTCTCTCATTGGTTCCCCCTCTTCCCGTTCATCCTCCTCACAATTTGCAAAATGTGTGAAACAGAAGTTTAAATGTGCTGATTCTCCAAGTGGGGAGCTTCTAAGTAACGTGGCTGGAATGGTGAACAGGAGCACCAGGAGAGGATAAATGAGGTGCATTTTAGACACATCTCCCGATCACATGGTGTACAGTCCTCTGGGTTTTCCATGCATGTTTTAGCTGTAGGAAGATCCCTTGAACCTGCAGATTTGGGACCCATTGAATGGGTACCAGGTAGTATTACTTTAAAGGGTGTGCATTTCCTCACCCAACCTCACATTTCTCTTAGCGCAAACAGTTTCCAGCCTTATGTCTCATCCTGCTGTGGGTCTAGATGTGTTCAATCCATGTTGCATCACCGTCCCTGAGGAAAAGTTGTAAGAGGTTTTCTCTGTCTCTCTGTCGTTTATTTTTTTCAATTTATTACTATATTGGTTACAGCTGATTTTCAAAGCTCTGTTTCTTGCTGCTGTACATCCACTTGATTCACGTACAGAGAGACATCAATAAATTCTTTTTCAGATTCTTACCAGTCGTATATATTCTTTTCCGGTGACTTGAGTGTGCTGAGTGCAGTTCTTTTAGCTACCGTGTAGGCCTTGTTGATTATCAGTTTGGTATTTGGAATGGTATCTTTGCTAATTTCAACCTCCTGGATGATGCCTCACCCCTCCCCACCTTTCCCGTTTAGCAGCCTTATGCGTGTTTTCTACATATTTGACTATGTTTTTGTTTTGTAATTTATTTCATGTGTAGCCATTTTGGATTCCACCTTTAAGTGATATCTTATGATATGTGTCTTCTTCTTTTTGAATTCTGTCACTTAGAATGATCATACGTAACTCCTCCGGAGTTGTTACAGCTGGCCATATTTCATTGATTTCCAGGCTGAATAATATTCCACTCTACCTAAGTACCACATCTCTATCCATTTTTTCCCTCCAGAGACATTTAAGTTATATCCTAGTCGAGGATCTTTTAAACAGAGAGGGGGTAAACATTGGGGTGCCTGTGTCCTCTCGATTTTTGTTTTTCCCAAGATATACGCCCATGAGTGCAAGTGCCCTATGCTCTGTAGCTCATTGTTTAGATGCTTTAGTAAACACAATACACTTCTCCAGAATGGCCGTTGGCAATATACATTTCCACTATAAGTCTCACAGGGCTCCCTCTTCTCCTTGCCCTGTCCTGCATTTCTGTTGTTTACGCTTTATGAGGATGGCTCTTCTGACTGATGCGAAGTGATGTCTTTTGTAGTATTGACTTCCAGTGCCCACCTGTTTGGTTGGCTAAAAAGGTGTACGCTCTTTTCTTGAATATATACACAAAAAAACGCATACACCCTTTTTGGCCAACTGCAATGTTGGCAATGTTCAGCTCCTTTTCTTGTGCTTAACGGCGAGTCCTTTCTACCTCCTCAAATCCCTTTCCTGCCATTCTCCCTTGCTTACAAGTCCTTTTCTCTGACTTTCCTCAAGACATTTTTCAGTGATGGATATTTTCAACTCTGCAGTTTTGTGAATTTTACTGCCCCTGAGTTCTATTGTTCAACTTGTGTTTATGGGAACTGGCCACAAAGCAGCGGGATTTCCTCAAGCCCGATACTGTTTCCATGGGCAACCCTAGCCTTTGGTCAATTCGTCTTCCTGATTGGAAATTAGAGTGACATGTGCCTGTCTGAACACGTAGGACTTGCCTCTCATTGTTCCTCATCCTTCCGCTTCATCCTCTGGACAAATTCCAAACTGTACGCAACAGGATGTTGACAGTGCTGACATCTCCAAGTGGGGAGACTGTTAGTAAAGACGCTGGAGGGGTGAACCCGAGCACCAGGAGATGAGGAGATGAGATGCCTTTTCCAAACTCTTCCCGATCAGACGGTATACCATCCTCTGGGTGTGACAGACATGTTTTAGCAGTAGGAAGAGTCCCATTCATGTAAGGAGAACACCAGGGCTTTTTCAAAATCAGTGTCTCCCCGAAACCCAAACTGGGGAATTTTTTAAGCTACGGCTACACATATGTTCATTAAGGGCCTTGGGAAGTAGGCAGAGTCCAAACTTTAGATGATTGAAGTCTTCAGGGTCAGAAGCACTCACCACCAGCTTCCCTTAGGTTACACTTTAACTGTCATTGATAGATGATGTCAATAAAAATATCTATTCTTTTTCAGATTATTTCCCCTTATAGGTTATTGCAAAATGTTGAGTGTAGTTCCCTGTGCTATACAGTAGTTCCTTGTTGATGATCTATTTTATACATAGCTGTGTGTATGTGTTAATCCCAAACTGTTAATTTATCCCTCCTCCCACCTTTCCCCTTTGGTAATAATAAATTATAAGATTTTATACTTCTCAGAAATGGGGGAGCTGAAAGAGAGGTATCATTTTCAATGGAAAAGCATTTAAAACAAGATTGAAGGTTTAACCAAGATTATTAGATGTACATCCTTGGAAAGAAATCACTTCATTTCTCTAATATTGAGCTGACAAATAAGACAAACCTTTTCACTGAACTTGCTTATAATAAAGTGATGGAAATATCCAATGGAAGTGTTAGAAACATCTTATTTTACCCGAGCCTTATACACTGTTCTATGTTAACTACACTTTGGCTCACACATCTGTTCATTGAGGTTACAATAGTCTCAATTTCTGTTACTGATCCTCCAGAGTGGACCCCAACAAGTGTCCCCCTGCCCAGTGTCATTGGGGCCAACAGATCGAGACTGAGTTTGGTTCACAAGCAAAGGAAACTTTATATTTTGATCAGAGAATGGAGAGGTGAGAGCATGTACTACCCCGTGGGCTGTGGGCTGGGCTGCTGTGTAGAGATCCTGTCAGAGTCAGTGGGAGGGAGGGGGCGGAGCTCTCGAGGGCCGGGTTGGCTGTAGCTCAGGCTCTATATCGCGGAGTCTGCACTGGGCCCCAGGAGCTGAGGTGTCGACCCAGCCATTCTGCACTAGGAAATCTGGTCTGAAGTGCCGGGTGTGGAACCTCTGCATGCGGGACCCTAGGAGCACGTGAAATTAGACAAAGCACAAAGGATAAAAAAGGTTAGACTTGACTTTATTGCCCAGATTCTATTTTTATCTCCCAGGGATTTTTAATGGGCTTTGCTGGGGACAAACCCCCCCTCTGCCTTTTGTCCCGTTCCTCATTCTTGGAGTGCTGAGGGTGCAGACCCTTCTTCTGTAACTGCTGAGTGCTGAGTTGGGAGCCCTCATACCCTGGGGCGAGGGTCAGAGCTTCTCCCCAGCAGCCTCCAGGTGACGTTGATTGTCCCCAGGCCCCCTGCCTCCCTGCTCGTCCACCTGAGCACCAGCATTGGAAGTGTTATAGATTCTAATGACCTTCAAGGGTCCAGGAAAGAGATGTGCAGAGACGCTGTGGGGGCCGGTTTCACCCCGCCCCACATTTGTTCGGCCACCTTAGGCCGACCGTTTCTGCCAGCCTAGATGCTCTGACCAGTAGTCTGCGTTTTCTTCAATTAGGCCCCTGAATTAACGTACAAACAGCACCAGGTGTCAGAGCCCTGCCCGCTCAACTCCCAGACAGTCCAGGGTCAGTGGTGATCAAGGACCATGATGGCCACTGAGCCAACAGCCTTTTGAAGTAAACAAGAGTCCAGCCGGTCTTACTGGCCACCATCATCACGGTGTCTGTAGGCTTTTCTATGGTGACAGTGTGATATACGGTTCCCCCGCCAAGATTATTAGCTCCCCTCTGGGTGCAGTAAGTCCTGCAAGCAGTAGTCTACTCTTTTGGGACACACTCTTGTTGTTTTATGAGAGAAAGTCCAGGTCAAGTGATGTTCACACGAGTCGTCATGGTGCCCTGTTGCCCCCGGTTATCTCTCTGGATGTTGGAGTTGGAGGGCCTCCTCACTCGAGGTCGGTGTGCCCACGGAGCGAACCCTGCAACTTCAGGGCATGGTTGGTGGTTAGGATCACCACGTGGGGTCCTTTTCCCTTAGGAGGGAGGTGGCCTTTTGGGCTGCTGATTTCCAGGGTTTTAGATACCGCCAGTATCTTGGCCAGATGTGGCAGTGGGCCAAGCCCCTTGGTGACCATAGTTTATCCTACCTGGATGGCATTCTTGCATTGTTCCATTTCAAGTGGTCCCAGGTTTTGCACTAATTCTCCAATGGCGATTCACCTTTCACCGGGAATGTAAAGGTCAAAGGGTTTAGCTAAATTAGGGAGTTCCAGGGCAAGGGTCTGAATTGACTGCTCTTTCCATTCTTGAAAGGCCACTTCTGGATTCTATTCAAAAGGATCATCATCTTTTCCTTTCAGTGTTTCATATAGAGGCCCAGCTAGTAGACTGTAGTTAGGGATCCAGAAGCAGCAAACCCTGGCCTCCCCAGGAACCCCTAAGCTGTCTTCTAGTTTTAGAAAGGGGTAAGGCTGAAAATGGTTTCTTCCCTTTCCTGGGATGGACTTCTCCAACCTTCTGTGAGAATGAAGCCCAGGCAGGTCACGGCAGTCTGTGATATTTGAGCTTTTTCTTGGACAACTTCTATCCTTTATTGGCTTGGTAGTTCAGAGGCCTCCTTAGTAGGGCTGGCGATCAGAATGTCGTCTGCATATTGAAGGAGGGTTTCCTTTTCCAGAGGTAGAACTTTTAGGTCTTTAGCTAAGCTTTCCCCAAAGATGGTGTGGGAATTTTTGCACCCTTGGGGCCAGACGGCCCGGAAGTATTGTTTTAGTTGTATGTTGAGTCCTGCCACTCACAAGCCAAAATTTCTTGTGACTCTGGGACTAATGGAATACAAAAGAAGGCATCATTGAAGACTAATACAGAATACCATGTCCTGGTGGTTGGTAGAATGACCAGCAGGGTGTAGGAATTAGGAGCAACTGGAGGTATATCCTCGGTGGCTTCACTGACTGTCCTGACATCCTTTACCAGGTCCCCAGCAGCCCATGGGGCTCTCGTGGTCAGACCAATCCCAGAATATGGAGCTCACCTGGGCAGGTACCCCACCCCCACCCCAGCCCACAGGGCTCTCGTGGTCAGGCCCCTCCCAGGATACAGAGCTACCCTTGCAGGTACCGTGGCAGGGCTGGGCACACAGGAACCGTGCACATAGCCCTCATTGCAGAGCACCCCCAGCTCACCTGTCGCTCAGAGCTGACGCAGAGCACCTCAGAGCAGGACTTGAACTAACAAACAGCAGCTGCGACAGGTCTGTGACCCTGGGCATCACTCCGTGAGGCCTCCCTCCACCTGGTCTTCCAGAGACTTCCACTGCACCCGGGGCACCAGGCCTCTGTCTCCAACCACCACCCACCCCTCCTCTCCCTGACTCCTGGGTTCCTCTCATTAGGAGAGGGTTTTCTTGAAGTTGTCTCCCACTCATGGGCCAGATAAAATGATTAGAAAACAAGCCAAAGCTGCAGCCCCTTGTCTATCCTGACTCTCAGGAGCCCACACCTGTTCCTTGGACCTGGCCGGTTCAGCAAGTTCCATTTTCTGCAACTGTGAGCCCCTGAGGGGTGATGATTGGCTGACCTGGGCAGCCTTACCGTGCCGGCCAGCCCTCCCCAGGTGTGCCTGGGTTGAGATCACTATAAATACCACTCCAGGCAGCAAGAGCCCCTGCAGCCGTGCCTGACGCCATTTTCTCTGCCCTGTCAGCAGTCTCGGGGCTGGGCTGGTGGGAGGGAGTGAGAGGCCACGGCTTTGTGGGTGGCCCAGTGTGAGTGGGGCTCTGCTGGACTTTCTGCAGCAGTTGCCAGGCTGCCACCTGCTAAAGAAGAAGATGTGTCACCCATACCTGCTGCTGGAATTTCTCCCTGGGCAGAGGTGAGGAAGGAAAAAAGCAGTGGGGGCAGGGACAGGACGGGTATCTCAGGCAGGGAAATGGACATCTTCCAGAAGAGCACCCAGGGCCAGGACCATCCTGGCTGGCCTGCAGGCACCAAGTCGGCCGGCATGCTGTCACTCGTGTGGCTCTATGGCCCTCCCTCTAGGCTTTCAAGTCCTTGTATATATTCAGGTGTTTTACCTGGGATGGGTGGGAATAGTTCAGCAGCAACTGGCCTGGGGCTCAGCTCACGTTTACTCACAGATGCCTCGGCACGGTGCCCCAGCTTTGCAATGAGGACGCTTGTTGCGTGGGGGCTGCTGGCTGAATGGGAGACGATTCCCCACCACTGACCAACTTCAGAATTGTTTACAACTGGAGCAAGTGCCCTGATACGGTTTTCCTCTGTGGAACTGGTGGGTTCTGTGTTTTTTTTCTCTTTTTCGTTTTGGGTTCAAGGTAGATTTTATTCCTCTTTTTTGTATTTACAGATATAAGCATGGAAATAATTTATTCATATAAATACATGTATGTGAAGGGAATAATTGTTTTTTCTATTTTTTAAATTTTATTTCTTTTTAATTTTGAATTTTATTTTATATTTTTATACAGCAGGTTCTTATTGGTTATCTATTTTATACATATAAATGTATACATGCCAATCCCAGTCTCTCAACTCCTCCCACCACCCCCCCCCAACAGCTTTCCCCCCTTGTTGTCCATACGTTTGTTGTCTACATCTGTTGCTCTATTTATGCCTTGCAAAATGGTTAATCTGTACAGGTTTTCTAGGTTCCACATATATGCATGAATATACAAGATTTGTTTTTCTCTCTCTGACTTACTTCACTCTGTATGACAGTCTCTAGATGCATCGACGTCTCTACAAATGACCCAATTTCATTCCTTTTCATGGCTTAGTAATATTCCATTTTATATATGTACCACGGCTTTATGCATTCGTCTGTCTGTGGGCATTTAGGTTGCTTCCATTACCTCGATATTGTAAATAGTGATGCAATGAACATTGCGGTGAATGTCTCTTTTTGATTTATGGTTTTGTCTGGGTATATGTCCAGTAGTGGGATTGCTGTATCATATGGTAATTCTATTGTTAGTTTCTTAAGAAATTCCATATTGTTCTCCATAGTGACTGTATCAATTTATATTCCCAACAATAGTGGAAGAGGGTTCCTTTTCTCCACACCCTTTCCAGCATTTCTTGCTTGTAGATTTTCTATGATGCCTATTCTACCAGGTGTGAGGTGATACCTCATTGTTGAATCCATTTCGTTGAGCAAGGGGTAGGTCTTGTCTATTCCATATTTGGCTTATGGAACGGTATCTGTGCTAATTTCAAACTCTGGTTTAATGCAGCACCCCAACTCACCTTCCCCCTTAAGCAAGCATAAGTTAGTTTTCTAAACTTGAGACCCTGTTCTGTTTTGTAATTCAGTTCATGTGTAGCCAAGTTCACATTCCGTGTATTAGTGATACCTTATGATGTTTCTTTTTCTGTGTGACTTATTTCACTTAGAATCATCGTGCCTCAATCCAATCATTATGCTGGTACGGGCCTGGTGACATAGATTTCATTGCTGAGTGGTATTCTGTTGTACATAAGTACCGCAACTTCTTTATCCATTATTTGCTCTCTGGGATATTTAACTTGTGCCGAAGAAGAGATTCCAGTAAAAAGAACCGTCCCAACCTTTGGGGTGGCTGTGTCATTTTGATTTTAATTTCTCTAAGCTATAGGACCATAAGTGGAAGTGCCCTAGGCTCTGTTGCTTTGTTTTTTAGATGTTGCAGGAAACACCATACACTTCTCCCGAGTGGCTGTCGGCAATTTACATCCCGCCCATCAGCATAACAAGGCTCCCAGTTCTCCATGGCCTGTCCTGCCTTTCTGGATTTTACACTTTTTTCAGATGGCCCTTTTGACCGGGGGGAAGTGAGACTTCATTGTAGTGCAGATTTCCTTTGCAAGCTTGCTTGGTTGGCCAAAAAGGGCGTATGCGTTTTTTCCTGAATATATTCAGGAAAAAACGCATACGCCCTTTTTGGCCAAGTGCATCATTGTGGACGTTCTGCCTCTTTTCCTATGCTTTAAATGCAATTCCAGTCTACCTCCTGAAATCGGTTTCCTGCAATTCTGCCCCGCTTTCAAGTCCTCTTGGCAGCCTTACTTCAGTATATTTTTGGACGATAGCTGTCATTTATAACTCTGCAGGTTTGTGAATTACAGTGCCCCTGAGCTCCTTTCTTCAACTCGCTTTCTCGTGAGCTGGCCGCAACACCGCAGGATTGCTTCAGGCCCTAATCTGATTCCGGCACGGCACGCTGAGCCTTTGGTTAATTCCTCTTCCTGGTGGGAAATGAGAGTTAAATTTGCCCGTCCAGACACCTCCATCTAGTCTGTCATTGGTTCTCCCTATTCCTGTTCATCTTCCGCAGAAATTGCAAACTGGGCCAAACAGGAGGTTAAAGGCAGTGACTCTCCAAGTAGGGAGAGTGTTAGTAAAGAGTCTGGAATGTTGCACCCGAGTACCAGGGGATGAAAACTGAGACATATTGGAACACATCTCCCGATCACACGGTTGATCATACTCTGGGTTCCACGTGCATGTTTACCTGAAGGAAGAATACCTTAAACCTGGAGAGTTGAGACCCGTGGAATGGGTACCATGCAATATGATTTCAAAGGGTCTTCATTTGCTCACCGAACCTCTCCAATCCTATCACTGCTGCGTTTATGGCCCTGTACACACGCTTGATTCTCTTTCGGAGACATAGCAATCCATAGGTTTTAAGATACTTCCTAGTCAGGTACATTCTTAGGCGTTTAATATGGGGTGTTGAGTCCATTTCATTGAGCAAGGAGTAGCTCTTGTCTATTCCATATTTGGCTTAAGGAACTTTATCTGTGCTCATTTCAATCTCTGGTTTTATGCAGCACCCCAACTCACCTTTCCCCTTAAGCAAGCATAAGTTGGGTTTCTAAATTTGAGACCCTGTTCTGTTTTGGAATTCAGTTCCTGTGTAGCCAAGGTTACATTCCGTGTATTAGTGATATCTTATGATGTTTCTTTTCCTGTGTGACTTATTTCAGTTAGAATCATCATACCTGAATCCACTCATTATGCTGCTACGGGCCTGATGACATAGATTTCATTGCTGTGTGATATTGCATTGTACGTAAGTACCACAACTTCTTTATCTATTTTTCACTTTCTGCGATATTGAACTTGTACCGTAAACCAGGTTCTTGTAAACAGAGCCGTCCCAACCTATGGGGTGGCTGTGTCTTTTGATTTTAATTTCCCTAAGCTATAGGACCATAAGTGGAAGTGCCCTAGGCTCTGTTGCTTTGTTTTTTAGATGTTTCAGGAAACACCATACACTTCTCCCGAGTGGCTGTTGGCAATTTACATCCCGCCCATCAGCATAACAAGGCTCCCAGTTCTCCATGGCCTGTCCTGCCTTTCTGGGTTTTACGCTTTTTTCAGATGGCCCTTTTGACCGGGGGGAAGTGAGACTTCATTGTAGTGCAGATTTCCTTTGCAACCTCGCTTGGTTGGCCAAAAAGGGCGTATGCGTTTTTTCCTGAATATATTCAGGAAAAAACGCATACGCCCTTTTTGGCCAAGTGCATCATTGTGGACGTTCTGCCTCTTTTCCTATGCTTTAAATGCAATTCCAGTCTACCTCCTGAAATCAGTTTCCTGCAATTCTGCCCCGATTTCAAGTCCTCTTGGCAGCCTTACTTCAGTATATTTTTGGACGATAGCTGTCATTTATAACTCTGCAGGTTTGTGAATTACAGTGCCCCTGAGCTCCTTTCTTCAACTCGCTTTCTTGTGAGCTGACCACAACACCGCAGGATGGTTTCAGGCCCTAATCTGGTTCCGGCACGGCACGCTGAGCCTTTGGTTAATTCCTCTTCCTGGTGGGAAATGAGAGTTAAATTTGCCCGTCCAGACACCTCCAGCTAGTCTCTCATTGGTTCTCCCTATTCCTGTTCATCTTCCGCAGAAATTGCAAACTGGGCCAAACAGGAGGTTAACGGCACTGACTCTCCAAGTCGGGAGAGTGTTAGTAAAGCGTCTGGAATGTTGCAGCCGAGTACCAGGGGACGAAAACTGACACATATTGGAACACGTCTCCCGATCACACGGTTGATCATACTCTGGGTTCCACATGCATGTTTTAGCTGAAGGAAGAATACCTTAAACCTGGAGAGTTGAGACCCGTGGAATGGGTACCATGCAATATGACTTCAAAGGGTCTTCATTTGCTCACCGAACTTCTCCAATCCTATCACTGCTGCGTTTATGCCCCTGTACACACGCTTGATTCTCTTTCGGAGACATAGCAATCCATAGGTTTTAAGGTACTTCCTAGTCAGGTACACTCTTAGGCATTTAATATGGGGTGTTGAGTCCATTTCGTTGAGAAAGGAGTAGCTCTTGTCTAATCCATATTTGGCTTAAGGAACTTTATCTGTGCTCATTTCAATCTCTGGTTTTATGCAGCACCCCAACTCACCTTTCCCCTTAAGCAAGCATAAGTTGGGTTTCTAAATTTGAGACCCTGTTCTGTTTTGTAATTCAGTTCCTGTGTAGCCAAGTTTACATTCCGTGTATTAGTGATATCTTATGATGTTTATTTTTCTGTGTGACTTATTTCAGTTAGAATCATCGTACCTGAATCCACTCATTATGCTGCTATGGGCCTGATGACATAGATTTCATTGCTGAGTGATACTGCATTGTACGTAAGTACCACAACTTCTTTATCCATTTTTCACTTTCTGCGATATTGAACTTGTACCGTAAACCAGGTTCTTGTAAACAGAGCCGTCCCAACTTTTGGGGTGGCTGTGTCTTTTTGATTTTAATTTCCCTAAGCTATAGGACCATAAGTGGAAGTGCCCTAGGCTCTGTTGCTTTGTTTTTTAGATGTTTCAGGAAACACCATACACTTCTCCCGAGTGGCTGTTGGCAATTTACATCCCGCCCATCAGCATAACAAGGCTCCCAGTTCTCCATGGCCTGTCCTGCCTTTCTGGGTTTTACACTTTTTTCAGATGGCCCTTTTGACCGGGGGGAAGTGAGACTTCATTGTAGTGCAGATTTCCTTTGCAAGCTTGCTTGGTTGGCCAAAAAGGGCGTATGCGTTTTTTCCTGAATATATTCAGGAAAAAACGCATACGCCCTTTTTGGCCAAGTGCATCATTGTGGACGTTCTGCCTCTTTTCCTATGCTTTCAATGCAATTCCAGTCTACCTCCTGAAATCGGTTTCCTGCAATTCTGCCCCGCTTTCAAGTCCTCTTGGCAGCCTTACTTCAGTATATTTTTGGACGATAGCTGTCATTTATAACTCTGCAGGTTTGTGAATTACAGTGCCCCTGAGCTCCTTTCTTCAACTCGCTTTCTCGTGAGCTGGCCGCAACACCGCAGGATGGCTTCAGGCCCTAATCTGGTTCCGGCACGGCACGCTGAGCCTTTGGTTAATTCCTCTTCCTGGTGGGAAATGAGAGTTCAATTTGCCCGTCCAGACACCTCCAGCTAGTCTCTCATTGGTTCTCCCTATTCCTGTTCATCTTCCGCAGAAATTGCAAACTGGGCCAAACAGGAGGTTAAAGGCACTGACTCTCCAAGTCGGGAGAGTGTTAGTAAAGCATCTGGAATGTTGCACCTGAGTACCAGGGGACGAAAACTGACACATATTGGAACACGTCTCCCGATCACACGGTTGATCATACTCTGGGTTCCACATGCATGTTTTAGCTGAAGGAAGAATACCTTAAACCTGGAGAGTTGAGAGCCGTGGAATGGGTACCATGCAATATGACTTCAAAGGGTCTTCATTTGCTCACCGAACTTCTCCAATCCTATCACTGCTGCGTTTATGCCCCTGTACACACGCTTGATTCTCTTTCGGAGACATAGCAATCCATAGGTTTTAAGATACTTCCTATCAGGTACACTCTTAGGCATTAATATGGGGTGTTGAGTCCATTTCGTTGAGCAAGGAGTAGCTCTTGTCTATTCCATATTTGGCTTAAGGAACTTTATCTGTGCTCATTTCAATCTCTGGTTTTATGCAGCACCCCAACTCACCTTTCCCCTTAAGCAAGCATAAGTTGGTTTTCTAAATTTGAGACCCTGTTCTGTTTTGTAATTCAGTTCCTGTGTAGCCAAGGTTACATTCCGTGTATTAGTGATATCTTATGATGTTTCTTTTCCTGTGTGACTTATTTCAGTTAGAATCATCGTACCTGAATCCACTCATTATGCTGCTACGGGCCTGATGACATAGATTTCCTTGCTGAGTGATATTGCATTGTACGTATGTACCACAACTTCTTTATCCATTTTTCACTTTCTGCGATATTGAACTTGTACCGTAAACCAGGTTCTTGTAAACAGAGCCGTCCCAACCTTTGGGGTGGCTGTGTCTTTTGATTTTAATTTCCCTAAGCTATAGGACCATAAGTGGAAGTGCCCTAGGCTCTGTTGCTTTGTTTTTTAGATGTTTCAGGAAACACCATACACTTCTCCCGAGTGGCTGTTGGCAATTTACATCCCGCCCATCAGCATAACAAGGCTCCCAGTTCTCCATGGCCTGTCCTGCCTTTCTGGATTTTACACTTTTTTCAGATGGCCCTTTTGACCGGGGGGAAGTGAGACTTCATTGTAGTGCAGATTTCCTTTGCAAGCTTGCTTGGTTGGCCAAAAAGGGCGTATGCGTTTTTTCCTGAATATATTCAGGAAAAAACGCATACGCCCTTTTTGGCCAAGTGCATCATTGTGGACGTTCTGCCTCTTTTCCTATGCTTTCAATGCAATTCCAGTCTACCTCCTGAAATCGGTTTCCTGCAATTCTGCCCCGCTTTCAAGTCCTCTTGGCAGCCTTACTTCAGTATATTTTTGGACGATAGCTGTCATTTATAACTCTGCAGGTTTGTGAATTACAGTGCCCCTGAGCTCCTTTCTTCAACTCGCTTTCTCGTGAGCTGGCCGCAACACCGCAGGATGGCTTCAGGCCCTAATCTGGTTCCGGCACGGCACGCTGAGCCTTTGGTTAATTCCTCTTCCTGGTGGGAAATGAGAGTTAAATTTGCCCGTCCAGACACCTCCAGCTAGTCTCTCATTGGTTCTCCCTATTCCTGTTCATCTTCCGCAGAAATTGCAAACTGGGCCAAACAGGAGGTTAAAGGCACTGACTCTCCAAGTCGGGAGAGTGTTAGTAAAGCGTCTGGCATGTTGCACCCGAGTACCAGGGGACGAAAACTGACACATATTGGAACACGTCTCCCGATCACACGGTTGATCATACTCTGGGTTCCACATGCATGTTTTAGCTGAAGGAAGTATCCCTTAAACCTGGAGAGTTGAGACCCTTGGAATGGTACCATGCAATATGACTTCAAAGGTCTTCATTTGCTCACCGAACCTCACCAATCTTATGAGCCCCAAGTGTCCAGCCTTATGTGTCACCCAGCTCTGGTTGTAGATGTGGTAAATGCAGGTTGCATCAGAAGCCTTGAATGATTACTTAAGTATTTCTCTCTATTTCACTGTCATTGTGTTTTGTTTAAGAAATTTATTTTTATTATGGTATTTACCTGATTTTCACTGCTTTAATGGAGCTGTACACACTCTTGATTCTCTTACAGAGATATATAAATCCATAGGTTTTATGATTCTTACTAGTCAGGTATATTCCTAGGCGTTGAATATGGGGTGTTGAGTCCATTTCGTCGAGCAAGGAGTAGCTCTTGTCTATTCCATATTTGGCTTAAGGAACTTTATCTGTGCTCATTTCAATCTCTGGTTTTATGCAGCACCCCAACTCACCTTTCCCCTTAAGCAAGCATAAGTTGGTTTTCTAAATTTGAGACCCTGTTCTGTTTTGGAATTCAGTTCCTGTGTAGCCAAGTTTACATTCCGTGTATTAGTGATACCTTATGATGTTTCTTTTTCTGTGTGACTTATTTCAGTTAGATTCATCGTACTTAGTCCACTCATTATGCTGCTACGGGCCTGATGACATAGATTTCATTGCTGAGTGATATTGCATTGTACGTAAGTACCACAACTTCTTTATCCATTTTTCACTTTCTGCGATATTGAACTTGTACCGTATATGAGGTTCTTGTAAACAGAGCCATCCCAAACTTTGGGGTGGCTGTGTCTTTTTGATTTTAATTGCCCTAAACTATAGTACCATAAGTGGAAGTGCCCTAGGCTCTGTTGCTTTGTTTTTTAGATGTTTCAGGAAACACCAAACACTTCTCCAGAGTGGCTGTTGGCAATTTACATCCTGCCCATCAGCATAAGATGGCTCCCAGTTCTCCATGGCCTGTCCTGCCTTTATGGATTTTACACTTTTTTCAGATCGCCCTTTTGACCAGGGGGAATTGAGACTTCATTGTAGTGCAGATTTCCTTTGCAAGCTTGCTTGGTTGGCCAAAAAGGGCGTATGCGTTTTTTCCTGAATATATTCAGGAAAAAACGCATACGCCCTTTTTGGGCAAGTCAGGTTTTTGAATTGCAGTGGCCCTTAGCTCCATTTTTCAGCTCTTAGTTTTGTGATCTTGCCCCATAACCACAGGATTCCTTGAAGCCCTATTCTTCTTCTGGGGCACCTTGCTGTGCCTTTGGTTCATTCTTCTTACTGATGTGAAATTAGAGTGACATGTGCCCATTGAAACCGCTACAGCTAGTTTCTCACTGGTTCCCCCTATTCCCATTCATCCTCCGCACTAACTGAAGACTGTGCGATACCAGAACTTAAAGGCATTGACTCTCCTTGTGGGGATGTTGTTAGTAAAGCGGCTGGAATGTCGATCCGGAGCCCCAGGAGAGGAAAAATGTGGTGTGTTTTAGAAACCTTTCCCGATCATATGGTATACCAGTCGCTGGGTTTCCCAAGCATGGTTTAGCTGTAGGAAGATTCCCTTCAACCTGGAGTGTTGGGACCCTTGGAATGAGTAGCATGAAGTATTGCATTAAACTTTCGGCAGTTGCTCACCGAAGCTCACCAATCCTCTCAGCCCCAAGTGTCCAGCCTTATGTCTTATCCAGCTGTGGGTTTATATGTGGTCAATCCAGGTTGCATCACAGCCCCTGAGCGAATTTTGTAAGAATTTTTCTCTCTTTCATTGTTTCTGCGTTTTGTTTTTAAAATTTATTTCTATAATGGGGTTTAGCTCATTTTCACTGCTGTGTTTGTGCCGCTCTGCACACACTTGATTCCCTTATGGAGATATATCAATACATGGGTTTTAAGATTCTTATTACTCAGATATATTTCTCTGCGGTGTATAGGGTGTGTTGAGGCCAGTTCATTGAGCAAGGTGTAGATCTTGTCTAATACCTATTTGGTTTCTTGAACGGTATCTGTGCTAATTTCAAACTCTGGTTTTATGCATCACCCCACCTCTCCTTTCCCCTTAAGCTGACATAAGTGTGTTTTCTAAATGTGAGACACTGTTCTGTTCTGTAATTCATTTCTTGTGCAGCCATATTTACCCTCCCTCTATAAGTGATATCTTATGATATGTTTCTTTTTCTGTTTGACTTATTTCAAGTAGTATTATCGGACCTAAATCCACTCTTTATCCTTCTACTAGCCTTATTACATTGATTTCATGGTGAAGAGATATTCCATTGTACATAAGTACCACATCTTCTTTATCCATTGTTCTCTTTCCTGGGATATTTAAGGTGTACTGAAGTTGAGGTTCTTGTAAACAGAGTAGCCCTAAACTGTGGTGTGCTTGTGTCTTGTTGATTTTTAGACTTCCCTAGATATACTCCCATGATTGGAAGTGTCCTATGCTCTGTAGCTCTGTTTTTAGATGATTTAGGAACCACCATACACTTCTCCAGAGTGGCTCTCGGCAGTTCACACACTGCCCATCAGCGTATAAAGGCTCCCTGTTCTCCATGGCCTGTCCTGCATTTCTGGTTTTTACAATTTTTTAGGATGGCCCTTTTGACCGGTGGGAAATGAGACTTCTTTGTTGTGCACATTTGCATTGCTTGCTTGCTTCGTTGCCCATAAAGTGCGTATGCGTTTTTTCCTGGATATAATCAGGAAAAATCGCATACGCCCTTTTGGGCCAACTGCATCATTGTCGAAATTCTGCCGCTTTTCATGTGCGTTAAAGACGAGTCCAATCTATCTCTTGAAATCTGTTTCTTGCAATTCTGTCTTGCATTCAGATCCTCTTCTTTGCCTTACCTCAACATATTTTTGGACGTTAGTTTTCATTTATAACTCTGCAGGTTTGTGAATTGCAGTGACCCTGAGCTCCATGTTTTAAGTTGCTCTTTTGTGAGCTGGCCTCAAACGCGCAGGATTGCTTCAGGCCCTATTTTGGCTCCGGCGAGGCAGGCTGAGCCTTTTTTTAATTCTTATTCTTAATGGGAAATTAGAGTGATATGTGCCCGTCCAAACCCCTACAACTCTTCTCTCATTGGTTCCCCCTCTTCCCGTTCATCCTCCTCACAATTTGCAAAATGTGTGAAACAGAAGTTTAAATGTGCTGATTCTCCAAGTGGGGAGCTTCTAAGTAACGTGGCTGGAATGGTGAACAGGAGCACCAGGAGAGGATAAATGAGGTGCATTTTAGACACATCTCCCGATCACATGGTGTACAGTCCTCTGGGTTTTCCATGCATGTTTTAGCTGTAGGAAGATCCCTTGAACCTGCAGATTTGGGACCCATTGAATGGGTACCAGGTAGTATTACTTTAAAGGGTGTGCATTTCCTCACCCAACCTCACATTTCTCTTAGCGCAAACAGTTTCCAGCCTTATGTCTCATCCTGCTGTGGGTCTAGATGTGTTCAATCCATGTTGCATCACCGTCCCTGAGGAAAAGTTGTAAGAGGTTTTCTCTGTCTCTCTGTCGTTTATTTTTTTCAATTTATTACTATATTGGTTACAGCTGATTTTCAAAGCTCTGTTTCTTGCTGCTGTACATCCACTTGATTCACGTACAGAGAGACATCAATAAATTCTTTTTCAGATTCTTACCAGTCGTATATATTCTTTTCCGGTGACTTGAGTGTGCTGAGTGCAGTTCTTTTAGCTACCGTGTAGGCCTTGTTGATTATCAGTTTGGTATTTGGAATGGTATCTTTGCTAATTTCAACCTCCTGGATGATGCCTCACCCCTCCCCACCTTTCCCGTTTAGCAGCCTTATGCGTGTTTTCTACATATTTGACTATGTTTTTGTTTTGTAATTTATTTCATGTGTAGCCATTTTGGATTCCACCTTTAAGTGATATCTTATGATATGTGTCTTCTTCTTTTTGAATTCTGTCACTTAGAATGATCATACGTAACTCCTCCGGAGTTGTTACAGCTGGCCATATTTCATTGATTTCCAGGCTGAATAATATTCCACTCTACCTAAGTACCACATCTCTATCCATTTTTTCCCTCCAGAGACATTTAAGTTATATCCTAGTCGAGGATCTTTTAAACAGAGAGGGGGTAAACATTGGGGTGCCTGTGTCCTCTCGATTTTTGTTTTTCCCAAGATATACGCCCATGAGTGCAAGTGCCCTATGCTCTGTAGCTCATTGTTTAGATGCTTTAGTAAACACAATACACTTCTCCAGAATGGCCGTTGGCAATATACATTTCCACTATAAGTCTCACAGGGCTCCCTCTTCTCCTTGCCCTGTCCTGCATTTCTGTTGTTTACGCTTTATGAGGATGGCTCTTCTGACTGATGCGAAGTGATGTCTTTTGTAGTATTGACTTCCAGTGCCCACCTGTTTGGTTGGCTAAAAAGGTGTACGCTCTTTTCTTGAATATATACACAAAAAAACGCATACACCCTTTTTGGCCAACTGCAATGTTGGCAATGTTCAGCTCCTTTTCTTGTGCTTAACGGCGAGTCCTTTCTACCTCCTCAAATCCCTTTCCTGCCATTCTCCCTTGCTTACAAGTCCTTTTCTCTGACTTTCCTCAAGACATTTTTCAGTGATGGATATTTTCAACTCTGCAGTTTTGTGAATTTTACTGCCCCTGAGTTCTATTGTTCAACTTGTGTTTATGGGAACTGGCCACAAAGCAGCGGGATTTCCTCAAGCCCGATACTGTTTCCATGGGCAACCCTAGCCTTTGGTCAATTCGTCTTCCTGATTGGAAATTAGAGTGACATGTGCCTGTCTGAACACGTAGGACTTGCCTCTCATTGTTCCTCATCCTTCCGCTTCATCCTCTGGACAAATTCCAAACTGTACGCAACAGGATGTTGACAGTGCTGACATCTCCAAGTGGGGAGACTGTTAGTAAAGACGCTGGAGGGGTGAACCCGAGCACCAGGAGATGAGGAGATGAGATGCCTTTTCCAAACTCTTCCCGATCAGACGGTATACCATCCTCTGGGTGTGACAGACATGTTTTAGCAGTAGGAAGAGTCCCATTCATGTAAGGAGAACACCAGGGCTTTTTCAAAATCAGTGTCTCCCCGAAACCCAAACTGGGGAATTTTTTAAGCTACGGCTACACATATGTTCATTAAGGGCCTTGGGAAGTAGGCAGAGTCCAAACTTTAGATGATTGAAGTCTTCAGGGTCAGAAGCACTCACCACCAGCTTCCCTTAGGTTACACTTTAACTGTCATTGATAGATGATGTCAATAAAAATATCTATTCTTTTTCAGATTATTTCCCCTTATAGGTTATTGCAAAATGTTGAGTGTAGTTCCCTGTGCTATACAGTAGTTCCTTGTTGATGATCTATTTTATACATAGCTGTGTGTATGTGTTAATCCCAAACTGTTAATTTATCCCTCCTCCCACCTTTCCCCTTTGGTAATAATAAATTATAAGATTTTATACTTCTCAGAAATGGGGGAGCTGAAAGAGAGGTATCATTTTCAATGGAAAAGCATTTAAAACAAGATTGAAGGTTTAACCAAGATTATTAGATGTACATCCTTGGAAAGAAATCACTTCATTTCTCTAATATTGAGCTGACAAATAAGACAAACCTTTTCACTGAACTTGCTTATAATAAAGTGATGGAAATATCCAATGGAAGTGTTAGAAACATCTTATTTTACCCGAGCCTTATACACTGTTCTATGTTAACTACACTTTGGCTCACACATCTGTTCATTGAGGTTACAATAGTCTCAATTTCTGTTACTGATCCTCCAGAGTGGACCCCAACAAGTGTCCCCCTGCCCAGTGTCATTGGGGCCAACAGATCGAGACTGAGTTTGGTTCACAAGCAAAGGAAACTTTATATTTTGATCAGAGAATGGAGAGGTGAGAGCATGTACTACCCCGTGGGCTGTGGGCTGGGCTGCTGTGTAGAGATCCTGTCAGAGTCAGTGGGAGGGAGGGGGCGGAGCTCTCGAGGGCCGGGTTGGCTGTAGCTCAGGCTCTATATCGCGGAGTCTGCACTGGGCCCCAGGAGCTGAGGTGTCGACCCAGCCATTCTGCACTAGGAAATCTGGTCTGAAGTGCCGGGTGTGGAACCTCTGCATGCGGGACCCTAGGAGCACGTGAAATTAGACAAAGCACAAAGGATAAAAAAGGTTAGACTTGACTTTATTGCCCAGATTCTATTTTTATCTCCCAGGGATTTTTAATGGGCTTTGCTGGGGACAAACCCCCCCTCTGCCTTTTGTCCCGTTCCTCATTCTTGGAGTGCTGAGGGTGCAGACCCTTCTTCTGTAACTGCTGAGTGCTGAGTTGGGAGCCCTCATACCCTGGGGCGAGGGTCAGAGCTTCTCCCCAGCAGCCTCCAGGTGACGTTGATTGTCCCCAGGCCCCCTGCCTCCCTGCTCGTCCACCTGAGCACCAGCATTGGAAGTGTTATAGATTCTAATGACCTTCAAGGGTCCAGGAAAGAGATGTGCAGAGACGCTGTGGGGGCCGGTTTCACCCCGCCCCACATTTGTTCGGCCACCTTAGGCCGACCGTTTCTGCCAGCCTAGATGCTCTGACCAGTAGTCTGCGCTTTCTTCAATTAGGCCCCTGAATTAACGTACAAACAGCACCAGGTGTCAGAGCCCTGCCCGCTCAACTCCCAGACAGTCCAGGGTCAGTGGTGATCAAGGACCATGATGGCCACTGAGCCAACAGCCTTTTGAAGTAAACAAGAGTCCAGCCGGTCTTACTGGCCACCATCATCACGGTGTCTGTAGGCTTTTCTATGGTGACAGTGTGATATACGGTTCCCCCGCCAAGATTATTAGCTCCCCTCTGGGTGCAGTAAGTCCTGCAAGCAGTAGTCTACTCTTTTGGGACACACTCTTGTTGTTTTATGAGAGAAAGTCCAGGTCAAGTGATGTTCACACGAGTCGTCATGGTGCCCTGTTGCCCCCGGTTATCTCTCTGGATGTTGGAGTTGGAGGGCCTCCTCACTCGAGGTCGGTGTGCCCACGGAGCGAACCCTGCAACTTCAGGGCATGGTTGGTGGTTAGGATCACCACGTGGGGTCCTTTTCCCTTAGGAGGGAGGTGGCCTTTTGGGCTGCTGATTTCCAGGGTTTTAGATACCGCCAGTATCTTGGCCAGATGTGGCAGTGGGCCAAGCCCCTTGGTGACCATAGTTTATCCTACCTGGATGGCATTCTTGCATTGTTCCATTTCAAGTGGTCCCAGGTTTTGCACTAATTCTCCAATGGCGATTCACCTTTCACCGGGAATGTAAAGGTCAAAGGGTTTAGCTAAATTAGGGAGTTCCAGGGCAAGGGTCTGAATTGACTGCTCTTTCCATTCTTGAAAGGCCACTTCTGGATTCTATTCAAAAGGATCATCATCTTTTCCTTTCAGTGTTTCATATAGAGGCCCAGCTAGTAGACTGTAGTTAGGGATCCAGAAGCAGCAAACCCTGGCCTCCCCAGGAACCCCTAAGCTGTCTTCTAGTTTTAGAAAGGGGTAAGGCTGAAAATGGTTTCTTCCCTTTCCTGGGATGGACTTCTCCAACCTTCTGTGAGAATGAAGCCCAGGCAGGTCACGGCAGTCTGTGATATTTGAGCTTTTTCTTGGACAACTTCTATCCTTTATTGGCTTGGTAGTTCAGAGGCCTCCTTAGTAGGGCTGGCGATCAGAATGTCGTCTGCATATTGAAGGAGGGTTTCCTTTTCCAGAGGTAGAACTTTTAGGTCTTTAGCTAAGCTTTCCCCAAAGATGGTGTGGGAATTTTTGCACCCTTGGGGCCAGACGGCCCGGAAGTATTGTTTTAGTTGTATGTTGAGTCCTGCCACTCACAAGCCAAAATTTCTTGTGACTCTGGGACTAATGGAATACAAAAGAAGGCATCATTGAAGACTAATACAGAATACCATGTCCTGGTGGTTGGTAGAATGACCAGCAGGGTGTAGGAATTAGGAGCAACTGGAGGTATATCCTCGGTGGCTTCACTGACTGTCCTGACATCCTTTACCAGGTCCCCAGCAGCCCATGGGGCTCTCGTGGTCAGACCAATCCCAGAATATGGAGCTCACCTGGGCAGGTACCCCACCCCCACCCCAGCCCACAGGGCTCTCGTGGTCAGGCCCCTCCCAGGATACAGAGCTACCCTTGCAGGTACCGTGGCAGGGCTGGGCACACAGGAACCGTGCACATAGCCCTCATTGCAGAGCACCCCCAGCTCACCTGTCGCTCAGAGCTGACGCAGAGCACCTCAGAGCAGGACTTGAACTAACAAACAGCAGCTGCGACAGGTCTGTGACCCTGGGCATCACTCCGTGAGGCCTCCCTCCACCTGGTCTTCCAGAGACTTCCACTGCACCCGGGGCACCAGGCCTCTGTCTCCAACCACCACCCACCCCTCCTCTCCCTGACTCCTGGGTTCCTCTCATTAGGAGAGGGTTTTCTTGAAGTTGTCTCCCACTCATGGGCCAGATAAAATGATTAGAAAACAAGCCAAAGCTGCAGCCCCTTGTCTATCCTGACTCTCAGGAGCCCACACCTGTTCCTTGGACCTGGCCGGTTCAGCAAGTTCCATTTTCTGCAACTGTGAGCCCCTGAGGGGTGATGATTGGCTGACCTGGGCAGCCTTACCGTGCCGGCCAGCCCTCCCCAGGTGTGCCTGGGTTGAGATCACTATAAATACCACTCCAGGCAGCAAGAGCCCCTGCAGCCGTGCCTGACGCCATTTTCTCTGCCCTGTCAGCAGTCTCGGGGCTGGGCTGGTGGGAGGGAGTGAGAGGCCACGGCTTTGTGGGTGGCCCAGTGTGAGTGGGGCTCTGCTGGACTTTCTGCAGCAGTTGCCAGGCTGCCACCTGCTAAAGAAGAAGATGTGTCACCCATACCTGCTGCTGGAATTTCTCCCTGGGCAGAGGTGAGGAAGGAAAAAAGCAGTGGGGGCAGGGACAGGACGGGTATCTCAGGCAGGGAAATGGACATCTTCCAGAAGAGCACCCAGGGCCAGGACCATCCTGGCTGGCCTGCAGGCACCAAGTCGGCCGGCATGCTGTCACTCGTGTGGCTCTATGGCCCTCCCTCTAGGCTTTCAAGTCCTTGTATATATTCAGGTGTTTTACCTGGGATGGGTGGGAATAGTTCAGCAGCAACTGGCCTGGGGCTCAGCTCACGTTTACTCACAGATGCCTCGGCACGGTGCCCCAGCTTTGCAATGAGGACGCTTGTTGCGTGGGGGCTGCTGGCTGAATGGGAGACGATTCCCCACCACTGACCAACTTCAGAATTGTTTACAACTGGAGCAAGTGCCCTGATACGGTTTTCCTCTGTGGAACTGGTGGGTTCTGTGTTTTTTTTCTCTTTTTCGTTTTGGGTTCAAGGTAGATTTTATTCCTCTTTTTTGTATTTACAGATATAAGCATGGAAATAATTTATTCATATAAATACATGTATGTGAAGGGAATAATTGTTTTTTCTATTTTTTAAATTTTATTTCTTTTTAATTTTGAATTTTATTTTATATTTTTATACAGCAGGTTCTTATTGGTTATCTATTTTATACATATAAATGTATACATGCCAATCCCAGTCTCTCAACTCCTCCCACCACCCCCCCCCAACAGCTTTCCCCCCTTGTTGTCCATACGTTTGTTGTCTACATCTGTTGCTCTATTTATGCCTTGCAAAATGGTTAATCTGTACAGGTTTTCTAGGTTCCACATATATGCATGAATATACAAGATTTGTTTTTCTCTCTCTGACTTACTTCACTCTGTATGACAGTCTCTAGATGCATCGACGTCTCTACAAATGACCCAATTTCATTCCTTTTCATGGCTTAGTAATATTCCATTTTATATATGTACCACGGCTTTATGCATTCGTCTGTCTGTGGGCATTTAGGTTGCTTCCATTACCTCGATATTGTAAATAGTGATGCAATGAACATTGCGGTGAATGTCTCTTTTTGATTTATGGTTTTGTCTGGGTATATGTCCAGTAGTGGGATTGCTGTATCATATGGTAATTCTATTGTTAGTTTCTTAAGAAATTCCATATTGTTCTCCATAGTGACTGTATCAATTTATATTCCCAACAATAGTGGAAGAGGGTTCCTTTTCTCCACACCCTTTCCAGCATTTCTTGCTTGTAGATTTTCTATGATGCCTATTCACCAGGTGTGAGGTGATACCTCATTGTTGAATCCATTTCGTTGAGCAAGGGGTAGGTCTTGTCTATTCCATATTTGGCTTATGGAACGGTATCTGTGCTAATTTCAAACTCTGGTTTAATGCAGCACCCCAACTCACCTTCCCCCTTAAGCAAGCATAAGTTAGTTTTCTAAACTTGAGACCCTGTTCTGTTTTGTAATTCAGTTCATGTGTAGCCAAGTTCACATTCCGTGTATTAGTGATACCTTATGATGTTTCTTTTTCTGTGTGACTTATTTCACTTAGAATCATCGTGCCTCAATCCAATCATTATGCTGGTACGGGCCTGGTGACATAGATTTCATTGCTGAGTGGTATTCTGTTGTACATAAGTACCGCAACTTCTTTATCCATTATTTGCTCTCTGGGATATTTAACTTGTGCCGAAGAAGAGATTCCAGTAAAAAGAACCGTCCCAACCTTTGGGGTGGCTGTGTCATTTTGATTTTAATTTCTCTAAGCTATAGGACCATAAGTGGAAGTGCCCTAGGCTCTGTTGCTTTGTTTTTTAGATGTTGCAGGAAACACCATACACTTCTCCCGAGTGGCTGTTGGCAATTGACATCCCGCCCATCAGCATAACAAGGCTCCCAGTTCTCCATGGCCTGTCCTGCCTTTCTGGATTTTACACTTTTTTCAGATGGCCCTTTTGACCGGGGGGAAGTGAGACTTCATTGTAGTGCAGATTTCCTTTGCAAGCTTGCTTGGTTGGCCAAAAAGGGCGTATGCGTTTTTTCCTGAATATATTCAGGAAAAAACGCATACGCCCTTTTTGGCCAAGTGCATCATTGTGGACGTTCTGCCTCTTTTCCTATGCTTTCAATGCAATTCCAGTCTACCTCCTGAAATCGGTTTCCTGCAATTCTGCCCCGCTTTCAAGTCCTCTTGGCAGCCTTACTTCAGTATATTTTTGGACGATAGCTGTCATTTATAACTCTGCAGGTTTGTGAATTACAGTGCCCCTGAGCTCCTTTCTTCAACTCGCTTTCTCGTGAGCTGGCCGCAACACCGCAGGATTGCTTCAGGCCCTAATCTGATTCCAGCACGGCACGCTGAGCCTTTGGTTAATTCCTCTTCCTGGTGGGAAATGAGAGTTAAATTTGCCCGTCCAGACACCTCCATCTAGTCTGTCATTGGTTCTCCCTATTCCTGTTCATCTTCCGCAGAAATTGCAAACTGGGCCAAACAGAAGGTTAAAGGCAGTGACTCTCCAAGTAGGGAGAGTGTTAGTAAAGAGTCTGGAATGTTGCACCCGAGTACCAGGGGATGAAAACTGAGACATATTGGAACACATCTCCCGATCACACGGTTGATCATACTCTGGGTTCCACGTGCATGTTTACCTGAAGGAAGAATACCTTAAACCTGGAGAGTTGAGACCCGTGGAATGGGTACCATGCAATATGATTTCAAAGGGTCTTCATTTGCTCACCGAACCTCTCCAATCCTATCACTGCTGCGTTTATGGCCCTGTACACACGCTTGATTCTCTTTCGGAGACATAGCAATCCACAGGTTTTAAGATACTTCCTACTCAGGTACATTCTTAGGCGTTTAATATGGGGTGTTGAGTCCATTTCGTTGAGCAAGGAGTAGCTCTTGTCTATTCCATATTTGGCTTAAGGAACTTTATCTGTGCTCATTTCAATCTCTGGTTTTATGCAGCACCCCAACTCACCTTTCCCCTTAAGCATAAGTTGGGTTTCTAAATTTGAGACCCTGTTCTGTTTTGGAATTCAGTTCCTGTGTAGCCAAGGTTACATTCCGTGTATTAGTGATATCTTATGATGTTTCTTTTCCTGTGTGACTTATTTCAGTTAGCATCATCATACCTGAATCCACTCATTATGTTGCTACGGACCTGATGACATAGATTTCATTGCTGAGTGATACTGCATTGTACGGTAGTACCACAACTTCTTTATCCATTTTTCACTTTCTGCGATATTGAACTTGTACCGTAAACCAGGTTCTTGTAAACAGAGCCGTCCCAACCTTTGGGGTGGCTGTGTCTTTTGATTTTAATTTCCCTAAGCTATAGGACCATAAGTGGAAGTGCCCTAGGCTATGTTGCTTTGTTTTTTAGATGTTTCAGGAAACACCATACACTTCTCCCGAGTGGCTGTTGGCAATTGACATCCCGCCCATCAGCATAACAAGGCTCCCAGTTCTCCATGGCCTGTCCTGCCTTTCTGGATTTTACACTTTTTTCAGATGGCCCTTTTGACCGGGGGGAAGTGAGACTTCATTGTAGTGCAGATTTCCTTTGCAAGCTTGCTTGGTTGGCCAAAAAGAGCGTATGCGTTTTTTCCTGAATATATTCAGGAAAAAACGCATACGCCCTTTTTGGCCAAGTGCATCATTGTGGACGTTCTGCCTCTTTTCCTATGCTTTCAATGCAATTCCAGTCTACCTCCTGAAATCGGTTTCCTGCAATTCTGCCCCGCTTTCAAGTCCTCTTGGCAGCCTTACTTCAGTATATTTTTGGACGATAGCTGTCATTTATAACTCTGCAGGTTTGTGAATTACAGTGCCCCTGAGCTCCTTTCTTCAAGTCGCTTTCTTGTGAGCTGGCCACAACACCGCAGGATGGCTTCAGGCCCTAATCTGGTTCCGGCACGGCACGCTGAGCCTTTGGTTAATTCCTCTTCCTGGTGGGAAATGAGAGTTCAATTTGCCCGTCCAGACACCTCCAGCTAGTCTGTCATTGGTTCTCCCTATTCCTGTTCATCTTCCGCAGAAATTGCAAACTGGGCCAAACAGGAGGTTAAAGGCACTGACTCTCCAAGTCGGGAGAGTGTTAGTAAAGCATCTGGAATGTTGCACCTGAGTACCAGGGGACGAAAACTGACACATATTGGAACACGTCTCCCGATCACACGGTTGATCATACTCTGGGTTCCACATGCATGTTTTAGCTGAAGGAAGAATACCTTAAACCTGGAGAGTTGAGAGCCGTGGAATGGGTACCATGCAATATGACTTCAAAGGGTCTTCATTTGCTCACCGAACTTCTCCAATCCTATCACTGCTGCGTTTATGCCCCTGTACACACGCTTGATTCTCTTTCAGAGACATAGCAATCCATAGGTTTTAAGATACTTCCTATCAGGTACACTCTTAGGCATTAATATGGGGTGTTGAGTCCATTTCGTTGAGCAAGGAGTAGCTCTTGTCTATTCCATATTTGGCTTAAGGAACTTTATCTGTGCTCATTTCAATCTCTGGTTTTATGCAGCACCCCAACTCACCTTTCCCCTTAAGCAAGCATAAGTTGGTTTTCTAAATTTGAGACCCTGTTCTGTTTTGTAATTCAGTTCCTGTGTAGCCAAGGTTACATTCCGTGTATTAGTGATATCTTATGATGTTTCTTTTTCTGTGTGACTTATTTCAGTTAGAATCATCGTACCTGAATCCACTCATTATGCTGCTACGGGCCTGATGACATAGATTTCCTTGCTGAGTGATATTGCATTGTACGTAAGTACCACAACTTCTTTATCCATTTTTCACTTTCTGCAATATTGAACTTGTACCGTAAACCAGGTTCTTGTAAACAGAGCCGTCCCAACCTTTGGGGTGGCTGTGTCTTTTGATTTTAATTTCCCTAAGCTATAGGACCATAAGTGGAAGTGCCCTAGGCTCTGTTGCTTTGTTTTTTAGATGTTTCAGGAAACACCATACACTTCTCCCGAGTGGCTGTTGGCAATTTACATCCCGCCCATCAGCATAACAAGGCTCCCAGTTCTCCATGGCCTGTCCTGCCTTTCTGGATTTTACACTTTTTTCAGATGGCCCTTTTGACCGGGGGGAAGTGAGACTTCATTGTAGTGCAGATATCCTTTGCAAGCTTGCTTGGTTGGCCAAAAAGGGCGTATGCGTTTTTTCCTGAATATATTCAGGAAAAAACGTATACGCCCTTTTTGGCCAAGTGCATCATTGTGGACGTTCTGCCTCTTTTCCTATGCTTTCAATGCAATTCCAGTCTACCTCCTGAAATCGGTTTCCTGCAATTCTGCCCCGCTTTCAAGTCCTCTTGGCAGCCTTACTTCAGTATATTTTTGGACGATAGCTGTCATTTATAACTCTGCAGGTTTGTGAATTACAGTGCCCCTGAGCTCCTTTCTTCAACTCGCTTTCTCGTGAGCTGGCCGCAACACCGCAGGATGGCTTCAGGCCCTATTCTGGTTCCGTCACGGCACGCTGAGCCTTTGGTTAATTCCTCTTCCTGGTGGGAAATGAGAGTTAAATTTGCCCGTCCAGACACCTCCAGCTAGTCTGTCATTGGTTCTCCCTATTCCTGTTCATCTTCCGCAGAAATTGCAAACTGGGCCAAACAGGAGGTTAAAGGCACTGACTCTCCAATTCGGGAGAGTGTTAGTAAAGCGTCTGGAATGTTGCACCCGAGTACCAGGGGACGAAAACTGAGACATATTGGAACACGTCTCCCGATCACACGGTTGATCATACTCTGGGTTCCACATGCATGTTTTAGCTGAAGGAAGAATACCTTCAACCTGGAGAGTTGAGACCCGTGGAATGGGTACCATGCAATATGACTTCAAAGGGTCTTCATTTGCTCACCGAACCTCTCCAATCCTATCACTGCTGCGTTTATGCCCCTGTACACACACTTGATTCTCTTTCAGAGACATAGCAATCCATAGGTTTTAAGATACTTCCTAGTCAGGTACACTCTTAGGCATTTAATATGGGGTGTTGAGTCCATTTCGTTGAGCAAGGAGTAGCTCTTGTCTATTCCATATTTGGCTTAAGGAACTTTATCTGTGCTCATTTCAATCTCTGGTTTTATGCAGCACCCCAACTCACCTTTCCCCTTAAGCAAGCATAAGTTGGGTTTCTAAATTTGAGACCCTGTTCTGTTTTGTAATTCAGTTCCTGTGTAGCCAAGGTTACATTCCGTGTATTAGTGATATCTTATGATGTTTCTTTTCCTGTGTGACTTATTTCAGTTAGAATCATCGTACCTGAATCCACTCATTATGCTGCTACGGGCCTGATGACATAGATTTCATTGCTGAGTGATACTGCATTGTACGTAAGTACCACAACTTCTTTATCCATTTTTCACTTTCTGCGATATTGAACTTGTACCGTAAACCAGGTTCTTGTAAACAGAGCCGTCCCAACCTTTGGGGTGGCTGTGTCTTTTTGATTTTAATTTCCCTAAGCTATAGGACCATAAGTGGAAGTGCCCTAGGCTCTGTTGCTTTGTTTTTTAGATGTTTCAGGAAACACCATACACTTCTCCCGAGTGGCTGTTGGCAATTGACATCCCGCCCATCAGCATAACAAGGCTCCCAGTTCTCCATGGCCTGTCCTGCCTTTCTGGATTTTACACTTTTTTCAGATGGCCCTTTTGACCGGGGGGAAGTGAGACTTCATTGTAGTGCAGATTTCCTTTGCAAGCTTGCTTGGTTGGCCAAAAAGGGCGTATGCGTTTTTTCCTGAATATATTCAGGAAAAAACGCATACGCCCTTTTTGGCCAAGTGCATCATTGTGGACGTTCTGCCTCTTTTCCTATGCTTTCAATGCAATTCCAGTCTACCTCCTGAAATCGGTTTCCTGCAATTCTGCCCCACTTTCAAGTCCTCTTGGCAGCCTTACTTCAGTATATTTTTGGACGATAGCTGTCATTTATAACTCTGCAGGTTTGTGAATTTCAGTGCCCCTGAGCTCCTTTCTTCAACTCGCTTTCTCGTGAGCTGGCCACAACACCGCAGGATGGCTTCAGGCCCTAAGCTGGTTCCGTCACGGCACGCTGAGCCTTTGGTTAATTCCTCTTCCTGGTGGGAAATGAGAGTTAAATTTGCCCGTCCAGACACCTCCAGCTAGTCTGTCATTGGTTCTCCCTATTCCTGTTCATCTTCCGCAGAAATTGCAAACTGGGCCAAACAGGAGGTTAAAGGCACTGACTCTCCAAGTCGGGAGAGTGTTAGTAAAGCGTCTGGAATGTTGCACCCGAGTACCAGGGGACGAAAACTGACACATATTGGAACACGTCTCCCGATCACACGGTTGATCATACTCTGGGTTCCACATGCATGTTTTAGCTGAAGGAAGAATACCTTAAACCTGGAGAGTTGAGACCCGTGGAATGGGTACCATGCAATATGACTTCAAAGGGTCTTCATTTGCTCACCGAACCTCTCCAATCCTATCACTGCTGCGTTTATGCCCCTGTACACACACTTGATTCTCTTTCAGAGACATAGCAATCCATAGGTTTTAAGATACTTCCTAGTCAGGTACACTCTTAGGCATTTAATATGGGGTGTTGAGTCCATTTCGTTGAGCAAGGAGTAGCTCTTGTCTATTCCATATTTGGCTTAAGGAACTTTATCTGTGCTCATTTCAATCTCTGGTTTTATGCAGCACCCAAACTCACCTTTCCCCTTAAGCAAGCATAAGTTGGTTTTCTAAATTTGAGACCCTGTTCTGTTTTGTAATTCAGTTCCTGTGTAGCCAAGGTTACATTCCGTGTATTAGTGATATCTTATGATGTTTCTTTTTCTGTGTGACTTATTTCAGTTAGAATCATCGTACCTGAATCCACTCATTATGCTGCTACGGGCCTGATGACATAGATTTCATTGCTGAGTGATACTGCATTGTACGTAAGTACCACAACTTCTTTATCCATTTTTCACTTTCTGCGATATTGAACTTGTACCGTAAACCAGGTTCTTGTAAACAGAGCCGTCCCAACCTTTGGGGTGGCTGTGTCTTTTTGATTTTAATTTCCCTAAGCTATAGGACCATAAGTGGAAGTGCCCTAGGCTCTGTTGCTTTGTTTTTTAGATGTTTCAGGAAACACCATACACTTCTCCCGAGTGGCTGTTGGCAATTGACATCCCGCCCATCAGCATAACAAGGCTCCCAGTTCTCCATGGCCTGTCCTGCCTTTCTGGATTTTACACTTTTTTCAGATGGCCCTTTTGACCGGGGGGAAGTGAGACTTCATTGTAGTGCAGATTTCCTTTGCAAGCTTGCTTGGTTGGCCAAAAAGGGCGTATGCGTTTTTTCCTGAATATATTCAGGAAAAAACGCATACGCCCTTTTTGGCCAAGTGCATCATTGTGGACGTTCTGCCTCTTTTCCTATGCTTTCAATGCAATTCCAGTCTACCTCCTGAAATCGGTTTCCTGCAATTCTGCCCCGCTTTCAAGTCCTCTTGGCAGCCTTACTTCAGTATATTTTTGGACGATAGCTGTCATTTATAACTCTGCAGGTTTGTGAATTACAGTGCCCCTGAGCTCCTTTCTTCAACTCGCTTTCTCGTGAGCTGGCCGCAACACCGCAGGATGGCTTCAGGCCCTAATCTGGTTCCGGCACGGCACGCTGAGCCTTTGGTTAATTCCTCTTCCTGGTGGGAAATGAGAGTTAAATTTGCCCGTCCAGACACCTCCAGCTAGTCTGTCATTGGTTCTCCCTATTCCTGTTCATCTTCCGCAGAAATTGCAAACTGGTCCAAACAGGAGGTTAAAGGCACTGACTCTCCAAGTCGGGAGAGTGTTAGTAAAGCGTCTGGAATGTTGCACCCGAGTACCAGGGGACGAAAACTGACACATATTGGAACACGTCTCCCGATCACACGGTTGATCATACTCTGGGTTCCACATGCATGTTTTAGCTGAAGGAAGAATACCTTCAACCTGGAGAGTTGAGACCCGTGGAATGGGTACCATGCAATATGACTTCAAAGGGTCTTCATTTGCTCACCGAACCTCTCCAATCCTATCACTGCTGCGTTTATGCCCCTGTACACACACTTGATTCTCTTTCAGACACATAGCAATCCATAGGTTTTAAGATACTTCCTAGTCAGGTACACTCTTAGGCATTTCATATGGGGTGTTGAGTCCATTTCGTTGAGCAAGGAGTAGCTCTTGTCTATTCCATATTTGGCTTAAGGAACTTTATCTGTGCTCATTTCAATCTCTGGTTTTATGCAGCACCCCAACTCACCTTTCCCCTTAAGCAAGCATAAGTTGGGTTTCTAAATTTGAGACCCTGTTCTGTTTTGTAATTCAGTTCCTGTGTAGCCAAGGTTACATTCCGTGTATTAGTGATATCTTATGATGTTTCTTTTCCTGTGTGACTTATTTCAGTTAGAATCATCGTACCTGAATCCACTCATTATGCTGCTACGGGCCTGATGACATAGATTTCATTGCTGAGTGATACTGCATTGTACGTAAGTACCACAACTTCTTTATCCATTTTTCACTTTCTGCGATATTGAACTTGTACCGTAAACCAGGTTCTTGTAAACAGAGCCGTTCCAACCTTAGGGGTGTCTGTGTCTTTTTGATTTTAATTTCCCTAAGCTATAGGACCATAAGTGGAAGTGCCCTAGGCTCTGTTGCTTTGTTTTTTAGATGTTTCAGGAAACACCATACACTTCTCCCGAGTGGCTGTTGGCAATTGACATCCCGCCCATCAGCATAACAAGGCTCCCAGTTCTCCATGGCCTGTCCTGCCTTTCTGGATTTTACACTTTTTTCAGATGGCCCTTTTGACCGGGGGGAAGTGAGACTTCATTGTAGTGCAGATTTCCTTTGCAAGCTTGCTTGGTTGGCCAAAAAGGGCGTATGCGTTTTTTCCTGAATATATTCAGGAAAAAACGCATATGCCCTTTTTGGCCAAGTGCATCATTGTGGACGTTCTGCCTCTTTTCCTATGCTTTCAATGCAATTCCAGTCTACCTCCTGAAATCGGTTTCCTGCAATTCTGCCCCGCTTTCAAGTCCTCTTGGCAGCCTTACTTCAGTATATTTTTGGACGATAGCTGTCATTTATAACTCTGCAGGTTTGTGAATTACAGTGCCCCTGAGCTCCTTTCTTCAACTCGCTTTCTCGTGAGCTGGCCGCAACACCGCAGGATGGCTTCAGGCCCTAATCTGGTTCCGGCACGGCACGCTGAGCCTTTGGTTAATTCCTCTTCCTGGTGGGAAATGAGAGTTAAATTTGCCCGTCCAGACACCTCCAGCTAGTCTGTCATTGGTTCTCCCTATTCCTGTTCATCTTCCGCAGAAATTGCAACCTGGGCCAAACAGGAGGTTAAAGGCACTGACTCTCCAAGTCGGGAGAGTGTTAGTAAAGCGTCTGGAATGTTGCACCCGAGTACCAGGGGACGAAAACTGAGACATATTGGAACACGTCTCCCGATCACACGGTTGATCATACTCTGGGTTCCACATGCATGTTTTAGCTGAAGGAAGAATACCTTAAACCTGGAGAGTTGAGACCCGTGGAATGGGTACCATGCAATATGACTTCAAAGGGTCTTCATTTGCTCACCGAACCTCTCCAATCCTATCACTGCTGCGTTTATGCCCCTGTACACACACTTGATTCTCTTTCAGAGACATAGCAATCCATAGGTTTTAAGATACTTCCTAGTCAGGTACACTCTTAGGCATTTAATATGGGGTGTTGAGTCCATTTCGTTGAGCAAGGAGTAGCTCTTGTCTATTCCATATTTGGCTTAAGGAACTTTATCTGTGCTCATTTCAATCTCTGGTTTTATGCAGCACCCCAACTCACCTTTCCCCTTAAGCAAGCATAAGTTGGGTTTCTAAATTTGAGACCCTGTTCTGTTTTGTAATTCAGTTCCTGTGTAGCCAAGGTTACATTCCGTGTATTAGTGATATCTTATGATGTTTCTTTTTCTGTGTGACTTATTTCAGTTAGAATCATCGTACCTGAATCCACTCATTATGCTGCTACGGGCCTGATGACATAGATTTCATTGCTGAGTGATACTGCATTGTACGTAAGTACCACAACTTCTTTATCCATTTTTCACTTTCTGCGATATTGAACTTGTACCGTAAACGTGGTTCTTGTAAACAGAGCCGTCCCAACCTTTGGGGTGGCTGTGTCTTTTGATTTTAATTTCCCTAAGCTATAGGACCATAAGTGGAAGTGCCCTAGGCTCTGTTGCTTTGTTTTTTAGATGTTTCAGGAAACACCATACACTTCTCCCGAGTGGCTGTTGGCAATTGACATCCCGCCCATCAGCATAACAAGGCTCCCAGTTCTCCATGGCCTGTCCTGCCTTTCTGGATTTTACACTTTTTTCAGATGGCCCTTTTGACCGGGGGGAAGTGAGACTTCATTGTAGTGCAGATTTCCTTTGCAAGCTTGCTTGGTTGGCCAAAAAGGGCGTATGCGTTTTTTCCTGAATATATTCAGGAAAAAACGCATACGCCCTTTTTGGCCAAGTGCATCATTGTGGACGTTCTGCCTCTTTTCCTATGCTTTCAATGCAATTCCAGTCTACCTCCTGAAATCGGTTTCCTGCAATTCTGCCCCGCTTTCAAGTCCTCTTGGCAGCCTTACTTCAGTATATTTTTGGACGATAGCTGTCATTTATAACTCTGCAGGTTTGTGAATTACAGTGCCCCTGAGCTCCTTTCTTCAACTCGCTTTCTCGTGAGCTGGCCGCAACACCGCAGGATGGCTTCAGGCCCTAATCTGGTTCCGGCACGGCACGCTGAGCCTTTGGTTAATTCCTCTTCCTGGTGGGAAATGAGAGTTAAATTTGCCCGTCCAGACACCTCCAGCTAGTCTGTCATTGGTTCTCCCTATTCCTGTTCATCTTCCGCAGAAATTGCAAACTGGGCCAAACAGGAGGTTAAAGGCACTGACTCTCCAAGTCGGGAGAGTGTTAGTAAGGCCTCTGGCATGTTGCACCCGAGTACCACGGGATGAAAACTGACACATACTTGAACACGTCTCCCGATCACACGGTTGATCATACTCTGGGTTCCACATGCATGTTTTAGCTGAAGGAAGAATACCTTAAACCTGGAGAGTTGAGACCCGTGGAATGGGTACCATGCAATATGACTTCAAAGGGTCTTCATTTGCTCACCGAACCTCTCCAATCCTATCACTGCTGCGTTTATGCCCCTGTACACACACTTGATTCTCTTTCAGAGACATAGCAATCCATAGGTTTTAAGATACTTCCTAGTCAGGTACACTCTTAGGCATTTAATATGGGGTGTTGAGTCCATTTCGTTGAGCAAGGAGTAGCTCTTGTCTATTCCATATTTGGCTTAAGGAACTTTATCTGTGCTCATTTCAATCTCTGGTTTTATGCAGCACCCCAACTCACCTTTCCCCTTAAGCAAGCATAAGTTGGGTTTCTAAATTTGAGACCCTGTTCTGTTTTGTAATTCAGTTCCTGTGTAGCCAAGGTTACATTCCGTGTATTAGTGATATCTTATGATGTTTCTTTTTCTGTGTGACTTATTTCAGTTAGAATCATCGTACCTGAATCCACTCATTATGCTGCTACGGGCCTGATGACATAGATTTCATTGCTGAGTGATACTGCATTGTACGTAAGTACCAAAACTTCTTTATCCATTTTTCACTTTCTGCGATATTGAACTTGTACCATAAACCAGGTTCTTGTAAACAGAGCCGTCCCAACCTTTGGGGTGGCTGTGTCTTTTTGATTTTAATTTCCCTAAGCTATAGGACCATAAGTGGAAGTGCCCTAGGCTCTGTTGCTTTGTTTTTTAGATGTTTCAGGAAACACCATACACTTCTCCCGAGTGGCTGTTGGCAATTGACATCCCGCCCATCAGCATAACAAGGCTCCCAGTTCTCCATGGCCTGTCCTGCCTTTCTGGATTTTACACTTTTTTCAGATGGCCCTTTTGACCGGGGGGAAGTGAGACTTCATTGTAGTGCAGATTTCCTTTGCAAGCTTGCTTGGTTGGCCAAAAAGGGCGTATGCGTTTTTTCCTGAATATATTCAGGAAAAAACGCATACGCCCTTTTTGGCCAAGTGCATCATTGTGGACGTTCTGCCTCTTTTCCTATGCTTTCAATGCAATTCCAGTCTACCTCCTGAAATCGGTTTCCTGCAATTCTGCCCCGCTTTCAAGTCCTCTTGGCAGCCTTACTTCAGTATATTTTTGGACGATAGCTGTCATTTATAACTCTGCAGGTTTGTGAATTACAGTGCCCCTGAGCTCCTTTCTTCAACTCGCTTTCTCGTGAGCTGGCCGCAACACCGCAGGATGGCTTCAGGCCCTAATCTGGTTCCGGCACGGCACGCTGAGCCTTTGGTTAATTCCTCTTCCTGGTGGGAAATGAGAGTTAAATTTGCCCGTCCAGACACCTCCAGCTAGTCTGTCATTGGTTCTCCCTATTCCTGTTCATCTTCCGCAGAAATTGCAAACTGGGCCAAACAGGAGGTTAAAGGCACTGACTCTCCAAGTCGGGAGAGTGTTAGTAAGGCCTCTGGAATGTTGCACCCGAGTACCACGGGATGAAAACTGACACATACTTGAACACGTCTCCCGATCACACGGTTGATCATACTCTGGGTTCCACATGCATGTTTTAGCTGAAGGAAGAATACCTTAAACCTGGAGAGTTGAGACCCGTGGAATGGGTACCATGCAATATGACTTCAAAGGGTCTTCATTTGCTCACCGAACCTCTCCAATCCTATCACTGCTGCGTTTATGCCCCTGTACACACACTTGATTCTCTTTCAGAGACATAGCAATCCATAGGTTTTAAGATACTTCCTAGTCAGGTACACTCTTAGGCATTTAATATGGGGTGTTGAGTCCATTTCGTTGAGCAAGGAGTAGCTCTTGTCTATTCCATATTTGGCTTAAGGAACTTTATCTGTGCTCATTTCAATCTCTGGTTTTATGCAGCACCCCAACTCACCTTTCCCCTTAAGCAAGCATAAGTTGGGTTTCTAAATTTGAGACCCTGTTCTGTTTTGTAATTCAGTTCCTGTGTAGCCAAGGTTACATTCCGTGTATTAGTGATATCTTATGATGTTTCTTTTTCTGTGTGACTTATTTCAGTTAGAATCATCGTACCTGAATCCACTCATTATGCTGCTACGGGCCTGATGACATAGATTTCATTGCTGTGTGATACTGCATTGTACGTAAGTACCACAACTTCTTTATCCATTTTTCACTTTCTGCGATATTGAACTTGTACCGTAAACCAGGTTCTTGTAAACAGAGCCGTCCCAACCTTTGGGGTGGCTGTGTCTTTTTGATTTTAATTTCCCTAAGCTATAGGACCATAAGTGGAAGTGCCCTAGGCTCTGTTGCTTTGTTTTTTAGATGTTTCAGGAAACACCATACACTTCTCCCGAGTGGCTGTTGGCAATTTACATCCCGCCCATCAGCATAACAAGGCTCCCAGTTCTCCATGGCCTGTCCTGCCTTTCTGGATTTTACACTTTTTTCAGATGGCCGTTTTGACCGGGGGGAAGTGAGACTTCATTGTAGTGCAGATTTCCTTTGCAAGCTTGCTTGGTTGGCCAAAAAGGGCGTATGCGTTTTTTCCTGAATATATTCAGGAAAAAACGCATACGCCCTTTGTGGCCAAGTGCATCATTGTGGACGTTCTGCCTCTTTTCCTATGCTTTCAATGCAATTCCAGTCTACCTCCTGAAATCGGTTTCCTGCAATTCTGCCCCGCTTTCAAGTCCTCTTGGCAGCCTTACTTCAGTATATTTTTGGACGATAGCTGTCATTTATAACTCTGCAGGTTTGTGAATTACAGTGCCCCTGAGCTCCTTTCTTCAACTCGCTTTCTCGTGAGCTGGCCACATCACCGCAGGATGGCTTCAGGCCCTAATCTGGTTCCGGCACGGCACGCTGAGCCTTTGGTTAATTCCTCTTCCTGGTGGGAAATGAGAGTTAAATTTGCCCGTCCAGACACCTCCAGCTAGTCTGTCATTGGTTCTCCCTATTCCTGTTCATCTTCCGCAGAAATTGCAAACTGGGCCAAACAGGAGGTTAAAGGCACTGACTCTCCAAGTCGGGAGAGTGTTAGTAAGGCCTCTGGAATGTTGCACCCGAGTACCACGGGATGAAAACTGACACATACTTGAACACGTCTCCCGATCACACGGTTGATCATACTCTGGGTTCCACATGCATGTTTTAGCTGAAGGAAGAATACCTTAAACCTGGAGAGTTGAGACCCGTGGAATGGGTACCATGCAATATGACTTCAAAGGGTCTTCATTTGCTCACCGAACCTCTCCAATCCTATCACTGCTGCGTTTATGCCCCTGTACACACACTTGATTCTCTTTCAGAGACATAGCAATCCATAGGTTTTAAGATACTTCCTAGTCAGGTACACTCTTAGGCATTTAATATGGGGTGTTGAGTCCATTTCGTTGAGCAAGGAGTAGCTCTTGTCTATTCCATATTTGGCTTAAGGAACTTTATCTGTGCTCATTTCAATCTCTGGTTTTATGCAGCACCCCAACTCACCTTTCCCCTTAAGCAAGCATAAGTTGGGTTTCTAAATTTGAGACCCTGTTCTGTTTTGTAATTCAGTTCCTGTGTAGCCAAGTTTACATTCCGTGTATTAGTGATATCTTATGATGTTTCTTTTTCTGTGTGACTTATTTCAGTTAGAATCATCGTACCTGAATCCACTCATTATGCTGCTACGGGCCTGATGACATAGATTTCATTGCTGAGTGATACTGCATTGTACGTAAGTACCACAACTTCTTTATCCATTTTTCACTTTCTGCGATATTGAACTTGTACCGTAAACCAGGTTCTTGTAAACAGAGCCGTCCCAACCTTTGGGGTGGCTGTGTCTTTTTGATTTTAATTTCCCTAAGCTATAGGACCATAAGTGGAAGTGCCCTAGGCTCTGTTGCTTTGTTTTTTAGATGTTTCAGGAAACACCATACACTTCTCCCGAGTGGCTGTTGGCAATTGACATCCCGCCCATCAGCATAACAAGGCTCCCAGTTCTCCATGGCCTGTCCTGCCTTTCTGGATTTTACACTTTTTTCAGATGGCCCTTTTGACCGGGGGGAAGTGAGACTTCATTGTAGTGCAGATTTCCTTTGCAAGCTTGCTTGGTTGGCCAAAAAGGGCGTATGCGTTTTTTCCTGAATATATTCAGGAAAAAACGCATACGCCCTTTTTGGCCAAGTGCATCATTGTGGACGTTCTGCCTCTTTTCCTATGCTTTCAATGCAATTCCAGTCTACCTCCTGAAATCGGTTTCCTGCAATTCTGCCCCGCTTTCAAGTCCTCTTGGCAGCCTTACTTCAGTATATTTTTGGACGATAGCTGTCATTTATAACTCTGCAGGTTTGTGAATTACAGTGCCCCTGAGCTCCTTTCTTCAACTCGCTTTCTCGTGAGCTGGCCGCAACACCGCAGGATGGCTTCAGGCCCTAATCTGGTTCCGGCACGGCACGCTGAGCCTTTGGTTAATTCCTCTTCCTGGTGGGAAATGAGAGTTAAATTTGCCCGTCCAGACACCTCCAGCTAGTCTGTCATTGGTTCTCCCTATTCCTGTTCATCTTCCGCAGAAATTGCAAACTGGGCCAAACAGGAGGTTAAAGGCACTGACTCTCCAAGTCGGGAGAGTGTTAGTAAGGCCTCTGGAATGTTGCACCCGAGTACCACGGGATGAAAACTGACACATACTTGAACACGTCTCCCGATCACACGGTTGATCATACTCTGGGTTCCACATGCATGTTTTAGCTGAAGGAAGAATACCTTAAACCTGGAGAGTTGAGACCCGTGGAATGGGTACCATGCAATATGACTTCAAAGGGTCTTCATTTGCTCACCGAACCTCTCCAATCCTATCACTGCTGCGTTTATGCCCCTGTACACACACTTGATTCTCTTTCAGAGACATAGCAATCCATAGGTTTTAAGATACTTCCTAGTCAGGTACACTCTTAGGCATTTAATATGGGGTGTTGAGTCCATTTCGTTGAGCAAGGAGTAGCTCTTGTCTATTCCATATTTGGCTTAAGGAACTTTATCTGTGCTCATTTCAATCTCTGGTTTTATGCAGCACCCCAACTCACCTTTCCCCTTAAGCAAGCATAAGTTGGGTTTCTAAATTTGAGACCCTGTTCTGTTTTGTAATTCAGTTCCTGTGTCGCCAAGTTTACATTCCGTGTATTAGTGATATCTTATGATGTTTCTTTTTCTGTGTGACTTATTTCAGTTAGAATCATCGTACCTGAATCCACTCATTATGCTGCTACGGGCCTGATGACATAGATTTCATTGCTGAGTGATACTGCATTGTACGTAAGTACCACAACTTCTTTATCCATTTTTCACTTTCTGCGATATTGAACTTGTACCGTAAACCAGGTTCTTGTAAACAGAGCCGTCCCAACCTTTGGGGTGGCTGTGTCTTTTTGATTTTAATTTCCCTAAGCTATAGGACCATAAGTGGAAGTGCCCTAGGCTCTGTTGCTTTGTTTTTTAGATGTTTCAGGAAACACCATACACTTCTCCCGAGTGGCTGTTGGCAATTGACATCCCGCCCATCAGCATAACAAGGCTCCCAGTTCTCCATGGCCTGTCCTGCCTTTCTGGATTTTACACTTTTTTCAGATGGCCCTTTTGACCGGGGGGAAGTGAGACTTCATTGTAGTGCAGATTTCCTTTGCAAGCTTGCTTGGTTGGCCAAAAAGGGCGTATGCGTTTTTTCCTGAATATATTCAGGAAAAAACGCATACGCCCTTTTTGGCCAAGTGCATCATTGTGGACGTTCTGCCTCTTTTCCTATGCTTTCAATGCAATTCCAGTCTACCTCCTGAAATCGGTTTCCTGCAATTCTGCCCCGCTTTCAAGTCCTCTTGGCAGCCTTACTTCAGTATATTTTTGGACGATAGCTGTCATTTATAACTCTGCAGGTTTGTGAATTTCAGTGCCCCTGAGCTCCTTTCTTCAACTCGCTTTCTCGTGAGCTGGCCGCAACACCGCAGGATGGCTTCAGGCCCTAATCTGGTTCCGGCACGGCACGCTGAGCCTTTGGTTAATTCCTCTTCCTGGTGGGAAATGAGAGTTAAATTTGCCCGTCCAGACACCTCCAGCTAGTCTGTCATTGGTTCTCCCTATTCCTGTTCATCTTCCGCAGAAATTGCAAACTGGGCCAAACAGGAGGTTAAAGGCACTGACTCTCCAAGTCGGGAGAGTGTTAGTAAGGCCTCTGGAATGTTGCACCCAAGTACCACGGGATGAAAACTGACACATACTTGAACACGTCTCCCGATCACACGGTTGATCATACTCTGGGTTCCACATGCATGTTTTAGCTGAAGGAAGAATACCTTAAACCTGGAGAGTTGAGACCCGTGGAATGGGTACCATGCAATATGACTTCAAAGGGTCTTCATTTGCTCACCGAACCTCTCCAATCCTATCACTGCTGCGTTTATGCCCCTGTACACACACTTGATTCTCTTTCAGAGACATAGCAATCCATAGGTTTTAAGATACTTCCTAGTCAGGTACACTCTTAGGCATTTAATATGGGGTGTTGAGTCCATTTCGTTGAGCAAGGAGTAGCTCTTGTCTATTCCATATTTGGCTTAAGGAACTTTATCTGTGCTCATTTCAATCTCTGGTTTTATGCAGCACCCCAACTCACCTTTCCCCTTAAGCAAGCATAAGTTGGGTTTCTAAATTTGAGACCCTGTTCTGTTTTGTAATTCAGTTCCTGTGTAGCCAAGGTTACATTCCGTGTATTAGTGATATCTTATGATGTTTCTTTTTCTGTGTGACTTATTTCAGTTAGAATCATCATACCTGAATCCACTCATTATGCTCCTACGGGCCTGATGACATAGATTTCATTGCTGAGTGATACTGCATTGTACGTAAGTACCACAACTTCTTTATCCATTTTTCACTTTCTGCGATATTGAACTTGTACCGTAAACCAGGTTCTTGTAAACAGAGCCGTCCCAACCTTTGGGGTGGCTGTGTCTTTTTGATTTTAATTTCCCTAAGCTATAGGACCATAAGTGGAAGTGCCCTAGGCTCTGTTGCTTTGTTTTTTAGATGTTTCAGGAAACACCATACACTTCTCCCGAGTGGCTGTTGGCAATTTACATCCCGCCCATCAGCATAACAAGGCTCCCAGTTCTCCATGGCCTGTCCTGCCTTTCTGGATTTTACACCTTTTTCAGATGGCCCTTTTGACCGGGGGGAAGTGAGACTTCATTGTAGTGCAGATTTCCTTTGCAAGCTTGCTTGGTTGGCCAAAAAGGGCGTATGCGTTTTTTCCTGAATATATTCAGGAAAAAACGCATACGCCCTTTGTGGCCAAGTGCATCATTGTGGACGTTCTGCCTCTTTTCCTATGCTTTCAATGCAATTCCAGTCTACCTCCTGAAATCGGTTTCCTGCAATTCTGCCCCGCTTTCAAGTCCTCTTGGCAGCCTTACTTCAGTATATTTTTGGACGATAGCTGTCATTTATAACTCTGCAGGTTTGTGAATTACAGTGCCCCTGAGCTCCTTTCTTCAACTCGCTTTCTCGTGAGCTGGCCGCAACACCGCAGGATGGCTTCAGGCCCTAATCTGGTTCCGGCACGGCACGCTGAGCCTTTGGTTAATTCCTCTTCCTGGTGGGAAATGAGAGTTAAATTTGCCCGTCCAGACACCTCCAGCTAGTCTGTCATTGGTTCTCCCTATTCCTGTTCATCTTCCGCAGAAATTGCAAACTGGGCCAAACAGGAGGTTAAAGGCACTGACTCTCCAAGTCGGGAGAGTGTTAGTAAAGCGTCTGGAATGTTGCACCCGAGTACCAGGGGACGAAAACTGAGACATATTGGAACACGTCTCCCGATCACACGGTTGATCATACTCTGGGTTCCACATGCGTGTTTTAGCTGAAGGAAGAATACCTTAAACCTGGAGAGTTGAGACCCGTGGAATGGGTACCATGCAATATGACTTCAAAGGGTCTTCATTTGCTCACCGAACCTCTCCAATCCTATCACTGCTGCGTTTATGCCCCTGTACACACACTTGATTCTCTTTCAGAGACATAGCAATCCATAGGTTTTAAGATACTTCCTAGTCAGGTACACTCTTAGGCATTTAATATGGGGTGTTGAGTCCATTTCGTTGAGCAAGGAGTAGCTCTTGTCTATTCCATATTTGGCTTAAGGAACTTTATCTGTGCTCATTTCAATCTCTGGTTTTATGCAGCACCCCAACTCACCTTTCCCCTTAAGCAAGCATAAGTTGGTTTTCTAAATTTGAGACCCTGTTCTGTTTTGTAATTCAGTTCCTGTGTCGCCAAGGTTACATTCCGTGTATTAGTGATATCTTATGATGTTTCTTTTTCTGTGTGACTTATTTCAGTTAGAATCATCGTACCTGAATCCACTCATTATGCTGCTACGGGCCTGATGACATAGATTTCATTGCTGAGTGATACTGCATTGTACGTAAGTACCACAACTTCTTTATCCATTTTTCACTTTCTGCGATATTGAACTTGTACCGTAAACCAGGTTCTTGTAAACAGAGCCGTCCCAACCTTTGGGGTGGCTGTGTCTTTTGATTTTAATTTCCCTAAGCTATAGGACCATAAGTGGAAGTGCCCTAGGCTCTGTTGCTTTGTTTTTTAGATGTTTCAGGAAACACCATACACTTCTCCCGAGTGGCTGTTGGCAATTGACATCCCGCCCATCAGCATAACAAGGCTCCCAGTTCTCCATGGCCTGTCCTGCCTTTCTGGATTTTACACTTTTTTCAGATGGCCCTTTTGACCGGGGGGAAGTGAGACTTCATTGTAGTGCAGATTTCCTTTGCAAGCTTGCTTGGTTGGCCAAAAAGGGCGTATGCGTTTTTTCCTGAATATATTCAGGAAAAAACGCATACGCCCTTTTTGGCCAAGTGCATCATTGTGGACGTTCTGCCTCTTTTCCTATGCTTTCAATGCAATTCCAGTCTACCTCCTGAAATCGGGTTCCTGCAATTCTGCCCCGCTTTCAAGTCCTCTTGGCAGCCTTACTTCAGTATATTTTTGGACGATAGCTGTCATTTATAACTCTGCAGGTTTGTGAATTACAGTGCCCCTGAGCTCCTTTCTTCAACTCGCTTTCTCGTGAGCTGGCCGCAACACCGCAGGATGGCTTCAGGCCCTAATCTGGTTCCGGCACGGCACGCTGAGCCTTTGGTTAATTCCTCTTCCTGGTGGGAAATGAGAGTTAAATTTGCCCGTCCAGACACCTCCAGCTAGTCTGTCATTGGTTCTCCCTATTCCTGTTCATCTTCCGCAGAGATTGCAAACTGGGCCAAACAGGAGGTTAAAGGCACTGACTCTCCAAGTCGGGAGTGTGTTAGTAAAGCGTCTGGAATGTTGCACCCGAGTACCAGGGGACGAAAACTGAGACATATTGGAACACGTCTCCCGATCACACGGTTGATCATACTCTGGGTTCCACATGCATGTTTTAGCTGAAGGAAGAATACCTTCAACCTGGAGAGTTGAGACCCGTGGAATGGGTACCATGCAATATGACTTCAAAGGGTCTTCATTTGCTCACCGAACCTCTCCAATCCTATCACTGCTGCGTTTATGCCCCTGTACACACACTTGATTCTCTTTCAGAGACATAGCAATCCATAGGTTTTAAGATACTTCCTAGTCAGGTACACTCTTAGGCATTTAATATGGGGTGTTGAGTCCATTTCGTTGAGCAAGGAGTAGCTCTTGTCTATTCCATATTTGGCTTAAGGAACTTTATCTGTGCTCATTTCAATCTCTGGTTTTATGCAGCACCCCAACTCACCTTTCCCCTTAAGCAAGCATAAGTTGGGTTTCTAAATTTGAGACCCTGTTCTGTTTTGTAATTCAGTTCCTGTGTAGCCAAGGTTACATTCCGTGTATTAGTGATATCTTATGATGTTTCTTTTTCTGTGTGACTTATTTCAGTTAGAATCATCGTACCTGAATCCACTCATTATGCTGCTACGGGCCTGATGACATAGATTTCATTGCTGAGTGATACTGCATTGTACGTAAGTACCACAACTTCTTTATCCATTTTTCACTTTCTGCGATATTGAACTTGTACCGTAAACCAGGTTCTTGTAAACAGAGCCGTCCCAACCTTTGGGGTGGCTGTGTCTTTTTGATTTTAATTTCCCTAAGCTATAGGACCATAAGTGGAAGTGCCCTAGGCTCTGTTGCTTTGTTTTTTAGATGTTTCAGGAAACACCATACACTTCTCCCGAGTGGCTGTTGGCAATTGACATCCCGCCCATCAGCATAACAAGGCTCCCAGTTCTCCATGGCCTGTCCTGCCTTTCTGGATTTTACACTTTTTTCAGATGGCCCTTTTGACCGGGGGGAAGTGAGACTTCATTGTAGTGCAGATTTCCTTTGCAAGCTTGCTTGGTTGGCCAAAAAGGGCGTATGCGTTTTTTCCTGAATATATTCAGGAAAAAACGCATACGCCCTTTTTGGCCAAGTGCATCATTGTGGACGTTCTGCCTCTTTTCCTATGCTTTCAATGCAATTCCTGTCTACCTCCTGAAATCGGTTTCCTGCAATTCTGCCCCGCTTTCAAGTCCTCTTGGCAGCCTTACTTCAGTATATTTTTGGACGATAGCTGTCATTTATAACTCTGCAGGTTTGTGAATTACAGTGCCCCTGAGCTCCTTTCTTCAACTCGCTTTCTCGTGAGCTGGCCGCAACACCGCAGGATGGCTTCAGGCCCTAATCTGGTTCCGGCACGGCACGCTGAGCCTTTGGTTAATTCCTCTTCCTGGTGGGAAATGAGAGTTAAATTTGCCCGTCCAGACACCTCCAGCTAGTCTGTCATTGGTTCTCCCTATTCCTGTTCATCTTCCGCAGAAATTGCAAACTGGGCCAAACAGGAGGTTAAAGGCACTGACTCTCCAAGTCGGGAGAGTGTTAGTAAGGCCTCTGGAATGTTGCACCCAAGTACCACGGGATGAAAACTGACACATACTTGAACACGTCTCCCGATCACACGGTTGATCATACTCTGGGTTCCACATGCATGTTTTAGCTGAAGGAAGAATACCTTAAACCTGGAGAGTTGAGACCCGTGGAATGGGTACCATGCAATATGACTTCAAAGGGTCTTCATTTGCTCACCGAACCTCTCCAATCCTATCACTGCTGCGTTTATGCCCCTGTATACACACTTGATTCTCTTTCAGAGACATAGCAATCCATAGGTTTTAAGATACTTCCTAGTCAGGTACACTCTTAGGCATTTAATATGGGGTGTTGAGTCCATTTCGTTGAGCAAGGAGTAGCTCTTGTCTATTCCATATTTGGCTTAAGGAACTTTATCTGTGCTCATTTCAATCTCTGGTTTTATGCAGCACCCCAACTCACCTTTCCCCTTAAGCAAGCATAAGTTGGGTTTCTAAATTTGAGACCCTGTTCTGTTTTGTAATTCAGTTCCTGTGTAGCCAAGGTTACATTCCGTGTATTAGTGATATCTTATGATGTTTCTTTTTCTGTGTGACTTATTTCAGTTAGAATCATCGTACCTGAATCCACTCATTATGCTGCTACGGGCCTGATGACATAGATTTCATTGCTGAGTGATACTGCATTGTACGTAAGTACCACAACTTCTTTATCCATTTTTCACTTTCTGCGATATTGAACTTGTACCGTAAACCAGGTTCTTGTAAACAGAGCCGTCCCAACCTTTGGGGTGGCTGTGTCTTTTTGATTTTAATTTCCCTAAGCTATAGGACCATAAGTGGAAGTGCCCTAGGCTCTGTTGCTTTGTTTTTTAGATGTTTCAGGAAACACCATACACTTCTCCCGAGTGGCTGTTGGCAATTGACATCCCGCCCATCAGCATAACAAGGCTCCCAGTTCTCCATGGCCTGTCCTGCCTTTCTGGATTTTACACTTTTTTCAGATGGCCCTTTTGACCGGGGGGAAGTGAGACTTCATTGTAGTGCAGATTTCCTTTGCAAGCTTGCTTGGTTGGCCAAAAAGGGCGTATGCGTTTTTTCCTGAATATATTCAGGAAAAAACGCATACGCCCTTTTTGGCCAAGTGCATCATTGTGGACGTTCTGCCTCTTTTCCTATGCTTTCAATGCAATTCCAGTCTACCTCCTGAAATCGGTTTCCTGCAATTCTGCCCCGCTTTCAAGTCCTCTTGGCAGCCTTACTTCAGTATATTTTTGGACGATAGCTGTCATTTATAACTCTGCAGGTTTGTGAATTACAGTGCCCCTGAGCTCCTTTCTTCAACTCGCTTTCTCGTGAGCTGGCCGCAACACCGCAGGATGGCTTCAGGCCCTAATCTGGTTCCGGCACGGCACGCTGAGCCTTTGGTTAATTCCTCTTCCTGGTGGGAAATGAGAGTTAAATTTGCCCGTCCAGACACCTCCAGCTAGTCTGTCATTGGTTCTCCCTATTCCTGTTCATCTTCCGCAGAAATTGCAAACTGGGCCAAACAGGAGGTTAAAGGCACTGACTCTCCAAGTCGGGAGAGTGTTAGTAAAGCGTCTGGAATGTTGCACCCGAGTACCAGGGGACGAAAAGTGAGACATATTGGAACACGTCTCCCGATCACACGGTTGATCATACTCTGGGTTCCACATGCATGTTTTAGCTGAAGGAAGAATACCTTAAACCTGGAGAGTTGAGACCCGTGGAATGGGTACCATGCAATATGACTTCAAAGGGTCTTCATTTGCTCACCGAACCTCTCCAATCCTATCACTGCTGCGTTTATGCCCCTGTACACACACTTGATTCTCTTTCAGAGACATAGCAATCCATAGGTTTTAAGATACTTCCTAGTCAGGTACACTCTTAGGCATTTAATATGGGGTGTTGAGTCCATTTCGTGGAGCAAGGAGTAGCTCTTGTCTATTCCATATTTGGCTTAAGGAACTTTATCTGTGCTCATTTCAATCTCTGGTTTTATGCAGCACCCCAACTCACCTTTCCCCTTAAGCAAGCATAAGTTGGTTTTCTAAATTTGAGACCCTGATCTGTTTTGTAATTCAGTTCCTGTGTAGCCAAGGTTACATTCCGTGTATTAGTGATATCTTATGATGTTTCTTTTTCTGTGTGACTTATTTCAGTTAGAATCATCGTACCTGAATCCACTCATTATGCTGCTACGGGCCTGATGACATAGATTTCATTGCTGAGTGATATTGCATTGTACGTAAGTACCACAACTTCTTTATCCATTTTTCACTTTCTGCGATATTGAACTTGTACCGTAAACCAGGTTCTTGTAAACAGAGCCGTCCCAACCTTTGGGGTGGCTGTGTCTTTTGATTTTAATTTCCCTAAGCTATAGGACCATAAGTGGAAGTGCCCTAGGCTCTGTTGCTTTGTTTTTTAGATGTTTCAGGAAACACCATACACTTCTCCCGAGTGGCTGTTGGCAATTTACATCCCGCCCATCAGCATAACAAGGCTCCCAGTTCTCCATGGCCTGTCCTGCCTTTCTGGATTTTACACTTTTTTCACATGGCCCTTTTGACCGGGGGGAAGTGAGACTTCATTGTAGTGCAGATTTCCTTTGCAAGCATGCTTGGTTGGCCAAAAAGGGCGTATGCGTTTTTTCCTGAATATATTCAGGAAAAAACGCATACGCCCTTTTTGGCCAAGTGCATCATTGTGGACGTTCTGCCTCTTTTCCTATGCTTTCAATGCAATTCCAGTCTACCTCCTGAAATCGGTTTCCTGCAATTCTGCCCCGCTTTCAAGTCCTCTTGGCAGCCTTACTTCAGTATATTTTTGGACGATAGCTGTCATTTATAACTCTGCAGGTTTGTGAATTACAGTGCCCCTGAGCTCCTTTCTTCAACTCGCTTTCTCGTGAGCTGGCCGCAACACCGCAGGATGGCTTCAGGCCCTAATCTGGTTCCGGCACGGCACGCTGAGCCTTTGGTTAATTCCTCTTCCTGGTGGGAAATGAGAGTTAAATTTGCCCGTCCAGACACCTCCAGCTAGTCTGTCATTGGTTCTCCCTATTCCTGTTCATCTTCCGCAGAAATTGCAAACTGGGCCAAACAGGAGGTTAAAGGCACTGACTCTCCAAGTCGGGAGAGTGTTAGTAAAGCGTCTGGAATGTTGCACCCGAGTACCAGGGGACGAAAACTGAGACATATTGGAACACGTCTCCCGATCACACAGTTGATCATACTCTGGGTTCCACATGCATGTTTTAGCTGAAGGAAGAATACCTTAAACCTGGAGAGTTGAGACCCGTGGAATGGGTACCATGCAATATGACTTCAAAGGGTCTTCATTTGCTCACCGAACCTCTCCAATCCTATCACTGCTGCGTTTATGCCCCTGTACACACACTTGATTCTCTTTCAGAGACATAGCAATCCATAGGTTTTAAGATACTTCCTAGTCAGGTACACTCTTAGGCATTTAATATGGGGTGTTGAGTCCATTTCGTTGAGCAAGGAGTAGCTCTTGTCTATTCCATATTTGGCTTAAGGAACTTTATCTGTGCTCATTTCAATCTCTGGTTTTATGCAGCACCCCAACTCACCTTTCCCCTTAAGCAAGCATAAGTTGGGTTTCTAAATTTGAGACCCTGTTCTGTTTTGTAATTCAGTTCCTGTGTAGCCAAGGTTACATTCCGTGTAATAGTGATATCTTATGATGTTTCTTTTCCTGTGTGACTTATTTCAGTTAGAATCATCGTACCTGAATCCACTCATTATGCTGCTACGGGCCTGATGACATAGATTTCATTGCTGAGTGATACTGCATTGTACGTAAGTACCACAACTTCTTTATCCATTTTTCACTTTCTGCGATATTGAACTTGTACCGTAAACCAGGTTCTTGTAAACAGAGCTGTCCCAACCTTTGGGGTGGCTGTGTCTTTTTGATTTTAATTTCCCTAAGCTATAGGACCATAAGTGGAAGTGCCCTAGGCTCTGTTGCTTTGTTTTTTAGATGTTTCAGGAAACACCATACACTTCTCCCGAGTGGCTGTTGGCAATTGACATCCCGCCCATCAGCATAACAAGGCTCCCAGTTCTCCATGGCCTGTCCTGCCTTTCTGGATTTTACACTTTTTTCAGATGGCCCTTTTGACCGGGGGGAAGTGAGACTTCATTGTAGTGCAGATTTCCTTTGCAAGCTTGCTTGGTTGGCCAAAAAGGGCGTATGCGTTTTTTCCTGAATATATTCAGGAAAAAACGCATACGCCCTTTTTGGCCAAGTGCATCATTGTGGACGTTCTGCCTCTTTTCCTATGCTTTCAATGCAATTCCAGTCTACCTCCTGAAATCGGTTTCCTGCAATTCTGCCCCGCTTTCAAGTCCTCTTGGCAGCCTTACTTCAGTATATTTTTGGACGATAGCTGTCATTTATAACTCTGCAGGTTTGTGAATTACAGTGCCCCTGAGCTCCTTTCTTCAACTCGCTTTCTCGTGAGCTGGCCGCAACACCGCAGGATGGCTTCAGGCCCTAATCTGGTTCCGGCACGGCACGCTGAGCCTTTGGTTAATTCCTCTTCCTGGTGGGAAATGAGAGTTAAATTTGCCCGTCCACACACCTCCAGCTAGTCTGTCATTGGTTCTCCCTATTCCTGTTCATCTTCCGCAGAAATTGCAAACTGGGCCAAACAGGAGGTTAAAGGCACTGACTCTCCAAGTCGGGAGAGTGTTAGTAAGGCCTCTGGAATGTTGCACCCGAGTACCACGGGATGAAAACTGACACATACTTGAACACGTCTCCCGATCACACGGTTGATCATACTCTGGGTTCCACATGCATGTTTTAGCTGAAGGAAGAATACCTTAAACCTGGAGAGTTGAGACCCGTGGAATGGGTACCATGCAATATGACTTCAAAGGGTCTTCATTTGCTCACCGAACCTCTCCAATCCTATCACTGCTGCGTTTATGCCCCTGTACACACACTTGATTCTCTTTCAGAGACATAGCAATCCATAGGTTTTAAGATACTTCCTAGTCAGGTACACTCTTAGGCATTTAATATGGGGTGTTGAGTCCATTTCGTTGAGCAAGGAGTAGCTCTTGTCTGTTCCATATTTGGCTTAAGGAACTTTATCTGTGCTCATTTCAATCTCTGGTTTTATGCAGCACCCCAACTCACCTTTCCCCTTAAGCAAGCATAAGTTGGTTTTCTAAATTTGAGACCCTGTTCTGTTTTGTAATTTAGTTCCTGTGTAGCCAAGTTTACATTCCGTGTATTAGTGATATCTTATGATGTTTCTTTTTCTGTGTGACTTATTTCAGTTAGAATCATCGTACCTGAATCCACTCATTATGCTGCTACGGGCCTGATGACATAGATTTCATTGCTGAGTGATACTGCATTGTACGTAAGTACCACAACATCTTTATCCATTTTTCACTTTCTGCGATATTGAACTTGTACCGTAAACCAGGTTCTTGTAAACAGAGCCGTCCCAACCTTTGGGGTGGCTGTGTCTTTTTGATTTTAATTTCCCTAAGCTATAGGACCATAAGTGGAAGTGCCCTAGGCTCTGTTGTTTTGTTTTTTAGATGTTTCAGGAAACACCATACACTTCTCCCGAGTGGCTGTCGGCAATTTACATCCCGCCCATCAGCATAACAAGGCTCCCAGTTCTCCATGGCCTGTCCTGCCTTTCTGGATTTTACACTTTTTTCAGATGGCCCTTTTGACCGGGGGGAAGTGAGACTTCATTGTAGTGCAGATTTCCTTTGCAAGCTTGCTTGGTTGGCCAAAAAGGGCGTATGCGTTTTTTCCTGAATATATTCAGGAAAAAACGCATACGCCCTTTTTGGCCAAGTGCATCATTGTGGACGTTCTGCCTCTTTTCCTATGCTTTCAATGCAATTCCAGTCTACCTCCTGAAATCGGTTTCCTGCAATTCTGCCCCGCATTCATGTCCTCTTGGCAGCCTTACTTCAGTATATTTTTGGACGATAGCTGTCATTTATAACTCTGCAGGTTTGTGAATTACAGTGCCCCTGAGCTCCTTTCTTCAACTCGCTTTCTCGTGAGCTGGCCGCAACACCGCAGGATGGCTTCAGGCCCTAATCTGGTTCCGGCACGGCACGCTGAGCCTTTGGTTAATTCCTCTTCCTGGTGGGAAATGAGAGTTAAATTTGCCCGTCCAGACACCTCCAGCTAGTCTGTCATTGGTTCTCCCTATTCCTGTTCATCTTCCGCAGAAATTGCAAACTGGGCCAAACAGGAGGTTAAAGGCACTGACTCTCCAAGTCGGGAGAGTGTTAGTAAAGCGTCTGGAATGTTGCACCCGAGTACCAGGGGACGAAAACTGAGACATATTGGAACACGTCTCCCGATCACACGGTTGATCATACTCTGGGTTCCACATGCATGTTTTAGCTGAAGGAAGAATACCTTAAAACTGGAGAGTTGAGACCCGTGGAATGGGTACCATGCAATATGACTTCAAAGGGTCTTCATTTGCTCACCGAACCTCTCCAATCCTATCACTGCTGCGTTTATGCCCCTGTACACACACTTGATTCTCTTTCAGAGACATAGCAATCCATAGGTTTTAAGATACTTCCTAGTCAGGTACACTCTTAGGCATTTAATATGGGGTGTTGAGTCCATTTCGTGGAGCAAGGAGTAGCTCTTGTCTATTCCATATTTGGCTTAAGGAACTTTATCTGTGCTCATTTCAATCTCTGGTTTTATGCAGCACCCCAACTCACCTTTCCCCTTAAGCAAACATAAGTTGGGTTTCTAAATTTGAGACCCTGTTCTGTTTTGTAATTCAGTTCCTGTGTAGCCAAGGTTACATTCCGTGTATTAGTGATATCTTATGATGTTTCTTTTCCTGTGTGACTTATTTCAGTTAGAATCATCGTACCTGAATCCACTCATTATGCTGCTACGGGCCTGATGACATAGATTTCATTGCTGAGTGATACTGCATTGTACGTAAGTACCACAACTTCTTTATCCATTTTTCACTTTCTGCGATATTGAACTTGTACCGTAAACCAGGTTCTTGTAAACAGAGCTGTCCCAACCTTTGGGGTGGCTGTGTCTTTTTGATTTTAATTTCCCTAAGCTATAGGACCATAAGTGGAAGTGCCCTAGGCTCTGTTGCTTTGTTTTTTAGATGTTTCAGGAAACACCATACACTTCTCCCGAGTGGCTGTTGGCAATTTACATCCCGCCCATCAGCATAACAAGGCTCCCAGTTCTCCATGGCCTGTCCTGCCTTTCTGGATTTTACACTTTTTTCAGATGGCCCTTTTGACCGGGGGGAAGTGAGACTTCATTGTAGTGCAGATATCCTTTGCAAGCTTGCTTGGTTGGCCAAAAAGGGCGTATGCGTTTTTTCCTGAATATATTCAGGAAAAAACGCATACGCCCTTTTTGGCCAAGTGCATCATTGTGGACGTTCTGCCTCTTTTCCTATGCTTTCAATGCAATTCCAGTCTACCTCCTGAAATCAGTTTCCTGCAATTCTGCCCCGCTTTCAAGTCCTCTTGGCAGCCTTACTTCAGTATATTTTTGGACGATAGCTGTCATTTATAACTCTGCAGGTTTGTGAATTACAGTGCCCCTGAGCTCCTTTCTTCAACTCGCTTTCTCGTGAGCTGGCCGCAACACCGCAGGATGGCTTCAGGCCCTAATCTGGTTCCGGCATGGCACGCTGAGCCTTTGGTTAATTCCTCTTCCTGGTGGGAAATGAGAGTTAAATTTGCCCGTCCACACACCTCCAGCTAGTCTGTCATTGGTTCTCCCTATTCCTGTTCATCTTCCGCAGAAATTGCAAACTGGGCCAAACAGGAGGTTAAAGGCACTGACTCTCCAAGTCGGGAGAGTGTTAGTAAGGCCTCTGGAATGTTGCACCCGAGTACCACGGGATGAAAACTGACACATACTTGAACACGTCTCCCGATCACACGGTTGATCATACTCTGGGTTCCACATGCATGTTTTAGCTGAAGGAAGAATACCTTAAACCTGGAGAGTTGAGACCCGTGGAATGGGTACCATGCAATATGACTTCAAAGGGTCTTCATTTGCTCACCGAACCTCTCCAATCCTATCACTGCTGCGTTTATGCCCCTGTACACACACTTGATTCTCTTTCAGAGACATAGCAATCCATAGGTTTTAAGATACTTCCTAGTCAGGTACACTCTTAGGCATTTAATATGGGGTGTTGAGTCCATTTCGTTGAGCAAGGAGTAGCTCTTGTCTGTTCCATATTTGGCTTAAGGAACTTTATCTGTGCTCATTTCAATCTCTGGTTTTATGCAGCACCCCAACTCACCTTTCCCCTTAAGCAAGCATAAGTTGGTTTTCTAAATTTGAGACCCTGTTCTGTTTTGTAATTTAGTTCCTGTGTAGCCAAGTTTACATTCCGTGTATTAGTGATATCTTATGATGTTTCTTTTTGTGTGTGACTTATTTCAGTTAGAATCATCGTACCTGAATCCACTCATTATGCTGCTACGGGCCTGATGACATAGATTTCATTGCTGAGTGATACTGCATTGTACGTAAGTACCACAACATCTTTATCCATTTTTCACTTTCTGCGATATTGAACTTGTACCGTAAACCAGGTTCTTGTAAACAGAGCCGTCCCAACCTTTGGGGTGGCTGTGTCTTTTTGATTTTAATTTCCCTAAGCTATAGGACCATAAGTGGAAGTGCCCTAGGCTCTGTTGCTTTGTTTTTTAGATGTTTCAGGAAACACCATACACTTCTCCCGAGTGGCTGTTGGCAATTGACATCCCGCCCATCAGCATAACAAGGCTCCCAGTTCTCCATGGCCTGTCCTGCCTTTCTGGATTTTACACTTTTTTCAGATGGCCCTTTTGACCGGGGGGAAGTGAGACTTCATTGTAGTGCAGATTTCCTTTGCAAGCTTGCTTGGTTGGCCAAAAAGGGCGTATGCGTTTTTTCCTGAATATATTCAGGAAAAAACGCATATGCCCTTTTTGGCCAAGTGCATCATTTTGGACGTTCTGCCTCTTTTCCTATGCTTTCAATGCAATTCCAGTCTACCTCCTGAAATCGGTTTCCTGCAATTCTGCCCCGCTTTCAAGTCCTCTTGGCAGCCTTACTTCAGTATATTTTTGGACGATAGCTGTCATTTATAACTCTGCAGGTTTGTGAATTACAGTGCCCCTGAGCTCCTTTCTTCAACTCGCTTTCTCGTGAGCTGGCCGCAACACCGCAGGATGGCTTCAGGCCCTAATCTGGTTCCGGCACGGCATGCTGAGCCTTTGGTTAATTCCTCTTCCTGGTGGGAAATGAGAGTTAAATTTGCCCGTCCACACACCTCCAGCTAGTCTGTCATTGGTTCTCCCTATTCCTGTTCATCTTCCGCAGAAATTGCAAACTGGGCCAAACAGGAGGTTAAAGGCACTGACTCTCCAAGTCGGGAGAGTGTTAGTAAAGCGTCTGGAATGTTGCACCCGAGTACCAGGGGACGAAAACTGACACATATTGGAACACGTCTCCCGATCACACGGTTGACCATACTCTGGGTTCCACATGCATGTTTTAGCTGAAGGAAGAATACCTTAAACCTGGAGAGTTGAGACCCGTGGAATGGGTACCATGCAATATGACTTCAAAGGGTCTTCATTTGCTCACCGAACCTCTCCAATCCTATCACTGCTGCGTTTATGCCCCTGTACACACACTTGATTCTCTTTCAGAGACATAGCAATCCATAGGTTTTAAGATACTTCCTAGTCAGGTACACTCTTAGGCATTTAATATGGGGTGTTGAGTCCATTTCGTGGAGCAAGGAGTAGCTCTTGTCTATTCCATATTTGGCTTAAGGAACTTTATCTGTGCTCATTTCAATCTCTGGTTTTATGCAGCACCCCAACTCACCTTTCCCCTTAAGCAAGCATAAGTTGGTTTTCTAAATTTGAGACCCTGTTCTGTTTTGTAATTCAGTTCCTGTGTAGCCAAGTTTACATTCCGTGTATTAGTGATATCTTATGATGTTTCTTTTTCTGTGTGACTTATTTCAGTTAGAATCATCGTACCTGAATCCACTCATTATGCTGCTACGGGCCTGATGACATAGATTTCATTGCTGAGTGATACTGCATTGTACGTAAGTACCACAACTTCTTTATCCATTTTTCACTTTCTGCGATATTGAACTTGTACCGTAAACGTGGTTCTTGTAAACAGAGCCGTCCCAACCTTTGGGGTGGCTGTGTCTTTTTGATTTTAATTTCCCTAAGCTATAGGACCATAAGTGGAAGTGCCCTAGGCTCTGTTGCTTTGTTTTTTAGATGTTTCAGGAAACACCATACACTTCTCCCGAGTGGCTGTTGGCAATTGACATCCCGCCCATCAGCATAACAAGGCTCCCAGTTCTCCATGGCCTGTCCTGCCTTTCTGGATTTTACACTTTTTTCAGATGGCCCTTTTGACCGGGGGGAAGTGAGACTTCATTGTAGTGCAGATTTCCTTTGCAAGCTTGCTTGGTTGGCCAAAAAGGGCGTATGCGTTTTTTCCTGAATATATTCAGGAAAAAACGCATACGCCCTTTGTGGCCAAGTGCATCATTGTGGACGTTCTGCCTCTTTTCCTATGCTTTCAATGCAATTCCAGTCTACCTCCTGAAATCGGTTTCCTGCAATTCTGCCCCGCATTCAAGTCCTCTTGGCAGCCTTACTTCAGTATATTTTTGGACGATAGCTGTCATTTATAACTCTGCAGGTTTGTGAATTACAGTGCCCCTGAGCTCCTTTCTTCAACTCGCTTTCTCGTGAGCTGGCCGCAACACCGCAGGATGGCTTCAGGCCCTAATCTGGTTCCGGCACGGCACGCTGAGCCTTTGGTTAATTCCTCTTCCTGGTGGGAAATGAGAGTTAAATTTGCCCGTCCAGACACCTCCAGCTAGTCTGTCATTGGTTCTCCCTATTCCTGTTCATCTTCCGCAGAAATTGCAAACTGGGCCAAACAGGAGGTTAAAGGCACTGACTCTCCAAGTCGGGAGAGTGTTAGTAAAGCGTCTGGAATGTTGCACCCGAGTACCAGGGGACGAAAACTGAGACATATTGGAACACGTCTCCCGATCACACGGTTGATCATACTCTGGGTTCCACATGCATGTTTTAGCTGAAGGAAGAATACCTTAAAACTGGAGAGTTGAGACCCGTGGAATGGGTACCATGCAATATGACTTCAAAGGGTCTTCATTTGCTCACCGAACCTCTCCAATCCTATCACTGCTGCGTTTATGCCCCTGTACACACACTTGATTCTCTTTCAGAGACATAGCAATCCATAGGTTTTAAGATACTTCCTAGTCAGGTACACTCTTAGGCATTTAATATGGGGTGTTGAGTCCATTTCGTGGAGCAAGGAGTAGCTCTTGTCTATTCCATATTTGGCTTAAGGAACTTTATCTGTGCTCATTTCAATCTCTGGTTTTATGCAGCACCCCAACTCACCTTTCCCCTTAAGCAAGCATAAGTTGGGTTTCTAAATTTGAGACCCTGTTCTGTTTTGTAATTCAGTTCCTGTGTAGCCAAGGTTACATTCCGTGTATTAGTGATATCTTATGATGTTTCTTTTCCTGTGTGACTTATTTCAGTTAGAATCATCGTACCTGAATCCACTCATTATGCTGCTACGGGCCTGATGACATAGATTTCATTGCTGAGTGATACTGCATTGTACGTAAGTACCACAACTTCTTTATCCATTTTTCACTTTCTGCGATATTGAACTTGTACCGTAAACCAGGTTCTTGTAAACAGAGCTGTCCCAACCTTTGGGGTGGCTGTGTCTTTTTGATTTTAATTTCCCTAAGCTATAGGACCATAAGTGGAAGTGCCCTAGGCTCTGTTGCTTTGTTTTTTAGATGTTTCAGGAAACACCATACACTTCTCCCGAGTGGCTGTTGGCAATTTACATCCCGCCCATCAGCATAACAAGGCTCCCAGTTCTCCATGGCCTGTCCTGCCTTTCTGGATTTTACACTTTTTTCAGATGGCCCTTTTGACCGGGGGGAAGTGAGACTTCATTGTAGTGCAGATATCCTTTGCAAGCTTGCTTGGTTGGCCAAAAAGGGCGTATGCGTTTTTTCCTGAATATATTCAGGAAAAAACGCATACGCCCTTTTTGGCCAAGTGCATCATTGTGGACGTTCTGCCTCTTTTCCTATGCTTTCAATGCAATTCCAGTCTACCTCCTGAAATCAGTTTCCTGCAATTCTGCCCCGCTTTCAAGTCCTCTTGGCAGCCTTACTTCAGTATATTTTTGGACGATAGCTGTCATTTATAACTCTGCAGGTTTGTGAATTACAGTGCCCCTGAGCTCCTTTCTTCAACTCGCTTTCTCGTGAGCTGGCCGCAACACCGCAGGATGGCTTCAGGCCCTAATCTGGTTCCGGCATGGCACGCTGAGCCTTTGGTTAATTCCTCTTCCTGGTGGGAAATGAGAGTTAAATTTGCCCGTCCACGCACCTCCAGCTAGTCTGTCATTGGTTCTCCCTATTCCTGTTCATCTTCCGCAGAAATTGCAAACTGGGCCAAACAGGAGGTTAAAGGCACTGACTCTCCAAGTCGGGAGAGTGTTAGTAAGGCCTCTGGAATGTTGCACCCGAGTACCACGGGATGAAAACTGACACATACTTGAACACGTCTCCCGATCACACGGTTGATCATACTCTGGGTTCCACATGCATGTTTTAGCTGAAGGAAGAATACCTTAAACCTGGAGAGTTGAGACCCGTGGAATGGGTACCATGCAATATGACTTCAAAGGGTCTTCATTTGCTCACCGAACCTCTCCAATCCTATCACTGCTGCGTTTATGCCCCTGTACACACACTTGATTCTCTTTCAGAGACATAGCAATCCATAGGTTTTAAGATACTTCCTAGTCAGGTACACTCTTAGGCATTTAATATGGGGTGTTGAGTCCATTTCGTTGAGCAAGGAGTAGCTCTTGTCTGTTCCATATTTGGCTTAAGGAACTTTATCTGTGCTCATTTCAATCTCTGGTTTTATGCAGCACCCCAACTCACCTTTCCCCTTAAGCAAGCATAAGTTGGTTTTCTAAATTTGAGACCCTGTTCTGTTTTGTAATTTAGTTCCTGTGTAGCCAAGTTTACATTCCGTGTATTAGTGATATCTTATGATGTTTCTTTTTGTGTGTGACTTATTTCAGTTAGAATCATCGTACCTGAATCCACTCATTATGCTGCTACGGGCCTGATGACATAGATTTCATTGCTGAGTGATACTGCATTGTACGTAAGTACCACAACATCTTTATCCATTTTTCACTTTCTGCGATATTGAACTTGTACCGTAAACCAGGTTCTTGTAAACAGAGCCGTCCCAACCTTTGGGGTGGCTGTGTCTTTTTGATTTTAATTTCCCTAAGCTATAGGACCATAAGTGGAAGTGCCCTAGGCTCTGTTGCTTTGTTTTTTAGATGTTTCAGGAAACACCATACACTTCTCCCGAGTGGCTGTTGGCAATTGACATCCCGCCCATCAGCATAACAAGGCTCCCAGTTCTCCATGGCCTGTCCTGCCTTTCTGGATTTTACACTTTTTTCAGATGGCCCTTTTGACCGGGGGGAAGTGAGACTTCATTGTAGTGCAGATTTCCTTTGCAAGCTTGCTTGGTTGGCCAAAAAGGGCGTATGCGTTTTTTCCTGAATATATTCAGGAAAAAACGCATATGCCCTTTTTGGCCAAGTGCATCATTTTGGACGTTCTGCCTCTTTTCCTATGCTTTCAATGCAATTCCAGTCTACCTCCTGAAATCGGTTTCCTGCAATTCTGCCCCGCTTTCAAGTCCTCTTGGCAGCCTTACTTCAGTATATTTTTGGACGATAGCTGTCATTTATAACTCTGCAGGTTTGTGAATTACAGTGCCCCTGAGCTCCTTTCTTCAACTCGCTTTCTCGTGAGCTGGCCGCAACACCGCAGGATGGCTTCAGGCCCTAATCTGGTTCCGGCACGGCATGCTGAGCCTTTGGTTAATTCCTCTTCCTGGTGGGAAATGAGAGTTAAATTTGCCCGTCCACACACCTCCAGCTAGTCTGTCATTGGTTCTCCCTATTCCTGTTCATCTTCCGCAGAAATTGCAAACTGGGCCAAACAGGAGGTTAAAGGCACTGACTCTCCAAGTCGGGAGAGTGTTAGTAAAGCGTCTGGAATGTTGCACCCGAGTACCAGGGGACGAAAACTGACACATATTGGAACACGTCTCCCGATCACACGGTTGACCATACTCTGGGTTCCACATGCATGTTTTAGCTGAAGGAAGAATACCTTAAACCTGGAGAGTTGAGACCCGTGGAATGGGTACCATGCAATATGACTTCAAAGGGTCTTCATTTGCTCACCGAACCTCTCCAATCCTATCACTGCTGCGTTTATGCCCCTGTACACACACTTGATTCTCTTTCAGAGACATAGCAATCCATAGGTTTTAAGATACTTCCTAGTCAGGTACACTCTTAGGCATTTAATATGGGGTGTTGAGTCCATTTCGTGGAGCAAGGAGTAGCTCTTGTCTATTCCATATTTGGCTTAAGGAACTTTATCTGTGCTCATTTCAATCTCTGGTTTTATGCAGCACCCCAACTCACCTTTCCCCTTAAGCAAGCATAAGTTGGGTTTCTAAATTTGAGACCCTGTTCTGTTTTGTAATTCAGTTCCTGTGTAGCCAAGTTTACATTCCGTGTATTAGTGATATCTTATGATGTTTCTTTTTCTGTGTGACTTATTTCAGTTAGAATCATCGTACCTGAATCCACTCATTATGCTGCTACGGGCCTGATGACATAGATTTCATTGCTGAGTGATACTGCATTGTACGTAAGTACCACAACTTCTTTATCCATTTTTCACTTTCTGCGATATTGAACTTGTACCGTAAACGTGGTTCTTGTAAACAGAGCCGTCCCAACCTTTGGGGTGGCTGTGTCTTTTTGATTTTAATTTCCCTAAGCTATAGGACCATAAGTGGAAGTGCCCTAGGCTCTGTTGCTTTGTTTTTTAGATATTTCAGGAAACACCATACACTTCTCCCGAGTGGCTGTTGGCAATTTACATCCCGCCCATCAGCATAACAAGGCTCCCAGTTCTCCATGGCCTGTCCTGCCTTTCTGGATTTTACACTTTTTTCAGATGGCCCTTTTGACCGGGGGGAAGTGAGACTTCATTGTAGTGCAGATTTCCTTTGCAAGCTTGCTTGGTTGGCCAAAAAGGGCGTATGCGTTTTTTCCTGAATATATTCAGGAAAAAACGCATACGCCCTTTGTGGCCAAGTGCATCATTGTGGACGTTCTGCCTCTTTTCCTATGCTTTCAATGCAATTCCAGTCTACCTCCTGAAATCGGTTTCCTGCAATTCTGCCCCGCTTTCAAGTCCTCTTGGCAGCCTTACTTCAGTATATTTTTGGACGATAGCTGTCATTTATAACTCTGCAGGTTTGTGAATTACAGTGCCCCTGAGCTCCTTTCTTCAACTCGCTTTCTCGTGAGCTGGCCGCAACACCGCAGGATGGCTTCAGGCCCTAATCTGATTCCGGCACGGCACGCTGAGCCTTTGGTTAATTCCTCTTCCTGGTGGGAAATGAGAGTTAAATTTGCCCGTCCACACACCTCCAGCTAGTCTGTCATTGGTTCTCCCTATTCCTGTTCATCTTCCGCAGAAATTGCAAACTGGGCCAAACAGGAGGTTAAAGGCACTGACTCTCCAAGTCGGGAGAGTGTTAGTAAAGCGTCTGGAATGTTGCACCCGAGTACCAGGGGACGAAAACTGAGACATATTGGAACACGTCTCCCGATCACACGGTTGATCATACTCTGGGTTCCACATGCATGTTTTAGCTGAAGGAAGAATACCTTCAACCTGGAGAGTTGAGACCCGTGGAATGGGTACCATGCAATATGACTTCAAAGGGTCTTCATTTGCTCACCGAACCTCTCCAATCCTATCACTGCTGCGTTTATGCCCCTGTACACACACTTGATTCTCTTTCAGAGACATAGCAATCCATAGGTTTTAAGATACTTCCTAGTCAGGTACACTCTTAGGCATTTAATATGGGGTGTTGAGTCCATTTCGTGGAGCAAGGAGTAGCTCTTGTCTATTCCATATTTGGCTTAAGGAACTTTATCTGTGCTCATTTCAATCTCTGGTTTTATGCAGCACCCCAACTCACCTTTCCCCTTAAGCAAGCATAAGTTGGGTTTCTAAATTTGAGACCCTGTTCTGTTTTGTAATTCAGTTCCTGTGTAGCCAAGGTTACATTCCGTGTATTAGTGATATCTTATGATGTTTCTTTTTCTGTGTGACTTATTTCAGTTAGAATCATCGTACCTGAATCCACTCATTATGCTGCTACGGGCCTGATGACATAGATTTCCTTGCTGAGTGATACTGCATTGTACGTAAGTACCACAACTTCTTTATCCATTTTTCACTTTCTGCGATATTGAACTTGTACCGTAAACGTGGTTCTTGTAAACAGAGCCGTCCCAACCTTTGGGGTGGCTGTGTCTTTTTGATTTTAATTTCCCTAAGCTATAGGACCATAAGTGGAAGTGCCCTAGGCTCTGTTGCTTTGTTTTTTAGATGTTTCAGGAAACACCATACACTTCTCCCGAGTGGCTGTTGGCAATTTACATCCCGCCCATCAGCATAACAAGGCTCCCAGTTCTCCATGGCCTGTCCTGCCTTTCTGGATTTTACACTTTTTTCAGATGGCCCTTTTGACCGGGGGGAAGTGAGACTTCATTGTAGTGCAGATTTCCTTTGCAAGCTTGCTTGGTTGGCCAAAAAGGGCGTATGCGTTTTTTCCTGAATATATTCAGGAAAAAACGCATACGCCCTTTGTGGCCAAGTGCATCATTGTGGACGTTCTGCCTCTTTTCCTATGCTTTCAATGCAATTCCAGTCTACCTCCTGAAATCGGTTTCCTGCAATTCTGCCCCGCTTTCAAGTCCTCTTGGCAGCCTTACTTCAGTATATTTTTGGACGATAGCTGTCATTTATAACTCTGCAGGTTTGTGAATTACAGTGCCCCTGAGCTCCTTTCTTCAACTCGCTTTCTCGTGAGCTGGCCGCAACACCGCAGGATGGCTTCAGGCCCTAATCTGATTCCGGCACGGCACGCTGAGCCTTTGGTTAATTCCTCTTCCTGGTGGGAAATGAGAGTTAAATTTGCCCGTCCACACACCTCCAGCTAGTCTGTCATTGGTTCTCCCTATTCCTGTTCATCTTCCGCAGAAATTGCAAACTGGGCCAAACAGGAGGTTAAAGGCACTGACTCTCCAAGTCGGGAGAGTGTTAGTAAAGCATCTGGAATGTTGCACCCGAGTACCAGGGGACAAAAACTGACACATATTGGAACACGTCTCCCGATCACACGGTTGATCATACTCTGGGTTCCACATGCATGTTTTAGCTGAAGGAAGAATACCTTAAACCTGGACAGTTGAGACCCGTGGAATGGGTACCATGCAATATGACTTCAAAGGGTCTTCATTTGCTCACCGAACCTCTCCAATCCTATCACTGCTGCGTTTATGCCCCTGTACACACACTTGATTCTCTTTCAGAGACATAGCAATCCATAGGTTTTAAGATACTTCCTAGTCAGGTACACTCTTAGGCATTTAATATGGGGTGTTGAGTCCATTTCGTGGAGCAAGGAGTAGCTCTTGTCTATTCCATATTTGGCTTAAGGAACTTTATCTGTGCTCATTTCAATCTCTGGTTTTATGCAGCACCCCAACTCACCTTTCCCCTTAAGCAAGCATAAGTTGGGTTTCTAAATTTGAGACCCTGTTCTGTTTTGGAATTCAGTTCCTGTGTAGCCAAGGTTACATTCCGTGTATTAGTGATATCTTATGATGTTTCTTTTTCTGTGTGACTTATTTCAGTTAGAATCATCGTACCGGAATCCACTCATTATGCTGCTACGGGCCTGATGACATAGATTTCCTTGCTGAGTGATACTGCATTGTACGTAAGTACCACAACTTCTTTATCCATTTTTCACTTTCTGCGATATTGAACTTGTACCGTAAACGTGGTTCTTGTAAACAGAGCCGTCCCAACCTTTGGGGTGGCTGTGTCTTTTTGATTTTAATTTCCCTAAGCTATAGGACCATAAGTGGAAGTGCCCTAGGCTCTGTTGCTTTGTTTTTTAGATGTTTCAGGAAACACCATACACTTCTCCCGAGTGGCTGTTGGCAATTTACATCCCGCCCATCAGCATAACAAGGCTCCCAGTTCTCCATGGCCTGTCCTGCCTTTCTGGATTTTACACTTTTTTCAGATGGCCCTTTTGACCGGGGGGAAGTGAGACTTCATTGTAGTGCAGATTTCCTTTGCAAGCTTGCTTGGTTGGCCAAAAAGGGCGTATGCGTTTTTTCCTGAATATATTCAGGAAAAAACGCATACGCCCTTTGTGGCCAAGTGCATCATTGTGGACGTTCTGCCTCTTTTCCTATGCTTTCAATGCAATTCCAGTCTACCTCCTGAAATCGGTTTCCTGCAATTCTGCCCCGCTTTCAAGTCCTCTTGGCAGCCTTACTTCAGTATATTTTTGGACGATAGCTGTCATTTATAACTCTGCAGGTTTGTGAATTACAGTGCCCCTGAGCTCCTTTCTTCAACTCGCTTTCTCGTGAGCTGGCCGCAACACCGCAGGATGGCTTCAGGCCCTAATCTGATTCCGGCACGGCACGCTGAGCCTTTGGTTAATTCCTCTTCCTGGTGGGAAATGAGAGTTAAATTTGCCCGTCCACACACCTCCAGCTAGTCTGTCATTGGTTCTCCCTATTCCTGTTCATCTTCCGCAGAAATTGCAAACTGGGCCAAACAGGAGGTTAAAGGCACTGACTCTCCAAGTCGGGAGAGTGTTAGTAAAGCATCTGGAATGTTGCACCCGAGTACCAGGGGACAAAAACTGACACATATTGGAACACGTCTCCCGATCACACGGTTGATCATACTCTGGGTTCCACATGCATGTTTTAGCTGAAGGAAGAATACCTTAAACCTGGACAGTTGAGACCCGTGGAATGGGTACCATGCAATATGACTTCAAAGGGTCTTCATTTGCTCACCGAACCTCTCCAATCCTATCACTGCTGCGTTTATGCCCCTGTACACACACTTGATTCTCTTTCAGAGACATAGCAATCCATAGGTTTTAAGATACTTCCTAGTCAGGTACACTCTTAGGCATTTAATATGGGGTGTTGAGTCCATTTCGTGGAGCAAGGAGTAGCTCTTGTCTATTCCATATTTGGCTTAAGGAACTTTATCTGTGCTCATTTCAATCTCTGGTTTTATGCAGCACCCCAACTCACCTTTCCCCTTAAGCAAGCATAAGTTGGGTTTCTAAATTTGAGACCCTGTTCTGTTTTGTAATTCAGTTCCTGTGTAGCCAAGTTTACATTCCGTGTATTAGTGATATCTTATGATGTTTCTTTTTCTGTGTGACTTATTTCAGTTAGAATCATCGTACCTGAATCCACTCATTATGCTGCTACAGGCCTGATGACATAGATTTCATTGCTGAGTGATACTGCATTGTACGTAAGTACCACAACTTCTTTATCCATTTTTCACTTTCTGCGATATTGAACTTGTACCGTAAACGTGGTTCTTGTAAACAGAGCCGTCCCAACCTTTGGGGTGGCTGTGTCTTTTTGATTTTAATTTCCCTAAGCTATAGGACCATAAGTGGAAGTGCCCTAGGCTCTGTTGCTTTGTTTTTTAGATGTTTCAGGAAACACCATACACTTCTCCCGAGTGGCTGTTGGCAATTGACATCCCGCCCATCAGCATAACAAGGCTCCCAGTTCTCCATGGCCTGTCCTGCCTTTCTGGATTTTACACTTTTTTCAGATGGCCCTTTTGACCGGGGGGAAGTGAGACTTCATTGTAGTGCAGATTTCCTTTGCAAGCTTGCTTGGTTGGCCAAAAAGGGCGTATGCGTTTTTTCCTGAATATATTCAGGAAAAAACGCATACGCCCTTTGTGGCCAAGTGCATCATTGTGGACGTTCTGCCTCTTTTCCTATGCTTTCAATGCAATTCCAGTCTACCTCCTGAAATCGGTTTCCTGCAATTCTGCCCCGCTTTCAAGTCCTCTTGGCAGCCTTACTTCAGTATATTTTTGGACGATAGCTGTCATTTATAACTCTGCAGGTTTGTGAATTACAGTGCCCCTGAGCTCCTTTCTTCAACTCGCTTTCTCGTGAGCTGGCCGCAACACCGCAGGATGGCTTCAGGCCCTAATCTGGTTCCGGCACGGCACGCTGAGCCTTTGGTTAATTCCTCTTCCTGGTGGGAAATGAGAGTTAAATTTGCCCGTCCAGACACCTCCAGCTAGTCTGTCATTGGTTCTCCCTATTCCTGTTCATCTTCCGCAGAAATTGCAAACTGGGCCAAACAGGAGGTTAAAGGCACTGACTCTCCAAGTCGGGAGTGTGTTAGTAAAGCGTCTGGAATGTTGCACCCGAGTACCAGGGGACGAAAACTGAGACATATTGGAACACGTCTCCCGATCACACGGTTGATCATACTCTGGGTTCCACATGCATGTTTTAGCTGAAGGAAGAATACCTTAAACCTGGAGAGTTGAGACCCGTGGAATGGGTACCATGCAATATGACTTCAAAGGGTCTTCATTTGCTCACCGAACCTCTCCAATCTTATCACTGCTTCGTTTATGCCCCTGTACACACACTTGATTCTCTTTCAGAGACATAGCAATCCATAGGTTTTAAGATACTTCCTAGTCAGGTACACTCTTAGGCATTTAATATGGGGTGTTGAGTCCATTTCGTGGAGCAAGGAGTAGCTCTTGTCTATTCCATATTTGGCTTAAGGAACTTTATCTGTGCTCATTTCAATCTCTGGTTTTATGCAGCACCCCAACTCACCTTTCCCCTTAAGCAAGCATAAGTTGGGTTTCTAAATTTGAGACCCTGTTCTGTTTTGTAATTCAGTTCCTGTGTAGCCAAGGTTACATTCCGTGTAATAGTGATATCTTATGATGTTTCTTTATCTGTGTGACTTATTTCAGTTAGAATCATCGTACCTGAATCCACTCATTAATGGCTATGGGCCTGATGACATAGATTTCATTGCTGAGTGATATTGCATTGTACGTAAGTACCACAACTTCTTTATCCATTTTTCACTTTCTGCGATATTGAACTTGTACCGTAAACCAGGTTCTTGTAAACAGAGCCGTCCCAACCTTTGGGGTGGCTGTGTCTTTTTGATTTTAATTTCCCTAAGCTATAGGACCATAAGTGGAAGTGCCCTAGGCTCTGTTGCTTTGTTTTTTAGATGTTTCAGGAAACACCATACACTTCTCCCGAGTGGCTGTTGGCAATTTACATCCCGCCCATCAGCATAACAAGGCTCCCAGTTCTCCATGGCCTGTCCTGCCTTTCTGGATTTTACACTTTTTTCAGATGGCCCTTTTGACCGGGGGGAAGTGAGACTTCATTGTAGTGCAGATTTCCTTTGCAAGCTTGCTTGGTTGGCCAAAAAGGGCGTATGCGTTTTTTCCTGAATATATTCAGGAAAGAACGCATACGCCCTTTTTGGCCAAGTGCATCATTGTGGACGTTCTGCCTCTTTTCCTATGCTTTCAATGCAATTCCAGTCTACCTCCTGAAATCGGTTTCCTGCAATTCTGCCCCGCTTTCAAGTCCTCTTGGCAGCCTTACTTCAGTATATTTTTGGACGATAGCTGTCATTTATAACTCTGCAGGTTTGTGAATTACAGTGCCCCTGAGCTCCTTTCTTCAACTCGCTTTCTCGTGAGCTGGCCGCAACACCACAGGATGGCTTCAGGCCCTAATCTGGTTCCGGCACGGCACGCTGAGCCTTTGGTTAATTCCTCTTCCTGGTGGGAAATGAGAGTTAAATTTGCCCGTCCAGACACCTCCAGCTAGTCTGTCATTGGTTCTCCCTATTCCTGTTCATCTTCCGCAGAAATTGCAAACTGGGCCAAACAGGAGGTTAAAGGCACTGACTCTCCAAGTCGGGAGAGTGTTAGTAAAGCGTCTGGAATGTTGCACCCGAGTACCAGGGGACGAAAACTGACACATATTGGAACACGTCTCCCGATCACACGGTTGATCATACTCTGGGTTCCACATGCATGTTTTAGCTGAAGGAAGAATACCTTAAACCTGGAGAGTTGAGACCCGTGGAATGGGTACCATGCAATATGACTTCAAAGGGTCTTCATTTGCTCACCGAACCTCTCCAATCCTATCACTGCTGCGTTTATGCCCCTGCACACACGCTTGATTCTCTTTCAGAGACATAGCAATCCATAGGTTTTAAGATACTTCCTAGTCAGGTACACTCTTAGGCATTTAATATGGGGTGTTGAGTCCATTTCGTGGAGCAAGGAGTAGCTCTTGTCTATTCCATATTTGGCTTAAGGAACTTTATCTGTGCTCATTTCAATCTCTGGTTTTATGCAGCACCCCAACTCACCTTTCCCCTTAAGCAAGCATAAGTTGGTTTTCTAAATTTGAGACCCTGTTCTGTTTTGTAATTCAGTTCCTGTGTAGCCAAGGTTACATTCCGTGTATTAGTGATATCTTATGATGTTTCTTTTCCTGTGTGACTTATTTCAGTTAGAATCATCGTACCTGAATCCACTCATTAATGGCTATGGGCCTGATGACATAGATTTCATTGCTGAGTGATATTGCATTGTACGTAAGTACCACAACTTCTTTATCCATTTTTCACTTTCTGCGATATTGAACTTGTACCGTAAACCAGGTTCTTGTAAACAGAGCCGTCCCAACCTTTGGGGTGGCTGTGTCTTTTTGATTTTAATTTCCCTAAGCTATAGGACCATAAGTGGAAGTGCCCTAGGCTCTGTTGCTTTGTTTTTTAGATGTTTCAGGAAACACCATACACTTCTCCCGAGTGGCTGTTGGCAATTGACATCCCGCCCATCAGCATAACAAGGCTCCCAGTTCTCCATGGCCTGTCCTGCCTTTCTGGATTTTACACTTTTTTCAGATGGCCCTTTTGACCGGGGGGAAGTGAGACTTCATTGTAGTGCAGATTTCCTTTGCAAGCTTGCTTGGTTGGCCAAAAAGGGCGTATGCGTTTTTTCCTGAATATATTCAGGAAAAAACGCATACGCCCTTTGTGGCCAAGTGCATCATTGTGGACGTTCTGCCTCTTTTCCTATGCTTTCAATGCAATTCCAGTCTACCTCCTGAAATCGGTTTCCTGCAATTCTGCCCCGCTTTCAAGTCCTCTTGGCAGCCTTACTTCAGTATATTTTTGGACGATAGCTGTCATTTATAACTCTGCAGGTTTGTGAATTACAGTGCCCCTGAGCTCCTTTCTTCAACTCGCTTTCTCGTGAGCTGGCCGCAACACCGCAGGATGGCTTCAGGCCCTAATCTGGTTCCGGCACGGCACGCTGAGCCTTTGGTTAATTCCTCTTCCTGGTGGGAAATGAGAGTTAAATTTGCCCGTCCAGACACCTCCAGCTAGTCTGTCATTGGTTCTCCCTATTCCTGTTCATCTTCCGCAGAAATTGCAAACTGGGCCAAACAGGAGGTTAAAGGCACTGACTCTCCAAGTCGGGAGAGTGTTAGTAAAGCGTGTGGAATGTTGCACCCGAGTACCAGGGGACGAAAACTGAGACATATTGGAACACGTCTCCCGATCACACGGTTGATCATACTCTGGGTTCCACATGCATGTTTTAGCTGAAGGAAGAATACCTTAAACCTGGAGAGTTGAGACCCGTGGAATGGGTACCATGCAATATGACTTCAAAGGGTCTTCATTTGCTCACCGAACCTCTCCAATCCTATCACTGCTGCGCTTATGCCCCTGTACACACACTTGATTCTCTTTCAGAGACATAGCAATCCATAGGTTTTAAGATACTTCCTAGTCAGGTACACTCTTAGGCATTTAATATGGGGTGTTGAGTCCATTTCGTTGAGCAAGGAGTAGCTCTTGTCTATTCCATATTTGTCTTAAGGAACTTTATCTGTGCTCATTTCAATCTCTGGTTTTATGCAGCACCCCAACTCACCTTTCCCCTTAAGCAAGCATAAGTTGGGTTTCTAAATTTGAGACCCTGTTCTGTTTTGTAATTCAGTTCCTGTGTAGCCAAGGTTACATTCCGTGTATTAGTGATATCTTATGATGTTTCTTTATCTGTGTGACTTATTTCAGTTAGAATCATCGTACCTGAATCCACTCATTAATGGCTATGGGCCTGATGACATAGATTTCATTGCTGAGTGATATTGCATTGTACGTAAGTACCACAACTTCTTTATCCATTTTTCACTTTCTGCGATATTGAACTTGTACCGTAAACCAGGTTCTTGTAAACAGAGCCGTCCCAACCTTTGGGGTGGCTGTGTCTTTTTGATTTTAATTTCCCTAAGCTATAGGACCATAAGTGGAAGTGCCCTAGGCTCTGTTGCTTTGTTTTTTAGATGTTTCAGGAAACACCATACACTTCTCCCGAGTGGCTGTTGGCAATTGACATCCCGCCCATCAGCATAACAAGGCTCCCAGTTCTCCATGGCCTGTCCTGCCTTTCTGGATTTTACACTTTTTTCAGATGGCCCTTTTGACCGGGGGGAAGTGAGACTTCATTGTAGTGCAGATTTCCTTTGCAAGCTTGCTTGGTTGGCCAAAAAGGGCGTATGCGTTTTTTCCTGAATATATTCAGGAAAAAACGCATACGCCCTTTGTGGCCAAGTGCATCATTGTGGACGTTCTGCCTCTTTTCCTATGCTTTCAATGCAATTCCAGTCTACCTCCTGAAATCGGTTTCCTGCAATTCTGCCCCGCTTTCAAGTCCTCTTGGCAGCCTTACTTCAGTATATTTTTGGACGATAGCTGTCATTTATAACTCTGCAGGTTTGTGAATTACAGTGCCCCTGAGCTCCTTTCTTCAACTCGCTTTCTCGTGAGCTGGCCGCAACACCGCAGGATGGCTTCAGGCCCTAATCTGGTTCCGGCACGGCACGCTGAGCCTTTGGTTAATTCCTCTTCCTGGTGGGAAATGAGAGTTAAATTTGCCCGTCCAGACACCTCCAGCTAGTCTGTCATTGGTTCTCCCTATTCCTGTTCATCTTCCGCAGAAATTGCAAACTGGGCCAAACAGGAGGTTAAAGGCACTGACTCTCCAAGTCGGGAGAGTGTTAGTAAAGCGTGTGGAATGTTGCACCCGAGTACCAGGGGACGAGAACTGAGACATATTGGAACACGTCTCCCGATCACACGGTTGATCATACTCTGGGTTCCACATGCATGTTTTAGCTGAAGGAAGAATACCTTAAACCTGGAGAGTTGAGACCCGTGGAATGGGTACCATGCAATATGACTTCAAAGGGTCTTCATTTGCTCACCGAACCTCTCCAATCCTATCACTGCTGCGCTTATGCCCCTGTACACACACTTGATTCTCTTTCAGAGACATAGCAATCCATAGGTTTTAAGATACTTCCTAGTCAGGTACACTCTTAGGCATTTAATATGGGGTGTTGAGTCCATTTCGTTGAGCAAGGAGTAGCTCTTGTCTATTCCATATTTGGCTTAAGGAACTTTATCTGTGCTCATTTCAATCTCTGGTTTTATGCAGCACCCCAACTCACCTTTCCCCTTAAGCAAGCATAAGTTGGGTTTCTAAATTTGAGACCCTGTTCTGTTTTGTAATTCAGTTCCTGTGTAGCCAAGGTTACATTCCGTGTATTAGTGATATCTTATGATGTTTCTTTTCCTGTGTGACTTATTTCAGTTAGAATCATCGTACCTGAATCCACTCATTATGCTGCTACGGGCCTGATGACATAGATTTCATTGCTGAGTGATACTGCATTGTACCTAAGTACCACAACTTCTTTATCCATTTTTCACTTTCTGCGATATTGAACTTGTACCGTAAACCAGGTTCTTGTAAACAGAGCCGTCCCAACCTTTGGGGTGGCTGTGTCTTTTTGATTTTAATTTCCCTAAGCTATAGGACCATAAGTGGAAGTGCCCTAGGCTCTGTTGCTTTGTTTTTTAGATGTTTCAGGAAACACCATACACTTCTCCCGAGTGGCTGTTGGCAATTGACATCCCGCCCATCAGCATAACAAGGCTCCCAGTTCTCCATGGCCTGTCCTGCCTTTCTGGATTTTACACTTTTTTCAGATGGCCCTTTTGACCGGGGGGAAGTGAGACTTCATTGTAGTGCAGATTTCCTTTGCAAGCTTGCTTGGTTGGCCAAAAAGGGCGTATGCGTTTTTTCCTGAATATATTCAGGAAAGAACGCATACGCCCTTTTTGGCCAAGTGCATCATTGTGGACGTTCTGCCTCTTTTCCTATTCTTTCAATGCAATTCCAGTCTACCTCCTGAAATCGGTTTCCTGCAATTCTGCCCCGCTTTCAAGTCCTCTTGGCAGCCTTACTTCAGTATATTTTTGGACGATAGCTGTCATTTATAACTCTGCAGGTTTGTGAATTACAGTGCCCCTGAGCTCCTTTCTTCAACTCGCTTTCTCGTGAGCTGGCCGCAACACCGCAGGATGGCTTCAGGCCCTAATCTGGTTCCGGCACGGCACGCTGAGCCTTTGGTTAATTCCTCTTCCTGGTGGGAAATGAGAGTTAAATTTGCCCATCCAGACACCTCCAGCTAGTCTGTCATTGGTTCTCCCTATTCCTGTTCATCTTCTGCAGAAATTGCAAACTGGGCCAAACAGGAGGTTAAAGGCACTGACTCTCCAAGTCGGGAGAGTGTTAGTAAAGCGTCTGGAATGTTGCACCCGAGTACCGGGGGACGAAAACTGAGACATATTGGAACACGTCTCCCGATCACACGGTTAATCATACTCTGGGTTCCACATGCATGTTTTAGCTGAAGGAAGAATACCTTAAACCTGGAGAGTTGAGACCCGTGGAATGGGTACCATGCAATATGACTTCAAAGGGTCTTCATTTGCTCACCGAACCTCTCCAATCCTATCACTGCTGCGTTTATGCCCCTTCACACACGCTTGAATCTCTTTTGGAGACATAGCAATCCATAGGTTTTAAGATACTTCCTAGTCAGGTACATTCTTAGGTGTTTAATATGGGGTGTTGAATCCATTTCGTTGAGCAAGGAGTAGCTCTTGTCTATTCCATATTTGGCTTAAGGAACTTTATCTGTGCTCATTTCAATCTCTGGTTTTATGCAGCACCCCAACTCACCTTTCCCCTTAAGCAAGCATAAGTTGGGTTTCTAAATTTGAGACCCTGTTCTGTTTTGTAATTCAGTTCCTGTGTAGCCAAGGTTACATTCCGTGTATTAGTGATATCTTATGATGTTTCTTTTTCTGTGTGACTTATTTCAGTTAGAATCATCGTACCTGAATCCACTCATTATGCTGCTATGGGCCTGATGACATAGATTTCATTGCTGAGTGATATTGCATTGTACGTAAGTACCACAACTTCTTTATCCATTTTTCACTTTCTGCGATATTGAACTTGTACCGTAAACCAGGTTCTTGTAAACAGAGCCGTCCCAACCTTTGGGGTGGCTGTGTCTTTTGATTTTAATTTCCCTAAGCTATAGGACCATAAGTGGAAGTGCCCGAGGCTCTGTTGCTTTGTTTTTTATATGTTTCAGGAAACACCATACACTTCTCCCGAGTGGCTGTTGGCAGTTGACATCCCGCCCATCAGCATAACAAGGCTCCCAGTTCTCCATGGCCTGTCCTGCCTTTCTGGATTTTACACTTTTTTCAGATGGCCCTTTTGACCGGGGGGAAGTGAGACTTCATTGTAGTGCAGATTTCCTTTGCAAGCTTGCTTGGTTGGCCAAAAAGGGCGTATGCGTTTTTTCCTGAATATATTCAGGAAAAAACGCATACGCCCTTTTTGGCCAAGTGCATCATTGTGGACGTTCTGCCTCTTTTCCTATGCTTTCAATGCAATTCCAGTCTACCTCCTGAAATCGGTTTCCTGCAATTCTGCCCCGCTTTCAAGTCCTCTTGGCAGCCTTACTTCAGTATATTTTTGGACGATAGCTGTCATTTATAACTCTGCAGGTTTGTGAATTACAGTGCCCCTGAGCTCCTTTCTTCAACTCGCTTTCTCGTGAGCTGGCCGCAACACCGCAGGATGGCTTCAGGCCCTAATCTGGTTCCGGCACGGCACGCTGAGCCTTTGGTTAATTCCTCTTCCTGGTGGGAAATGAGAGTTAAATTTGCCCGTCCAGACACCTCCAGCTAGTCTGTCATTGGTTCTCCCTATTCCTGTTCATCTTCCGCAGAAATTGCAAACTGGGCCAAACAGGAGGTTAAAGGCACTGACTCTCCAAGTCGGGAGAGTGTTAGTAAAGCGTCTGGAATGTAGCACCCGAGTACCAGGGGACGAAAACTGACACATATTGGAACACGTCTCCCGATCACACGGTTGATCATACTCTGGGTTCCACATGCATGTTTTAGCTGAAGGAAGAATACCTTAAACCTGGAGAGTTGAGACCCGTGGAATGGGTACCATGCAATATGACTTCAAAGGGTCTTCATTTGCTCACCGAACCTCTCCAATCCTATCACTGCTGCGTTTATGCCCCTGTACACACACTTGATTCTCTTTCAGAGACATAGCAATCCATAGGTTTTAAGATACTTCCTAGTCAGTTACACTCTTAGGCATTTAATATGGGGTGTTGAGTCCATTTCGTTGAGCAAGGAGTAGCTCTTGTCTATTCCATATTTGGCTTAAGGAACTTTATCTGTGCTCATTTCAATCTCTGGTTTTATGCAGCACCCCAACTCACCTTTCCCCTTAAGCAAGCATAAGTTGGGTTTCTAAATTTGAGACCCTGTTCTGTTTTGTAATTCAGTTCCTGTGTAGCCAAGGTTACATTCCGTGTATTAGTGATATCTTATGATGTTTCTTTTCCTGTGTGACTTATTTCAGTTAGAATCATCGTACCTGAATCCACTCATTAGGCTGCTATGGGCCTGATGACATAGATTTCATTGCTGAGTGATACTGCATTGTACGTAAGTACCACAACTTCTTTACCCATTTTTCACTTTCTGCGATATTGAACTTGTACCGTAAACCAGGTTCTTGTAAACAGAGCCGTCCCAACTTTTGGGGTGGCTGTCTCTTTTGATTTTAATTTCCCTAAGCTATAGGACCATAAGTGGAAGTGCCCTAGGCTCTGTTGCTTTGTTTTTTAGATGTTTCAGGAAACACCATACACTTCTCCCGAGTGGCTGTTGGCAATTGACATCCCGCCCATCAGCATAACAAGGCTCCCAGTTCTCCATGGCCTGTCCTGCCTTTCTGGATTTTACACTTTTTTCAGATGGCCCTTTTGACCGGGGGGAAGTGAGACTTCATTGTAGTGCAGATTTCCTTTGCAAGCTTGCTTGGTTGGCCAAAAAGGGCGTATGCGTTTTTTCCTGAATATATTCAGGAAAAAACGCATACGCCCTTTTTGGCCAAGTGCATCATTGTGGACGTTCTGCCTCTTTTCCTATGCTTTCAATGCAATTCCAGTCTACCTCCTGAAATCGGTTTCCTGCAATTCTGCCCCGCTTTCAAGTCCTCTTGGCAGCCTTACTTCAGTATATTTTTGGACGATAGCTGTCATTTATAACTCTGCAGGTTTGTGAATTACAGTGCCCCTGAGCTCCTTTCTTCAACTCGCTTTCTCGTGAGCTGGCCGCAACACCGCAGGATGGCTTCAGGCCCTAATCTGGTTCCGGCACGGCACGCTGAGCCTTTGGTTAATTCCTCTTCCTGGTGGGAAATGAGAGTTAAATTTGCCCGTCCAGACACCTCCAGCTAGTCTGTCATTGGTTCTCCCTATTCCTGTTCATCTTCCGCAGAAATTGCAAACTGGGCCAAACAGGAGGTTAAAGGCACTGACTCTCCAAGTCGGGAGAGTGTTAGTAAAGCGTCTGGAATGTTGCACCCGAGTACCAGGGGACGAAAACTGAGACATATTGGAACACGTCTCCCGATCACACAGTTGATCATACTCTGGGTTCCACATGCATGTTTTAGCTGAAGGAAGAATACCTTCAACCTGGAGAGTTGAGACCCGTGGAATGGGTACCATGCAATATGACTTCAAAGGGTCTTCATTTGCTCACCGAACCTCTCCAATCCTATCACTGCTGCGTTTATGCCCCTGTACACACACTTGATTCTCTTTCAGAGACATAGCAATCCATAGGTTTTAAGATACTTCCTAGTCAGGTACACTCTTAGGCATTTAATATGGGGTGTTGAGTCCATTTCGTTGAGCAAGGAGTAGCTCTTGTCTATTCCATATTTGGCTTAAGGAACTTTATCTGTGCTCATTTCAATCTCTGGTTTTATGCAGCACCCCAACTCACCTTTCCCCTTAAGCAAGCATAAGTTGGGTTTCTAAATTTGAGACCCTGTTCTGTTTTGTTATTCAGTTCCTGTGTAGCCAAGGTTACATTCCGTGTATTAGTGATATCTTATGATGTTTCTTTTCCTGTGTGACTTATTTCAGTTAGAATCATCATACCTGAATCCACTCATTATGTTGCTACGGGCCTGATGACATAGATTTCATTGCTGAGTGATACTGCATTGTACGTAAGTACCACAACTTCTTTATCCATTTTTCACTTTCTGCGATATTGAACTTGTACCGTAAACCAGGTTCTTGTAAACAGAGCCGTCCCAACCTTTGGGGTGGCTGTGTCTTTTGATTTTAATTTCCCTAAGCTATAGGACCATAAGTGGAAGTGCCCTAGGCTCTGTTGCTTTGTTTTTTAGATGTTTCAGGAAACACCATACACTTCTCCCGAGTGGCTGTTGGCAATTTACATCCCGCCCATCAGCATAACAAGGCTCCCAGTTCTCCATGGCCTGTCCTGCCTTTCTGGATTTTACACTTTTTTCAGATGGCCCTTTTGACCGGGGGGAAGTGAGACTTCATTGTAGTGCAGATTTCCTTTGCAAGCTTGCTTGGTTGGCCAAAAAGGGCGTATGCGTTTTTTCCTGAATATATTCAGGAAAAAACGCATACGCCCTTTGTGGCCAAGTGCATCATTGTGGACGTTCTGCCTCTTTTCCTATGCTTTCAATGCAATTCCAGTCTACCTCCTGAAATCGGTTTCCTGCAATTCTGCCCCGCTTTCAAGTCCTCTTGGCAGCCTTACTTCAGTATATTTTTGGACGATAGCTGTCATTTATAACTCTGCAGGTTTGTGAATTACAGTGCCCCTGAGCTCCTTTCTTCAACTCGCTTTCTCGTGAGCTGGCCGCAACACCGCAGGATGGCTTCAGGCCCTAATCTGGTTCCGGCACGGCACGCTGAGCCTTTGGTTAATTCCTCTTCCTGGTGGGAAATGAGAGTTAAATTTGCCCGTCCAGACACCTCCAGCTAGTCTGTCATTGGTTCTCCCTATTCCTGTTCATCTTCCGCAGAAATTGCAAACTGGGCCAAACAGGAGGTTAAAGGCACTGACTCTCCAAGTCGGGAGAGTGTTAGTAAAGCGTCTGGAATGTTGCACCCGAGTACCAGGGGACGAAAACTGAGACATATTGGAACACGTCTCCCGATCACACGGTTGATCATACTCTGGGTTCCACATGCATGTTTTAGCTGAAGGAAGAATACCTTAAACCTGGAGAGTTGAGACCCGTGGAATGGGTACCATGCAATATGACTTCAAAGGGTCTTCATTTGCTCACCGAACCTCTCCAATCCTATCACTGCTGCGTTTATGCCCCTGTACACACACTTGATTCTCTTTCAGAGACATAGCAATCCATAGGTTTTAAGATACTTCCTAGTCAGGTACACTTTTAGGCATTTAATATGGGGTGTTGAGTCCATTTTGTTGAGCAAGGAGTAGCTCTTGTCTATTCCATATTTGGCTTAAGGAACTTTATCTGTGCTCATTTCAATCTCTGGTTTTATGCAGCACCCCAACTCACCTTTCCCCTTAAGCAAGCATAAGTTGGTTTTCTAAATTTGAGACCCTGTTCTGTTTTGTAATTCAGTTCCTGTGTAGCCAAGGTTACATTCCGTGTATTAGTGATATCTTATGATGTTTCTTTTCCTGTGTGACTTATTTCAGTTAGAATCATCGTACCTGAATCCACTCATTATGCTGCTACGGGCCTGATGACATAGATTTCCTTGCTGAGTGATATTGCATTGTACGTAAGTACCACAACTTCTTTATCCATTTTTCACTTTCTGCGATATTGAACTTGTACCGTAAACGTGGTTCTTGTAAACACAGCCGTGCCAAACTTTGGGGTGGCTGTGTCTTTTTGATTTTAATTTCCCTAAGCTATAGGACCATAAGTGGAAGTGCCCTAGGCTCTGTTGCTTTGTTTTTTAGATGTTTCAGGAAACACCATACACTTCTCCCGAGTGGCTGTTGGCAATTTACATCCCGCCCATCAGCATAACAAGGCTCCCAGTTCTCCATGGCCTGTCCTGCCTTTCTGGATTTTACACTTTTTTCAGATGGCCCTTTTGACCGGGGGGAAGTGAGACTTCATTGTAGTGCAGATTTCCTTTGCAAGCTTGCTTGGTTGGCCAAAAAGGGCGTATGCGTTTTTTCCTGAATATATTCAGGAAAAAACGCATACGCCCTTTTTGGCCAAGTGCATCATTGTGGACGTTCTGCCTCTTTTCCTATGCTTTCAATGCAATTCCAGTCTACCTCCTGAAATCGGTTTCCTGCAATTCTGCCCCGCTTTCAAGTCCTCTTGGCAGCCTTACTTCAGTATATTTTTGGACGATAGCTGTCATTTATAACTCTGCAGGTTTGTGAATTACAGTGCCCCTGAGCTCCTTTCTTCAACTCGCTTTCTCGTGAGCTGGCCGCAACACCGCAGGATGGCTTCAGGCCCTAATCTGGTTCCGGCACGGCACGCTGAGCCTTTGGTTAATTCCTCTTCCTGGTGGGAAATGAGAGTTAAATTTGCCCGTCCAGACACCTCCAGCTAGTCTGTCATTGGTTCTCCCTATTCCTGTTCATCTTCCGCAGAAATTGCAAACTGGGCCAAACAGGAGGTTAAAGGCACTGACTCTCCAAGTCGGGAGAGTGTTAGTAAAGCGTCTGGAATGTTGCACCCGAGTACCAGGGGACGAAAACTGACACATATTGGAACACGTCTCCCGATCACACGGTTGATCATACTCTGGGTTCCACATGCATGTTTTAGCTGAAGGAAGAATACCTTAAACCTGGAGAGTTGAGACCCGTGGAATGGGTACCATGCAATATGACTTCAAAGGGTCTTCATTTGCTCACCGAACCTCTCCAATCCTATCACTGCTGCGTTTATGCCCCTGTACACACACTTGATTCTCTTTCAGAGACATAGCAATCCATAGGTTTTAAGATACTTCCTAGTCAGGTACACTCTTAGGCATTTAATATGGGGTGTTGAGTCCATTTCGTGGAGCAAGGAGTAGCTCTTGTCTATTCCATATTTGGCTTAAGGAACTTTATCTGTGCTCATTTCAATCTCTGGTTTTATGCAGCACCCCAACTCACCTTTCCCCTTAAGCAAGCATAAGTTGGTTTTCTAAATTTGAGACCCTGTTCTGTTTTGTAATTCAGTTCCTGTGTAGCCAAGTTTACATTCCATGTATTAGTGATATCTTATGATGTTTCTTTTCCTGTGTGACTTATTTCAGTTAGAATCATCGTACCTGAATCCACTCATTATGCTGCTACGGGCCTGATGACATAGATTTCATTGCTGAGTGATACTGCATTGTACGTAAGTACCACAACTTCTTTATCCATTTTTCACTTTCTGCGATATTGAACTTGTACCGTAAACCAGGTTCTTGTAAACAGAGCCGTCCCAACATTTGGGGTGGCTGTGTCTTTTTGATTTTAATTTCCCTAAGCTATAGGACCATAAGTGGAAGTGCCCTAGGCTCTGTTGCTTTCTTTTTTAGATGTTTCAGGAAACACCATACACTTCTCCCGAGTGGCTGTTGGCAATTTACATCCCGCCCATCAGCATAACAAGGCTCCCAGTTCTCCATGGCCTGTCCTGCCTTTCTGGATTTTACACTTTTTTCAGATGGCCCTTTTGACCGGGGGGAAGTGAGACTTCATTGTAGTGCAGATTTCCTTTGCAAGCTTGCTTGGTTGGCCAAAAAGGGCGTATGCGTTTTTTCCTGAATATATTCAGGAAAAAACGCATACGCCCTTTGTGGCCAAGTGCATCATTGTGGACGTTCTGCCTCTTTTCCTATGCTTTCAATGCAATTCCAGTCTACCTCCTGAAATCGGTTTCCTGCAATTCTGCCCCGCTTTCAAGTCCTCTTGGCAGCCTTACTTCAGTATATTTTTGGACGATAGCTGTCATTTATAACTCTGCAGGTTTGTGAATTACAGTGCCCCTGAGCTCCTTTCTTCAACTCGCTTTCTCGTGAGCTGGCCGCAACACCGCAGGATGGCTTCAGGCCCTAATCTGGTTCCGGCACGGCACGCTGAGCCTTTGGTTAATTCCTCTTCCTGGTGGGAAATGAGAGTTAAATTTGCCCGTCCAGACACCTCCAGCTAGTCTGTCATTGGTTCTCCCTATTCCTGTTCATCTTCCGCAGAAATTGCAAACTGGGCCAAACAGGAGGTTAAAGGCACTGACTCTCCAAGTCGGGAGAGTGTTAGTAAAGCGTCTGGAATGTTGCACCCGAGTACCAGGGGACGAAAACTGACACATATTGGAACACGTCTCCCGATCACACGGTTGATCATACTCTGGGTTCCACATGCATGTTTTAGCTGAAGGAAGAATACCTTAAACCTGGAGAGTTGAGACCCGTGGAATGGGTACCATGAAATATGACTTCAAAGGGTCTTCATTTGCTCACCGAACCTCTCCAATCCTATCACTGCTGCGTTTATGCCCCTGTACACACACTTGATTCTCTTTCAGAGACATAGCAATCCATAGGTTTTAAGATACTTCCTAGTCAGGTACACTCTTAGGCATTTAATATGGGGTGTTGAGTCCATTTCGTTGAGCAAGGAGTAGCTCTTGTCTATTCCATATTTGGCTTAAGGAACTTTATCTGTGCTCATTTCAATCTCTGGTTTTATGCAGCACCCCAACTCACCTTTCCCCTTAAGCAAGCATAAGTTGGTTTTCTAAATTTGAGACCCTGTTCTGTTTTGTAATTCAGTTCCTGTGTAGCCAAGTTTACATTCCATGTATTAGTGATATCTTATGATGTTTCTTTTCCTGTGTGACTTATTTCAGTTAGAATCATCATACCTGAATCCACTCATTATGCTGCTACGGGCCTGATGACATAGATTTCATTGCTGAGTGATACTGCATTGTACGTAAGTACCACAACTTCTTTATCCATTTTTCACTTTCTGCGATATTGAACTTGTACCGTAAACCAGGTTCTTGTAAACAGAGCCGTCCCAACATTTGGGGTGGCTGTGTCTTTTTGATTTTAATTTCCCTAAGCTATAGGACCATAAGTGGAAGTGCCCTAGGCTCTGTTGCTTTGTTTTTTAGATGTTTCAGGAAACACCATACACTTCTCCCGAGTGGCTGTTGGCAATTTACATCCCGCCCATCAGCATAACAAGGCTCCCAGTTCTCCATGGCCTGTCCTGCCTTTCTGGATTTTACACTTTTTTCAGATGGCCCTTTTGACCGGGGGGAAGTGAGACTTCATTGTAGTGCAGATTTCCTTTGCAAGCTTGCTTGGTTGGCCAAAAAGGGCGTATGCGTTTTTTCCTGAATATATTCAGGAAAAAACGCATACGCCCTTTGTGGCCAAGTGCATCATTGTGGACGTTCTGCCTCTTTTCCTATGCTTTCAATGCAATTCCAGTCTACCTCCTGAAATCGGTTTCCTGCAATTCTGCCCCGCTTTCAAGTCCTCTTGGCAGCCTTACTTCAGTATATTTTTGGACGATATCTGTCATTTATAACTCTGCAGGTATGTGAATTACAGTGCCCCTGAGCTCCTTTCTTCAACTCGCTTTCTCGTGAGCTAGCCGCAACACCGCAGGATTGCTTCAGTCCCTAATCTGGTTCCGGCACGGCACGCTGAGCCTTTGGTTAATTCCTCTTCCTGGTGGGAAATGAGAGTTAAATTTGCCCGTCCAGACACCTCCAGCTAGTCTCTCATTGGTTCTCCCTATTCCTGTTCATCTTCCGCAGAAATTGCAAACTGGGCCAAACAGGAGGTTAAAGGCACTGACTCTCCAAGTCGGGAGAGTGTTAGTAAAGCGTCTGGAATGTTGCACCCGAGTACCAGGCGACGGAAACTGACACATATTGGAACACGTCTCCCGATCACACGGTTGATCATACTCTGGGTTCCACATGCATGTTTTAGCTGAAGGAAGAATACCTTAAACCTGGAGAGTTGAGACCCGTGGAATGGGTACCATGCAATATGACTTCAAAGGGTCTTCATTTGCTCACCGAACCTCTCCAGTTCTATCACTGCTGCGTTTATGCCCCTGCACACACGCTTGATTCTCTTTCGGAGACATAGCAATCCATAGGTTTTAAGATACTTCCTAGTCAGGTATATTCTTAGGTGTTTAATATGGGATGTTGAATCCATTTCGTTGAGCAAGGAGTAGCTCTTGTCTATTCCATAGTTGGATTAAGGAAATTTATCTGTGCTCATTTCAATCTCTGGTTTTATGCAGCACCCCAACTCACCTTTCCCCTTAAGCAAGCATAAGTTGGTTTTCTAAATTTGAGACCCTGTTCTGTTTTGTAATTCAGTTCCTGTGTAGCCAAGTTTACATTCCGTGTATTAGTGATATCTTATGATGTTTCTTTTTCTGTGAGACTTATATCTGATAGAATAATCGTGCCTGAATCCACTCATTATGCTGCTACGGGCCTGATGACATAGATTTCCTTGCTGAGTGATATTGCATTGTACGTAAGTACCACAACTTCTTTATCCATTTTTCACTTTCTGCGATATTGAACTTGTACCGTAAACCAGGTTCTTGTAAACAGAGCCGTCCCAACCTTTGGGGTGGATGTGTCTTTTGATTTTAATTTCCCTAAGCTATAGGACCATAAGTGGAAGTGCCCTAGGCTCTGTTGCTTTGTTTTTTAGATGTTTCAGGAAACACCATACACTTCTCCCGAGTGGCTGTTGGCAATTGACATCCCGCCCATCAGCATAACAAGGCTCCCAGTTCTCCATGGCCTGTCCTGCCTTTCTGGATTTTACACTTTTTTCAGATGGCCCTTTTGACCGGGGGGAAGTGAGACTTCATTGTAGTGCAGATTTCCTTTGCAAGCTTGCTTGGTTGGCCAAAAAGGGCGTATGCGTTTTTTCCTGAATATATTCAGGAAAAAACGCATACGCCCTTTTTGGCCAAGTGCATCATTGTGGACGTTCTGCCTCTTTTCCTATGCTTTCAATGCAATTCCAGTCTACCTCCTGAAATCGGTTTCCTGCAATTCTGCCCCGCTTTCAAGTCCTCTTGGCAGCCTTACTTCAGTATATTTTTGGACGATAGCTGTCATTTATAACTCTGCAGGTTTGTGAATTACAGTGCCCCTGAGCTCCTTTCTTCAACTCGCTTTCTCGTGAGCTGGCCGCAACACCGCAGGATGGCTTCAGGCCCTAATCTGGTTCCGGCACGGCACGCTGAGCCTTTGGTTAATTCCTCTTCCTGGTGGGAAATGAGAGTTAAATTTGCCCGTCCAGACACCTCCAGCTAGTCTGTCATTGGTTCTCCCTATTCCTGTTCATCTTCCGCAGAAATTGCAAACTGGGCCAAACAGGAGGTTAAAGGCACTGACTCTCCAAGTCGGGAGAGTGTTAGTAAAGCATCTGGAATGTTGCACCCGAGTACCAGGGGACGAAAACTGAGACATATTGGAACACGTCTCCCGATCACACGGTTGATCATACTCTGGGTTCCACATGCATGTTTTAGCTGAAGGAAGAATACCTTAAACCTGGAGAGTTGAGACCCGTGGAATGGGTACCATGCAATATGACTTCAAAGGGTCTTCATTTGCTCACCGAACCTCTCCAATCCTATCACTGCTGTGTTTATGCCCCTGCACACACGCTTGATTCTCTTTCGGAGACATAGCAATCCATAGGTTTTAAGATACTTCCTAGTCAGTTATATTCTTAGGCGTTTAATATGGGGTGTTGAATCCATTTCGTTGAGCAAGGAGTAGCTCTTGTCTATTCCATATTTGGCTTAAGGAAGTTTATCTGTGCTCATTTCAATCTCTGGTTTTATGCAGCACCCCAACTCACCTTTCCCCTTAAGCAAGCATAAGTTGGTTTTCTAAATTTGAGACCCTGTTCTGTATTGTAATTCAGTTCCTATGTAGCCAAGTTTACATTCCGTGTATTAGTGATATCTTATGATGTTTCTTTTTCTGTGTGACTTATTTCAGTTAGAATCATCATACCTGAATCCACTTATTATGCTGCTACGGGCCTGATGACATAGATTTCATTGCTGAGTGATACTGCATTGTACGTAAGTACCACAACTTCTTTATCCATTTTTCACTTTCTGCGATATTGAACTTGTACCGTAAATGAGTTTCTTATAAACAGAGCCGTCCCAACCTTTTGGGTGGCTCTGTCTTTTTGATTTTAATTTCCCTAAGCTATAGGACCATAAGTGGAAGTGCCCTAGGCTCTGTTGCTTTGTTTTTTAGATGTTTCAGGAAACACCATACACTTCTCCCGAGTGGCTGTTGGCAATTTACATCCCGCCCATCAGCATAACAAGGCTCCCAGTTCTCCATGGCCTGTCCTGCCTTTCTGGATTTTACACTTTTTTCAGATGGCCCTTTTGACCGGGGGGATGTGAGACTTCATTGTAGGGCAGATTTCCTTTGCAAGCTTGCTTGGTTGGCCAAAAAGGGCGTATGCGTTTTTTCCTGAATATATTCAGGAAAAAACGCATACGCCCTTTTCGGCCAAGTGCATCATTGTGCACGTTCTGCCTCTTTTCCTATGCTTTAAATGCAATTCCAGTCTACCTCCTGAAATCGGTTTCCTGCAATTCTGCCCCGCTTTCAAGTCCTCTTGGCAGCCTTACTTCAGTATATTTTTGGACGATAGCTGTCATTTATAGCTCTGCAGGTTTGTGAATTACAGTGCCCCTGAGCTCCTTTCTTCAACTCGCTTTCTCGTGAGCTGGCCGCAACACCGCAGGATTGCTTCAGGCCCTAATCTGGTTCCGGCACGGCATGCTGAGCCTTTGGTTAATTCCTCTTCCTGGTGCGAAATGAGAGTTAAATTTGCCCATCCAGACACCTCCATCTAGTCTCTCATTGGTTCTCCCTATTCCTGTTCATCTTCCGCAGAAATTGCAAACTGGGCCAAACAGGAGGTTAAAGGCACTGACTCTCCAAGTCGGGAGAGTGTTAGTAAAGCGTCTGGAAAGTTGCACCCGAGTACCAGGGGACGAAAACTGACACATATTGGAACACGTCTCCCGATCACACGGTTGATCATACTCTGGGTTCCACATGCATGTTTTAGCTGAAGGAAGAATACCTTAAACCTGGAGAGTTGAGACCCGTGGAATGGGTACCATGCAATATGACTTCAAAGGGTCTTCATTTGCTCACCGAACCTCTCCAATCCTATCACTGCTGCGTTTATGCCCCTGCACACACGCTTGATTCTCTTTCAGAGACATAGCAATCCATAGGTTTTAAGATACTTCCTAGTCAGGTATATTCTTAGGTGTTTTATATGGGGTGTTGAATCCATTTCGTTGAGCAAGGAGTAGCTCTTGTCTATTCCATAGTTGGCTTAAGGAACTTTATCTGTGCTCATTTCAATCTCTGGTTTTATGCAGCACCCCAACTCACCTTTCCCCTTAAGCAAGCATAAGTTGGTTTTCTAAATTTGAGACCCTGTTCTGTTTTGTAATTCAGTTCCTGTGTAGCCAAGTTTACATTCCGTGTATTAGTGATATCTTATGATGTTTCTTTTTCTGTGTGACTTATTTCAGTTAGAATCATCATACCTGAATCCACTCATTATGCTGCTACGGGCCTGATGACATAGATTTCATTGCTGAGTGATATTGCATTGTACGTAAGTACCACAACTTCTTTATCCATTTTTCACTTTCTGCGATATTGAACTTGTACCGTAAATGAGTTTCTTGTAAACAGAGCCGTCCCAACCTTTGGGGTGGCTGTGTCTTTTTGATTTTAATTTCCCTAAGCTATAGGACCATAAGTGGAAGTGCCCTAGGCTCTGTTGCTTTGTTTTTTAGATGTTTCAGGAAACACCATACACTTCTAGGGAATGGCTGTTGGCAATTTAAATCACACCCAACAGCAAAACAAGGCTCCCAGTTCTCCATGGCCTGTCCTGCCTTTCTGGATTTTACACATTTTTCAGATGGCGCTTTTGACCGGGCGGAAGTGAGACTTCATTGTAGTGCAGATTTCCTTTGCAAGCTTGCTTGGTTGGCCAAAAAGGGCGTATGCGTTTTTTCCTGAATATATTCAGAGAAAAACACATACGCACTTTTTGGCCAAGTGCATCATTGTGGACGTTCTGCCTCTTTTCCTATGCTTTAAATGCAATTCCAGTCTACCTCCTGAAATCGGTTTCCTGCAATTCTGCCCCGCTTTCAAGTCCTCTTGGCAGCCTTACTTCAGTATATTTTTGGACGATAGCTGTCATTTATAACTCTGCAGGTTTGTGAATTACAGTGCCCCTGAGCTCCTTTCTTCAACTCGCTTTCTCGTGAGCTGGCCGCAACACCACAGGATTGCTTCAGGCCCTAATCTGGTTCTGGCACGGCACGCTGAGCCTTTGGTTAATTCCTCTTCCTGGTGGGAAATGAGAGTTAAATTTGCCCGTCCAGACACCTCCAGCTAGTCTGTCATTGGTTCTCCCTATTCCTGTTCATCTTCCGCAGAAATTGCAAACTGGGCCAAACAGGAGGTTAAAGGCGCTGACTCTCCAAGTCGGGAGAGTGTTAGTAAAGCATCTGGAATGTTGCACCCGAGTACCAGGGGACGAAAACTGAGACATATTGGAACACGTCTCCCGCTCACATGGTTGATCATACTCTGGGTTCCACATGCATGTTTTAGCTGAAGGAAGAATACCTTAAACCTGGAGAGTTGAGACCCGTGGAATGGGTACCATGCAATATGATTTCAAAGGGTCTTCATCTGCTCACCGAACCTCTCCAGTCCTATCACTGCTGCGTTTATGCCCCTGTACACACGCTTGATTCTCTTTCGGAGACATAGCAATCCATAGGTTTTAAGGTACTTCCTAGTAAAGTACATTCTTAGGCGTTTAATATGGGGTGTTGAGTCCATTTCCTTGAGCAAGGAGTAGCTCTTGTCTATTCCATACTTGGCTTAAGGAACTTTATCTGTGCTCATTTCAATCTCTGGTTTTATGCAGCACCCCAACTCACCTTTCCCCTTAAGCAAGCATAAGTTGGTTTTCTAAATTTGAGACCCTGTTCTGTTTTGCAATTCAGTTCCTGTGTAGCCAAGTTTACATTCCGTGTATTAGTGATATCTTATGATGTTTCTTTTTCTGTGTGACTTATTTCAGTTAGAATCATCGTACCTGAATCCACTCATTATGCTGCTACGGGCCTGATGACATAGATTTTATTGCTGAGTGATACTGCATTGTACGTAAGTACCACAACTTCTTTATCCATTTTTCACTTTCTGCGATATTGAACTTGTACCGTAAACCAGGTTCTTGTAAACAGAGCCGTCCCAACCTTTGGGGTGGCTGTGTCTTTTGATTTTAATTTCCCTAAGCTATGGGACCATAAGTGGAAGTGCCCTAGGCTCTGTTGCTTTGTTTTTTAGATGTTTCAGGAAACACCATACACTTCTCCCGAGTGGCTGTTGGCAATTTACATCCCGCCCATCAGCATAACAAGGCTCCCAGTTCTCCATGGCCTGTCCTGCCTTTCTGGATTTTACACTTGTTTCAGATGGCCCTTTTGACCGGGGGGAAGTGAGACTTCATTGTAGTGCAGATTTCCTTTGCAAGCTTGCTTGGTTGGCCAAAAAGGGCGTATGCCTTTTTTCCTGAATATATTCAGGAAAAAACGCATACGCCCTTTTTGGCCAAGTGCATCATTGTGGACGTTCTGCCTCTTTTCCTATGCTTTAAATGCAATCCAGTCTACCTCCTGAAATCGGTTTCCTGCAATTCTGCCCCGCTTTCAAGTCCTCTTGGCAGCCTTACTTCAGTATATTTTTGGACGATAGCTGTCATTTATAGCTCTGCAGGTTTGTGAATTACAGTGCCCCTGAGCTCCTTTCTTCAACTCGCTTTCTCGTGAGCTGGCCGCAACACCGCAGGATGGCTTCAGGCCCTAATCTGGTTCCGGCACGGCACGCTGAGCCTTTGGTTAATTCCTCTTCCTGGTGGGAAATGAGAGTTAAATTTGCCCGTCCAGACACCTCCAGCTAGTCTGTCATTGGTTCTCCCTATTCCTGTTCATCTTCCGCAGAAATTGCAAACTGGGCCAAACAGGAGGTTAAAGGCACTGACTCTCCAAGTCGGGAGAGTGTTAGTAAAGCGTCTGGAATGTTGCACCCGAGTACCAGGGGACGAAAACTGACACATATTGGAACACGTCTCCCGATCACACGGTTGATCATACTCTGGGTTCCACATGCATGTTTTAGCTGAAGGAAGAATACCTTAAACCTGGAGAGTTGAGACCCGTGGAATGGGTACCATGCAATATGACTTCAAAGGGTCTTCATTTGCTCACCGAACCTCTCCAATCCTATCACTGCTGCGTTTATGCCCCTGCACACACGCTTGATTCTCTTTCGGAGACATAGCAATCCATAGGTTTTAAGATACTTCCTAGTCAGGTACATTCTTAGGTGTTTAATATGGGGTGTTGAATCCATTTCGTTGAGCAAGGAGTAGCTCTTGTCTATTCCATATTTGGCTTAAGGAACTTTATCTGTGCTCATTTCAATCTCTGGTTTTATGCAGCACCCCAACTCACCTTTCCCCTTAAGCAAGCATAAGTTGGTTTTCTAAATTTGAGACCCTGTTCTGTTTTGTAATTCAGTTCCTGTGTAGCCAAGTTTACATTCCATGTATTAGTGATATCTTATGATGTTTCTTTTCCTGTGTGACTTATTTCAGTTAGAATCATCATACCTGAATCCACTCATTATGCTGCTACGGGCCTGATGACATAGATTTCATTGCTGAGTGATACTGCATTGTACGTAAGTACCACAACTTCTTTATCCATTTTTCACTTTCTGCGATATTGAACTTGTACCGTAAACCAGGTTCTTGTAAACAGAGCCGTCCCAACATTTGGGGTGGCTGTGTCTTTTTGATTTTAATTTCCCTAAGCTATAGGACCATAAGTGGAAGTGCCCTAGGCTCTGTTGCTTTGTTTTTTAGATGTTTCAGGAAACACCATACACTTCTCCCGAGTGGCTGTTGGCAATTTACATCCCGCCCATCAGCATAACAAGGCTCCCAGTTCTCCATGGCCTGTCCTGCCTTTCTGGATTTTACACTTTTTTCAGATGGCCCTTTTGACCGGGGGGAAGTGAGACTTCATTGTAGTGCAGATTTCCTTTGCAAGCTTGCTTGGTTGGCCAAAAAGGGCGTATGCGTTTTTTCCTGAATATATTCAGGAAAAAACGCATACGCCCTTTGTGGCCAAGTGCATCATTGTGGACGTTCTGCCTCTTTTCCTATGCTTTCAATGCAATTCCAGTCTACCTCCTGAAATCGGTTTCCTGCAATTCTGCCCCGCTTTCAAGTCCTCTTGGCAGCCTTACTTCAGTATATTTTTGGACGATATCTGTCATTTATAACTCTGCAGGTATGTGAATTACAGTGCCCCTGAGCTCCTTTCTTCAACTCGCTTTCTCGTGAGCTAGCCGCAACACCGCAGGATTGCTTCAGTCCCTAATCTGGTTCCGGCACGGCACGCTGAGCCTTTGGTTAATTCCTCTTCCTGGTGGGAAATGAGAGTTAAATTTGCCCGTCCAGACACCTCCAGCTAGTCTCTCATTGGTTCTCCCTATTCCTGTTCATCTTCCGCAGAAATTGCAAACTGGGCCAAACAGGAGGTTAAAGGCACTGACTCTCCAAGTCGGGAGAGTGTTAGTAAAGCGTCTGGAATGTTGCACCCGAGTACCAGGCGACGGAAACTGACACATATTGGAACACGTCTCCCGATCACACGGTTGATCATACTCTGGGTTCCACATGCATGTTTTAGCTGAAGGAAGAATACCTTAAACCTGGAGAGTTGAGACCCGTGGAATGGGTACCATGCAATATGACTTCAAAGGGTCTTCATTTGCTCACCGAACCTCTCCAGTTCTATCACTGCTGCGTTTATGCCCCTGCACACACGCTTGATTCTCTTTCGGAGACATAGCAATCCATAGGTTTTAAGATACTTCCTAGTCAGGTATATTCTTAGGTGTTTAATATGGGATGTTGAATCCATTTCGTTGAGCAAGGAGTAGCTCTTGTCTATTCCATAGTTGGATTAAGGAAATTTATCTGTGCTCATTTCAATCTCTGGTTTTATGCAGCACCCCAACTCACCTTTCCCCTTAAGCAAGCATAAGTTGGTTTTCTAAATTTGAGACCCTGTTCTGTTTTGTAATTCAGTTCCTGTGTAGCCAAGTTTACATTCCGTGTATTAGTGATATCTTATGATGTTTCTTTTTCTGTGAGACTTATATCTGATAGAATAATCGTGCCTGAATCCACTCATTATGCTGCTACGGGCCTGATGACATAGATTTCCTTGCTGAGTGATATTGCATTGTACGTAAGTACCACAACTTCTTTATCCATTTTTCACTTTCTGCGATATTGAACTTGTACCGTAAACCAGGTTCTTGTAAACAGAGCCGTCCCAACCTTTGGGGTGGATGTGTCTTTTGATTTTAATTTCCCTAAGCTATAGGACCATAAGTGGAAGTGCCCTAGGCTCTGTTGCTTTGTTTTTTAGATGTTTCAGGAAACACCATACACTTCTCCCGAGTGGCTGTTGGCAATTGACATCCCGCCCATCAGCATAACAAGGCTCCCAGTTCTCCATGGCCTGTCCTGCCTTTCTGGATTTTACACTTTTTTCAGATGGCCCTTTTGACCGGGGGGAAGTGAGACTTCATTGTAGTGCAGATTTCCTTTGCAAGCTTGCTTGGTTGGCCAAAAAGGGCGTATGCGTTTTTTCCTGAATATATTCAGGAAAAAACGCATACGCCCTTTTTGGCCAAGTGCATCATTGTGGACGTTCTGCCTCTTTTCCTATGCTTTCAATGCAATTCCAGTCTACCTCCTGAAATCGGTTTCCTGCAATTCTGCCCCGCTTTCAAGTCCTCTTGGCAGCCTTACTTCAGTATATTTTTGGACGATAGCTGTCATTTATAACTCTGCAGGTTTGTGAATTACAGTGCCCCTGAGCTCCTTTCTTCAACTCGCTTTCTCGTGAGCTGGCCGCAACACCGCAGGATGGCTTCAGGCCCTAATCTGGTTCCGGCACGGCACGCTGAGCCTTTGGTTAATTCCTCTTCCTGGTGGGAAATGAGAGTTAAATTTGCCCGTCCAGACACCTCCAGCTAGTCTGTCATTGGTTCTCCCTATTCCTGTTCATCTTCCGCAGAAATTGCAAACTGGGCCAAACAGGAGGTTAAAGGCACTGACTCTCCAAGTCGGGAGAGTGTTAGTAAAGCATCTGGAATGTTGCACCCGAGTACCAGGGGACGAAAACTGAGACATATTGGAACACGTCTCCCGATCACACGGTTGATCATACTCTGGGTTCCACATGCATGTTTTAGCTGAAGGAAGAATACCTTAAACCTGGAGAGTTGAGACCCGTGGAATGGGTACCATGCAATATGACTTCAAAGGGTCTTCATTTGCTCACCGAACCTCTCCAATCCTATCACTGCTGTGTTTATGCCCCTGCACACACGCTTGATTCTCTTTCGGAGACATAGCAATCCATAGGTTTTAAGATACTTCCTAGTCAGTTATATTCTTAGGCGTTTAATATGGGGTGTTGAATCCATTTCGTTGAGCAAGGAGTAGCTCTTGTCTATTCCATATTTGGCTTAAGGAAGTTTATCTGTGCTCATTTCAATCTCTGGTTTTATGCAGCACCCCAACTCACCTTTCCCCTTAAGCAAGCATAAGTTGGTTTTCTAAATTTGAGACCCTGTTCTGTATTGTAATTCAGTTCCTATGTAGCCAAGTTTACATTCCGTGTATTAGTGATATCTTATGATGTTTCTTTTTCTGTGTGACTTATTTCAGTTAGAATCATCATACCTGAATCCACTTATTATGCTGCTACGGGCCTGATGACATAGATTTCATTGCTGAGTGATACTGCATTGTACGTAAGTACCACAACTTCTTTATCCATTTTTCACTTTCTGCGATATTGAACTTGTACCGTAAATGAGTTTCTTATAAACAGAGCCGTCCCAACCTTTTGGGTGGCTCTGTCTTTTTGATTTTAATTTCCCTAAGCTATAGGACCATAAGTGGAAGTGCCCTAGGCTCTGTTGCTTTGTTTTTTAGATGTTTCAGGAAACACCATACACTTCTCCCGAGTGGCTGTTGGCAATTTACATCCCGCCCATCAGCATAACAAGGCTCCCAGTTCTCCATGGCCTGTCCTGCCTTTCTGGATTTTACACTTTTTTCAGATGGCCCTTTTGACCGGGGGGATGTGAGACTTCATTGTAGGGCAGATTTCCTTTGCAAGCTTGCTTGGTTGGCCAAAAAGGGCGTATGCGTTTTTTCCTGAATATATTCAGGAAAAAACGCATACGCCCTTTTCGGCCAAGTGCATCATTGTGCACGTTCTGCCTCTTTTCCTATGCTTTAAATGCAATTCCAGTCTACCTCCTGAAATCGGTTTCCTGCAATTCTGCCCCGCTTTCAAGTCCTCTTGGCAGCCTTACTTCAGTATATTTTTGGACGATAGCTGTCATTTATAGCTCTGCAGGTTTGTGAATTACAGTGCCCCTGAGCTCCTTTCTTCAACTCGCTTTCTCGTGAGCTGGCCGCAACACCGCAGGATTGCTTCAGGCCCTAATCTGGTTCCGGCACGGCATGCTGAGCCTTTGGTTAATTCCTCTTCCTGGTGCGAAATGAGAGTTAAATTTGCCCATCCAGACACCTCCATCTAGTCTCTCATTGGTTCTCCCTATTCCTGTTCATCTTCCGCAGAAATTGCAAACTGGGCCAAACAGGAGGTTAAAGGCACTGACTCTCCAAGTCGGGAGAGTGTTAGTAAAGCGTCTGGAAAGTTGCACCCGAGTACCAGGGGACGAAAACTGACACATATTGGAACACGTCTCCCGATCACACGGTTGATCATACTCTGGGTTCCACATGCATGTTTTAGCTGAAGGAAGAATACCTTAAACCTGGAGAGTTGAGACCCGTGGAATGGGTACCATGCAATATGACTTCAAAGGGTCTTCATTTGCTCACCGAACCTCTCCAATCCTATCACTGCTGCGTTTATGCCCCTGCACACACGCTTGATTCTCTTTCAGAGACATAGCAATCCATAGGTTTTAAGATACTTCCTAGTCAGGTATATTCTTAGGTGTTTTATATGGGGTGTTGAATCCATTTCGTTGAGCAAGGAGTAGCTCTTGTCTATTCCATAGTTGGCTTAAGGAACTTTATCTGTGCTCATTTCAATCTCTGGTTTTATGCAGCACCCCAACTCACCTTTCCCCTTAAGCAAGCATAAGTTGGTTTTCTAAATTTGAGACCCTGTTCTGTTTTGTAATTCAGTTCCTGTGTAGCCAAGTTTACATTCCGTGTATTAGTGATATCTTATGATGTTTCTTTTTCTGTGTGACTTATTTCAGTTAGAATCATCATACCTGAATCCACTCATTATGCTGCTACGGGCCTGATGACATAGATTTCATTGCTGAGTGATATTGCATTGTACGTAAGTACCACAACTTCTTTATCCATTTTTCACTTTCTGCGATATTGAACTTGTACCGTAAATGAGTTTCTTGTAAACAGAGCCGTCCCAACCTTTGGGGTGGCTGTGTCTTTTTGATTTTAATTTCCCTAAGCTATAGGACCATAAGTGGAAGTGCCCTAGGCTCTGTTGCTTTGTTTTTTAGATGTTTCAGGAAACACCATACACTTCTCCCGAGTGGCTGTTGGCAATTGACATCCCGCCCATCAGCATAACAAGGCTCCCAGTTCTCCATGGCCTGTCCTGCCTTTCTGGATTTTACACTTTTTTCAGATGGCCCTTTTGACCGGGGGGAAGTGAGACTTCATTGTAGTGCAGATTTCCTTTGCAAGCTTGCTTGGTTGGCCAAAAAGGGCGTATGCGTTTTTTCCTGAATATATTCAGGAAAAAACGCATACGCCCTTTTTGGCCAAGTGCATCATTGTGGACGTTCTGCCTCTTTTCCTATGCTTTCAATGCAATTCCAGTCTACCTCCTGAAATCGGTTTCCTGCAATTCTGCCCCGCTTTCAAGTCCTCTTGGCAGCCTTACTTCAGTATATTTTTGGACGATAGCTGTCATTTATAACTCTGCAGGTTTGTGAATTACAGTGCCCCTGAGCTCCTTTCTTCAACTCGCTTTCTCGTGAGCTGGCCGCAACACCGCAGGATGGCTTCAGGCCCTAATCTGGTTCCGGCACGGCACGCTGAGCCTTTGGTTAATTCCTCTTCCTGGTGGGAAATGAGAGTTAAATTTGCCCGTCCAGACACCTCCAGCTAGTCTGTCATTGGTTCTCCCTATTCCTGTTCATCTTCCGCAGAAATTGCAAACTGGGCCAAACAGGAGGTTAAAGGCACTGACTCTCCAAGTCGGGAGAGTGTTAGTAAAGCATCTGGAATGTTGCACCCGAGTACCAGGGGACGAAAACTGAGACATATTGGAACACGTCTCCCGATCACACGGTTGATCATACTCTGGGTTCCACATGCATGTTTTAGCTGAAGGAAGAATACCTTAAACCTGGAGAGTTGAGACCCGTGGAATGGGTACCATGCAATATGACTTCAAAGGGTCTTCATTTGCTCACCGAACCTCTCCAATCCTATCACTGCTGTGTTTATGCCCCTGCACACACGCTTGATTCTCTTTCGGAGACATAGCAATCCATAGGTTTTAAGATACTTCCTAGTCAGTTATATTCTTAGGCGTTTAATATGGGGTGTTGAATCCATTTCGTTGAGCAAGGAGTAGCTCTTGTCTATTCCATATTTGGCTTAAGGAAGTTTATCTGTGCTCATTTCAATCTCTGGTTTTATGCAGCACCCCAACTCACCTTTCCCCTTAAGCAAGCATAAGTTGGTTTTCTAAATTTGAGACCCTGTTCTGTATTGTAATTCAGTTCCTATGTAGCCAAGTTTACATTCCGTGTATTAGTGATATCTTATGATGTTTCTTTTTCTGTGTGACTTATTTCAGTTAGAATCATCATACCTGAATCCACTTATTATGCTGCTACGGGCCTGATGACATAGATTTCATTGCTGAGTGATACTGCATTGTACGTAAGTACCACAACTTCTTTATCCATTTTTCACTTTCTGCGATATTGAACTTGTACCGTAAATGAGTTTCTTATAAACAGAGCCGTCCCAACCTTTTGGGTGGCTCTGTCTTTTTGATTTTAATTTCCCTAAGCTATAGGACCATAAGTGGAAGTGCCCTAGGCTCTGTTGCTTTGTTTTTTAGATGTTTCAGGAAACACCATACACTTCTCCCGAGTGGCTGTTGGCAATTTACATCCCGCCCATCAGCATAACAAGGCTCCCAGTTCTCCATGGCCTGTCCTGCCTTTCTGGATTTTACACTTTTTTCAGATGGCCCTTTTGACCGGGGGGATGTGAGACTTCATTGTAGGGCAGATTTCCTTTGCAAGCTTGCTTGGTTGGCCAAAAAGGGCGTATGCGTTTTTTCCTGAATATATTCAGGAAAAAACGCATACGCCCTTTTCGGCCAAGTGCATCATTGTGCACGTTCTGCCTCTTTTCCTATGCTTTAAATGCAATTCCAGTCTACCTCCTGAAATCGGTTTCCTGCAATTCTGCCCCGCTTTCAAGTCCTCTTGGCAGCCTTACTTCAGTATATTTTTGGACGATAGCTGTCATTTATAGCTCTGCAGGTTTGTGAATTACAGTGCCCCTGAGCTCCTTTCTTCAACTCGCTTTCTCGTGAGCTGGCCGCAACACCGCAGGATTGCTTCAGGCCCTAATCTGGTTCCGGCACGGCATGCTGAGCCTTTGGTTAATTCCTCTTCCTGGTGCGAAATGAGAGTTAAATTTGCCCATCCAGACACCTCCATCTAGTCTCTCATTGGTTCTCCCTATTCCTGTTCATCTTCCGCAGAAATTGCAAACTGGGCCAAACAGGAGGTTAAAGGCACTGACTCTCCAAGTCGGGAGAGTGTTAGTAAAGCGTCTGGAAAGTTGCACCCGAGTACCAGGGGACGAAAACTGACACATATTGGAACACGTCTCCCGATCACACGGTTGATCATACTCTGGGTTCCACATGCATGTTTTAGCTGAAGGAAGAATACCTTAAACCTGGAGAGTTGAGACCCGTGGAATGGGTACCATGCAATATGACTTCAAAGGGTCTTCATTTGCTCACCGAACCTCTCCAATCCTATCACTGCTGCGTTTATGCCCCTGCACACACGCTTGATTCTCTTTCAGAGACATAGCAATCCATAGGTTTTAAGATACTTCCTAGTCAGGTATATTCTTAGGTGTTTTATATGGGGTGTTGAATCCATTTCGTTGAGCAAGGAGTAGCTCTTGTCTATTCCATAGTTGGCTTAAGGAACTTTATCTGTGCTCATTTCAATCTCTGGTTTTATGCAGCACCCCAACTCACCTTTCCCCTTAAGCAAGCATAAGTTGGTTTTCTAAATTTGAGACCCTGTTCTGTTTTGTAATTCAGTTCCTGTGTAGCCAAGTTTACATTCCGTGTATTAGTGATATCTTATGATGTTTCTTTTTCTGTGTGACTTATTTCAGTTAGAATCATCATACCTGAATCCACTCATTATGCTGCTACGGGCCTGATGACATAGATTTCATTGCTGAGTGATATTGCATTGTACGTAAGTACCACAACTTCTTTATCCATTTTTCACTTTCTGCGATATTGAACTTGTACCGTAAATGAGTTTCTTGTAAACAGAGCCGTCCCAACCTTTGGGGTGGCTGTGTCTTTTTGATTTTAATTTCCCTAAGCTATAGGACCATAAGTGGAAGTGCCCTAGGCTCTGTTGCTTTGTTTTTTAGATGTTTCAGGAAACACCATACACTTCTAGGGAATGGCTGTTGGCAATTTAAATCACACCCAACAGCAAAACAAGGCTCCCAGTTCTCCATGGCCTGTTCTGCCTTTCTGGATTTTACACATTTTTCAGATGGCGCTTTTGACCGGGCGGAAGTGAGACTTCATTGTAGTGCAGATTTCCTTTGCAAGCTTGCTTGGTTGGCCAAAAAGGGCGTATGCGTTTTTTCCTGAATATATTCAGAGAAAAACACATACGCACTTTTTGGCCAAGTGCATCATTGTGGACGTTCTGCCTCTTTTCCTATGCTTTAAATGCAATTCCAGTCTACCTCCTGAAATCGGTTTCCTGCAATTCTGCCCCGCTTTCAAGTCCTCTTGGCAGCCTTACTTCAGTATATTTTTGGACGATAGCTGTCATTTATAACTCTGCAGGTTTGTGAATTACAGTGCCCCTGAGCTCCTTTCTTCAACTCGCTTTCTCGTGAGCTGGCCGCAACACCACAGGATTGCTTCAGGCCCTAATCTGGTTCTGGCACGGCACGCTGAGCCTTTGGTTAATTCCTCTTCCTGGTGGGAAATGAGAGTTAAATTTGCCCGTCCAGACACCTCCAGCTAGTCTGTCATTGGTTCTCCCTATTCCTGTTCATCTTCCGCAGAAATTGCAAACTGGGCCAAACAGGAGGTTAAAGGCGCTGACTCTCCAAGTCGGGAGAGTGTTAGTAAAGCATCTGGAATGTTGCACCCGAGTACCAGGGGACGAAAACTGAGACATATTGGAACACGTCTCCCGCTCACATGGTTGATCATACTCTGGGTTCCACATGCATGTTTTAGCTGAAGGAAGAATACCTTAAACCTGGAGAGTTGAGACCCGTGGAATGGGTACCATGCAATATGATTTCAAAGGGTCTTCATCTGCTCACCGAACCTCTCCAGTCCTATCACTGCTGCGTTTATGCCCCTGTACACACGCTTGATTCTCTTTCGGAGACATAGCAATCCATAGGTTTTAAGGTACTTCCTAGTAAAGTACATTCTTAGGCGTTTAATATGGGGTGTTGAGTCCATTTCCTTGAGCAAGGAGTAGCTCTTGTCTATTCCATACTTGGCTTAAGGAACTTTATCTGTGCTCATTTCAATCTCTGGTTTTATGCAGCACCCCAACTCACCTTTCCCCTTAAGCAAGCATAAGTTGGTTTTCTAAATTTGAGACCCTGTTCTGTTTTGCAATTCAGTTCCTGTGTAGCCAAGTTTACATTCCGTGTATTAGTGATATCTTATGATGTTTCTTTTTCTGTGTGACTTATTTCAGTTAGAATCATCGTACCTGAATCCACTCATTATGCTGCTACGGGCCTGATGACATAGATTTTATTGCTGAGTGATACTGCATTGTACGTAAGTACCACAACTTCTTTATCCATTTTTCACTTTCTGCGATATTGAACTTGTACCGTAAACCAGGTTCTTGTAAACAGAGCCGTCCCAACCTTTGGGGTGGCTGTGTCTTTTGATTTTAATTTCCCTAAGCTATGGGACCATAAGTGGAAGTGCCCTAGGCTCTGTTGCTTTGTTTTTTAGATGTTTCAGGAAACACCATACACTTCTCCCGAGTGGCTGTTGGCAATTTACATCCCGCCCATCAGCATAACAAGGCTCCCAGTTCTCCATGGCCTGTCCTGCCTTTCTGGATTTTACACTTGTTTCAGATGGCCCTTTTGACCGGGGGGAAGTGAGACTTCATTGTAGTGCAGATTTCCTTTGCAAGCTTGCTTGGTTGGCCAAAAAGGGCGTATGCCTTTTTTCCTGAATATATTCAGGAAAAAACGCATACGCCCTTTTTGGCCAAGTGCATCATTGTGGACGTTCTGCCTCTTTTCCTATGCTTTAAATGCAATCCAGTCTACCTCCTGAAATCGGTTTCCTGCAATTCTGCCCCGCTTTCAAGTCCTCTTGGCAGCCTTACTTCAGTATATTTTTGGACGATAGCTGTCATTTATAGCTCTGCAGGTTTGTGAATTACAGTGCCCCTGAGCTCCTTTCTTCAACTCGCTTTCTCGTGAGCTGGCCGCAACACCGCAGGATGGCTTCAGGCCCTAATCTGGTTCCGGCACGGCACGCTGAGCCTTTGGTTAATTCCTCTTCCTGGTGGGAAATGAGAGTTAAATTTGCCCGTCCAGACACCTCCAGCTAGTCTGTCATTGGTTCTCCCTATTCCTGTTCATCTTCCGCAGAAATTGCAAACTGGGCCAAACAGGAGGTTAAAGGCACTGACTCTCCAAGTCGGGAGAGTGTTAGTAAAGCGTCTGGAATGTTGCACCCGAGTACCAGGGGACGAAAACTGACACATATTGGAACACGTCTCCCGATCACACGGTTGATCATACTCTGGGTTCCACATGCATGTTTTAGCTGAAGGAAGAATACCTTAAACCTGGAGAGTTGAGACCCGTGGAATGGGTACCATGCAATATGACTTCAAAGGGTCTTCATTTGCTCACCGAACCTCTCCAATCCTATCACTGCTGCGTTTATGCCCCTGCACACACGCTTGATTCTCTTTCGGAGACATAGCAATCCATAGGTTTTAAGATACTTCCTAGTCAGGTACATTCTTAGGTGTTTAATATGGGGTGTTGAATCCATTTCGTTGAGCAAGGAGTAGCTCTTGTCTATTCCATATTTGGCTTAAGGAACTTTATCTGTGCTCATTTCAATCTCTGGTTTTATGCAGCACCCCAACTCACCTTTCCCCTTAAGCAAGCATAAGTTGGTTTTCTAAATTTGAGACACTGTTCTGTTTTGGAATTCAGTTCCTGTGTAGCCAAGGTTACATTCCGTGTATTAGTGATATCTTATGATGTTTCTTTTTCTGTGTGACTTATTTCAGTTAGAATCATCGTACCTGAATCCACTCATTATGCTGCTACGTGCCTGATGACATAGATTTCCTTGCTGAGTGATATTGCATTGTACGTAAGTACCACAACTTCTTTATCCATTTTTCACTTTCTGCGATATTGAACTTGTACGGTAACGTGGTTCTTGTAAACAGAGCCGTGCCAAACTTTGGGGTGGCTGTGTCTTTTTGAGTTTAATTTCCCTAATCTATAGGACCATAAGTGGAAGTGCCCTAGGCTCTGTTGCTTTGTTTTTTAGATGTTTCAGGAAACACCATACACTTCTCCCGAGTGGCTGTTGGCAATTTACATCCCGCCTATCAGCATAACAAGGCTCCCAGTTCTCCATGGCCTGTCCTGCCTTTCTGGATTTTACACATTTTTCAGATGGCCCTTTTGACCGGGGGGAAGTGAGACTTCATTGTAGTGTAGATTTCCTTTGCAAGCTTGCTTGGTTGGCCAAAAAGGGCGTATGCGTTTTTTCCTGAATATATTCAGGAAAAAACGCATACGCCCTTTTTGGCCAAGTGCATCATTGTGGACGTTCTGCCTCTTTTCCTATGCTTTCAATGCAATTCCAGTCTACCTCCTGAAATCGGTTTCCTGCAATTCTGCCCCGTTTTCAAGTCCTCTTGGCAGCCTTACTTCAGTATATTTTTGGACGATAGCTGTCATTTATAACTCTGCAGGTTTGTGAATTACAGTGCCCCTGAGCTCCTTTCTTCAACTCTCTTTCTCGTGAGCTGGCCGCAACACCGCAGGATGGCTTCAGGCCCTAATCTGGTTCTGGCACGGCACGCTGAGCCTTTGGTTAATTCCTCTTCCTGGTGGGAAATGAGAGTTAAATTTGCCCGTCCAGACACCTCCAGCTAGTCTGTCATTGGTTCTCCCTATTCCTGTTCATCTTCCGCAGAAATTGCAAACTGGGCCAAACAGGAGGTTAAAGGCACTGACTCTCCAAGTCGGGAGAGTGTTAGTAAAGCGTCTGGAATGTTGCACCCGAGTACCAGGGGACGAAAACTGAGACATATTGGAACACGTCTCCCGATCACACGGTTGATCATACTCTGGGTTCCACATGCATGTTTTAGCTGAAGGAAGAATACCTTAAACCTGGAGAGTTGAGACCCGTGGAATGGGTACCATGCAATATGACTTCAAAGGGTCTTCATTTGCTCACCGAACCTCTCCAATCCTATCACTGCTGCGTTTATGCCCCTGTACACACACTTGATTCTCTTTCAGAGACATAGCAATCCATAGGTTTTAAGATACTTCCTAGTCAGGTACACTCTTTGGCATTTAATATGGGGTGTTGAGTCCATTTCGTGGAGCAAGGAGTAGCTCTTGTCTATTCCATATTTGGCTTAAGGAACTTTATCTGTGCTCATTTCAATCTCTGGTTTTATGCAGCACCCCAACTCACCTTTCCCCTTAAGCAAGCATAAGTTGGTTTTCTAAATTTGAGACCCTGTTCTGTTTTGTAATTCAGTTCCTGTGTAGCCAAGGTTACATTCCGTGTATTAGTGATATCTTATGATGTTTCTTTTCCTGTGTGAATTATTTCAGTTAGAATCATCGTACCTGAATCCACTCATTATGCTGCTACGGTCCTGATGACATAGATTTCATTGCTGAGTGATACTGCATTGTACGTAAGTACCACAACTTCTTTATCCATTTTTCACTTTCTGCGATATTGAACTTGTACCGTAAACCAGGTTCTTGTAAACAGAGCCGTCCCAACATTTGGGGTGGCTGTGTCTTTTTGATTTTAATTTCCCTAAGCTATAGGACCATAAGTGGAAGTGCCCTAGGCTCTGTTGCTTTGTTTTTTAGATGTTTCAGGAAACACCATACACTTCTCCCGAGTGGCTGTTGGCAATTGACATCCCGCCCATCAGCATAACAAGGCTCCCAGTTCTCCATGGCCTGTCCTGCCTTTCTGGATTTTACACTTTTTTCAGATGGCCCTTTTGACCGGGGGGAAGTGAGACTTCATTGTAGTGCAGATTTCCTTTGCAAGCTTGCTTGGTTGGCCAAAAAGGGCGTATGCGTTTTTTCCTGAATATATTCAGGAAAAAACGCATACGCCCTTTTTGGCCAAGTGCATCATTGTGGACGTTCTGCCTCTTTTCCTATGCTTTCAATGCAATTCCAGTCTACCTCCTGAAATCGGTTTCCTGCAATTCTGCCCCGCTTTCAAGTCCTCTTGGCAGCCTTACTTCAGTATATTTTTGGACGATAGCTGTCATTTATAACTCTGCAGGTTTGTGAATTACAGTGCCCCTGAGCTCCTTTCTTCAACTCGCTTTCTCGTGAGCTGGCCGCAACACCGCAGGATGGCTTCAGGCCCTAATCTGGTTCCAGCACGGCACGCTGAGCCTTTGGTTAATTCCTCTTCCTGGTGGGAAATGAGAGTTAAATTTGCCCGTCCAGACACCTCCAGCTAGTCTGTCATTAGTTCTCCCTATTCCTGTTCATCTTCCGCAGAAATTGCAAACTGGGCCAAACAGGAGGTTAAAGGCACTGACTCTCCAAGTCGGGAGAGTGTTAGTAAAGCGTCTGGAATGTTGCACCCGAGTACCAGGGGACGAAAACTGAGACATATTGGAACACGTCTCCCGATCACACGGTTGATCATACTCTGGGTTCCACATGCATGTTTTAGCTGAAGGAAGAATACCTTAAACCTGGAGAGTTGAGACCCGTGGAATGGGTACCATGCAATATGACTTCAAAGGGTCTTCATTTGCTCACCGAACCTCTCCAATCCTATCACTGCTGCGTTTATGCCCCTGCACACACGCTTGATTCTCTTTCGGAGACATAGCAATCCATAGGTTTTAAGATACTTCCTAGTCAGGTACATTCTTAGGTGTTTAATATGGGGTGTTGAATCCATTTCGTTGAGCAAGGAGTAGCTCTTGTCTATTCCATATTTGGCTTAAGGAACTTTATCTGTGCTCATTTCAATCTCTGGTTTTATGCAGCACCCCAACTCACCTTTCCCCTTAAGCAAGCATAAGTTGGTTTTCTAAATTTGAGACCCTGTTCTGTTTTGGAATTCAGTTCCTGTGTAGCCAAGGTTACATTCCGTGTATTAGTGATATCTTATGATGTTTCTTTTTCTGTGTGACTTATTTCAGTTAGAATCATCGTACCTGGATCCACTCATTATGCTGCTATGGGCCTGATGACATAGATTTCATTGCTGAGTGATATTGCATTGTACGTAAGTACCACAACTTCTTTATCCATTTTTCACTTTCTGCGATATTGAACTTGTACCGTAAACCAGGTTCTTGTAAACAGAGCCGTCCCAACCTTTGGGGTGCTGTGTCTTTTGATTTTAATTTCCCTAAGCTATAGGACCATAAGTGGAAGTGCCCTAGGCTCTTTTGCTTTGTTTTTTAGATGTTTCAGGAAACACCATACACTTCTCCCGAGTGGCTGTTGGCAATTGACATCCCGCCCATCAGCATAACAAGGCTCCCAGTTCTCCATGGCCTGTCCTGCCTTTCTGGATTTTACACTTTTTTCAGATGGCCCTTTTGACCGGGCGGAAGTGAGACTTCATTGTAGTGCAGATTTCCTTTGCAAGCTTGCTTGGTTGGCCAAAAAGGGCGTATGCGGTTTTTCCTGAATATATTCAGGAAAAAACGCATACGCCCTTTTTGGCCAAGTGCATCATTGTGGACGTTCTGCCTTTTTTCCTATGCTTTCAGTGCAATTCCAGTCTACCTCCTGAAATCGGTTTCCTGCAATTCTGCCCCGCTTTCAAGTCCTCTTGGCAGCCTTACTTCAGTATATTTTTGGACGATAGCTGTCATTTATAACTCTGCAGGTTTGTGAATTACAGTGCCCCTGAGCTCCTTTCTTCAACTCGCTTTCTCGTGAGCTGGCCGCAACACCGCAGGATGGCTTCAGGCCCTAATCTGGTTCCGGCACGGCACGCTGAGCCTTTGGTTAATTCCTCTTCCTGGTGGGAAATGAGAGTTAAATTTGCCCGTCCAGACACCTCCAGCTAGTCTGTCATTGGTTCTCCCTATTCCTGTTCATCTTCCGCAGAAATTGCAAACTGGGCCAAACAGGAGGTTAAAGGCACTGACTCTCCAAGTCGGGAGAGTGTTAGTAAAGCGTCTGGAATGTTGCACCCGAGTACCAGGGGACGAAAACTGAGACATATTGGAACACGTCTCCCGATCACACGGTTGATCATACTCTGGGTTCCACATGCATGTTTTAGCTGAAGGAAGAATACCTTCAACCTGGAGAGTTGAGACCCGTGGAATGGGTACCATGCAATATGACTTCAAAGGGTCTTCATTTGCTCACCGAACCTCTCCAATCCTATCACTGCTGCGTTTATGCCCCTGCACACACGCTTGATTCTCTTTCGGAGACATAGCAATCCATAGGTTTTAAGATACTTCCTAGTCAGGTACATTCTTAGGTGTTTAATATGGGGTGTTGAATCCATTTCGTTGAGCAAGGAGTAGCTCTTGTCTATTCCATATTTGGCTTAAGGAACTTTATCTGTGCTCATTTCAATCTCTGGTTTTATGCAGCACCCCAACTCACCTTTCCCCTTAAGCAAGCATAAGTTGGTTTTCTAAATTTGAGACCCTGTTCTGTTTTGGAATTCAGTTCCTGTGTAGCCAAGTTTACATTCCGTGTATTAGTGATATCTTATGATGTTTCTTTTTCTGTGTGACTTATTTCAGTTAGAATCATCGTACCTGAATCCACTCATTATGCTGCTATGGGCCTGATGACATAGATTTCATTGCTGAGTGATATTGCATTGTACGTAAGTACCACAACTTCTTTATCCATTTTTCACTTTCTGCGATATTGAACTTGTACCGTAAACCAGGTTCTTGTAAACAGAGCCGTCCCAACCTTTGGGGTGCTGTGTCTTTTGATTTTAATTTCCCTAAGCTATAGGACCATAAGTGGAAGTGCCCTAGGCTCTGTTGCTTTGTTTTTTAGATGTTTCAGGAAACACCATACACTTCTCCCGTGTGGCTGTTGGCAATTGACATCCCGCCCATCAGCATAACAAGGCTCCCAGTTCTCCATGGCCTGTCCTGCCTTTCTGGATTTTACACTTTTTTCAGATGGCCCTTTTGACCGGGGGGAAGTGAGACTTCATTGTAGTGCAGATTTCCTTTGCAAGCTTGCTTGGTTGGCCAAAAAGGGCGTATGCGTTTTTTCCTGAATATATTCAGGAAAAAACGCATACGCCCTTTTTGGCCAAGTGCATCATTGTGGACGTTCTGCCTCTTTTCCTATGCTTTCAATGCAATTCCAGTCTACCTCCTGAAATCGGTTTCCTGCAATTCTGTCCCGCTTTCAAGTCCTCTTGGCAGCCTTACTTCAGTATATTTTTGGACGATAGCTGTCATTTATAACTCTGCAGGTTTGTGAATTACAGTGCCCCTGAGCTCCTTTCTTCAACTCGCTTTCTCGTGAGCTGGCCGCAACATCGCAGGATGGCTTCAGGCCCTAATCTGGTTCCGGCACGGCACGCTGAGCCTTTGGTTAATTCCTCTTCCTGGTGGGAAATGAGAGTTAAATTTGCCCGTCCAGACACCTCCAGCTAGTCTGTCATTGGTTCTCCCTATTCCTGTTCATCTTCCGCAGAAATTGCAAACTGGGCCAAACAGGAGGTTAAAGGCACTGACTCTCCAAGTCGGGAGAGTGTTAGTAAAGCGTCTGGAATGTTGCACCCGAGTACCGGGGGACGAAAACTGAGACATATTGGAACACGTCTCCCGATCACACGGTTGATCATACTCTGGGTTCCACATGCATGTTTTAGCTGAAGGAAGAATACCTTAAACCTGGAGAGTTGAGACCCGTGGAATGGGTACCATGCAATATGACTTCAAAGGGTCTTCATTTGCTCACCGAACCTCTCCAATCCTATCACTGCTGCGTTTATGCCCCTGCACACACGCTTGATTCTCTTTCAGAGACATAGCAATCCATAGGTTTTAAGATACTTCCTAGTCAGGTACATTCTTAGGTGTTTAATATGGGGTGTTGAATCCATTTCGTTGAGCAAGGAGTAGCTCTTGTCTATTCCATATTTGGCTTAAGGAACTTTATCTGTGCTCATTTCAATCTCTGGTTTTATGCAGCACCCCAACTCACCTTTCCCCTTAAGCAAGCATAAGTTGGTTTTCTAAATTTGAGACCCTGTTCTGTTTTGTAATTCAGTTCCTGTGTAGCCAAGGTTACATTCCGTGTATTAGTGATATCTTATGATGTTTCTTTTCCTGTGTGAGTTATTTCACTTAGAATCATCATACCTGAATCCACTCATTATGCTGCTACTGGCCTGATGACATAGATTTCATTGCTGAGTGATACTGCATTGTACGTAAGTACCACAACATCTTTATCCATTTTTCACTTTCTGCGATATTGAACTTGTACCGTAAACCAGGTTCTTGTAAACAGAGCCGTCCCAACCTTTGGGGTGGCTGTGTCTTTTGATTTTAATTTCCCTAAGCTATAGGACCATAAGTGGAAGTGCCCTAGGCTCTGTTGCTTTGTTTTTTAGATGTTTCAGGAAACACCATACACTTCTCCCGAGTGGCTGTTGGCAATTGACATCCCGCCCATCAGCATAACAAGGCTCCCAGTTCTCCATGGCCTGTCCTGCCTTTCTGGATTTTACACTTTTTTCAGATGGCCCTTTTGACCGGGGGGAAGTGAGACTTCATTGTAGTGCAGATTTCCTTTGCAAGCTTGCTTGGTTGGCCAAAAAGGGCGTATGCGTTTTTTCCTGAATATATTCAGGAAAAAACGCATACGCCCTTTTTGGCCAAGTGCATCATTGTGGACGTTCTGCCTCTTTTCCTATGCTTTCAATGCAATTCCAGTCTACCTCCTGAAATCGGTTTCCTGCAATTCTGCCCCGCTTTCAAGTCCTCTTGGCAGCCTTACTTCAGTATATTTTTGGACGATAGCTGTCATTTATAACTCTGCAGGTTTGTGAATTACAGTGCCCCTGAGCTCCTTTCTTCAACTCGCTTTCTCGTGAGCTGGCCGCAACACCGCAGGATGGCTTCAGGCCCTAATCTGGTTCCGGCACGGCACGCTGAGCCTTTGGTTAATTCCTCTTCCTGGTGGGAAATGAGAGTTAAATTTGCCCGTCCAGACACCTCCAGCTAGTCTGTCATTGGTTCTCCCTATTCCTGTTCATCTTCCGCAGAAATTGCAAACTGGGCCAAACAGGAGGTTAAAGGCACTGACTCTCCAAGTCGGGAGAGTGTTAGTAAAGCGTCTGGAATGTTGCACCCGAGTACCAGGGGACGAAAACTGACACATATTGGAACACGTCTCCCGATCACATGGTTGATCATACTCTGGGTTCCACATGCATGTTTTAGCTGAAGGAAGAATACCTTAAACCTGGAGAGTTGAGACCCGTGGAATGGGTACCATGCAATATGACTTCAAAGGGTCTTCATTTGCTCACCGAACCTCTCCAATCCTATCACTGCTGCGTTTATGCCCCTGTACACACACTTGATTCTCTTTCAGAGACATAGCAATCCATAGGTTTTAAGATACTTCCTAGTCAGGTACACTCTTAGGCATTTAATATGGGGTGTTGAGTCCATTTCGTTGAGCAAGGAGTAGCTCTTGTCTATTCCATATTTGGCTTAAGGAACTTTATCTGTGCTCATTTCAATCTCTGGTTTTATGCAGCACCCCAACTCACCTTTCCCCTTAAGCAAGCATAAGTTGGGTTTCTAAATTTGAGACCCTGTTCTGTTTTGTTATTCAGTTCCTGTGTAGCCAAGGTTACATTCCTTGTATTAGTGATATCTTATGATGTTTCTTTTCCTGTGTGACTTATTTCAGTTAGAATCATCATACCTGAATCCACTCATTATGCTGCTACGGGCCTGATGACATAGATTTCATTGCTGAGTGATACTGCATTGTACGTAAGTACCACAACTTCTTTATCCATTTTTCACTTTCTGCGATATTGAACTTGTACCGTAAACCAGGTTCTTGTAAACAGAGCCGTCCCAACCTTTGGGGTGGCTGTGTCTTTTGATTTTAATTTCCCTAAGCTATAGGACCATAAGTGGAAGTGCCCTAGGCTCTGTTGCTTTGTTTTTTAGATGTTTCAGGAAACACCATACACTTCTCCCGAGTGGCTGTTGGCAATTGACATCCCGCCCATCAGCATAACAAGGCTCCCAGTTCTCCATGGCCTGTCCTGCCTTTCTGGATTTTACACTTTTTACAGATGGCCCTTTTGACCGGGGGGAAGTGAGACTTCATTGTAGTGCAGATTTCCTTTGCAAGCTTGCTTGGTTGGCCAAAAAGGGCGTATGCGTTTTTTCCTGAATATATTCAGGAAAAAACGCATACGCCCTTTTTGGCCAAGTGCATCATTGTGGACGTTCTGCCTCTTTTCCTATGCTTTCAATGCAATTCCAGTCTACCTCCTGAAATCGGTTTCCTGCAATTCTGTCCCGCTTTCAAGTCCTCTTGGCAGCCTTACTTCAGTATATTTTTGGACGATAGCTGTCATTTATAACTCTGCAGGTTTGTGAATTACAGTGCCCCTGAGCTCCTTTCTTCAACTCGCTTTCTCGTGAGCTGGCCGCAACACCGCAGGATGGCTTCAGGCCCTAATCTGGTTCCGGCACGGCACGCTGAGCCTTTGGTTAATTCCTCTTCCTGGTGGGAAATGAGAGTTAAATTTGCCCGTCCAGACACCTCCAGCTAGTCTGTCATTGGTTCTCCCTATTCCTGTTCATCTTCCGCAGAAATTGCAAACTGGGCCAAACAGGAGGTTAAAGGCACTGACTCTCCAAGTCGGGAGAGTGTTAGTAAAGCGTCTGGAATGTTGCACCCGAGTACCAGGGGACGAAAACTGACACATATTGGAACACGTCTCCCGATCACACGGTTGATCATACTCTGGGTTCCACATGCATGTTTTAGCTGAAGGAAGAATACCTTAAACCTGGAGAGTTGAGACCCGTGGAATGGGTACCATGCAATATGACTTCAAAGGGTCTTCATTTGCTCACCGAACCTCTCCAATCCTATCACTGCTGCGTTTATGCCCCTGCACACACGCTTGATTGTCTTTCGGAGACATAGCAATCCATAGGTTTTAAGATACTTCCTAGTCAGGTACATTCTTAGGTGTTTAATATGGGGTGTTGAATCCATTTCGTTGAGCAAGGAGTAGCTCTTGTCTATTCCATATTTGGCTTAAGGAACTTTATCTGTGCTCATTTCAATCTCTGGTTTTATGCAGCACCCCAACTCACCTTTCCCCTTAAGCAAGCATAAGTTGGTTTTCTAAATTTGAGACCCTGTTCTGTTTTGTAATTCAGTTCCTGTGTAGCCAAGGTTACATTCCGTGTATTAGTGATATCTTATGATGTTTCTTTATCTGTGTGACTTATTTCAGTTAGAATCATCGTACCTGAATCCACTCATTAATGGCTATGGGCCTGATGACATAGATTTCATTGCTGAGTGATATTGCATTGTACGTAAGTACCACAACTTCTTTATCCATTTTTCACTTTCTGCGATATTGAACTTGTACCGTAAACCAGGTTTTTGTAAACAGAGCCGTCCCAACTTTTGGGGTGGCTGTGACTTTTGATTTTAATTTCCCTAAGCTATAGGACCATAAGTGGAAGTGCCCTAGGCTCTGTTGCTTTGTTTTTTAGATGTTTCAGGAAACACCATACACTTCTCCCGAGTGGCTGTTGGCAATTGACATCCCGCCCATCAGCATAACAAGGCTCCCAGTTCTCCATGGCCTGTCCTGCCTTTCTGGATTTTACACTTTTTTCAGATGGCCCTTTTGACCGGGGGGAAGTGAGACTTCATTGTAGTGCAGATTTCCTTTGCAAGCTTGCTTGGTTGGCCAAAAAGGGCGTATGCGTTTTTTCCTGAATATATTCAGGAAAAAACGCATACGCCCTTTTTGGCCAAGTGCATCATTGTGGACGTTCTGCCTCTTTTCCTATGCTTTCAATGCAATTCCAGTCTACCTCCTGAAATCGGTTTCCTGCAATTCTGCCCCGCTTTCAAGTCCTCTTGGCAGCCTTACTTCAGTATATTTTTGGACGATAGCTGTCATTTATAACTCTGCAGGTTTGTGAATTACAGTGCCCCTGAGCTCCTTTCTTCAAGTCGCTTTCTCGTGAGCTGGCCGCAACACCGCAGGATGGCTTCAGGCCCTAATCTGGTTCCAGCACGGCACGCTGAGCCTTTGGTTAATTCCTCTTCCTGGTGGGAAATGAGAGTTAAATTTGCCCGTCCAGACACCTCCAGCTAGTCTGTCATTGGTTCTCCCTATTCCTGTTCATCTTCCGCAGAAATTGCAAACTGGGCCAAACAGGAGGTTAAAGGCACTGACTCTCCAAGTCGGGAGAGTGTTAGTAAAGCGTGTGGAATGTTGCACCCGAGTACCAGGGGACGAAAACTGAGACATATTGGAACACGTCTCCCGATCACACGGTTGATCATACTCTGGGTTCCACATGCATGTTTTAGCTGAAGGAAGAATACCTTAAACCTGGAGAGTTGAGACCCGTGGAATGGGTACCATGCAATATGACTTCAAAGGGTCTTCATTTGCTCACCGAACCTCTCCAATCCTATCACTGCTGCGCTTATGCCCCTGTACACACACTTGATTCTCTTTCAGAGACATAGCAATCCATAGGTTTTAAGATACTTCCTAGTCAGGTACACTCTTAGGCATTTAATATGGGGTGTTGAGTCCATTTCGTTGAGCAAGGAGTAGCTCTTGTCTATTCCATATTTGGCTTAAGGAACTTTATCTGTGCTCATTTCAATCTCTGGTTTTATGCAGCACCCCAACTCACCTTTCCCCTTAAGCAAGCATAAGTTGGGTTTCTAAATTTGAGACCCTGTTCTGTTTTGTAATTCAGTTCCTGTGTAGCCAAGGTTACATTCCGTGTATTAGTGATATCTTATGATGTTTCTTTTCCTGTGTGACTTATTTCAGTTAGAATCATCGTACCTGAATCCACTCATTATGCTGCTACGGGCCTGATGACATAGATTTCATTGCTGAGTGATACTGCATTGTACGTAAGTACCACAACTTCTTTATCCATTTTTCACTTTCTGCGATATTGAACTTGTACCGTAAACCAGGTTCTTGTAAACAGAGCCGTCCCAACCTTTGGGGTGGCTGTGTCTTTTTGATTTTAATTTCCCTAAGCTATAGGACCATAAGTGGAAGTGCCCTAGGCTCTGTTGCTTTGTTTTTTAGATGTTTCAGGAAACACCATACACTTCTCCCGAGTGGCTGTTGGCAATTGACATCCCGCCCATCAGCATAACAAGGCTCCCAGTTCTCCATGGCCTGTCCTGCCTTTCTGGATTTTACACTTTTTTCAGATGGCCCTTTTGACCGGGGGGAAGTGAGACTTCATTGTAGTGCAGATTTCCTTTGCAAGCTTGCTTGGTTGGCCAAAAAGGGCGTATGCGTTTTTTCCTGAATATATTCAGGAAAAAACGCATACGCCCTTTTTGGCCAAGTGCATCATTGTGGACGTTCTGCCTTTTTTCCTATGCTTTCAATGCAATTCCAGTCTACCTCCTGAAATCGGTTTCCTGCAATTCTGTCCCGCTTTCAAGTCCTCTTGGCAGCCTTACTTCAGTATATTTTTGGACGATAGCTGTCATTTATAACTCTGCAGGTTTGTGAATTACAGTGCCCCTGAGCTCCTTTCTTCAACTCGCTTTCTCGTGAGCTGGCCGCAACACCGCAGGATGGCTTCAGGCCCTAATCTGGTTCTGGCACGGCACGCTGAGCCTTTGGTTAATTCCTCTTCCTGGTGGGAAATGAGAGTTAAATTTGCCCATCCAGACACCTCCAGCTAGTCTGTCATTGGTTCTCCCTATTCCTGTTCATCTTCTGCAGAAATTGCAAACTGGGCCAAACAGGAGGTTAAAGGCACTGACTCTCCAAGTCGGGAGAGTGTTAGTAAAGCGTCTGGAATGTTGCACCCGAGTACCGGGGGACGAAAACTGAGACATATTGGAACACGTCTCCCGATCACACGGTTGATCATACTCTGGGTTCCACATGCATGTTTTAGCTGAAGGAAGAATACCTTAAACCTGGAGAGTTGAGACCCGTGGAATGGGTACCATGCAATATGACTTCAAAGGGTCTTCATTTGCTCACCGAACCTCTCCAATCCTATCACTGCTGCGTTTATGCCCCTTCACACACGCTTGAATCTCTTTTGGAGACATAGCAATCCATAGGTTTTAAGATACTTCCTAGTCAGGTACATTCTTAGGTGTTTAATATGGGGTGTTTAATCCATTTCGTTGAGCAAGGAGTAGCTCTTGTCTATTCCATATTTGGCTTAAGGAACTTTATCTGTGCTCATTTCAATCTCTGGTTTTATGCAGCACCCCAACTCACCTTTCCCCTTAAGCAAGCATAAGTTGGGTTTCTAAATTTGAGACCCTGTTCTGTTTTGTAATTCAGTTCCTGTGTAGCCAAGGTTACATTCCGTGTATTAGTGATATCTTATGATGTTTCTTTTTCTGTGTGACTTATTTCAGTTAGAATCATCGTACCTGAATCCACTCATTATGCTGCTACGGGCCTGATGACATAGATTTCATTGCTGAGTGATATTGCATTGTACGTAAGTACCACAACTTCTTTATCCATTTTTCACTTTCTGCGATATTGAACTTGTACCGTAAACCAGGTTCTTGTAAACAGAGCCGTCCCAACCTTTGGGGTGGCTGTGTCTTTTGATTTTAATTTCCCTAAGCTATAGGACCATAAGTGGAAGTGCCCGAGGCTCTGTTGCTTTGTTTTTTAGATGTTTCAGGAAACACCATACACTTCTCCCGAGTGGCTGTTGGCAGTTGACATCCCGCCCATCAGCATAACAAGGCTCCCAGTTCTCCATGGCCTGTCCTGCCTTTCTGGATTTTACACTTTTTTCAGATGGCCCTTTTGACCGGGGGGAAGTGAGACTTCATTGTAGTGCAGATTTCCTTTGCAAGCTTGCTTGGTTGGCCAAAAAGGGCGTATGCGTTTTTTCCTGAATATATTCAGGAAAAAACGCATACGCCCTTTTTGGCCAAGTGCATCATTGTGGACGTTCTGCCTCTTTTCCTATGCTTTCAATGCAATTCCAGTCTACCTCCTGAAATCGGTTTCCTGCAATTCTGCCCCGCTTTCAAGTCCTCTTGGCAGCCTTACTTCAGTATATTTTTGGACGATAGCTGTCATTTATAACTCTGCAGGTTTGTGAATTACAGTGCCCCTGAGCTCCTTTCTTCAACTCGCTTTCTCGTGAGCTGGCCGCAACACCGCAGGATGGCTTCAGGCCCTAATCTGGTTCCGGCACGGCACGCTGAGCCTTTGGTTAATTCCTCTTCCTGGTGGGAAATGAGAGTTAAATTTGCCCGTCCAGACACCTCCAGCTAGTCTGTCATTGGTTCTCCCTATTCCTTTTCATCTTCCGCAGAAATTGCAAACTGGGCCAAACAGGAGGTTAAAGGCACTGACTCTCCAAGTCGGGAGAGTGTTAGTAAAGCGTCTGGAATGTTGCACCCGAGTACCAGGGGACGAAAACTGAGACATATTGGAACACGTCTCCCGATCACACGGTTGATCATACTCTGGGTTCCACATGCATGTTTTAGCTGAAGGAAGAATACCTTAAACCTGGAGAGTTGAGACCCGTGGAATGGGTACCATGCAATATGACTTCAAAGGGTCTTCATTTGCTCACCGAACCTCTCCAATCCTATCACTGCTGCGTTTATGCCCCTGTACACACACTTGATTCTCTTTCAGAGACATAGCAATCCATAGGTTTTAAGATACTTCCTAGTCAGGTACACTCTTAGGCATTTAATATGGGGTGTTGAGTCCATTTCGTTGAGCAAGGAGTAGCTCTTGTCTATTCCATATTTGGCTTAAGGAACTTTATCTGTGCTCATTTCAATCTCTGGTTTTATGCAGCACCCCAACTCACCTTTCCCCTTAAGCAAGCATAAGTTGGGTTTCTAAATTTGAGACCCTGTTCTGTTTTGTTATTCAGTTCCTGTGTAGCCAAGGTTACATTCCGTGTATTAGTGATATCTTATGATGTTTCTTTTCCTGTGTGACTTATTTCAGTTAGAATCATCATACCTGAATCCACTCATTATGCTGCTACGGGCCTGATGACATAGATTTCATTGCTGAGTGATACTGCATTGTACGTAAGTACCACAACTTCTTTATCCATTTTTCACTTTCTGCGATATTGAACTTGTACCGTAAACCAGGTTCTTGTAAACAGAGCCGTCCCAACCTTTGGGGTGGCTGTGTCTTTTGATTTTAATTTCCCTAAGCTATAGGACCATAAGTGGAAGTGCCCTAGGCTCTGTTGCTTTGTTTTTTAGATGTTTCAGGAAACACCATACACTTCTCCCGAGTGGCTGTTGGCAATTGACATCCCGCCCATCAGCATAACAAGGCTCCCAGTTCTCCATGGCCTGTCCTGCCTTTCTGGATTTTACACTTTTTTCAGATGGCCCTTTTGACCGGGGGGAAGTGAGACTTCATTGTAGTGCAGATTTCCTTTGCAAGCTTGCTTGGTTGGCCAAAAAGGGCATATGCGTTTTTTCCTGAATATATTCAGGAAAAAACGCATACGCCCTTTTTGGCCAAGTGCATCATTGTGGACGTTCTGCCTCTTTTCCTATGCTTTCAATGCAATTCCAGTCTACCTCCTGAAATCGGTTTCCTGCAATTCTGCCCCGCTTTCAAGTCCTCTTGGCAGCCTTACTTCAGTATATTTTTGGACGATAGCTGTCATTTATAACTCTGCAGGTTTGTGAATTACAGTGCCCCTGAGCTCCTTTCTTCAACTCGCTTATTCGTGAGCTGGCCGCAACACCGCAGGATGGCTTCAGGCCCTAATCTGGTTCCGGCATGGCACGCTGAGCCTTTGGTTAATTCCTCTTCCTGGTGGGAAATGAGAGTTAAATTTGCCCGTCCAGACACCTCCAGCTAGTCTGTCATTGGTTCTCCCTATTCCTGTTCATCTTCCGCAAAAATTGCAAACTGGGCCAAACAGGAGGTTAAAGGCACTGACTCTCCAAGTCGGGAGAGTGTTAGTAAAGCGTCTGGAATGTTGCACCCGAATACCAGGGGACGAAAACTGAGACATATTGGAACACGTCTCCCGATCACACGGTTGATCATACTCTGGGTTCCACATGCATGTTTTAGCTGAAGGAAGAATACCTTAAACCTGGAGAGTTGAGACCCGTGGAATGGGTACCATGCAATATGACTTCAAAGGGTCTTCATTTGCTCACCGAACCTCTCCAATCCTATCACTGCTGCGTTTATGCCCCTGTACACACACTTGATTCTCTTTCAGAGACATAGCAATCCATAGGTTTTAAGATAGTTCCTAGTCAGGTACACTCTTAGGCATTTAATATGGGGTGTTGAGTCCATTTCGTTGAGCAAGGAGTAGCTCTTGTCTATTCCATATTTGGCTTAAGGAACTTTATCTGTGCTCATTTCAATCTCTGGTTTTATGCAGCACCCCAACTCACCTTTCCCCTTAAGCAAGCATAAGTTGGGTTTCTAAATTTGAGACCCTGTTCTGTTTTGTAATTCAGTTCCTGTGTAGCCAAGGTTACATTCCGTGTATTAGTGATATCTTATGATGTTTCTTTTCCTGTGTGACTTATTTCAGTTAGAATCATCGTACCTGAATCCACTCATTATGCTGCTACGGGCCTGATGACATAGATTTCATTGCTGAGTGATACTGCATTGTACGTAAGTACCACAACTTCTTTATCCATTTTTCACTTTCTGTGATATTGAACTTGTACCGTAAACCAGGTTCTTGTAAACAGAGCCGTCCCAACCTTTGGGGTGGCTGTGTCTTTTTGATTTTAATTTCCCTAAGCTATAGGACCATAAGTGGAAGTGCCCTAGGCTCTGTTGCTTTGTTTTTTAGATGTTTCAGGAAACACCATACACTTCTCCCGAGTGGCTGTTGGCAATTTACCTCCCGCCCATCAGCATAACAAGGCTCCCAGTTCTCCATGGCCTGTCCTGCCTTTCTGGATTTTACACTTTTTTCAGATGGCCCTTTTGACCGGGGGGAAGTGAGACTTCATTGTAGTGCAGATTTCCTTTGCAAGCTTGCTTGGTTGGCCAAAAAGGGCGTATGCGTTTTTTCCTGAATATATTCAGGAAAAAACGCATACGCCCTTTTTGGCCAAGTGCATCATTGTGGACGTTCTGCCTCTTTTCCTATGCTTTAAATGCAATTCCAGTCTACCTCCTGAAATCGGTTTCCTGCAATTCTGCCCCGCTTTCAAGTCCTCTTGGCAGCCTTACTTCAGTATATTTTTGGACGATAGCTGTCATTTATAACTCTGCAGGTTTGTGAATTACAGTGCCCCTGAGCTCCTTTCTTCAACTCGCTTTCTCGTGAGCTGGCCGCAACACCGCAGGATGGCTTCAGGCCCTAATCTGGTTCCGGCACGGCACGCTGAGCCTTTGGTTAATTCCTCTTCCTGGTGGGAAATGAGAGTTAAATTTGCCCGTCCAGACACCTCCAGCTAGTCTGTCATTGGTTCTCCCTATTCCTGTTCATCTTCCGCAGAAATTGCAAACTGGGCCAAACAGGAGGTTAAAGGCACTGACTCTCCAAGTCGGGAGAGTGTTAGTAAAGCGTCTGGAATGTTGCACCCGAGTACCAGGGGACGAAAACTGAGACATATTGGAACACGTCTCCCGATCACACGGTTGATCATACTCTGGGTTCCACATGCATGTTTTAGCTGAAGGAAGAATACCTTCAACCTGGAGAGTTGAGACCCGTGGAATGGGTACCATGCAATATGACTTCAAAGGGTCTTCATTTGCTCACCGAACCTCTCCAATCCTATCACTGCTGCGTTTATGCCCCTGTACACACACTTGATTCTCTTTCAGAGACATAGCAATCCATAGGTTTTAAGATACTTCCTAGTCAGGTACACTCTTAGGCATTTAATATGGGGTGTTGAGTCCATTTCGTTGAGCAAGGAGTAGCTCTTGTCTATTCCATATTTGGCTTAAGGAACTTTATCTGTGCTCATTTCAATCTCTGGTTTTATGCAGCACCCCAACTCACCTTTCCCCTTAAGCAAGCATAAGTTGGTTTTCTAAATTTGAGACCCTGTTCTGTTTTGTAATTCAGTTCCTGTGTAGCCAAGGTTACATTCCGTGTATTAGTGATATCTTATGATGTTTCTTTTCCTGTGTGACTTATTTCAGTTAGAATCATCGTACCTGAATCCACTCATTATGCTGCTACGGGCCTGATGACATAGATTTCATTGCTGAGTGATACTGCATTGTACGTAAGTACTACAACTTCTTTATCCATTTTTCACTTTCTGCGATATTGAACTTGTACCGTAAACCAGGTTCTTGTAAACAGAGCCGTCCCAACCTTTGGGGTGGCTGTGTCTTTTTGATTTTAATTTCCCTAAGCTATAGGACCATAAGTGGAAGTGCCCTAGGCTCTGTTGCTTTGTTTTTTAGATGTTTCAGGAAACACCATACACTTCTCCCGAGTGGCTGTTGGCAATTGACATCCCGCCCATCAGCATAACAAGGCTCCCAGTTCTCCATGGCCTGTCCTGCCTTTCTGGATTTTACACTTTTTTCAGATGGCCCTTTTGACCGGGGGGAAGTGAGACTTCATTGTAGTGCAGATTTCCTTTGCAAGCTTGCTTGGTTGGCCAAAAAGGGCGTATGCGTTTTTTCCTGAATATATTCAGGAAAAAACTCATACGCCCTTTTTGGCCAAGTGCATCATTGTGGACGTTCTGCCTCTTTTCCTATGCTTTCAATGCAATTCCAGTCTACCTCCTGAAATCGGTTTCCTGCAATTCTGCCCCGCTTTCAAGTCCTCTTGGCAGCCTTACTTCAGTATATTTTTGGACGATAGCTGTCATTTATAACTCTGCAGGTTTGTGAATTACAGTGCCCCTGAGCTCCTTTCTTCAACTCGCTTTCTCGTGAGCTGGCCGCAACACCGCAGGATGGCTTCAGGCCCTAATCTGGTTCCGGCACGGCACGCTGAGCCTTTGGTTAATTCCTCTTCCTGGTGGGAAATGAGAGTTAAATTTGCTCGTCCAGACACCTCCAGCTAGTCTGTCATTGGTTCTCCCTATTCCTGTTCATCTTCCGCAGAAATTGCAAACTGGGCCAAACAGGAGGTTAAAGGCACTGACTCTCCAAGTCGGGAGAGTGTTAGTAAAGCGTCTGGAATGTTGCACCCGAGTACCAGGGGACGAAAACTGAGACATATTGGAACACGTCTCCCGATCACACGGTTGATCATACTCTGGGTTCCACATGCATGTTTTAGCTGAAGGAAGAATACCTTAAACCTGGAGAGTTGAGACCCGTGGAATGGGTACCATGCAATATGACTTCAAAGGGTCTTCATTTGCTCACCGAACCTCTCCAATCCTATCACTGCTGCGTTTATGCCCCTGTACACACACTTGATTCTCTTTCAGAGACATAGCAATCCATAGGTTTTAAGATACTTCCTAGTCAGGTACACTCTTAGGCCTTTAATATGGGGTGTTGAGTCCATTTCGTTGAGCAAGGAGTAGCTCTTGTCTATTCCATATTTGGCTTAAGGAACTTTATCTGTGCTCATTTCAATCTCTGGTTTTATGCAGCACCCCAACTCACCTTTCCCCTTAAGCAAGCATAAGTTGGGTTTCTAAATTTGAGACCCTGTTCTGTTTTGTAATTCAGTTCCTGTGTAGCCAAGGTTACATTCCGTGTATTAGTGATATCTTATGATGTTTCTTTTTCTGTGTGACTTATTTCAGTTAGAATCATCGTACCTGAATCCACTCATTATGCTGCTACGGGCCTGATGACATAGATTTCCTTGCTGAGTGATACTGCATTGTACGTAAGTATCACAACTTCTTTATCCATTTTTCACTTTCTGCGATATTGAACTTGTACCGTAAACGTGCTTCTTGTAAACAGAGCCGTGCCAAACTTTCTGGTGGCTGTGTCTTTTTGAGTTTAATTTCCCTAAGCTATAGGACCATAAGTGGAAGTGCCCTAGGCTCTGTTGCTTTGTTTTTTAGATGTTTCAGGAAACACCATACACTTCTCCCGAGTGGCTGTTGGCAATTGACATCCCGCCCATCAGCATAACAAGGCTCCCAGTTCTCCATGGCCTGTCCTGCCTTTCTGGATTTTACACTTTTTTCAGATGGCCCTTTTGACCGGGGGGAAGTGAGACTTCATTGTAGTGCAGATTTCCTTTGCAAGCTTGCTTGGTTGGCCAAAAAGGGCGTATGCGTTTTTTCCTGAATATATTCAGGAAAAAACGCATACGCCCTTTTTGGCCAAGTGCATCATTGTGGACGTTCTGCCTCTTTTCCTATGCTTTCAATGCAATTCCAGTCTACCTCCTGAAATCGGTTTCCTGCAATTCTGTCCCGCTTTCAAGTCCTCTTGGCAGCCTTACTTCAGTATATTTTTGGACGATAGCTGTCATTTATAACTCTGCAGGTTTGTGAATTACAGTGCCCCTGAGCTCCTTTCTTCAACTCGCTTTCTCGTGAGCTGGCCGCAACACCGCAGGATGGCTTCAGGCCCTAATCTGGTTCCGGCACGGCACGCTGAGCCTTTGGTTAATTCCTCTTCCTGGTGGGAAATGAGAGTTAAATTTGCCCGTCCAGACACCTCCAGCTAGTCTGTCATTGGTTCTCCCTATTCCTGTTCATCTTCCGCAGAAATTGCAAACTGGGCCAAACAGGAGGTTAAAGGCACTGACTCTCCAAGTCGGGAGAGTGTTAGTAAAGCGTCTGGAATGTTGCACCCGAGTACCAGAGGACGAAAACTGACACATATTGGAACACGTCTCCCGATCACACGGTTGATCATACTCTGGGTTCCACATGCATGTTTTAGCTGAAGGAAGAATACCTTAAACCTGGAGAGTTGAGACCCGTGGAATGGGTACCATGCAATATGACTTCAAAGGGTCTTCATTTGCTCACCGAACCTCTCCAATCCTATCACTGCTGCGTTTATGCCCCTGTACACACACTTGATTCTCTTTCAGAGACATAGCAATCCATAGGTTTTAAGATACTTCCTAGTCAGGTACACTCTTAGGCCTTTAATATGGGGTGTTGAGTCCATTTCGTTGAGCAAGGAGTAGCTCTTGTCTATTCCATATTTGGCTTAAGGAACTTTATCTGTGCTCATTTCAATCTCTGGTTTTATGCAGCACCCCAACTCACCTTTCCCCTTAAGCAAGCATAAGTTGGGTTTCTAAATTTGAGACCCTGTTCTGTTTTGTAATTCAGTTCCTGTGTAGCCAAGGTTACATTCCGTGTATTAGTGATATCTTATGATGTTTCTTTTTCTGTGTGACTTATTTCAGTTAGAATCATCGTACCTGAATCCACTCATTATGCTGCTACGGGCCTGATGACATAGATTTCCTTGCTGAGTGATACTGCATTGTACGTAAGTATCACAACTTCTTTATCCATTTTTCACTTTCTGCGATATTGAACTTGTACCGTAAACGTGCTTCTTGTAAACAGAGCCGTGCCAAACTTTCTGGTGGCTGTGTCTTTTTGAGTTTAATTTCCCTAAGCTATAGGACCATAAGTGGAAGTGCCCTAGGCTCTGTTGCTTTGTTTTTTAGATGTTTCAGGAAACACCATACACTTCTCCCGAGTGGCTGTTGGCAATTGACATCCCGCCCATCAGCATAACAAGGCTCCCAGTTCTCCATGGCCTGTCCTGCCTTTCTGGATTTTACACTTTTTTCAGATGGCCCTTTTGACCGGGGGGAAGTGAGACTTCATTGTAGTGCAGATTTCCTTTGCAAGCTTGCTTGGTTGGCCAAAAAGGGCGTATGCGTTTTTTCCTGAATATATTCAGGAAAAAACGCATACGCCCTTTTTGGCCAAGTGCATCATTGTGGACGTTCTGCCTCTTTTCCTATGCTTTCAATGCAATTCCAGTCTACCTCCTGAAATCGGTTTCCTGCAATTCTGTCCCGCTTTCAAGTCCTCTTGGCAGCCTTACTTCAGTATATTTTTGGACGATAGCTGTCATTTATAACTCTGCAGGTTTGTGAATTACAGTGCCCCTGAGCTCCTTTCTTCAACTCGCTTTCTCGTGAGCTGGCCGCAACACCGCAGGATGGCTTCAGGCCCTAATCTGGTTCCGGCACGGCACGCTGAGCCTTTGGTTAATTCCTCTTCCTGGTGGGAAATGAGAGTTAAATTTGCCCGTCCAGACACCTCCAGCTAGTCTGTCATTGGTTCTCCCTATTCCTGTTCATCTTCCGCAGAAATTGCAAACTGGGCCAAACAGGAGGTTAAAGGCACTGACTCTCCAAGTCGGGAGAGTGTTAGTAAAGCGTCTGGAATGTTGCACCCGAGTACCAGAGGACGAAAACTGACACATATTGGAACACGTCTCCCGATCACACGGTTGATCATACTCTGGGTTCCACATGCATGTTTTAGCTGAAGGAAGAATACCTTAAACCTGGATAGTTGAGACCCGTGGAATGGGTACCATGCAATATGACTTCAAAGGGTCTTCATTTGCTCACCGAACCTCTCCAATCCTATCACTGCTGCGTTTATGCCCCAGTACACACACTTGATTGTCTTTCAGAGACATAGCAATCCATAGGTTTTAAGATACTTCCTAGTCAGGTACACTCTTAGGCATTTAATATGGGGTGTTGAGTCCATTTCGTTGAGCAAGGAGTAGCTCTTGTCTATTCCATATTTGGCTTAAGGAACTTTATCTGTGCTCATTTCAATCTCTGGTTTTATGCAGCACCCCAACTCACCTTTCCCCTTAAGCAAGCATAAGTTGGTTTTCTAAATTTGAGACCCTGTTCTGTTTTGTAATTCAGTTCCTGTGTAGCCAAGGTTACATTCCGTGTATTAGTGATATCTTATGATGTTTCTTTTTCTGTGTGACTTATTTCAGTTAGAATCATCGTACCTGAATCCACTCATTATGCTGCTATGGGCCTGATGACATAGATTTCATTGCTGAGTGATATTGCATTGTACGTAAGTACCACAACTTCTTTATCCATTTTTCACTTTCTGCGATATTGAACTTGTACCGTAAACCAGGTTCTTGTAAACAGAGCCGTCCCAACTTTTGGGGTGGCTGTGTCTTTTGATTTTAATTTCCCTAAGCTATAGGACCATAAGTGGAAGTGCCCTAGGCTCTGTTGCTTTGTTTTTTAGATGTTTCAGGAAACACCATACACTTCTCCCGAGTGGCTGTTGGCAATTGACATCCCGCCCATCAGCATAACAAGGCTCCCAGTTCTCCATGGCCTGTCCTGCCTTTCTGGATTTTACACTTTTTTCAGATGGCCCTTTTGACCGGGGGGAAGTGAGACTTCATTGTAGTGCAGATTTCCTTTGCAACCTTGCTTGGTTGGCCAAAAAGGGCGTATGCGTTTTTTCCTGAATATATTCAGGAAAAAACGCATACGCCCTTTTTGGCCAAGTGCATCATTGTGGACGTTCTGCCTCTTTTCCTATGCTTTCAATGCAATTCCAGTCTACCTCCTGAAATCGGTTTCCTGCAATTCTGCCCCGCTTTCAAGTCCTCTTGGCAGCCTTACTTCAGTATATTTTTGGACGATAGCTGTCATTTATAACTCTGCAGGTTTGTGAATTACAGTGCCCCTGAGCTCCTTTCTTCAACTCGCTTTCTCGTGAGGTGGCCGCAACACCGCAGGATGGCTTCAGGCCCTAATCTGGTTCCGGCACGGCACGCTGAGCCTTTGGTTAATTCCTCTTCCTGGTGGGAAATGAGAGTTAAATTTGCCCGTCCAGACACCTCCAGCTAGTCTGTCATTGGTTCTCCCTATTCCTGTTCATCTTCCGCAGGAATTGCAAACTGGGCCAAACAGGAGGTTAAAGGCACTGACTCTCCAAGTCGGGAGAGTGTTAGTAAAGCGTCTGGAATGTTGCACCCGAGTACCAGGGGACGAAAACTGAGACATATTGGAACACGTCTCCCGATCACACGGTTGATCATACTCTGGGTTCCACATGCATGTTTTAGCTGAAGGAAGAATACCTTCAACCTGGAGAGTTGAGACCCGTGGAATGGGTACCATGCAATATGACTTCAAAGGGTCTTCATTTGCTCACCGAACCTCTCCAATCCTATCACTGCTGCGTTTATGCCCCTGTACACACACTTGATTCTCTTTCAGAGACATAGCAATCCATAGGTTTTAAGATACTTCCTAGTCAGGTACACTCTTAGGCCTTTAATATGGGGTGTTGAGTCCATTTCGTTGAGCAAGGAGTAGCTCTTGTCTATTCCATATTTGGCTTAAGGAAGTTTATCTGTGCTCATTTCAATCTCTGGTTTTATGCAGCACCCCAACTCACCTTTCCCCTTAAGCAAGCATAAGTTGGGTTTCTAAATTTGAGACCCTGTTCTGTTTTGTAATTCAGTTCCTGTGTAGCCAAGGTTACATTCCGTGTATTAGTGATATCTTATGATGTTTCTTTTTCTGTGTGACTTATTTCAGTTAGAATCATCGTACCTGAATCCACTCATTATGCTGCTACGGGCCTGATGACATAGATTTCCTTGCTGAGTGATACTGCATTGTACGTAAGTATCACAACTTCTTTATCCATTTTTCACTTTCTGCGATATTGAACTTGTACCGTAAACGTGCTTCTTGTAAACAGAGCCGTGCCAAACTTTCTGGTGGCTGTGTCTTTTTGAGTTTAATTTCCCTAAGCTATAGGACCATAAGTGGAAGTGCCCTAGGCTCTGTTGCTTTGTTTTTTAGATGTTTCAGGAAACACCATACACTTCTCCCGAGTGGCTGTTGGCAATTGACATCCCGCCCATCAGCATAACAAGGCTCCCAGTTCTCCATGGCCTGTCCTGCCTTTCTGGATTTTACACTTTTTTCAGATGGCCCTTTTGACCGGGGGGAAGTGAGACTTCATTGTAGTGCAGATTTCCTTTGCAAGCTTGCTTGGTTGGCCAAAAAGGGCGTATGCGTTTTTTCCTGAATATATTCAGGAAAAAACGCATACGCCCTTTTTGGCCAAGTGCATCATTGTGGACGTTCTGCCTCTTTTCCTATGCTTTCAATGCAATTCCAGTCTACCTCCTGAAATCGGTTTCCTGCAATTCTGTCCCGCTTTCAAGTCCTCTTGGCAGCCTTACTTCAGTATATTTTTGGACGATAGCTGTCATTTATAACTCTGCAGGTTTGTGAATTACAGTGCCCCTGAGCTCCTTTCTTCAACTCGCTTTCTCGTGAGCTGGCCGCAACACCGCAGGATGGCTTCAGGCCCTAATCTGGTTCCGGCACGGCACGCTGAGCCTTTGGTTAATTCCTCTTCCTGGTGGGAAATGAGAGTTAAATTTGCCCGTCCAGACACCTCCAGCTAGTCTGTCATTGGTTCTCCCTATTCCTGTTCATCTTCCGCAGAAATTGCAAACTGGGCCAAACAGGAGGTTAAAGGCACTGACTCTCCAAGTCGGGAGAGTGTTAGTAAAGCGTCTGGAATGTTGCACCCGAGTACCAGAGGACGAAAACTGACACATATTGGAACACGTCTCCCGATCACACGGTTGATCATACTCTGGGTTCCACATGCATGTTTTAGCTGAAGGAAGAATACCTTAAACCTGGATAGTTGAGACCCGTGGAATGGGTACCATGCAATATGACTTCAAAGGGTCTTCATTTGCTCACCGAACCTCTCCAATCCTATCACTGCTGCGTTTATGCCCCTGTACACACACTTGATTGTCTTTCAGAGACATAGCAATCCATAGGTTTTAAGATACTTCCTAGTCAGGTACACTCTTAGGCATTTAATATGGGGTGTTGAGTCCATTTCGTTGAGCAAGGAGTAGCTCTTGTCTATTCCATATTTGGCTTAAGGAACTTTATCTGTGCTCATTTCAATCTCTGGTTTTATGCAGCACCCCAACTCACCTTTCCCCTTAAGCAAGCATAAGTTGGTTTTCTAAATTTGAGACCCTGTTCTGTTTTGTAATTCAGTTCCTGTGTAGCCAAGGTTACATTCCGTGTATTAGTGATATCTTATGATGTTTCTTTTTCTGTGTGACTTATTTCAGTTAGAATCATCGTACCTGAATCCACTCATTATGCTGCTATGGGCCTGATGACATAGATTTCATTGCTGAGTGATATTGCATTGTACGTAAGTACCACAACTTCTTTATCCATTTTTCACTTTCTGCGATATTGAACTTGTACCGTAAACCAGGTTCTTGTAAACAGAGCCGTCCCAACCTTTGGGGTGGCTGTGTCTTTTGATTTTAATTTCCCTAAGCTATAGGACCATAAGTGGAAGTGCCCTAGGCTCTGTTGCTTTGTTTTTTAGATGTTTCAGGAAACACCATACACTTCTCCCGAGTGGCTGTTGGCAATTGACATCCCGCCCATCAGCATAACAAGGCTCCCAGTTCTCCATGACCTGTCCTGCCTTTCTGGATTTTACACTTTTTTCAGATGGCCCTTTTGACCGGGGGGAAGTGAGACTTCATTGTAGTGCAGATTTCCTTTGCAACCTTGCTTGGTTGGCCAAAAAGGGCGTATGCGTTTTTTCCTGAATATATTCAGGAAAAAACGCATACGCACTTTTTGGCCAAGTGCATCATTGTGGACGTTCTGCCTCTTTTCCTATGCTTTCAATGCAATTCCAGTCTACCTCCTGAAATCGGTTTCCTGCAATTCTGCCCCGCTTTCAAGTCCTCTTGGCAGCCTTACTTCAGTATATTTTTGGACGATAGCTGTCATTTATAACTCTGCAGGTTTGTGAATTACAGTGCCCCTGAGCTCCTTTCTTCAACTCGCTTTCTCGTGAGCTGGCCGCAACACCGCAGGATGGCTTCAGGCCCTAATCTGGTTCCGGCACGGCACGCTGAGCCTTTGGTTAATTCCTCTTCCTGGTGGGAAATGAGAGTTAAATTTGCCCGTCCAGACACCTCCAGCTAGTCTGTCATTGGTTCTCCCTATTCCTGTTCATCTTCCGCAGAAATTGCAAACTGGGCCAAACAGGAGGTTAAAGGCACTGACTCTCCAAGTCGGGAGAGTGTTAGTAAAGCGTCTGGAATGTTGCACCCGAGTACCAGGGGACGAAAACTGAGACATATTGGAACACGTCTCCCGATCACACGGTTGATCATACTCTGGGTTCCACATGCATGTTTTAGCTGAAGGAAGAATACCTTCAACCTGGAGAGTTGAGACCCGTGGAATGGGTACCATGCAATATGACTTCAAAGGGTCTTCATTTGCTCACCGAACCTCTCCAATCCTATCACTGCTGCGTTTATGGCCCTGTACACACACTTGATTCTCTTTCAGAGACATAGCAATCCATAGGTTTTAAGATACTTCCTAGTCAGGTACACTCTTAGGCCTTTAATATGGGGTGTTGAGTCCATTTCGTTGAGCAAGGAGTAGCTCTTGTCTATTCCATATTTGGCTTAAGGAACTTTATCTGTGCTCATTTCAATCTCTGGTTTTATGCAGCACCCCAACTCACCTTTCCCCTTAAGCAAGCATAAGTTGGTTTTCTAAATTTGAGACCCTGTTCTGTTTTGTAATTCAGTTCCTGTGTAGCCAAGGTTACATTCCGTGTATTAGTGATATCTTATGATGTTTCTTTTCCTGTGTGACTTATTTCAGTTAGAATCATCATACCTGAATCCACTCATTATGCTGCTACGGGCCTGATGACATAGATTTCATTGCTGAGTGATACTGCATTGTACGTAAGTACCACAACTTCTTTATCCATTTTTCACTTTCTGCGATATTGAACTTGTACCGTAAACCAGGTTCTTGTAAACAGAGCCGTCCCAACCTTTGGGGTGGCTGTGTCTTTTGATTTTAATTTCCCTAAGCTATAGGACCATAAGTGGAAGTGCCCTAGGCTCTGTTGCTTTGTTTTTTAGATGTTTCAGGAAACACCATACACTTCTCCCGAGTGGCTGTTGGCAATTGACATCCCGCCCATCAGCATAACAAGGCTCCCAGTTCTCCATGGCCTGTCCTGCCTTTCTGGATTTTACACTTTTTTCAGATGGCCCTTTTGACCGGGGGGAAGTGAGACTTCATTGTAGTGCAGATTTCCTTTGCAACCTTGCTTGGTTGGCCAAAAAGGGCGTATGCGTTTTTTCCTGAATATATTCAGGAAAAAACGCATACGCCCTTTTTGGCCAAGTGCATCATTGTGGACGTTCTGCCTCTTTTCCTATGCTTTCAATGCAATTCCAGTCTACCTCCTGAAATCGGTTTCCTGCAATTCTGCCCCGCTTTCAAGTCCTCTTGGCAGCCTTACTTCAGTATATTTTTGGACGATAGCTGTCATTTATAACTCTGCAGGTTTGTGAATTACAGTGTCCCTGAGCTCCTTTCTTCAACTCGCTTTCTCGTGAGGTGGCCGCAACACCGCAGGATGGCTTCAGGCCCTAATCTGGTTCCGGCACGGCACGCTGAGCGTTTGGTTAATTCCTCTTCCTGGTGGGAAATGAGAGTTAAATTTGCCCGTCCAGACACCTCCAGCTAGTCTGTCATTGGTTCTCCCTATTCCTGTTCATCTTCCGCAGAAATTGCAAACTGGGCCAAACAGGAGGTTAAAGGCACTGACTCTCCAAGTCGGGAGAGTGTTAGTAAAGCGTCTGGAATGTTGCACCCGAGTACCAGGGGACGAAAACTGAGACATATTGGAACACGTCTCCCGATCACACGGTTGATCATACTCTGGGTTCCACATGCATGTTTTAGCTGAAGGAAGAATACCTTCAACCTGGAGAGTTGAGACCCGTGGAATGGGTACCATGCAATATGACTTCAAAGGGTCTTCATTTGCTCACCGAACCTCTCCAATCCTATCACTGCTGCGTTTATGCCCCTGTACACACACTTGATTCTCTTTCAGAGACATAGCAATCCATAGGTTTTAAGATACTTCCTAGTCAGGTACACTCTTAGGCATTTAATATGGGGTGTTGAGTCCATTTCGTTGAGCAAGGAGTAGCTCTTGTCTATTCCATATTTGGCTTAAGGAACTTTATCTGTGCTCATTTCAATCTCTGGTTTTATGCAGCACCCCAACTCACCTTTCCCCTTAAGCAAGCATAAGTTGGGTTTCTAAATTTGAGACCCTGTTCTGTTTTGTAATTCAGTTCCTGTGTAGCCAAGGTTACATTCCGTGTATTAGTGATATCTTATGATGTTTCTTTTCCTGTGTGACTTATTTCAGTTAGAATCATCGTACCTGAATCCACTCATTATGCTGCTACGGGCCTGATGACATAGATTTCATTGCTGAGTGATACTGCATTGTACGTAAGTACCACAACATCTTTATCCATTTTTCACTTTCTGCGATATTGAACTTGTACCATAAACCAGGTTCTTGTAAACAGAGCCGTCCCAACCTTTGGGGTGGCTGTGTCTTTTTGATTTTAATTTCCCTAAGCTATAGGACCATAAGTGGAAGTGCCCTAGGCTCTGTTGCTTTGTTTTTTAGATGTTTCAGGAAACACCATACACTTCTCCCGAGTGGCTGTTGGCAATTGACATCCCGCCCATCAGCATAACAAGGCTCCCAGTTCTCCATGGCCTGTCCTGCCTTTCTGGATTTTACACTTTTTTCAGATGGCCCTTTTGACCGGGGGGAAGTGAGACTTCATTGTAGTGCAGATTTCCTTTGCAAGCTTGCTTGGTTGGCCAAAAAGGGCGTATGCGTTTTTTCCTGAATATATTCAGGAAAAAACGCATACGCCCTTTTTGGCCAAGTGCATCATTGTGGACGTTCTGCCTCTTTTCCTATGCTTTCAATGCAATTCCAGTCTACCTCCTGAAATCGGTTTCCTGCAATTCTGTCCCGCTTTCAAGTCCTCTTGGCAGCCTTACTTCAGTATATTTTTGGACGATAGCTGTCATTTATAACTCTGCAGGTTTGTGAATTACAGTGCCCCTGAGCTCCTTTCTTCAACTCGCTTTCTCGTGAGCTGGCCGCAACACCGCAGGATGGCTTCAGGCCCTAATCTGGTTCCGGCACGGCACGCTGAGCCTTTGGTTAATTCCTCTTCCTGGTGGGAAATGAGAGTTAAATTTGCCCGTCCAGACACCTCCAGCTAGTCTGTCATTGGTTCTCCCTATTCCTGTTCATCTTCCGCAGAAATTGCAAACTGGGCCAAACAGGAGGTTAAAGGCACTGACTCTCCAAGTCGGGAGAGTGTTAGTAAAGTGTCTGGAATGTTGCACCCGAGTACCGGGGGACGAAAACTGACACATATTGGAACACGTCTCCCGATCACACGGTTGATCATACTCTGGGTTCCACATGCATGTTTTAGCTGAAGGAAGAATACCTTAAACCTGGAGAGTTGAGACCCGTGGAATGGGTACCATGCAATATGACTTCAAAGGGTCTTCATTTGCTCACCGAACCTCTCCAATCCTATCACTGCTGCGTTTATGCCCCTGCACACACGCTTGATTCTCTTTCGGAGACATAGCAATCCATAGGTTTTAAGATACTTCCTAGTCAGGTACATTCTTAGGTGTTTAATAGGGGGTGTTGAATCCATTTCGTTGAGCAAGGAGTAGCTCTTGTCTATTCCATATTTGGCTTAAGGAAAATTATCTGTGCTCATTTCAATCTCTGGTTTTATGCAGCACCCCAACTCACCTTTCCCCTTAAGCAAGCATAAGTTGGTTTTCTAAATTTGAGACCCTGTTCTGTTTTGTAATTCAGTTCCTGTGTAGCCAAGGTTACATTCCGTGTATTAGTGATATCTTATGATGTTTCTTTTTCTGTGTGACTTATTTCAGTTAGAATCATCGTACCTGAATCCACTCATTATGCTGCTATGGGCCTGATGACATAGATTTCATTGCTGAGTGATATTGCATTGTACGTAAGTACCACAACTTCTTTATCCATTTTTCACTTTCTGCGATATTGAACTTGTACCGTAAACCAGGTTCTTGTAAACAGAGCCGTCCCAACCTTTGGGGTGGCTGTGTCTTTTGATTTTAATTTCCCTAAGCTATAGGACCATAAGTGGAAGTGCCCTAGGCTCTGTTGCTTTGTTTTTTAGATGTTTCAGGAAACACCATACACTTCTCCCGAGTGGCTGTTGGCAATTGACATCCCGCCCATCAGCATAACAAGGCTCCCAGTTCTCCATGGCCTGTCCTGCCTTTCTGGATTTTACACTTTTTTCAGATGGCCCTTTTGACCGGGGGGAAGTGAGACTTCATTGTAGTGCAGATTTCCTTTGCAAGCTTGCTTGGTTGGCCAAAAAGGGCGTATGCGTTTTTTCCTGAATATATTCAGGAAAAAACGCATACGCCCTTTTTGGCCAAGTGCATCATTGTGGACGTTCTGCCTCTTTTCCTATGCTTTCAATGCAATTCCAGTCTACCTCCTGAAATCGGTTTCCTGCAATTCTGCCCCGCTTTCAAGTCCTCTTGGCAGCCTTACTTCAGTATATTTTTGGACGATAGCTGTCATTTATAACTCTGCAGGTTTGTGAATTACAGTGCCCCTGAGCTCCTTTCTTCAACTCGCTTTCTCGTGAGCTGGCCGCAACACCGCAGGATGGCTTCAGGCCCTAATCTGGTTCCGGCACGGCACGCTGAGCCTTTGGTTAATTCCTCTTCCTGGTGGGAAATGAGAGTTAAATTTGCCCGTCCAGACACCTCCAGCTAGTCTGTCATTGGTTCTCCCTATTCCTGTTCATCTTCCGCAGAAATTGCAAACTGGGCCAAACAGGAGGTTAAAGGCACTGACTCTCCAAGTCGGGAGAGTGTTAGTAAAGCGTGTGGAATGTTGCACCCGAGTACCAGGACACGAAAACTGAGACATATTGGAACACGTCTCCCGATCACACGGTTGATCATACTCTGGGTTCCACATGCATGTTTTAGCTGAAGGAAGAATACCTTAAACCTGGAGAGTTGAGACCCGTGGAATGGGTACCATGCAATATGACTTCAAAGGGTCTTCATTTGCTCACCGAACCTCTCCAATCCTATCACTGCTGCGTTTATGCCCCTGTACACACACTTGATTCTCTTTCAGAGACATAGCAATCCATAGGTTTTAAGATACTTCCTAGTCAGGTACACTCTTAGGCCTTTAATATGGGGTGTTGAGTCCATTTCGTTGAGCAAGGAGTAGCTCTTGTCTATTCCATATTTGGCTTAAGGAACTTTATCTGTGCTCATTTCAATCTCTGGTTTTATGCAGCACCCCAACTCACCTTTCCCCTTAAGCAAGCATAAGTTGGGTTTCTAAATTTGAGACCCTGTTCTGTTTTGTAATTCAGTTCCTGTGTAGCCAAGGTTACATTCCGTGTATTAGTGATATCTTATGATGTTTCTTTTCCTGTGTGACTTATTTCAGTTAAAATCATCGTACCTGAATCCACTCATTATGCTGCTACGGGCCTGATGACATAGATTTCATTGCTGAGTGATACTGCATTGTACGTAAGTACCACAACTTCTTTATCCATTTTTCACTTTCTGCGATATTGAACTTGTACCGTAAACCAGGTTCTTGTAAACAGAGCCGTCCCAACCTTTGGGGTGGCTGTGTCTTTTTGAGTTTAATTTCCCTAAGCTATAGGACCATAAGTGGAAGTGCCCTAGGCTCTGTTGCTTTGTTTTTTAGATGTTTCAGGAAACACCATACACTTCTCCCGAGTGGCTGTTGGCAATTGACATCCCGCCCATCAGCATAACAAGGCTCCCAGTTCTCCATGGCCTGTCCTGCCTTTCTGGATTTTACACTTTTTTCAGATGGCCCTTTTGACCGGGGGGAAGTGAGACTTCATTGTAGTGCAGATTTCCTTTGCAAGCTTGCTTGGTTGGCCAAAAAGGGCGTATGCGTTTTTTCCTGAATATATTCAGGAAAAAACGCATACGCCCTTTTTGGCCAAGTGCATCATTGTGGACGTTCTGCCTCTTTTCCTATGCTTTCAATGCAATTCCAGTCTACCTCCTGAAATCGGTTTCCTGCAATTCTGCCCCGCTTTCAAGTCCTCTTGGCAGCCTTACTTCAGTATATTTTTGGACGATAGCTGTCATTTATAACTCTGCAGGTTTGTGAATTACAGTGCCCCTGAGCTCCTTTCTTCAACTAGCTTTCTCGTGAGCTGGCCGCAACACCGCAGGATGGCTTCAGGCCCTAATCTGGTTCCGGCACGGCACGCTGAGCCTTTGGTTAATTCCTCTTCCTGGTGGGAAATGAGAGTTAAATTTGCCCGTCCAGACACCTCCAGCTAGTCTGTCATTGGTTCTCCCTATTCCTGTTCATCTTCCGCAGGAATTGCAAACTGGGCCAAACAGGAGGTTAAAGGCACTGACTCTCCAAGTCGGGAGAGTGTTAGTAAAGCGTCTGGAATGTTGCACCCGAGTACCAGGGGACGAAAACTGAGACATATTGGAACACGTCTCCCGATCACACGGTTGATCATACTCTGGGTTCCACATGCATGTTTTAGCTGAAGGAAGAATACCTTCAACCTGGAGAGTTGAGACCCGTGGAATGGGTACCATGCAATATGACTTCAAAGGGTCTTCATTTGCTCACCGAACCTCTCCAATCCTCTCACTGCTGCGTTTATGCCCCTGCACACACACTTGATTCTCTTTCAGAGACATAGCAATCCATAGGTTTTAAGATACTTCCTAGTCAGGTACACTCTTAGGCATTTAATATGGGGTGTTGAGTCCATTTCGTTGAGCAAGGAGTAGCTCTTGTCTATTCCATATTTGGCTTAAGGAACTTTATCTGTGCTCATTTCAATCTCTGGTTTTATGCAGCACCCCAACTCACCTTTCCCCTTAAGCAAGCATAAGTTGGGTTTCTAAATTTGAGACCCTGTTCTGTTTTGTAATTCAGTTCCTGTGTAGCCAAGGTTACATTCCGTGTATTAGTGATATCTTATGATGTTTCTTTTCCTGTGTGACTTATTTCAGTTAAAATCATCGTACCTGAATCCACTCATTATGCTGCTACGGGCCTGATGACATAGATTTCATTGCTGAGTGATACTGCATTGTACCTAAGTACCACAACTTCTTTATCCATTTTTCACTTTCTGCGATATTGAACTTGTACCGTAAACCAGGTTCTTGTAAACAGAGCCGTCCCAACCTTTGGGGTGGCTGTGTCTTTTTGATTTTAATTTCCCTAAGCTATAGGACCATAAGTGGAAGTGCCCTAGGCTCTGTTGCTTTGTTTTTTAGATGTTTCAGGAAACACCATACACTTCTCCCGAGTGGCTGTTGGCAATTTACATCCCGCCCATCAGCATAACAAGGCTCCCAGTTCTCCATGGCCTGTCCTGCCTTTCTGGATTTTACACTTTTTTCAGATGGCCCTTTTGACCGGGGGGAAGTGAGACTTCATTGTAGTGCAGATTTCCTTTGCAAGCTTGCTTGGTTGGCCAAAAAGGGCGTATGCGTTTTTTCCTGAATATATTCAGGAAAAAACGCATACGCCCTTTTTGGCCAAGTGCATCATTGTGGACGTTCTGCCTCTTTTCCTATGCTTTCAATGCAATTCCAGTCTACCTCCTGAAATCGGTTTCCTGCAATTCTGCCCCGCTTTCAAGTCCTCTTGGCAGCCTTACTTCAGTATATTTTTGGACGATAGCTGTCATTTATAACTCTGCAGGTTTGTGAATTACAGTGCCCCTGAGCTCCTTTCTTCAACTCGCTTTCTCGTGAGCTGGCCGCAACACCGCAGGATGGCTTCAGGCCCTAATCTGGTTCCGGCACGGCACGCTGAGCCTTTGGTTAATTCCTCTTCCTGGTGGGAAATGAGAGTTAAATTTGCCCGTCCAGACACCTCCAGCTAGTCTGTCATTGGTTCTCCCTATTCCTGTTCATCTTCCGCAGAAATTGCAAACTGGGCCAAACAGGAGGTTAAAGGCACTGACTCTCCAAGTCGGGAGAGTGTTAGTAAAGCGTCTGGAATGTTGCACCCGAGTACCAGGGAACAAAAACTGACACATATTGGAACACGTCTCCCGATCACACGGTTGATCATACTCTGGGTTCCACATGCATGTTTTAGCTGAAGGAAGAATACCTTAAACCTGGAGAGTTGAGACCCGTGGAATGGGTACCATGCAATATGACTTCAAAGGGTCTTCATTTGCTCACCGAACCTCTCCAATCCTATCACTGCTGCGTTTATGCCCCTGTACACACACTTGATTCTCTTTCAGAGACATAGCAATCCATAGGTTTTAAGATACTTCCTAGTCAGGTACACTGTTAGGCATTTAATATGGGGTGTTGAGTCCATTTCGTTGAGCAAGGAGTAGCTCTTGTCTATTCCATATTTGGCTTAAGGAAGTTTATCTGTGCTCATTTCAATCTCTGGTTTTATGCAGCACCCCAACTCACCTTTCCCCTTAAGCAAGCATAAGTTGGGTTTCTAAATTTGAGACCCTGTTCTGTTTTGTAATTCAGTTCCTGTGTAGCCAAGTTTACATTCCGTGTATTAGTGATATCTTATGATGTTTCTTTTTCTGTGTGACTTATTTCAGTTAGAATCATCGTACCTGTATCCACTCATTATGCTGCTACGGGCCTGATGACATAGATTTCATTGCTGAGTGATATTGCATTGTACGTAAGTACCACAACTTCTTTATCCATTTTTCACTTTCTGCGATATTGAACTTGTACCGTAAACCAGGTTCTTGTAAACAGAGCCGTCCCAACCTTTGGGGTGGCTGTGTCTTTTGATTTTAATTTCCCTAAGCTATAGGACCATAAGTGGAAGTGCCCTAGGCTCTGTTGCTTTGTTTTTTAGATGTTTCAGGAAACACCATACACTTCTCCCGAGTGGCTGTTGGCAATTGACATCCCGCCCATCAGCATAACAAGGCTCCCAGTTCTCCATGGCCTGTCCTGCCTTTCTGGATTTTACACTTTTTTCAGATGGCCCTTTTGACCGGGGGGAAGTGAGACTTCATTGTAGTGCAGATTTCCTTTGCAAGCTTGCTTGGTTGGCCAAAAAGGGCGTATGCGTTTTTTCCTGAATATATTCAGGAAAAAACGCATACGCCCTTTTTGGCCAAGTGCATCATTGTGGACGTTCTGCCTCTTTTCCGATGCTTTCAATGCAATTCCAGTCTACCTCCTGAAATCGGTTTCCTGCAATTCTGCCCCGCTTTCAAGTCCTCTTGGCAGCCTTACTTCAGTATATTTTTGGACGATAGCTGTCATTTATAACTCTGCAGGTTTGTGAATTACAGTGCCCCTGAGCTCCTTTCTTCAACTCGCTTTCTCGTGAGCTGGCCGCAACACCGCAGGATGGCTTCAGGCCCTAATCTGGTTCCGGCACGGCACGCTGAGCCTTTGGTTAATTCCTCTTCCTGGTGGGAAATGAGAGTTAAATTTGCCCGTCCAGACACCTCCAGCTAGTCTGTCATTGGTTCTCCTTATTCCTGTTCATCTTCTGCAGAAATTGCAAACTGGGCCAAACAGGAGGTTAAAGGCACTGACTCTCCAAGTCGGGAGAGTGTTAGTAAAGTGTCTGGAATGTTGCACCCGAGTACCAGGGGACGAAAACTGACACATATTGGAACACGTCTCCCGATCACACGGTTGATCATACTCTGGGTTCCACATGCATGTTTTAGCTGAAGGAAGAATACCTTAAACCTGGAGAGTTGAGACCCGTGGAATGGGTACCATGCAATATGACTTCAAAGGGTCTTCATTTGCTCACCGAACCTCTCCAATCCTATCACTGCTGCGTTTATGCCCCTGTACACACACTTGATTCTCTTTCAGAGACATAGCAATCCATAGGTTTTAAGATACTTCCTAGTCAGGTACACTCTTAGGCATTTAATATGGGGTGTTGAGTCCATTTCGTTGAGCAAGGAGTAGCTCTTGTCTATTCCATATTTGGCTTAAGGAACTTTATCTGTGCTCATTTCAATCTCTGGTTTTATGCAGCACCCCAACTCACCTTTCCCCTTAAGCAAGCATAAGTTGGGTTTCTAAATTTGAGACCCTGTTCTGTTTTGTTATTCAGTTCCTGTGTAGCCAAGGTTACATTCCGTGTATTAGTGATATCTTATGATGTTTCTTTTCCTGTGTGACTTATTTCAGTTAGAATCATCATACCTGAATCCACTCATTATGCTGCTACGGGCCTGATGACATAGATTTCATTGCTGAGTGATACTGCATTGTACGTAAGTACCACAACTTCTTTATCCATTTTTCACTTTCTGCGATATTGAACTTGTACCGTAAACCAGGTTCTTGTAAACAAAGCCGTCCCAACCTTTGGGGTGGCTGTGTCTTTTGATTTTAATTTCCCTAAGCTATAGGACCATAAGTGGAAGTGCCCTAGGCTCTGTTGCTTTGTTTTTTAGATGTTTCAGGAAACACCATACACTTCTCCCGAGTGGCTGTTGGCAATTGACATCCCGCCCATCAGCATAACAAGGCTCCCAATTCTCCATGGCCTGTCCTGCCTTTCTGGATTTTACACTTTTTTCAGATGGCCCTTTTGACCGGGGGGAAGTGAGACTTCATTGTAGTGCAGATTTCCTTTGCAAGCTTGCTTGGTTGGCCAAAAAGGGCGTATGCGTTTTTTCCTGAATATATTCAGGAAAAAACGCATACGCCCTTTTTGGCCAAGTGCATCATTGTGGACGTTCTGCCTCTTTTCCTATGCTTTCAGTGCAATTCCAGTCTACCTCCTGAAATCGGTTTCCTGCAATTCTGCCCCGCTTTCAAGTCCTCTTGGCAGCCTTACTTCAGTATATTTTTGGACGATAGCTGTCATTTATAACTCTGCAGGTTTGTGAATTACAGTGCCCCTGAGCTCCTTTCTTCAACTCGCTTATTCGTGAGCTGGCCGCAACACCGCAGGATGGCTTCAGGCCCTACTCTGGTTCAGGCATGGCACACTGAGCCTTTGGTTAATTCCTCTTCCTGGTGGGAAATGAGAGTTAAATTTGCCCGTCCAGACACCTCCAGCTAGTCTGTCATTGGTTCTCCCTATTCCTGTTCATCTTCCGCAGAAATTGCAAACTGGGCCAAACAGGAGGTTAAAGGCACTGACTCTCCAAGTCGGGAGAGTGTTAGTAAAGCGTCTGGAATGTTGCACCCGAGTACCAGGGGACGAAAACTGAGACATATTGGAACACGTCTCCCGATCACACGGTTGATCATACTCTGGGTTCCACATGCATGTTTTAGCTGAAGGAAGAATACCTTAAACCTGGAGAGTTGAGACCCGTGGAATGGGTACCATGCAATATGACTTCAAAGGGTCTTCATTTGCTCACTGAACCTCTCCAATCCTATCACTGCTGCGTTTATGCCCCTGTACACACACTTGATTCTCTTTCAGAGACATAGCAATCCATAGGTTTTAAGATACTTCCTAGTCAGGTACACTCTTAGGCATTTAATATGGGGTGTTGAGTCCATTTCGTTGAGCAAGGAGTAGCTCTTGTCTATTCCATATTTGGCTTAAGGAACTTTATCTGTGCTCATTTCAATCTCTGGTTTTATGCAGCACCCCAACTCACCTTTCCCCTTAAGCAAGCATAAGTTGGTTTTCTAAATTTGAGACCCTGTTCTGTTTTGTAATTCAGTTCCTGTGTAGCCAAGGTTACATTCCGTGTATTAGTGATATCTTATGATGTTTCTTTTTCTGTGTGACTTATTTCAGTTAGAATCATCGTACCTGAATCCACTCATTATGCTGCTACGGGCCTGATGACATAGATTTCATTGCTGAGTGATATTGCATTGTACGTAAGTACCACAACTTCTTTATCCATTTTTCACTTTCTGCGATATTGAACTTGTACCGTAAACCAGGTTCTTGTAAACAGAGCCGTCCCAACATTTGGGGTGGCTGTGTCTTTTGATTTTAATTTCCCTAAGCTATAGGACCATAAGTGGAAGTGCCCTAGGCTCTGTTGCTTTGTTTTTTAGATGTTTCAGGAAACACCATACACTTCTCCCGAGTGGCTGTTGGCAATTGACATCCCGCCCATCAGCATAACAAGGCTCCCAGTTCTCCATGGCCTGTCCTGCCTTTCTGGATTTTACACTTTTTTCAGATGGCCCTTTTGACCGGGGGGAAGTGAGACTTCATTGTAGTGCAGATTTCCTTTGCAAGCTTGCTTGGTTGGCCAAAAAGGGCGTATGCGTTTTTTCCTGAATATATTCAGGAAAAAACGCATACGCCCTTTTTGGCCAAGTGCATCATTGTGGACGTTCTGCCTCTTTTCCTATGCTTTCAGTGCAATTCCAGTCTACCTCCTGAAATCGGTTTCCTGCAATTCTGCCCCGCTTTCAAGTCCTCTTGGCAGCCTTACTTCAGTATATTTTTGGACGATAGCTGTCATTTATAACTCTGCAGGTTTGTGAATTACAGTGCCCCTGAGCTCCTTTCTTCAACTCGCTTATTCGTGAGCTTGCCGCAACACCGCAGGATGGCTTCAGGCCCTAATCTGGTTCTGGCATGGCACGCTGAGCCTTTGGTTAATTCCTCTTCCTGGTGGGAAATGAGAGTTAAATTTGCCCGTCCAGACACCTCCAGCTAGTCTGTCATTGGTTCTCCCTATTCCTGTTCATCTTCCGCAGAAATTGCAAACTGGGCCAAACAGGAGGTTAAAGGCACTGACTCTCCAAGTCGGGAGAGTGTTAGTAAAGCGTCTGGAATGTTGCACCCGAGTACCAGGGGACGAAAACTGACACATATTGGAACACGTCTCCCAATCACACGGTTGATCATACTCTGGGTTCCACATGCATGTTTTAGCTGAAGGAAGAATACCTTAAACCTGGAGAGTTGAGACCCGTGGAATGGGTACCATGCAATATGACTTCAAAGGGTCTTCATTTGCTCACTGAACCTCTCCAATCCTATCACTGCTGCGTTTATGCCCCTGTACACACACTTGATTCTCTTTCAGAGACATAGCAATCCATAGGTTTTAAGATACTTCCTAGTCAGGTACACTCTTAGGCATTTAATATGGGGTGTTGAGTCCATTTCGTTGAGCAAGGAGTAGCTCTTGTCTATTCCATATTTGGCTTAAGGAACTTTATCTGTGCTCATTTCAATCTCTGGTTTTATGCAGCACCCCAACTCACCTTTCCCCTTAAGCAAGCATAAGTTGGTTTTCTAAATTTGAGACCCTGTTCTGTTTTGTAATTCAGTTCCTGTGTAGCCAAGGTTACATTCCGTGTATTAGTGATATCTTATGATGTTTCTTTTCCTGTGTGACTTATTTCAGTTAGAATCATCGTACCTGAATCCACTCATTATGCTGCTATGGGCCTGATGACATAGATTTCATTGCTGAGTGATACTGCATTGTACGTAAGTACCACAACTTCTTTATCCATTTTTCACTTTCTGCGATATTGAACTTGTACCGTAAACCAGGTTCTTGTAAACAGAGCCGTCCCAACCTTTGGGGTGGCTGTGTCTTTTGATTTTAATTTCCCTAAGCTATAGGACCATAAGTGGAAGTGCCCTAGGCTCTGTTGCTTTGTTTTTTAGATGTTTCAGGAAACACCATACACTTCTCCCGAGTGGCTGTTGGCAATTGACATCCCGCCCATCAGCATAACAAGGCTCCCAGTTCTCCATGGCCTGTCCTGCCTTTCTGGATTTTACACTTTTTTCAGATGGCCCTTTTGACCGGGGGGAAGTGAGACTTCATTGTAGTGCAGATTTCCTTTGCAAGCTTGCTTGGTTGGCCAAAAAGGGCGTATGCGTTTTTTCCTGAATATATTCAGGAAAAAACGCATACGCCCTTTTTGGCCAAGTGCATCATTGTGGACGTTCTGCCTCTTTTCCTATGCTTTCAATGCAATTCCAGTCTACCTCCTGAAATCGGTTTCCTGCAATTCTGCCCCGCTTTCAAGTCCTCTTGGCAGCCTTACTTCAGTATATTTTTGGACGATAGCTGTCATTTATAACTCTGCAGGTTTGTGAATTACAGTGCCCCTGAGCTCCTTTCTTCAACTCGCTTTCTCGTGAGCTGGCCGCAACACCGCAGGATGGCTTCAGGCCCTAATCTGGTTCCGGCACGGCACGCTGAGCCTTTGGTTAATTCCTCTTCCTGGTGGGAAATGAGAGTTAAATTTGCCCGTCCAGACACCTCCAGCTAGTCTGTCATTGGTTCTCCCTATTCCTGTTCATCTTCCGCAGAAATTGCAAACTGGGCCAAACAGGAGGTTAAAGGCACTGACTCTCCAAGTCGGGAGAGTGTTAGTAAAGCGTCTGGAATGTTGCACCCGAGTACCAGGGGACGAAAACTGACACATATTGGAACACGTCTCCCGATCACACGGTTGATCATACTCTGGGTTCCACATGCATGTTTTAGCTGAAGGAAGAATACCTTAAACCTGGAGAGTTGAGACCCGTGGAATGGGTACCATGCAATATGACTTCAAAGGGTCTTCATTTGCTCACCGAACCTCTCCAATCCTATCACTGCTGCGTTTATGCCCCTGTACACACACTTGATTCTCTTTCAGAGACATAGCAATCCATAGGTTTTAAGATACTTCCTAGTCAGGTACACTCTTAGGCCTTTAATATGGGGTGTTGAGTCCATTTCGTTGAGCAAGGAGTAGCTCTTGTCTATTCCATATTTGGCTTAAGGAACTTTATCTGTGCTCATTTCAATCTCTGGTTTTATGCAGCACCCCAACTCACCTTTCCCCTTAAGCAAGCATAAGTTGGGTTTCTAAATTTGAGACCCTGTTCTGTTTTGTTATTCAGTTCCTGTGTAGCCAAGGTTACATTCCGTGTATTAGTGATATCTTATGATGTTTCTTTTCCTGTGTGACTTATTTCAGTTAGAATCATCATACCTGAATCCACTCATTATGCTGCTACGGGCCTGATGACATAGATTTCATTGCTGAGTGATACTGCATTGTACGTAAGTACCACAACTTCTTTATCCATTTTTCACTTTCTGCGATATTGAACTTGTACCGTAAACCAGGTTCTTGTAAACAGAGCCGTCCCAACCTTTGGGGTGGCTGTGTCTTTTGATTTTAATTTCCCTAAGCTATAGGACCATAAGTGGAAGTGCCCTAGGCTCTGTTGCTTTGTTTTTTAGATGTTTCAGGAAACACCATACACTTCTCCCGAGTGGCTGTTGGCAATTGACATCCCGCCCATCAGCATAACAAGGCTCCCAATTCTCCATGGCCTGTCCTGCCTTTCTGGATTTTACACTTTTTTCAGATGGCCCTTTTGACCGGGGGGAAGTGAGACTTCATTGTAGTGCAGATTTCCTTTGCAAGCTTGCTTGGTTGGCCAAAAAGGGCGTATGCGTTTTTTCCTGAATATATTCAGGAAAAAACGCATACGCCCTTTTTGGCCAAGTGCATCATTGTGGACGTTCTGCCTCTTTTCCTATGCTTTCAGTGCAATTCCAGTCTACCTCCTGAAATCGGTTTCCTGCAATTCTGCCCCGCTTTCAAGTCCTCTTGGCAGCCTTACTTCAGTATATTTTTGGACGATAGCTGTCATTTATAACTCTGCAGGTTTGTGAATTACAGTGCCCCTGAGCTCCTTTCTTCAACTCGCTTATTCGTGAGCTGGCCGCAACACCGCAGGATGGCTTCAGGCCCTACTCTGGTTCAGGCATGGCACACTGAGCCTTTGGTTAATTCCTCTTCCTGGTGGGAAATGAGAGTTAAATTTGCCCGTCCAGACACCTCCAGCTAGTCTGTCATTGGTTCTCCCTATTCCTGTTCATCTTCCGCAGAAATTGCAAACTGGGCCAAACAGGAGGTTAAAGGCACTGACTCTCCAAGTCGGGAGAGTGTTAGTAAAGCGTCTGGAATGTTGCACCCGAGTACCAGGGGACGAAAACTGACACATATTGGAACACGTCTCCCGATCACACGGTTGATCATACTCTGGGTTCCACATGCATGTTTTAGCTGAAGGAAGAATACCTTAAACCTGGAGAGTTGAGACCCGTGGAATGGGTACCATGCAATATGACTTCAAAGGGTCTTCATTTGCTCACTGAACCTCTCCAATCCTATCACTGCTGCGTTTATGCCCCTGTACACACACTTGATTCTCTTTCAGAGACATAGCAATCCATAGGTTTTAAGATACTTCCTAGTCAGGTACACTCTTAGGCATTTAATATGGGGTGTTGAGTCCATTTCGTTGAGCAAGGAGTAGCTCTTGTCTATTCCATATTTGGCTTAAGGAACTTTATCTGTGCTCATTTCAATCTCTGGTTTTATGCAGCACCCCAACTCACCTTTCCCCTTAAGCAAGCATAAGTTGGTTTTCTAAATTTGAGACCCTGTTCTGTTTTGTAATTCAGTTCCTGTGTAGCCAAGGTTACATTCCGTGTATTAGTGATATCTTATGATGTTTCTTTTCCTGTGTGACTTATTTCAGTTTGAATCATCATACCTGAATCCACTCATTATGCTGCTACGGGCCTGATGACATAGATTTCCTTGCTGAGTGATACTGCATTGTACGTAAGTACCACAACTTCTTTATCCATTTTTCACTTTCTGCGATATTGAACTTGTACCGTAAACCAGGTTCTTTTAAACAGAGCCGTCCCAACCTTTGGGGTGGCTGTGTCTTTTGATTTTAATTTCCCTAAGCTATAGGACCATAAGTGGAAGTGCCCTAGGCTCTGTTGCTTTGTTTTTTAGATGTTTCAGGAAACACCATACACTTCTCCCGAGTGGCTGTTGGCAATTGACATCCCGCCCATCAGCATAACAAGGCTCCCAATTCTCCATGGCCTGTCCTGCCTTTCTGGATTTTACACTTTTTTCAGATGGCCCTTTTGACCGGGGGGAAGTGAGACTTCATTGTAGTGCAGATTTCCTTTGCAAGCTTGCTTGGTTGGCCAAAAAGGGCGTATGCGTTTTTTCCTGAATATATTCAGGAAAAAACGCATACGCCCTTTTTGGCCAAGTGCATCATTGTGGACGTTCTGCCTCTTTTCCTATGCTTTCAGTGCAATTCCAGTCTACCTCCTGAAATCGGTTTCCTGCAATTCTGCCCCGCTTTCAAGTCCTCTTGGCAGCCTTACTTCAGTATATTTTTGGACGATAGCTGTCATTTATAACTCTGCAGGTTTGTGAATTACAGTGCCCCTGAGCTCCTTTCTTCAACTCGCTTATTCGTGAGCTGGCCGCAACACCGCAGGATGGCTTCAGGCCCTACTCTGGTTCAGGCATGGCACACTGAGCCTTTGGTTAATTCCTCTTCCTGGTGGGAAATGAGAGTTAAATTTGCCCGTCCAGACACCTCCAGCTAGTCTGTCATTGGTTCTCCCTATTCCTGTTCATCTTCCGCAGAAATTGCAAACTGGGCCAAACAGGAGGTTAAAGGCACTGACTCTCCAAGTCGGGAGAGTGTTAGTAAAGCGTCTGGAATGTTGCACCCGAGTACCAGGGGACGAAAACTGACACATATTGGAACACGTCTCCCGATCACACGGTTGATCATACTCTGGGTTCCACATGCATGTTTTAGCTGAAGGAAGAATACCTTAAACCTGGAGAGTTGAGACCCGTGGAATGGGTACCATGCAATATGACTTCAAAGGGTCTTCATTTGCTCACTGAACCTCTCCAATCCTATCACTGCTGCGTTTATGCCCCTGTACACACACTTGATTCTCTTTCAGAGACATAGCAATCCATAGGTTTTAAGATACTTCCTAGTCAGGTACACTCTTAGGCATTTAATATGGGGTGTTGAGTCCATTTCGTTGAGCAAGGAGTAGCTCTTGTCTATTCCATATTTGGCTTAAGGAACTTTATCTGTGCTCATTTCAATCTCTGGTTTTATGCAGCACCCCAACTCACCTTTCCCCTTAAGCAAGCATAAGTTGGTTTTCTAAATTTGAGACCCTGTTCTGTTTTGTAATTCAGTTCCTGTGTAGCCAAGGTTACATTCCGTGTATTAGTGATATCTTATGATGTTTCTTTTTCTGTGTGACTTATTTCAGTTAGAATCATCGTACCTGAATCCACTCATTATGCTGCTACGGGCCTGATGACATAGATTTCATTGCTGAGTGATATTGCATTGTACGTAAGTACCACAACTTCTTTATCCATTTTTCACTTTCTGCGATATTGAACTTGTACCGTAAACCAGGTTCTTGTAAACAGAGCCGTCCCAACCTTTGGGGTGGCTGTGTCTTTTGATTTTAATTTCCCTAAGCTATAGGACCATAAGTGGAAGTGCCCTAGGCTCTGTTGCTTTGTTTTTTAGATGTTTCAGGAAACACCATACACTTCTCCCGAGTGGCTGTTGGCAATTGACATCCCGCCCATCAGCATAACAAGGCTCCCAGTTCTCCATGGCCTGTCCTGCCTTTCTGGATTTTACACTTTTTTCAGATGGCCCTTTTGACCGGGGGGAAGTGAGACTTCATTGTAGTGCAGATTTCCTTTGCAAGCTTGCTTGGTTGGCCAAAAAGGGCGTATGCGTTTTTTCCTGAATATATTCAGGAAAAAACGCATACGCCCTTTTTGGCCAAGTGCATCATTGTGGACGTTCTGCCTCTTTTCCTATGCTTTCAGTGCAATTCCAGTCTACCTCCTGAAATCGGTTTCCTGCAATTCTGCCCCGCTTTCAAGTCCTCTTGGCAGCCTTACTTCAGTATATTTTTGGACGATAGCTGTCATTTATAACTCTGCAGGTTTGTGAATTACAGTGCCCCTGAGCTCCTTTCTTCAACTCGCTTATTCGTGAGCTGGCCGCAACACCGCAGGATGGCTTCAGGCCCTAATCTGGTTCTGGCATGGCACGCTGAGCCTTTGGTTAATTCCTCTTCCTGGTGGGAAATGAGAGTTAAATTTGCCCGTCCAGACACCTCCAGCTAGTCTGTCATTGGTTCTCCCTATTCCTGTTCATCTTCCGCAGAAATTGCAAACTGGGCCAAACAGGAGGTTAAAGGCACTGACTCTCCAAGTCGGGAGAGTGTTAGTAAAGCGTCTGGAATGTTGCACCCGAGTACCAGGGGACGAAAACTGACACATATTGGAACACGTCTCCCAATCACACGGTTGATCATACTCTGGGTTCCACATGCATGTTTTAGCTGAAGGAAGAATACCTTAAACCTGGAGAGTTGAGACCCGTGGAATGGGTACCATGCAATATGACTTCAAAGGGTCTTCATTTGCTCACTGAACCTCTCCAATCCTATCACTGCTGCGTTTATGCCCCTGTACACACACTTGATTCTCTTTCAGAGACATAGCAATCCATAGGTTTTAAGATACTTCCTAGTCAGGTACACTCTTAGGCATTTAATATGGGGTGTTGAGTCCATTTCGTTGAGCAAGGAGTAGCTCTTGTCTATTCCATATTTGGCTTAAGGAACTTTATCTGTGCTCATTTCAATCTCTGGTTTTATGCAGCACCCCAACTCACCTTTCCCCTTAAGCAAGCATAAGTTGGGTTTCTAAATTTGAGACCCTGTTCTGTTTTGGAATTCAGTTCCTGTGTAGCCAAGGTTACATTCCGTGTATTAGTGATATCTTATGATGTTTCTTTTCCTGTGTGACTTATTTCAGTTAGAATCATCGTACCTGAATCCACTCATTATGCTGCTATGGGCCTGATGACATAGATTTCATTGCTGAGTGATACTGCATTGTACGTAAGTACCACAACTTCTTTATCCATTTTTCACTTTCTGCGATATTGAACTTGTACCGTAAACCAGGTTCTTGTAAACAGAGCCGTCCCAACCTTTGGGGTGGCTGTGTCTTTTGATTTTAATTTCCCTAAGCTATAGGACCATAAGTGGAAGTGCCCTAGGCTCTGTTGCTTTGTTTTTTAGATGTTTCAGGAAACACCATACACTTCTCCCGAGTGGCTGTTGGCAATTGACATCCCGCCCATCAGCATAACAAGGCTCCCAGTTCTCCATGGCCTGTCCTGCCTTTCTGGATTTTACACTTTTTTCAGATGGCCCTTTTGACCGGGGGGAAGTGAGACTTCATTGTAGTGCAGATTTCCTTTGCAAGCTTGCTTGGTTGGCCAAAAAGGGCGTATGCGTTTTTTCCTGAATATATTCAGGAAAAAACGCATACGCCCTTTTTGGCCAAGTGCATCATTGTGGACGTTCTGCCTCTTTTCCTATGCTTTCAATGCAATTCCAGTCTACCTCCTGAAATCGGTTTCCTGCAATTCTGCCCCGCTTTCAAGTCCTCTTGGCAGCCTTACTTCAGTATATTTTTGGACGATAGCTGTCATTTATAACTCTGCAGGTTTGTGAATTACAGTGCCCCTGAGCTCCTTTCTTCAACTCGCTTTCTCGTGAGCTGGCCGCAACACCGCAGGATGGCTTCAGGCCCTAATCTGGTTCCGGCACGGCACGCTGAGCCTTTGGTTAATTCCTCTTCCTGGTGGGAAATGGGAGTTAAATTTGCCCGTCCAGACACCTCCAGCTAGTCTGTCATTGGTTCTCCCTATTCCTGTTCATCTTCCGCAGAAATTGCAAACTGGGCCAAACAGGAGGTTAAAGGCACTGACTCTCCAAGTCGGGAGAGTGTTAGTAAAGCGTCTGGAATGTTGCACCCGAGTACCAGGGGACGAAAACTGACACATATTGGAACACGTCTCCCGATCACACGGTTGATCATACTCTGGGTTCCACATGCATGTTTTAGCTGAAGGAAGAATACCTTAAACCTGGAGAGTTGAGACCCGTGGAATGGGTACCATGCAATATGACTTCAAAGGGTCTTCATTTGCTCACCGAACCTCTCCAATCCTATCACTGCTGCGTTTATGCCCCTGTACACACACTTGATTCTCTTTCAGAGACATAGCAATCCATAGGTTTTAAGATACTTCCTAGTCAGGTACACTCTTAGGCATTTAATATGGGGTGTTGAGTCCATTTCGTTGAGCAAGGAGTAGCTCTTGTCTATTCCATATTTGGCTTAAGGAACTTTATCTGTGCTCATTTCAATCTCTGGTTTTATGCAGCACCCCAACTCACCTTTCCCCTTAAGCAAGCATAAGTTGGGTTTCTAAATTTGAGACCCTGTTCTGTTTTGTAATTCAGTTCCTGTGTAGCCAAGGTTACATTCCGTGTATTAGTGATATCTTATGATGTTTCTTTTTCTGTGTGACTTATTTCAGTTAGAATCATCGTACCTGAATCCACTCATTATGCTGCTACGGGCCTGATGACATAGATTTCATTGCTGAGTGATATTGCATTGTACGTAAGTACCACAACTTCTTTATCCATTTTTCACTTTCTGCGATATTGAACTTGTACCGTAAACCAGGTTCTTGTAAACAGAGCCGTCCCAACCTTTGGGGTGGCTGTGTCTTTTTGAGTTTAATTTCCCTAAGCTATAGGACCATAAGTGGAAGTGCCCTAGGCTCTGTTGCTTTGTTTTTTAGATGTTTCAGGAAACACCATACACTTCTCCCGAGTGGCTGTTGGCAATTGACATCCCGCCCATCAGCATAACAAGGCTCCCAGTTCTCCATGGCCTGTCCTGCCTTTCTGGATTTTACACTTTTTTCAGATGGCCCTTTTGACCGGGGGGAAGTGAGACTTCATTGTAGTGCAGATTTCCTTTGCAAGCTTGCTTGGTTGGCCAAAAAGGGCGTATGCGTTTTTTCCTGAATATATTCAGGAAAAAACGCATACGCCCTTTTTGGCCAAGTGCATCATTGTGGACGTTCTGCCTCTTTTCCGATGCTTTCAATGCAATTCCAGTCTACCTCCTGAAATCGGTTTCCTGCAATTCTGCCCCGCTTTCAAGTCCTCTTGGCAGCCTTACTTCAGTATATTTTTGGACGATAGCTGTCATTTATAACTCTGCAGGTTTGTGAATTACAGTGCCCCTGAGCTCCTTTCTTCAACTCGCTTTCTCGTGAGCTGGCCGCAACACCGCAGGATGGCTTCAGGCCCTAATCTGGTTCCGGCACGGCACGCTGAGCCTTTGGTTAATTCCTCTTCCTGGTGGGAAATGAGAGTTAAATTTGCCCGTCCAGACACCTCCAGCTAGTCTGTCATTGGTTCTCCCTATTCCTGTTCATCTTCCGCAGAAATTGCAAACTGGGCCAAACAGGAGGTTAAAGGCACTGACTCTCCAAGTTGGGAGAGTGTTAGTAAAGCGTCTGGAATGTTGCACCCGAGTACCAGGGGACGAAAACTGACACATATTGGAACACGTCTCCCGATCACATGGTTGATCATACTCTGGGTTCCACATGCATGTTTTAGCTGAAGGAAGAATACCTTCAACCTGGAGAGTTGAGACCCGTGGAATGGGTACCATGCAATATGACTTCAAAGGGTCTTCATTTGCTCACCGAACCTCTCCAATCCTATCACTGCTGCGTTTATGCCCCTGTACACACACTTGATTCTCTTTCAGAGACATAGCAATCCATAGGTTTTAAGATACTTCCTAGTCAGGTACACTCTTAGGCCTTTAATATGGGATGTTGAGTCCATTTCGTTGAGCAAGGAGTAGCTCTTGTCTATTCCATATTTGGCTTAAGGAAGTTTATCTGTGCTCATTTCAATCTCTGGTTTTATGCAGCACCCCAACTCACCTTTCCCCTTAAGCAAGCATAAGTTGGGTTTCTAAATTTGAGACCCTGTTCTGTTTTGTAATTCAGTTCCTGTGTAGCCAAGGTTACATTCCGTGTATTAGTGATATCTTATGATGTTTCTTTTCCTGTGTGACTTATTTCAGTTAGAATCATCGTACCTGAATCCACTCATTATGCTGCTACGGGCCTGATGACATAGATTTCATTGCTGAGTGATACTGCATTGTACGTAAGTACCACAACTTCTTTATCCATTTTTCACTTTCTGCGATATTGAACTTGTACCGTAAACCAGGTTCTTGTAAACAGAGCCGTCCCAACCTTTGGGGTGGCTGTGTCTTTTGATTTTAATTTCCCTAAGCTATAGGACCATAAGTGGAAGTGCCCTAGGCTCTGTTGCTTTGTTTTTTAGATGTTTCAGGAAACACCATACACTTCTCCCGAGTGGCTGTTGGCAATTGACATCCCGCCCATCAGCATAACAAGGCTCCCAGTTCTCCATGGCCTGTCCTGCCTTTCTGGATTTTACACTTTTTTCAGATGGCCCTTTTGACCGGGGGGAAGTGAGACTTCATTGTAGTGCAGATTTCCTTTGCAAGCTTGCTTGGTTGGCCAAAAAGGGCGTATGCGTTTTTTCCTGAATATATTCAGGAAAAAACGCATACGCCCTTTTTGGCCAAGTGCATCATTGTGGACGTTCTGCCTCTTTTCCTATGCTTTCAATGCAATTCCAGTCTACCTCCTGAAATCGGTTTCCTGCAATTCTGCCCCGCTTTCAAGTCCTCTTGGCAGCCTTACTTCAGTATATTTTTGGACGATAGCTGTCATTTATAACTCTGCAGGTTTGTGAATTACAGTGCCCCTGAGCTCCTTTCTTCAACTCGCTTTCTCGTGAGCTGGCCGCAACACCGCAGGATGGCTTCAGGCCCTAATCTGGTTCCGGCACGGCACGCTGAGCCTTTGGTTAATTCCTCTTCCTGGTGGGAAATGAGAGTTAAATTTGCCCGTCCAGACACCTCCAGCTAGTCTGTCATTGGTTCTCCCTATTCCTGTTCATCTTCCGCAGAAATTGCAACCTGGGCCAAACAGGAGGTTAAAGGCACTGACTCTCCAAGTCGGGAGAGTGTTAGTAAAGCGTCTGGAATGTTGCACCCGAGTACCAGGGGACGAAAACTGAGACATATTGGAACACGTCTCCCGATCACACGGTTGATCATACTCTGGGTTCCACATGCATGTTTTAGCTGAAGGAAGAATACCTTAAACCTGGAGAGTTGAGACCCGTGGAATGGGTACCATGGAATATGACTTCAAAGGGTCTTCATTTGCTCACCGAACCTCTCCAATCCTATCACTGCTGCGTTTATGCCCCTGTACACACACTTGATTCTCTTTCAGAGACATAGCAATCCATAGGTTTTAAGATACTTCCTAGTCAGGTACACTCTTAGGCCTTTAATATGGGGTGTTGAGTCCATTTCGTTGAGCAAGGAGTAGCTCTTGTCTATTCCATATTTGGCTTAAGGAAGTTTATCTGTGCTCATTTCAATCTCTGGTTTTATGCAGCACCCCAACTCACCTTTCCCCTTAAGCAAGCATAAGTTGGGTTTCTAAATTTGAGACCCTGTTCTGTTTTGTAATTCAGTTCCTGTGTAGCCAAGGTTACATTCCGTGTATTAGTGATATCTTATGATGTTTCTTTTCCTGTGTGACTTATTTCAGTTAGAATCATCGTACCTGAATCCACTCATTATGCTGCTACGGGCCTGATGACATAGATTTCATTGCTGAGTGATACTGCATTGTACGTAAGTACCACAACTTCTTTATCCATTTTTCACTTTCTGCGATATTGAACTTGTACCGTAAACCAGGTTCTTGTAAACAGAGCCGTCCCAACCTTTGGGGTGGCTGTGTCTTTTTGATTTTAATTTCCCTAAGCTATAGGACCATAAGTGGAAGTGCCCTAGGCTCTGTTGCTTTGTTTTTTAGATGTTTCAGGAAACACCATACACTTCTCCCGAGTGGCTGTTGGCAATTGACATCCCGCCCATCAGCATAACAAGGCTCCCAGTTCTCCATGGCCTGTCCTGCCTTTCTGGATTTTACACTTTTTTCAGATGGCCCTTTTGACCGGGGGGAAGTGAGACTTCATTGTAGTGCAGATTTCCTTTGCAAGCTTGCTTGGTTGGCCAAAAAGGGCGTATGCGTTTTTTCCTGAATATATTCAGGAAAAAACGCATACGCCCTTTGTGGCCAAGTGCATCATTGTGGACGTTCTGCCTCTTTTCCTATGCTTTCAATGCAATTCCAGTCTACCTCCTGAAATCGGTTTCCTGCAATTCTGCCCCGCTTTCAAGTCCTCTTGGCAGCCTTACTTCAGTATATTTTTGGACGATAGCTGTCATTTATAACTCTGCAGGTTTGTGAATTACAGTGCCCCTGAGCTCCTTTCTTCAACTCGCTTTCTCGTGAGCTGGCCGCAACACCGCAGGATGGCTTCAGGCCCTAATCTGGTTCCGGCACGGCACGCTGAGCCTTTGGTTAATTCCTCTTCCTGGTGGGAAATGAGAGTTAAATTTGCCCGTCCAGACACCTCCAGCTAGTCTGTCATTGGTTCTCCCTATTCCTGTTCATCTTCCGCAGAAATTGCAAACTGGGCCAAACAGGAGGTTAAAGGCACTGACTCTCCAAGTCGGGAGAGTGTTAGTAAAGCGTCTGGAATGTTGCACCCGAGTACCAGGGGACGAAAACTGACACATATTGGAACACGTCTCCCGATCACACGGTTGATCATACTCTGGGTTCCACATGCATGTTTTAGCTGAAGGAAGAATACCTTCAACCTGGAGAGTTGAGACCCGTGGAATGGGTACCATGCAATATGACTTCAAAGGGTCTTCATTTGCTCACCGAACCTCTCCAATCCTATCACTGCTGCGTTTATGCCCCTGCACACACGCTTGATTCTCTTTCAGAGACATAGCAATCCATAGGTTTTAAGATACTTCCTAGTCAGGTACACTCTTAGGCATTTAATATGGGGTGTTGAGTCCATTTCGTGGAGCAAGGAGTAGCTCTTGTCTATTCCATATTTGGCTTAAGGAACTTTATCTGTGCTCATTTCAATCTCTGGTTTTATGCAGCACCCCAACTCACCTTTCCCCTTAAGCAAGCATAAGTTGGGTTTCTAAATTTGAGACCCTGTTCTGTTTTGGAATTCAGTTCCTGTGTAGCCAAGGTTACATTCCGTGTATTAGTGATATCTTATGATGTTTCTTTTCCTGTGTGACTTATTTCAGTTAGAATCATCGTACCTGAATCCACTCATTATGCTGCTACGGGCCTGATGACATAGATTTCATTGCTGAGTGATACTGCATTGTACGTAAGTACCACAACATCTTTATCCATTTTTCACTTTCTGCGATATTGAACTTGTACCGTAAACCAGGTTCTTGTAAACAGAGCCCTCCCAACCTTTGGGGTGGCTGTGTCTTTTTGATTTTAATTTCCCTAAGCTATAGGACCATAAGTGGAAGTGCCCTAGGCTCTGTTGCTTTGTTTTTTAGATGTTTCAGGAAACACCATACACTTCTCCCGAGTGGCTGTTGGCAATTGACATCCCGCCCATCAGCATAACAAGGCTCCCAGTTCTCCATGGCCTGTCCTGCCTTTCTGGATTTTACACTTTTTTCAGATGGCCCTTTTGACCGGGGGGAAGTGAGACTTCATTGTAGTGCAGATTTCCTTTGCAAGCTTGCTTGGTTGGCCAAAAAGGGCGTATGCGTTTTTTCCTGAATATATTCAGGAAAAAACGCATACGCCCTTTTTGGCCAAGTGCATCATTGTGGACGTTCTGCCTCTTTTCCTATGCTTTCAATGCAATTCCAGTCTACCTCCTGAAATCGGTTTCCTGCAATTCTGTCCCGCTTTCAAGTCCTCTTGGCAGCCTTACTTCAGTATATTTTTGGACGATAGCTGTCATTTATAACTCTGCAGGTTTGTGAATTACAGTGCCCCTGAGCTCCTTTCTTCAACTCGCTTTCTCGTGAGCTGGCCGCAACACCGCAGGATGGCTTCAGGCCCTAATCTGGTTCCGGCACGGCACGCTGAGCCTTTGGTTAATTCCTCTTCCTGGTGGGAAATGAGAGTTAAATTTGCCCGTCCAGACACCTCCAGCTAGTCTGTCATTGGTTCTCCCTATTCCTGTTCATCTTCCGCAGAAATTGCAAACTGGGCCAAACAGGAGGTTAAAGGCACTGACTCTCCAAGTCGGGAGAGTGTTAGTAAAGCGTCTGGAATGTTGCACCCGAGTACCGGGGGACGAAAACTGAGACATATTGGAACACGTCTCCCGATCACACGGTTGATCATACTCTGGGTTCCACATGCATGTTTTAGCTGAAGGAAGAATACCTTAAACCTGGAGAGTTGAGACCCGTGGAATGGGTACCATGCAATATGACTTCAAAGGGTCTTCATTTGCTCACCGAACCTCTCCAATCCTATCACTGCTGCGTTTATGCCCCTGTACACACGCTTGATTCTCTTTCGGAGACATAGCAATCCATAGGTTTTAAGATACTTCCTAGTCAGGTACATTCTTAGGTGTTTAATATGGGGTGTTGAATCCATTTCGTTGAGCAAGGAGTAGCTCTTGTCTATTCCATATTTGTCTTAAGGAACTTTATCTGTGCTCATTTCAATCTCTGGTTTTATGCAGCACCCCAACTCACCTTTCCCCTTAAGCAAGCATAAGTTGGTTTTCTAAATTTGAGACCCTGTTCTGTTTTGTAATTCAGTTCCTGTGTAGCCAAGGTTACATTCCGTGTATTAGTGATATCTTATGATGTTTCTTTATCTGTGTGACTTATTTCAGTTAGAATCATCGTACCTGAATCCACTCATTAATGGCTATGGGCCTGATGACATAGATTTCATTGCTGAGTGATATTGCATTGTACGTAAGTACCACAACTTCTTTATCCATTTTTCACTTTCTGCGATATTGAACTTGTACCGTAAACCAGGTTCTTGTAAACAGAGCCGTCCCAACTTTTGGGGTGGCTGTGTCTTTTGATTTTAATTTCCCTAAGCTATAGGACCATAAGTGGAAGTGCCCTAGGCTCTGTTGCTTTGTTTTTTAGATGTTTCAGGAAACACCATACACTTCTCCCGAGTGGCTGTTGGCAATTGACATCCCGCCCATCAGCATAACAAGGCTCCCAGTTCTCCATGGCCTGTCCTGCCTTTCTGGATTTTACACTTTTTTCAGATGGCCCTTTTGACCGGGGGGAAGTGAGACTTCATTGTAGTGCAGATTTCCTTTGCAAGCTTGCTTGGTTGGCCAAAAAGGGCGTATGCGTTTTTTCCTGAATATATTCAGGAAAAAACGCATACGCCCTTTTTGGCCAAGTGCATCATTGTGGACGTTCTGCCTCTTTTCCTATGCTTTCAATGCAATTCCAGTCTACCTCCTGAAATCGGTTTCCTGCAATTCTGTCCCGCTTTCAAGTCCTCTTGGCAGCCTTACTTCAGTATATTTTTGGACGATAGCTGTCATTTATAACTCTGCAGGTTTGTGAATTACAGTGCCCCTGAGCTCCTTTCTTCAACTCGCTTTCTCGTGAGCTGGCCGCAACACCACAGGATGGCTTCAGGCCCTAATCTGGTTCCGGCACGGCACGCTGAGCCTTTGGTTAATTCCTCTTCCTGGTGGGAAATGAGAGTTAAATTTGCCCGTCCAGACACCTCCAGCTAGTGTGTCATTGGTTCTCCCTATTCCTGTTCATCTTCCGCAGAAATTGCAAACTGGGCCAAACAGGAGGTTAAAGGCACTGACTCTCCAAGTCGGGAGAGTGTTAGTAAAGCGTCTGGAATGTTGCACCCGAGTACCAGGGGACGAAAACTGACACATATTGGAACACGTCTCCCGATCACACGGTTGATCATACTCTGGGTTCCACATGCATGTTTTAGCTGAAGGAAGAATACCTTCAACCTGGAGAGTTGAGACCCGTGGAATGGGTACCATGCAATATGACTTCAAAGGGTCTTCATTTGCTCACCGAACCTCTCCAATCCTATCACTGCTGCGTTTATGCCCCTGTACACACACTTGATTCTCTTTCAGAGACATAGCAATCCATAGGTTTTAAGATACTTCCTAGTCAGGTACACTCTTAGGCATTTAATATGGGGTGTTGAGTCCATTTCGTTGAGCAAGGAGTAGCTCTTGTCTATTCCATATTTGGCTTAAGGAACTTTATCTGTGCTCATTTCAATCTCTGGTTTTATGCAGCACCCCAACTCACCTTTCCCCTTAAGCAAGCATAAGTTGGGTTTCTAAATTTGAGACCCTGTTCTGTTTTGTTATTCAGTTCCTGTGTAGCCAAGGTTACATTCCGTGTATTAGTGATATCTTATGATGTTTCTTTTCCTGTGTGACTTATTTCAGTTAGAATCATCATACCTGAATCCACTCATTATGCTGCTACGGGCCTGATGACATAGATTTCATTGCTGAGTGATACTGCATTGTACGTAAGTACCACAACTTCTTTATCCATTTTTCACTTTCTGCGATATTGAACTTGTACCGTAAACCAGGTTCTTGTAAACAGAGCCGTCCCAACCTTTGGGGTGGCTGTGTCTTTTGATTTTAATTTCCCTAAGCTATAGGACCATAAGTGGAAGTGCCCTAGGCTCTGTTGCTTTGTTTTTTAGATGTTTCAGGAAACACCATACACTTCTCCCGAGTGGCTGTTGGCAATTGACATCCCGCCCATCAGCATAACAAGGCTCCCAGTTCTCCATGGCCTGTCCTGCCTTTCTGGATTTTACACTTTTTTCAGATGGCCCTTTTGACCGGGGGGAAGTGAGACTTCATTGTAGTGCAGATTTCCTTTGCAAGCTTGCTTGGTTGGCCAAAAAGGGCGTATGCGTTTTTTCCTGAATATATTCAGGAAAAAACGCATACGCCCTTTTTGGCCAAGTGCATCATTGTGGACGTTCTGCCTCTTTTCCTATGCTTTCAATGCAATTCCAGTCTACCTCCTGAAATCGGTTTCCTGCAATTCTGCCCCGCTTTCAAGTCCTCTTGGCAGCCTTACTTCAGTATATTTTTGGACGATAGCTGTCATTTATAACTCTGCAGGTTTGTGAATTACAGTGCCCCTGAGCTCCTTTCTTCAACTCGCTTTCTCGTGAGCTGGCCGCAACACCGCAGGATGGCTTCAGGCCCTAATCTGGTTCCGGCACGGCACGCTGAGCCTTTGGTTAATTCCTCTTCCTGGTGGGAAATGAGAGTTAAATTTGCCCGTCCAGACACCTCCAGCTAGTCTGTCATTGGTTCTCCCTATTCCTGTTCATCTTCCGCAGGAATTGCAAACTGGGCCAAACAGGAGGTTAAAGGCACTGACTCTCCAAGTCGGGAGAGTGTTAGTAAAGCGTCTGGAATGTTGCACCCGAGTACCGGGGGACGAAAACTGAGACATATTGGAACACGTCTCCCGATCACATGGTTGATCATACTCTGGGTTCCACATGCATGTTTTAGCTGAAGGAAGAATACCTTAAACCTGGAGAGTTGAGACCCGTGGAATGGGTACCATGCAATATGACTTCAAAGGGTCTTCATTTGCTCACCGAACCTCTCCAATCCTATCACTGCTGCGTTTATGCCCCTGTACACACGCTTGATTCTCTTTCGGAGACATAGCAATCCATAGGTTTTAAGATACTTCCTAGTCAGGTACATTCTTAGGTGTTTAATATGGGGTGTTGAATCCATTTCGTTGAGCAAGGAGTAGCTCTTGTCTATTCCATATTTGTCTTAAGGAACTTTATCTGTGCTCATTTCAATCTCTGGTTTTATGCAGCACCCCAACTCACCTTTCCCCTTAAGCAAGCATAAGTTGGTTTTCTAAATTTGAGACCCTGTTCTGTTTTGTAATTCAGTTCCTGTGTAGCCAAGGTTACATTCCGTGTATTAGTGATATCTTATGATGTTTCTTTATCTGTGTGACTTATTTCAGTTAGAATCATCGTACCTGAATCCACTCATTAATGGCTATGGGCCTGATGACATAGATTTCATTGCTGAGTGATATTGCATTGTACGTAAGTACCACAACTTCTTTATCCATTTTTCACTTTCTGCGATATTGAACTTGTACCGTAAACCAGGTTCTTGTAAACAGAGCCGTCCCAACTTTTGGGGTGGCTGTGTCTTTTGATTTTAATTTCCCTAAGCTATAGGACCATAAGTGGAAGTGCCCTAGGCTCTGTTGCTTTGTTTTTTAGATGTTTCAGGAAACACCATACACTTCTCCCGAGTGGCTGTTGGCAATTGACATCCCGCCCATCAGCATAACAAGGCTCCCAGTTCTCCATGGCCTGTCCTGCCTTTCTGGATTTTACACTTTTTTCAGATGGCCCTTTTGACCGGGGGGAAGTGAGACTTCATTGTAGTGCAGATTTCCTTTGCAAGCTTGCTTGGTTGGCCAAAAAGGGCGTATGCGTTTTTTCCTGAATATATTCAGGAAAAAACGCATACGCCCTTTTTGGCCAAGTGCATCATTGTGGACGTTCTGCCTCTTTTCCTATGCTTTCAATGCAATTCCAGTCTACCTCCTGAAATCGGTTTCCTGCAATTCTGTCCCGCTTTCAAGTCCTCTTGGCAGCCTTACTTCAGTATATTTTTGGACGATAGCTGTCATTTATAACTCTGCAGGTTTGTGAATTACAGTGCCCCTGAGCTCCTTTCTTCAACTCGCTTTCTCGTGAGCTGGCCGCAACACCACAGGATGGCTTCAGGCCCTAATCTGGTTCCGGCACGGCACGCTGAGCCTTTGGTTAATTCCTCTTCCTGGTGGGAAATGAGAGTTAAATTTGCCCGTCCAGACACCTCCAGCTAGTGTGTCATTGGTTCTCCCTATTCCTGTTCATCTTCCGCAGAAATTGCAAACTGGGCCAAACAGGAGGTTAAAGGCACTGACTCTCCAAGTCGGGAGAGTGTTAGTAAAGCGTCTGGAATGTTGCACCCGAGTACCAGGGGACGAAAACTGACACATATTGGAACACGTCTCCCGATCACACGGTTGATCATACTCTGGGTTCCACATGCATGTTTTAGCTGAAGGAAGAATACCTTCAACCTGGAGAGTTGAGACCCATGGAATGGGTACCATGCAATATGACTTCAAAGGGTCTTCATTTGCTCACCGAACCTCTCCAATCCTATCACTGCTGCGTTTATGCCCCTGTACACACACTTGATTCTCTTTCAGAGACATAGCAATCCATAGGTTTTAAGATACTTCCTAGTCAGGTACACTCTTAGGCATTTAATATGGGGTGTTGAGTCCATTTCGTGGAGCAAGGAGTAGCTCTTGTCTATTCCATATTTGGCTTAAGGAACTTTATCTGTGCTCATTTCAATCTCTGGTTTTATGCAGCACCCCAACTCACCTTTCCCCTTAAGCAAGCATAAGTTGGGTTTCTAAATTTGAGACCCTGTTCTGTTTTGGAATTCAGTTCCTGTGTAGCCAAGGTTACATTCCGTGTATTAGTGATATCTTATGATGTTTCTTTTCCTGTGTGACTTATTTCAGTTAGAATCATCGTACCTGAATCCACTCATTATGCTGCTACGGGCCTGATGACATAGATTTCATTGCTGAGTGATACTGCATTGTACGTAAGTACCACAACATCTTTATCCATTTTTCACTTTCTGCGATATTGAACTTGTACCGTAAACCAGGTTCTTGTAAACAGAGCCCTCCCAACCTTTGGGGTGGCTGTGTCTTTTTGATTTTAATTTCCCTAAGCTATAGGACCATAAGTGGAAGTGCCCTAGGCTCTGTTGCTTTGTTTTTTAGATGTTTCAGGAAACACCATACACTTCTCCCGAGTGGCTGTTGGCAATTGACATCCCGCCCATCAGCATAACAAGGCTCCCAGTTCTCCATGGCCTGTCCTGCCTTTCTGGATTTTACACTTTTTTCAGATGGCCCTTTTGACCGGGGGGAAGTGAGACTTCATTGTAGTGCAGATTTCCTTTGCAAGCTTGCTTGGTTGGCCAAAAAGGGCGTATGCGTTTTTTCCTGAATATATTCAGGAAAAAACGCATACGCCCTTTTTGGCCAAGTGCATCATTGTGGACGTTCTGCCTCTTTTCCTATGCTTTCAATGCAATTCCAGTCTACCTCCTGAAATCGGTTTCCTGCAATTCTGTCCCGCTTTCAAGTCCTCTTGGCAGCCTTACTTCAGTATATTTTTGGACGATAGCTGTCATTTATAACTCTGCAGGTTTGTGAATTACAGTGCCCCTGAGCTCCTTTCTTCAACTCGCTTTCTCGTGAGCTGGCCGCAACACCGCAGGATGGCTTCAGGCCCTAATCTGGTTCCGGCACGGCACGCTGAGCCTTTGGTTAATTCCTCTTCCTGGTGGGAAATGAGAGTTAAATTTGCCCGTCCAGACACCTCCAGCTAGTCTGTCATTGGTTCTCCCTATTCCTGTTCATCTTCCGCAGAAATTGCAAACTGGGCCAAACAGGAGGTTAAAGGCACTGACTCTCCAAGTCGGGAGAGTGTTAGTAAAGCGTCTGGAATGTTGCACCCGAGTACCGGGGGACGAAAACTGAGACATATTGGAACACGTCTCCCGATCACACGGTTGATCATACTCTGGGTTCCACATGCATGTTTTAGCTGAAGGAAGAATACCTTAAACCTGGAGAGTTGAGACCCGTGGAATGGGTACCATGCAATATGACTTCAAAGGGTCTTCATTTGCTCACCGAACCTCTCCAATCCTATCACTGCTGCGTTTATGCCCCTGTACACACGCTTGATTCTCTTTCGGAGACATAGCAATCCATAGGTTTTAAGATACTTCCTAGTCAGGTACATTCTTAGGTGTTTAATATGGGGTGTTGAATCCATTTCGTTGAGCAAGGAGTAGCTCTTGTCTATTCCATATTTGTCTTAAGGAACTTTATCTGTGCTCATTTCAATCTCTGGTTTTATGCAGCACCCCAACTCACCTTTCCCCTTAAGCAAGCATAAGTTGGTTTTCTAAATTTGAGACCCTGTTCTGTTTTGTAATTCAGTTCCTGTGTAGCCAAGGTTACATTCCGTGTATTAGTGATATCTTATGATGTTTCTTTATCTGTGTGACTTATTTCAGTTAGAATCATCGTACCTGAATCCACTCATTAATGGCTATGGGCCTGATGACATAGATTTCATTGCTGAGTGATATTGCATTGTACGTAAGTACCACAACTTCTTTATCCATTTTTCACTTTCTGCGATATTGAACTTGTACCGTAAACCAGGTTCTTGTAAACAGAGCCGTCCCAACTTTTGGGGTGGCTGTGTCTTTTGATTTTAATTTCCCTAAGCTATAGGACCATAAGTGGAAGTGCCCTAGGCTCTGTTGCTTTGTTTTTTAGATGTTTCAGGAAACACCATACACTTCTCCCGAGTGGCTGTTGGCAATTGACATCCCGCCCATCAGCATAACAAGGCTCCCAGTTCTCCATGGCCTGTCCTGCCTTTCTGGATTTTACACTTTTTTCAGATGGCCCTTTTGACCGGGGGGAAGTGAGACTTCATTGTAGTGCAGATTTCCTTTGCAAGCTTGCTTGGTTGGCCAAAAAGGGCGTATGCGTTTTTTCCTGAATATATTCAGGAAAAAACGCATACGCCCTTTTTGGCCAAGTGCATCATTGTGGACGTTCTGCCTCTTTTCCTATGCTTTCAATGCAATTCCAGTCTACCTCCTGAAATCGGTTTCCTGCAATTCTGTCCCGCTTTCAAGTCCTCTTGGCAGCCTTACTTCAGTATATTTTTGGACGATAGCTGTCATTTATAACTCTGCAGGTTTGTGAATTACAGTGCCCCTGAGCTCCTTTCTTCAACTCGCTTTCTCGTGAGCTGGCCGCAACACCACAGGATGGCTTCAGGCCCTAATCTGGTTCCGGCACGGCACGCTGAGCCTTTGGTTAATTCCTCTTCCTGGTGGGAAATGAGAGTTAAATTTGCCCGTCCAGACACCTCCAGCTAGTGTGTCATTGGTTCTCCCTATTCCTGTTCATCTTCCGCAGAAATTGCAAACTGGGCCAAACAGGAGGTTAAAGGCACTGACTCTCCAAGTCGGGAGAGTGTTAGTAAAGCGTCTGGAATGTTGCACCCGAGTACCAGGGGACGAAAACTGACACATATTGGAACACGTCTCCCGATCACACGGTTGATCATACTCTGGGTTCCACATGCATGTTTTAGCTGAAGGAAGAATACCTTCAACCTGGAGAGTTGAGACCCGTGGAATGGGTACCATGCAATATGACTTCAAAGGGTCTTCATTTGCTCACCGAACCTCTCCAATCCTATCACTGCTGCGTTTATGCCCCTGTACACACACTTGATTCTCTTTCAGAGACATAGCAATCCATAGGTTTTAAGATACTTCCTAGTCAGGTACACTCTTAGGCATTTAATATGGGGTGTTGAGTCCATTTCGTTGAGCAAGGAGTAGCTCTTGTCTATTCCATATTTGGCTTAAGGAACTTTATCTGTGCTCATTTCAATCTCTGGTTTTATGCAGCACCCCAACTCACCTTTCCCCTTAAGCAAGCATAAGTTGGGTTTCTAAATTTGAGACCCTGTTCTGTTTTGTTATTCAGTTCCTGTGTAGCCAAGGTTACATTCCGTGTATTAGTGATATCTTATGATGTTTCTTTTCCTGTGTGACTTATTTCAGTTAGAATCATCATACCTGAATCCACTCATTATGCTGCTACGGGCCTGATGACATAGATTTCATTGCTGAGTGATACTGCATTGTACGTAAGTACCACAACTTCTTTATCCATTTTTCACTTTCTGCGATATTGAACTTGTACCGTAAACCAGGTTCTTGTAAACAGAGCCGTCCCAACCTTTGGGGTGGCTGTGTCTTTTGATTTTAATTTCCCTAAGCTATAGGACCATAAGTGGAAGTGCCCTAGGCTCTGTTGCTTTGTTTTTTAGATGTTTCAGGAAACACCATACACTTCTCCCGAGTGGCTGTTGGCAATTGACATCCCGCCCATCAGCATAACAAGGCTCCCAGTTCTCCATGGCCTGTCCTGCCTTTCTGGATTTTACACTTTTTTCAGATGGCCCTTTTGACCGGGGGGAAGTGAGACTTCATTGTAGTGCAGATTTCCTTTGCAAGCTTGCTTGGTTGGCCAAAAAGGGCGTATGCGTTTTTTCCTGAATATATTCAGGAAAAAACGCATACGCCCTTTTTGGCCAAGTGCATCATTGTGGACGTTCTGCCTCTTTTCCTATGCTTTCAATGCAATTCCAGTCTACCTCCTGAAATCGGTTTCCTGCAATTCTGCCCCGCTTTCAAGTCCTCTTGGCAGCCTTACTTCAGTATATTTTTGGACGATAGCTGTCATTTATAACTCTGCAGGTTTGTGAATTACAGTGCCCCTGAGCTCCTTTCTTCAACTCGCTTTCTCGTGAGCTGGCCGCAACACCGCAGGATGGCTTCAGGCCCTAATCTGGTTCCGGCACGGCACGCTGAGCCTTTGGTTAATTCCTCTTCCTGGTGGGAAATGAGAGTTAAATTTGCCCGTCCAGACACCTCCAGCTAGTCTGTCATTGGTTCTCCCTATTCCTGTTCATCTTCCGCAGGAATTGCAAACTGGGCCAAACAGGAGGTTAAAGGCACTGACTCTCCAAGTCGGGAGAGTGTTAGTAAAGCGTCTGGAATGTTGCACCCGAGTACCGGGGGACGAAAACTGAGACATATTGGAACACGTCTCCCGATCACATGGTTGATCATACTCTGGGTTCCACATGCATGTTTTAGCTGAAGGAAGAATACCTTAAACCTGGAGAGTTGAGACCCGTGGAATGGGTACCATGCAATATGACTTCAAAGGGTCTTCATTTGCTCACCGAACCTCTCCAATCCTATCACTGCTGCGTTTATGCCCTTGTACACACGCTTGATTCTCTTTCGGAGACATAGCAATCCATAGGTTTTAAGATACTTCCTAGTCAGGTACATTCTTAGGTGTTTAATATGGGGTGTTGAATCCATTTCGTTGAGCAAGGAGTAGCTCTTGTCTATTCCATATTTGTCTTAAGGAACTTTATCTGTGCTCATTTCAATCTCTGGTTTTATGCAGCACCCCAACTCACCTTTCCCCTTAAGCAAGCATAAGTTGGTTTTCTAAATTTGAGACCCTGTTCTGTTTTGTAATTCAGTTCCTGTGTAGCCAAGGTTACATTCCGTGTATTAGTGATATCTTATGATGTTTCTTTATCTGTGTGACTTATTTCAGTTAGAATCATCGTACCTGAATCCACTCATTAATGGCTATGGGCCTGATGACATAGATTTCATTGCTGAGTGATATTGCATTGTACGTAAGTACCACAACTTCTTTATCCATTTTTCACTTTCTGCGATATTGAACTTGTACCGTAAACCAGGTTCTTGTAAACAGAGCCGTCCCAACTTTTGGGGTGGCTGTGTCTTTTGATTTTAATTTCCCTAAGCTATAGGACCATAAGTGGAAGTGCCCTAGGCTCTGTTGCTTTGTTTTTTAGATGTTTCAGGAAACACCATACACTTCTCCCGAGTGGCTGTTGGCAATTGACATCCCGCCCATCAGCATAACAAGGCTCCCAGTTCTCCATGGCCTGTCCTGCCTTTCTGGATTTTACACTTTTTTCAGATGGCCCTTTTGACCGGGGGGAAGTGAGACTTCATTGTAGTGCAGATTTCCTTTGCAAGCTTGCTTGGTTGGCCAAAAAGGGCGTATGCGTTTTTTCCTGAATATATTCAGGAAAAAACGCATACGCCCTTTTTGGCCAAGTGCATCATTGTGGACGTTCTGCCTCTTTTCCTATGCTTTCAATGCAATTCCAGTCTACCTCCTGAAATCGGTTTCCTGCAATTCTGTCCCGCTTTCAAGTCCTCTTGGCAGCCTTACTTCAGTATATTTTTGGACGATAGCTGTCATTTATAACTCTGCAGGTTTGTGAATTACAGTGCCCCTGAGCTCCTTTCTTCAACTCGCTTTCTCGTGAGCTGGCCGCAACACCACAGGATGGCTTCAGGCCCTAATCTGGTTCCGGCACGGCACGCTGAGCCTTTGGTTAATTCCTCTTCCTGGTGGGAAATGAGAGTTAAATTTGCCCGTCCAGACACCTCCAGCTAGTGTGTCATTGGTTCTCCCTATTCCTGTTCATCTTCCGCAGAAATTGCAAACTGGGCCAAACAGGAGGTTAAAGGCACTGACTCTCCAAGTCGGGAGAGTGTTAGTAAAGCGTCTGGAATGTTGCACCCGAGTACCAGGGGACGAAAACTGACACATATTGGAACACGTCTCCCGATCACACGGTTGATCATACTCTGGGTTCCACATGCATGTTTTAGCTGAAGGAAGAATACCTTCAACCTGGAGAGTTGAGACCCATGGAATGGGTACCATGCAATATGACTTCAAAGGGTCTTCATTTGCTCACCGAACCTCTCCAATCCTATCACTGCTGCGTTTATGCCCCTGTACACACACTTGATTCTCTTTCAGAGACATAGCAATCCATAGGTTTTAAGATACTTCCTAGTCAGGTACACTCTTAGGCATTTAATATGGGGTGTTGAGTCCATTTCGTTGAGCAAGGAGTAGCTCTTGTCTATTCCATATTTGGCTTAAGGAACTTTATTTGTGCTCATTTCAATCTCTGGTTTTATGCAGCACTCCAACTCACCTTTCCCCTTAAGCAAGCATAAGTTGGGTTTCTAAATTTGAGACCCTGTTCTGTTTTGTTATTCAGTTCCTGTGTAGCCAAGGTTACATTCCGTGTATTAGTGATATCTTATGATGTTTCTTTTCCTGTGTGACTTATTTCAGTTAGAATCATCATACCTGAATCCACTCATTATGCTGCTACGGGCCTGATGACATAGATTTCATTGCTGAGTGATACTGCATTGTACGTAAGTACCACAACTTCTTTATCCATTTTTCACTTTCTGCGATATTGAACTTGTACCGTAAACCAGGTTCTTGTAAACAGAGCCGTCCCAACCTTTGGGGTGGCTGTGTCTTTTGATTTTAATTTCCCTAAGCTATAGGACCATAAGTGGAAGTGCCCTAGGCTCTGTTGCTTTGTTTTTTAGATGTTTCAGGAAACACCATACACTTCTCCCGAGTGGCTGTTGGCAATTGACATCCCGCCCATCAGCATAACAAGGCTCCCAGTTCTCCATGGCCTGTCCTGCCTTTCTGGATTTTACACTTTTTTCAGATGGCCCTTTTGACCGGGGGGAAGTGAGACTTCATTGTAGTGCAGATTTCCTTTGCAAGCTTGCTTGGTTGGCCAAAAAGGGCGTATGCGTTTTTTCCTGAATATATTCAGGAAAAAACGCATACGCCCTTTTTGGCCAAGTGCATCATTGTGGACGTTCTGCCTCTTTTCCTATGCTTTCAATGCAATTCCAGTCTACCTCCTGAAATCGGTTTCCTGCAATTCTGTCCCGCTTTCAAGTCCTCTTGGCAGCCTTACTTCAGTATATTTTTGGACGATAGCTGTCATTTATAACTCTGCAGGTTTGTGAATTACAGTGCCCCTGAGCTCCTTTCTTCAACTCGCTTTCTCGTGAGCTGGCCGCAACACTGCAGGATGGCTTCAGGCCCTAATCTGGTTCCGGCACGGCACGCTGAGCCTTTGGTTAATTCCTCTTCCTGGTGGGAAATGAGAGTTAAATTTGCCCGTCCAGACACCTCCAGCTAGTCTGTCATTGGTTCTCCCTATTCCTGTTCATCTTCCGCAGAAATTGCAAACTGGGCCAAACAGGAGGTTAAAGGCACTGACTCTCCAAGTCGGGAGAGTGTTAGTAAAGCGTCTGGAATGTTGCACCCGAGTACCGGGGGACGAAAACTGAGACATATTGGAACACGTCTCCCGATCACACGGTTGATCATACTCTGGGTTCCACATGCATGTTTTAGCTGAAGGAAGAATACCTTAAACCTGGAGAGTTGAGACCCGTGGAATGGGTACCATGCAATATGACTTCAAAGGGTCTTCATTTGCTCACCGAACCTCTCCAATCCTATCACTGCTGCGTTTATGCCCCTGTACACACGCTTGATTCTCTTTCGGAGACATAGCAATCCATAGGTTTTAAGATACTTCCTAGTCAGGTACATTCTTAGGTGTTTAATATGGGGTGTTGAATCCATTTCGTTGAGCAAGGAGTAGCTCTTGTCTATTCCATATTTGTCTTAAGGAACTTTATCTGTGCTCATTTCAATCTCTGGTTTTATGCAGCACCCCAACTCACCTTTCCCCTTAAGCAAGCATAAGTTGGTTTTCTAAATTTGAGACCCTGTTCTGTTTTGTAATTCAGTTCCTGTGTAGCCAAGGTTACATTCCGTGTATTAGTGATATCTTATGATGTTTCTTTATCTGTGTGACTTATTTCAGTTAGAATCATCGTACCTGAATCCACTCATTAATGGCTATGGGCCTGATGACATAGATTTCATTGCTGAGTGATATTGCATTGTACGTAAGTACCACAACTTCTTTATCCATTTTTCACTTTCTGCGATATTGAACTTGTACCGTAAACCAGGTTCTTGTAAACAGAGCCGTCCCAACTTTTGGGGTGGCTGTGTCTTTTGATTTTAATTTCCCTAAGCTATAGGACCATAAGTGGAAGTGCCCTAGGCTCTGTTGCTTTGTTTTTTAGATGTTTCAGGAAACACCATACACTTCTCCCGAGTGGCTGTTGGCAATTGACATCCCGCCCATCAGCATAACAAGGCTCCCAGTTCTCCATGGCCTGTCCTGCCTTTCTGGATTTTACACTTTTTTCAGATGGCCCTTTTGACCGGGGGGAAGTGAGACTTCATTGTAGTGCAGATTTCCTTTGCAAGCTTGCTTGGTTGGCCAAAAAGGGCGTATGCGTTTTTTCCTGAATATATTCAGGAAAAAACGCATACGCCCTTTTTGGCCAAGTGCATCATTGTGGACGTTCTGCCTCTTTTCCTATGCTTTCAATGCAATTCCAGTCTACCTCCTGAAATCGGTTTCCTGCAATTCTGTCCCGCTTTCAAGTCCTCTTGGCAGCCTTACTTCAGTATATTTTTGGACGATAGCTGTCATTTATAACTCTGCAGGTTTGTGAATTACAGTGCCCCTGAGCTCCTTTCTTCAACTCGCTTTCTCGTGAGCTGGCCGCAACACCACAGGATGGCTTCAGGCCCTAATCTGGTTCCGGCACGGCACGCTGAGCCTTTGGTTAATTCCTCTTCCTGGTGGGAAATGAGAGTTAAATTTGCCCGTCCAGACACCTCCAGCTAGTGTGTCATTGGTTCTCCCTATTCCTGTTCATCTTCCGCAGAAATTGCAAACTGGGCCAAACAGGAGGTTAAAGGCACTGACTCTCCAAGTCGGGAGAGTGTTAGTAAAGCGTCTGGAATGTTGCACCCGAGTACCAGGGGACGAAAACTGACACATATTGGAACACGTCTCCCGATCACACGGTTGATCATACTCTGGGTTCCACATGCATGTTTTAGCTGAAGGAAGAATACCTTCAACCTGGAGAGTTGAGACCCGTGGAATGGGTACCATGCAATATGACTTCAAAGGGTCTTCATTTGCTCACCGAACCTCTCCAATCCTATCACTGCTGCGTTTATGCCCCTGTACACACACTTGATTCTCTTTCAGAGACATAGCAATCCATAGGTTTTAAGATACTTCCTAGTCAGGTACACTCTTAGGCATTTAATATGGGGTGTTGAGTCCATTTCGTTGAGCAAGGAGTAGCTCTTGTCTATTCCATATTTGGCTTAAGGAACTTTATCTGTGCTCATTTCAATCTCTGGTTTTATGCAGCACCCCAACTCACCTTTCCCCTTAAGCAAGCATAAGTTGGGTTTCTAAATTTGAGACCCTGTTCTGTTTTGTTATTCAGTTCCTGTGTAGCCAAGGTTACATTCCGTGTATTAGTGATATCTTATGATGTTTCTTTTCCTGTGTGACTTATTTCAGTTAGAATCATCATACCTGAATCCACTCATTATGCTGCTACGGGCCTGATGACATAGATTTCATTGCTGAGTGATACTGCATTGTACGTAAGTACCACAACTTCTTTATCCATTTTTCACTTTCTGCGATATTGAACTTGTACCGTAAACCAGGTTCTTGTAAACAGAGCCGTCCCAACCTTTGGGGTGGCTGTGTCTTTTGATTTTAATTTCCCTAAGCTATAGGACCATAAGTGGAAGTGCCCTAGGCTCTGTTGCTTTGTTTTTTAGATGTTTCAGGAAACACCATACACTTCTCCCGAGTGGCTGTTGGCAATTGACATCCCGCCCATCAGCATAACAAGGCTCCCAGTTCTCCATGGCCTGTCCTGCCTTTCTGGATTTTACACTTTTTTCAGATGGCCCTTTTGACCGGGGGGAAGTGAGACTTCATTGTAGTGCAGATTTCCTTTGCAAGCTTGCTTGGTTGGCCAAAAAGGGCGTATGCGTTTTTTCCTGAATATATTCAGGAAAAAACGCATACGCCCTTTTTGGCCAAGTGCATCATTGTGGACGTTCTGCCTCTTTTCCTATGCTTTCAATGCAATTCCAGTCTACCTCCTGAAATCGGTTTCCTGCAATTCTGCCCCGCTTTCAAGTCCTCTTGGCAGCCTTACTTCAGTATATTTTTGGACGATAGCTGTCATTTATAACTCTGCAGGTTTGTGAATTACAGTGCCCCTGAGCTCCTTTCTTCAACTCGCTTTCTCGTGAGCTGGCCGCAACACCGCAGGATGGCTTCAGGCCCTAATCTGGTTCCGGCACGGCACGCTGAGCCTTTGGTTAATTCCTCTTCCTGGTGGGAAATGAGAGTTAAATTTGCCCGTCCAGACACCTCCAGCTAGTCTGTCATTGGTTCTCCCTATTCCTGTTCATCTTCCGCAGGAATTGCAAACTGGGCCAAACAGGAGGTTAAAGGCACTGACTCTCCAAGTCGGGAGAGTGTTAGTAAAGCGTCTGGAATGTTGCACCCGAGTACCGGGGGACGAAAACTGAGACATATTGGAACACGTCTCCCGATCACACGGTTGATCATACTCTGGGTTCCACATGCATGTTTTAGCTGAAGGAAGAATACCTTAAACCTGGAGAGTTGAGACCCGTGGAATGGGTACCATGCAATATGACTTCAAAGGGTCTTCATTTGCTCACCGAACCTCTCCAATCCTATCACTGCTGCGTTTATGCCCCTGTACACACGCTTGATTCTCTTTCGGAGACATAGCAATCCATAGGTTTTAAGATACTTCCTAGTCAGGTACATTCTTAGGTGTTTAATATGGGGTGTTGAATCCATTTCGTTGAGCAAGGAGTAGCTCTTGTCTATTCCATATTTGGCTTAAGGAACTTTATCTGTGCTCATTTCAATCTCTGGTTTTATGCAGCACCCCAACTCACCTTTCCCCTTAAGCAAGCATAAGTTGGTTTTCTAAATTTGAGACCCTGTTCTGTTTTGTAATTCAGTTCCTGTGTAGCCAAGGTTACATTCCGTGTATTAGTGATATCTTATGATGTTTCTTTATCTGTGTGACTTATTTCAGTTAGAATCATCGTACCTGAATCCACTCATTAATGGCTATGGGCCTGATGACATAGATTTCATTGCTGAGTGATATTGCATTGTACGTAAGTACCACAACTTCTTTATCCATTTTTCACTTTCTGCGATATTGAACTTGTACCGTAAACCAGGTTCTTGTAAACAGAGCCGTCCCAACTTTTGGGGTGGCTGTGTCTTTTGATTTTAATTTCCCTAAGCTATAGGACCATAAGTGGAAGTGCCCTAGGCTCTGTTGCTTTGTTTTTTAGATGTTTCAGGAAACACCATACACTTCTCCCGAGTGGCTGTTGGCAATTGACATCCCGCCCATCAGCATAACAAGGCTCCCAGTTCTCCATGGCCTGTCCTGCCTTTCTGGATTTTACACTTTTTTCAGATGGCCCTTTTGACCGGGGGGAAGTGAGACTTCATTGTAGTGCAGATTTCCTTTGCAAGCTTGCTTGGTTGGCCAAAAAGGGCGTATGCGTTTTTTCCTGAATATATTCAGGAAAAAACGCATACGCCCTTTTTGGCCAAGTGCATCATTGTGGACGTTCTGCCTCTTTTCCTATGCTTTCAATGCAATTCCAGTCTACCTCCTGAAATCGGTTTCCTGCAATTCTGTCCCGCTTTCAAGTCCTCTTGGCAGCCTTACTTCAGTATATTTTTGGACGATAGCTGTCATTTATAACTCTGCAGGTTTGTGAATTACAGTGCCCCTGAGCTCCTTTCTTCAACTCGCTTTCTCGTGAGCTGGCCGCAACACCACAGGATGGCTTCAGGCCCTAATCTGGTTCCGGCACGGCACGCTGAGCCTTTGGTTAATTCCTCTTCCTGGTGGGAAATGAGAGTTAAATTTGCCCGTCCAGACACCTCCAGCTAGTGTGTTATTGGTTCTCCCTATTCCTGTTCATCTTCCGCAGAAATTGCAAACTGGGCCAAACAGGAGGTTAAAGGCACTGACTCTCCAAGTCGGGAGAGTGTTAGTAAAGCGTCTGGAATGTTGCACCCGAGTACCAGGGGACGAAAACTGACACATATTGGAACACGTCTCCCGATCACACGGTTGATCATACTCTGGGTTCCACATGCATGTTTTAGCTGAAGGAAGAATACCTTCAACCTGGAGAGTTGAGACCCATGGAATGGGTACCATGCAATATGACTTCAAAGGGTCTTCATTTGCTCACCGAACCTCTCCAATCCTATCACTGCTGCGTTTATGCCCCTGTACACACACTTGATTCTCTTTCAGAGACATAGCAATCCATAGGTTTTAAGATACTTCCTAGTCAGGTACACTCTTAGGCATTTAATATGGGGTGTTGAGTCCATTTCGTTGAGCAAGGAGTAGCTCTTGTCTATTCCATATTTGGCTTAAGGAACTTTATCTGTGCTCATTTCAATCTCTGGTTTTATGCAGCACTCCAACTCACCTTTCCCCTTAAGCAAGCATAAGTTGGGTTTCTAAATTTGAGACCCTGTTCTGTTTTGTTATTCAGTTCCTGTGTAGCCAAGGTTACATTCCGTGTATTAGTGATATCTTATGATGTTTCTTTTCCTGTGTGACTTATTTCAGTTAGAATCATCATACCTGAATCCACTCATTATGCTGCTACGGGCCTGATGACATAGATTTCATTGCTGAGTGATACTGCATTGTACGTAAGTACCACAACTTCTTTATCCATTTTTCACTTTCTGCGATATTGAACTTGTACCGTAAACCAGGTTCTTGTAAACAGAGCCGTCCCAACCTTTGGGGTGGCTGTGTCTTTTGATTTTAATTTCCCTAAGCTATAGGACCATAAGTGGAAGTGCCCTAGGCTCTGTTGCTTTGTTTTTTAGATGTTTCAGGAAACACCATACACTTCTCCCGAGTGGCTGTTGGCAATTGACATCCCGCCCATCAGCATAACAAGGCTCCCAGTTCTCCATGGCCTGTCCTGCCTTTCTGGATTTTACACTTTTTTCAGATGGCCCTTTTGACCGGGGTGAAGTGACACTTCATTGTAGTGCAGATTTCCTTTGCAAGCTTGCTTGGTTGGCCAAAAAGGGCGTATGCGTTTTTTCCTGAATATATTCAGGAAAAAACGCATACGCCCTTTTTGGCCAAGTGCATCATTGTGGACGTTCTGCCTCTTTTCCTATGCTTTCAATGCAATTCCAGTCTACCTCCTGAAATCGGTTTCCTGCAATTCTGCCCCGCTTTCAAGTCCTCTTGGCAGCCTTACTTCAGTATATTTTTGGACGATAGCTGTCATTTATAACTCTGCAGGTTTGTGAATTACAGTGCCCCTGAGCTCCTTTCTTCAACTCGCTTTCTCGTGAGCTGGCCGCAACACCGCAGGATGGCTTCAGGCCCTAATCTGGTTCCGGCACGGCACGCTGAGCCTTTGGTTAATTCCTCTTCCTGGTGGGAAATGAGAGTTAAATTTGCCCGTCCAGACACCTCCAGCTAGTCTGTCATTGGTTCTCCCTATTCCTGTTCATCTTCCGCAGAAATTGCAAACTGGGCCAAACAGGAGGTTAAAGGCACTGACTCTCCAAGTCGGGAGAGTGTTAGTAAAGCGTCTGGAATGTTGCACCCGAGTACCGGGGGACGAAAACTGAGACATATTGTAACACGTCTCCCGATCACACGGTTGATCATACTCTGGGTTCCACATGCATGTTTTAGCTGAAGGAAGAATACCTTAAACCTGGAGAGTTGAGACCCGTGGAATGGGTACCATGCAATATGACTTCAAAGGGTCTTCATTTGCTCACCGAACCTCTCCAATCCTATCACTGCTGCGTTTATGCCCCTGCACACACGCTTGATTCTCTTTTGGAGACATAGCAATCCATAGGTTTTAAGATACTTCATAGTCAGGTACATTCTTAGGTGTTTAATAGGGGGTGTTGAATCCATTTCGTTGAGCAAGGAGTAGCTCTTGTCTATTCCATATTTGGCTTAAGGAACTTTATCTGTGCTCATTTCAATCTCTGGTTTTATGCAGCACCCCAACTCACCTTTCCCCTTAAGCAAGCATAAGTTGGTTTTCTAAATTTGAGACCCTGTTCTGTTTTGTAATTCAGTTCCTGTGTAGCCAAGGTTACATTCCGTGTATTAGTGATATCTTATGATGTTTCTTTTCCTGTGTGACTTATTTCAGTTAGAATCATCATACCTGAATCCACTCATTATGCTGCTACGGGCCTGATGACATAGATTTCATTGCTGAGTGATACTGCATTGTACGTAAGTACCACAACTTCTTTATCCATTTTTCACTTTCTGCGATATTGAACTTGTACCGTAAAAAAGGTTCTTGTAAACAGAGCCGTCCCAACCTTTGGGGTGGCTGTGTCTTTTTGATTTTAATTTCCCTAAGCTATAGGACCATAAGTGGAAGTGCCCTAGGCTCTGTTGCTTTGTTTTTTAGATGTTTCAGGAAACACCATACACTTCTCCCGAGTGGCTGTTGGCAATTTACATCCCGCCCATCAGCATAACAAGGCTCCCAGTTCTCCATGGCCTGTCCTGCCTTTCTGGATTTTACACTTTTTTCAGATGGCCCTTTTGACCGGGGGGAAGTGAGACTTCATTGTAGTGCAGATTTCCTTTGCAAGCTTGCTTGGTTGGCCAAAAAGGGCGTATGCGTTTTTTCCTGAATATATTCAGGAAAAAACGCATACGCCCTTTTTGGCCAAGTGCATCATTGTGGACGTTCTGCCTCTTTTCCTATGCTTTCAATGCAATTCCAGTCTACCTCCTGAAATCGGTTTCCTGCAATTCTGCCCCGCTTTCAAGTCCTCTTGGCAGCCTTACTTCAGTATATTTTTGGACGATAGCTGTCATTTATAACTCTGCAGGTTTGTGAATTACAGTGCCCCTGAGCTCCTTTCTTCAACTCGCTTTCTCGTGAGCTGGCCGCAACACCGCAGGATGGCTTCAGGCCCTAATCTGGTTCCGGCACGGCACGCTGAGCCTTTGGTTAATTCCTCTTCCTGGTGGGAAATGAGAGTTAAATTTGCCCGTCCAGACACCTCCAGCTAGTCTGTCATTGGTTCTCCCTATTCCTGTTCATCTTCCGCAGAAATTGCAACCTGGGCCAAACAGGAGGTTAAAGGCACTGACTCTCCAAGTCGGGAGATTGTTAGTAAAGCGTCTGGAATGTTGCACCCGAGTACCGGGGGACGAAAACTGAGACATATTGTAACACGTCTCCCGATCACACGGTTGATCATACTCTGGGTTCCACATGCATGTTTTAGCTGAAGGAAGAATACCTTCAACCTGGAGAGTTGAGACCCGTGGAATGGGTACCATGCAATATGACTTCAAAGGGTCTTCATTTGCTCACCGAACCTCTCCAATCCTATCACTGCTGCGTTTATGCCCCTGCACACACGCTTGATTCTCTTTTGGAGACATAGCAATCCATAGGTTTTAAGATACTTCCTAGTCAGGTACACTCTTAGGCATTTAATATGGGGTGTTGAGTCCATTTCGTTGTGCAAGGAGTAGCTCTTGTCTATTCCATATTTGGCTTAAGGAACTTTATCTGTGCTCATTTCAATCTCTGGTTTTATGCAGCACCCCAACTCACCTTTCCCCTTAAGCAAGCATAAGTTGGTTTTCTAAATTTGAGACCCTGTTCTGTTTTGTAATTCAGTTCCTGTGTAGCCAAGTTTACATTCCGTGTATTAGTGATATCTTATGATGTTTCTTTTTCTGTGTGACTTATTTCAGTTAGAATCATCGTACCTGAATCCACTCATTATGCTGCTACGGGCCTGATGACATAGATTTCCTTGCTGAGTGATATTGCATTGTACGTAAGTACCACAACTTCTTTATCCATTTTTCACTTTCTGCGATATTGAACTTGTACCGTAAACGTGGTTCTTGTAAACACAGCCGTGCCAAACTTTGGGGTGGCTGTGTCTTTTTGAGTTTAATTTCCCTAAGCTATAGGACCATAAGTGGAAGTGCCCTAGGCTCTGTTGCTTTGTTTTTTAGATGTTTCAGGAAACACCATACACTTCTCCCGAGTGGCTGTTGGCAATTGACATCCCGCCCATCAGCATAACAAGGCTCCCAGTTCTCCATGGCCTGTCCTGCCTTTCTGGATTTTACACTTTTTTCAGATGGCCCTTTTGACCGGGGGGAAGTGAGACTTCATTGTAGTGCAGATTTCCTTTGCAAGCTTGCTTGGTTGGCCAAAAAGGGCGTATGCGTTTTTTCCTGAATATATTCAGGAAAAAACGCATACGCCCTTTTTGGCCAAGTGCATCATTGTGGACGTTCTGCCTCTTTTCCTATGCTTTCAATGCAATTCCAGTCTACCTCCTGAAATCGGTTTCCTGCAATTCTGCCCCGCTTTCAAGTCCTCTTGGCAGCCTTACTTCAGTATATTTTTGGACGATAGCTGTCATTTATAACTCTGCAGGTTTGTGAATTACAGTGCCCCTGAGCTCCTTTCTTCAACTCGCTTTCTCGTGAGCTGGCCGCAACACCGCAGGATGGCTTCAGGCCCTAATCTGGTTCCGGCACGGCACGCTGAGCCTTTGGTTAATTCCTCTTCCTGGTGGGAAATGAGAGTTAAATTTGCCCGTCCAGACACCTCCAGCTAGTCTGTCATTGGTTCTCCCTATTCCTGTTCATCTTCCACAGAAATTGCAAACTGGGCCAAACAGGAGGTTAAAGGCACTGACTCTCCAAGTCGGGAGAGTGTTAGTAAAGCATCTGGAATGTTGCACCCGAGTACCAGGGGACGAAAACTGAGACATATTGGAACACGTCTCCCGATCACACGGTTGATCATACTCTGGGTTCCACATGCATGTTTTAGCTGAAGGAAGAATACCTTAAACCTGGAGAGTTGAGACCCGTGGAATGGGTACCATGCAATATGACTTCAAAGGGTCTTCATTTGCTCACCGAACCTCTCCAATCCTATCACTGCTGCGTTTATGCCGTTGTACACACACTTGATTCTCTTTCAGAGACATAGCAATCCATAGGTTTTAAGATACTTCCTAGTCAGGTACACTCTTAGGCATTTAATATGGGGTGTTGAGTCCATTGCGTTGAGCAAGGAGTAGCTCTTGTCTATTCCATATTTGGCTTAAGGAACTTTATCTGTGCTCATTTCAATCTCTGGTTTTATGCAGCACCCCAACTCACCTTTCCCCTTAAGCAAGCATAAGTTGGTTTTCTAAATTTGAGACCCTGTTCTGTTTTGTAATTCAGTTCCTGTGTAGCCAAGGTTACATTCCGTGTATTAGTGATATCTTATGATGTTTCTTTTCCTGTGTGACTTATTTCAGTTAGAATCATCGTACCTGAATCCACTCATTATGCTGCTACGGGCCTGATGACATAGATTTCATTGCTGAGTGATACTGCATTGTACGTAAGTACCACAACTTCTTTATCCATTTTTCACTTTCTGCGATATTGAACTTGTACCGTAAACCAGGTTCTTGTAAACAGAGCCGTCCCAACCTTTGGGGTGGCTGTGTCTTTTTGATTTTAATTTCCCTAAGCTATAGGACCATAAGTGGAAGTGCCCTAGACTCTGTTGCTTTGTTTTTTAGATGTTTCAGGAAACACCATACACTTCTCCCGAGTGGCTGTTGGCAATTTACATCCCGCCCATCAGCATAACAAGGCTCCCAGTTCTCCATGGCCTGTCCTGCCTTTCTGGATTTTACACTTTTTTCAGATGGCCCTTTTGACCGGGGGGAAGTGAGACTTCATTGTAGTGCAGATTTCCTTTGCAAGCTTGCTTGGTTGGCCAAAAAGGGCGTATGCGTTTTTTCCTGAATATATTCAGGAAAAAACGCATACGCCCTTTTTGGCCAAGTGCATCATTGTGGACGTTCTGCCTCTTTTCCTATGCTTTAAATGCAATTCCAGTCTACCTCCTGAAATCGGTTTCCTGCAATTCTGCCCCGCTTTCAAGTCCTCTTGGCAGCCTTACTTCAGTATATTTTTGGACGATAGCTGTCATTTATAACTCTGCAGGTTTGTGAATTACAGTGCCCCTGAGCTCCTTTCTTCAACTCGCTTTCTCGTGAGCTGGCCGCAACACCGCAGGATGGCTTCAGGCCCTAATCTGGTTCCGGCACGGCACGCTGAGCCTTTGGTTAATTCCTCTTCCTGGTGGGAAATGAGAGTTAAATTTGCCCGTCCAGACACCTCCAGCTAGTGTGTCATTGGTTCTCCCTATTCCTGTTCATCTTCCGCAGAAATTGCAAACTGGGCCAAACAGGAGGTTAAAGGCACTGACTCTCCAAGTCGGGAGAGTGTTAGTAAAGCGTCTGGAATGTTGCACCCGAGTACCAGGGGACGAAAACTGAGACATATTGGAACACGTCTCCCGATCACATGGTTGATCATACTCTGGGTTCCACATGCATGTTTTAGCTGAAGGAAGAATACCTTAAACCTGAGAGTTGAGACCCGTGGAATGGGTACCATGCAATATGACTTCAAAGGGTCTTCATTTGCTCACCGAACCTCTCCAATCCTATCACTGCTGCGTTTATGCCCCTGTACACACACTTGATTCTCTTTCAGAGACATAGCAATCCATAGGTTTTAAGATACTTCCTAGTCAGGTACACTCTTAGGCCTTTAATATGGGGTGTTGAGTCCATTTCGTTGAGCAAGGAGTAGCTCTTGTCTATTCCATATTTGGCTTAAGGAAGTTTATCTGTGCTCATTTCAATCTCTGGTTTTATGCAGCACCCCAACTCACCTTTCCCCTTAAGCAAGCATAAGTTGGGTTTCTAAATTTGAGACCCTGTTCTGTTTTGTAATTCAGTTCCTGTGTAGCCAAGGTTACATTCCGTGTATTAGTGATATCTTATGATGTTTCTTTTTCTGTGTGACTTATTTCAGTTAGAATCATCGTACCTGAATCCACTCATTATGCTGCTACGGGCCTGATGACATAGATTTCATTGCTGAGTGATACTGCATTGTACGTAAGTACCACAACTTCTTTATCCATTTTTCACTTTCTGCGATATTGAACTTGTACCGTAAACCAGGTTCTTGTAAACAGAGCCGTCCCAACCTTTGGGGTGGCTGTGTCTTTTTGATTTTAATTTCCCTAAGCTATAGGACCATAAGTGGAAGTGCCCTAGGCTCTGTTGCTTTGTTTTTTAGATGTTTCAGGAAACACCATACACTTCTCCCGAGTGGCTGTTGGCAATTGACATCCCGCCCATCAGCATAACAAGGCTCCCAGTTCTCCATGGCCTGTCCTGCCTTTCTGGATTTTACACTTTTTTCAGATGGCCCTTTTGACCGGGGGGAAGTGAGACTTCATTGTAGTGCAGATTTCCTTTGCAAGCTTGCTTGGTTGGCCAAAAAGGGCGTATGCGTTTTTTCCTGAATATATTCAGGAAAAAACGCATACGCCCTTTTTGGCCAAGTGCATCATTGTGGACGTTCTGCCTCTTTTCCTATGCTTTCAATGCAATTCCAGTCTACCTCCTGAAATCGGTTTCCTGCAATTCTGCCCCGCTTTCAAGTCCTCTTGGCAGCCTTACTTCAGTATATTTTTGGACGATAGCTGTCATTTATAACTCTGCAGGTTTGTGAATTACAGTGCCCCTGAGCTCCTTTCTTCAACTCGCTTTCTCGTGAGCTGGCCGCAACACCGCAGGATGGCTTCAGGCCCTAATCTGGTTCCGGCACGGCACGCTGAGCCTTTGGTTAATTCCTCTTCCTGGTGGGAAATGAGAGTTAAATTTGCCCGTCCAGACACCTCCAGCTAGTCTGTCATTGGTTCTCCCTATTCCTGTTCATCTTCCACAGAAATTGCAAACTGGGCCAAACAGGAGGTTAAAGGCACTGACTCTCCAAGTCGGGAGAGTGTTAGTAAAGCATCTGGAATGTTGCACCCGAGTACCAGGGGACGAAAACTGAGACATATTGGAACACGTCTCCCGATCACACGGTTGATCATACTCTGGGTTCCACATGCATGTTTTAGCTGAAGGAAGAATACCTTAAACCTGGAGAGTTGAGACCCGTGGAATGGGTACCATGCAATATGACTTCAAAGGGTCTTCATTTGCTCACCGAACCTCTCCAATCCTATCACTGCTGCGTTTATGCCGTTGTACACACACTTGATTCTCTTTCAGAGACATAGCAATCCATAGGTTTTAAGATACTTCCTAGTCAGGTACACTCTTAGGCATTTAATATGGGGTGTTGAGTCCATTGCGTTGAGCAAGGAGTAGCTCTTGTCTATTCCATATTTGGCTTAAGGAACTTTATCTGTGCTCATTTCAATCTCTGGTTTTATGCAGCACCCCAACTCACCTTTCCCCTTAAGCAAGCATAAGTTGGTTTTCTAAATTTGAGACCCTGTTCTGTTTTGTAATTCAGTTCCTGTGTAGCCAAGGTTACATTCCGTGTATTAGTGATATCTTATGATGTTTCTTTTCCTGTGTGACTTATTTCAGTTAGAATCATCGTACCTGAATCCACTCATTATGCTGCTACGGGCCTGATGACATAGATTTCATTGCTGAGTGATACTGCATTGTACGTAAGTACCACAACTTCTTTATCCATTTTTCACTTTCTGCGATATTGAACTTGTACCGTAAACCAGGTTCTTGTAAACAGAGCCGTCCCAACCTTTGGGGTGGCTGTGTCTTTTTGATTTTAATTTCCCTAAGCTATAGGACCATAAGTGGAAGTGCCCTAGACTCTGTTGCTTTGTTTTTTAGATGTTTCAGGAAACACCATACACTTCTCCCGAGTGGCTGTTGGCAATTTACATCCCGCCCATCAGCATAACAAGGCTCCCAGTTCTCCATGGCCTGTCCTGCCTTTCTGGATTTTACACTTTTTTCAGATGGCCCTTTTGACCGGGGGGAAGTGAGACTTCATTGTAGTGCAGATTTCCTTTGCAAGCTTGCTTGGTTGGCCAAAAAGGGCGTATGCGTTTTTTCCTGAATATATTCAGGAAAAAACGCATACGCCCTTTTTGGCCAAGTGCATCATTGTGGACGTTCTGCCTCTTTTCCTATGCTTTCAATGCAATTCCAGTCTACCTCCTGAAATCGGTTTCCTGCAATTCTGCCCCGCTTTCAAGTCCTCTTGGCAGCCTTACTTCAGTATATTTTTGGACGATAGCTGTCATTTATAACTCTGCAGGTTTGTGAATTACAGTGCCCCTGAGCTCCTTTCTTCAACTCGCTTTCTCGTGAGCTGGCCGCAACACCGCAGGATGGCTTCAGGCCCTAATCTGGTTCCGGCACGGCACGCTGAGCCTTTGGTTAATTCCTCTTCCTGGTGGGAAATGAGAGTTAAATTTGCCCGTCCAGACACCTCCAGCTAGTCTGTCATTGGTTCTCCCTATTCCTGTTCATCTTCCGCAGAAATTGCAACCTGGGCCAAACAGGAGGTTAAAGGCACTGACTCTCCAAGTCGGGAGAGTGTTAGTAAAGCGTCTGGAATGTTGCACCCGAGTACCAGGGGACGAAAACTGACACATATTGGAACACGTCTCCCGATCACACGGTTGATCATACTCTGGGTTCCACATGCATGTTTTAGCTGAAGGAAGAATACCTTAAACCTGGAGAGTTGAGACCCGTGGAATGGGTACCATGCAATATGACTTCAAAGGGTCTTCATTTGCTCACCGAACCTCTCCAATCCTATCACTGCTGCGTTTATGCCCCTGTACACACACTTGATTCTCTTTCAGAGACATAGCAATCCATAGGTTTTAAGATACTTCCTAGTCAGGTACACTCTTAGGCATTTAATATGGGGTGTTGAGTCCATTTCGTTGAGCAAGGAGTAGCTCTTGTCTATTCCATATTTGGCTTAAGGAAGTTTATCTGTGCTCATTTCAATCTCTGGTTTTATGCAGCACCCCAACTCACCTTTCCCCTTAAGCAAGCATAAGTTGTTTTTCTAAATTTGAGACCTTGTTCTGTTTTGTAATTCAGTTCCTGTGTAGCCAAGGTTACATTCCGTGTATTAGTGATATCTTATGATGTTTCTTTTTCTGTGTGACTTATTTCAGTTAGAATCATCGTACCTGAATCCACTCATTATGCTGCTACGGGCCTGATGACATAGATTTCATTGCTGAGTGATATTGCATTGTACGTAAGTACCACAACTTCTTTATCCATTTTTCACTTTCTGCGATATTGAACTTGTACCGTAAACCAGGTTCTTGTAAACAGAGCCGTCCCAACCTTTGGGGTGGCTGTGTCTTTTGATTTTAATTTCCCTAAGCTATAGGACCATAAGTGGAAGTGCCCTAGGCTCTGTTGCTTTGTTTTTTAGATGTTTCAGGAAACACCATACACTTCTCCCGAGTGGCTGTTGGCAATTTACATCCCGCCCATCAGCATAACAAGCCTCCCAGTTCTCCATGGCCTGTCCTGCCTTTCTGGATTTTACACTTTTTTCAGATGGCCCTTTTGACCGGGGGGAAGTGAGACTTCATTGTAGTGCAGATTTCCTTTGCAAGCTTGCTTGGTTGGCCAAAAAGGGCGTATGCGTTTTTTCCTGAATATATTCAGGAAAAAACGCATACGCCCTTTGTGGCCAAGTGCATCATTGTGGACGTTCTGCCTCTTTTCCTATGCTTTCAATGCAATTCCAGTCTACCTCCTGAAATCGGTTTCCTGCAATTCTGCCCCGCTTTCAAGTCCTCTTGGCAGCCTTACTTCAGTATATTTTTGGACGATAGCTGTCATTTATAACTCTGCAGGTTTGTGAATTACAGTGCCCCTGAGCTCCTTTCTTCAACTCGCTTTCTCGTGAGCTGGCCGCAACACCGCAGGATGGCTTCAGGCCCTAATCTGGTTCCGGCACGGCACGCTGAGCCTTTGGTTAATTCCTCTTCCTGGTGGGAAATGAGAGTTAAATTTGCCCGTCCAGAAACCTCCAGCTAGTCTGTCATTGGTTCTCCCTATTCCTGTTCATCTTCCACGGAAATTGCAAACTGGGCCAAACAGGAGGTTAAAGGCACTGACTCTCCAAGTCGGGAGAGTGTTAGTAAAGCGTCTGGAATGTTGCACCCGAGTACCAGGGGACGAAAACTGAGACATATTGGAACACGTCTCCCAATCACACGGTTGATCATACTCTGGGTTCCACATGCATGTTTTAGCTGAAGGAAGAATACCTTAAACCTGGAGAGTTGAGACCCGTGGAATGGGTACCATGCAATATGACTTCAAAGGGTCTTCATTTGCTCACCGAACCTCTCCAATCCTATCACTGCTGCGTTTATGCCCCTGTACACACACTTGATTCTCTTTCAGAGACATAGCAATCCATAGGTTTTAAGATACTTCCTAGTCAGGTACACTCTTAGGCATTTAATATGGGGTGTTGAGTCCATTTCGTTGAGAAAGGAGTAGCTCTTGTCTATTCCATATTTGGCTTAAGGAACTTTATCTGTGCTCATTTCAATCTCTGGTTTTATGCAGCACCCCAACTCACCTTTCCCCTTAAGCAAGCATAAGTTGGGTTTCTAAATTTGAGACCCTGTTCTGTTTTGTAATTCAGTTCCTGTGTAGCCAAGGTTACATTCCGTGTATTAGTGATATCTTATGATGTTTCTTTTCCTGTGTGACTTATTTCAGTTAGAATCATCGTACCTGAATCCACTCATTATGCTGCTACGGGCCTGATGACATAGATTTCATTGCTGAGTGATACTGCATTGTACGTAAGTACCACAACTTCTTTATCCATTTTTCACTTTCTGCGATATTGAACTTGTACCGTAAACCAGGTTCTTGTAAACAGAGCCGTCCCAACCTTTGGGGTGGCTGTGTCTTTTTGATTTTAATTTCCCTAAGCTATAGGACCATAAGTGGAAGTGCCCTAGGCTCTGTTGCTTTGTTTTTTAGATGTTTCAGGAAACACCATACACTTCTCCCGAGTGGCTGTTGGCAATTTACATCCCGCCCATCAGCATAACAAGGCTCCCAGTTCTCCATGGCCTGTCCTGCCTTTCTGGATTTTACACTTTTTTCAGATGGCCCTTTTGACCGGGGGGAAGTGAGACTTCATTGTAGTGCAGATTTCCTTTGCAAGCTTGCTTGGTTGGCCAAAAAGGGCGTATGCGTTTTTTCCTGAATATATTCAGGAAAAAACGCATACGCCCTTTGTGGCCAAGTGCATCATTGTGGACGTTCTGCCTCTTTTCCTATGCTTTCAATGCAATTCCAGTCTACCTCCTGAAATCGGTTTCCTGCAATTCTGCCCCGCTTTCAAGTCCTCTTGGCAGCCTTACTTCAGTATATTTTTGGACGATAGCTGTCATTTATAACTCTGCAGGTTTGTGAATTACAGTGCCCCTGAGCTCCTTTCTTCAACTCGCTTTCTCGTGAGCTGGCCGCAACACCGCAGGATGGCTTCAGGCCCTAATCTGGTTCCGGCACGGCACGCTGAGCCTTTGGTTAATTCCTCTTCCTGGTGGGAAATGAGAGTTAAATTTGCCCGTCCAGACACCTCCAGCTAGTCTGTCATTGGTTCTCCCTATTCCTGTTCTTCTTCCGCAGAAATTGCAAACTGGGCCAAACAGGAGGTTAAAGGCACTGACTCTCCAAGTCGGGAGAGTGTTAGTAAAGCATCTGGAATGTTGCACCTGAGTACCAGGGGACGAAAACTGAGACATATTGGAACACGTCTCCCGATCACACGGTTGATCATACTCTGGGTTCCACATGCATGTTTTAGCTGAAGGAAGAATACCTTAAACCTGGAGAGTTGAGACCCGTGGAATGGGTACCATGCAATATGACTTCAAAGGGTCTTCATTTGCTCACCGAACCTCTCCAATCCTATCACTGCTGCGTTTATGCCCCTGTACACACACTTGATTCTCTTTCAGAGACATAGCAATCCATAGGTTTTAAGATAGTTCCTAGTCAGGTACACTCTTAGGCATTTAATATGGGGTGTTGAGTCCATTTCGTTGAGCAAGGAGTAGCTCTTGTCTATTCCATATTTGGCTTAAGGAACTTTATCTGTGCTCATTTCAATCTCTGGTTTTATGCAGCACCCCAACTCACCTTTCCCCTTAAGCAAGCATAAGTTGGGTTTCTAAATATGAGACCCTGTTCTGTTTTGTAATTCAGTTCCTGTGTAGCCAAGGTTACATTCCGTGTATTAGTGATATCTTATGATGTTTCTTTTCCTGTGTGACTTATTTCAGTTAGAATCATCGTACCTGAATCCACTCATTATGCTGCTACGGGCCTGATGACATAGATTTCATTGCTGAGTGATACTGCATTGTACGTAAGTACCACAACTTCTTTATCCATTTTTCACTTTCTGCGATATTGAACTTGTACCGTTAACCAGGTTCTTGTAAACAGAGCTGTCCGAACCTTTGGGGTGGCTGTGTCTTTTTGATTTTAATTTCCCTAAGCTATAGGACCATAAGTGGAAGTGCCCTAGGCTCTGTTGCTTTGTTTTTTAGATGTTTCAGGAAACACCATACACTTCTCCCGAGTGGCTGTTGGCAATTTACATCCCGCCCATCAGCATAACAAGGCTCCCAGTTCTCCATGGCCTGTCCTGCCTTTCTGGATTTTACACTTTTTTCAGATGGCCCTTTTGACCGGGGGGAAGTGAGACTTCATTGTAGTGCAGATTTCCTTTGCAAGCTTGCTTGGTTGGCCAAAAAGGGCGTATGCGTTTTTTCCTGAATATATTCAGGAAAAAACGCATACGCCCTTTGTGGCCAAGTGCATCATTGTGGACGTTCTGCCTCTTTTCCTATGCTTTCAATGCAATTCCAGTCTACCTCCTGAAATCGGTTTCCTGCAATTCTGCCCCGCTTTCAAGTCCTCTTGGCAGCCTTACTTCAGTATATTTTTGGACGATAGCTGTCATTTATAACTCTGCAGGTTTGTGAATTACAGTGCCCCTGAGCTCCTTTCTTCAACTCGCTTTCTCGTGAGCTGGCCGCAACACCGCAGGATGGCTTCAGGCCCTAATCTGGTTCCGGCACGGCACGCTGAGCCTTTGGTTAATTCCTCTTCCTGGTGGGAAATGAGAGTTAAATTTGCCCGTCCAGACACCTCCAGCTAGTCTGTCATTGGTTCTCCCTATTCCTGTTCATCTTCTGCAGAAATTGCAAACTGGGCCAAACAGGAGGTTAAAGGCACTGACTCTCCAAGTCGGGAGAGTGTTAGTAAAGCGTCTGGAATGTTGCACCCGAGTACCAGGGGACGAAAACTGAGACATATTGGAACACGTCTCCCGATCACACGGTTGATCATACTCTGGGTTCCACATGCATGTTTTAGCTGAAGGAAGAATACCTTCAACCTGGAGAGTTGAGACCCGTGGAATGGGTACCATGCAATATGACTTCAAAGGGTCTTCATTTGCTCACCGAACCTCTCCAATCCTATCACTGCTGCGTTTATGCCCCTGTACACACACTTGATTCTCCTTCAGAGACATAACAATCCATAGGTTTTAAGATACTTCCTAGTCAGGTACACTCTTAGGCATTTAATATGGGGTGTTGAGTCCATTTCGTGGAGCAAGGAGTAGCTCTTGTCTATTCCATATTTGGCTTAAGGAACTTTATCTGTGCTCATTTCAATCTCTGGTTTTATGCAGCACCCCAACTCACCTTTCCCCTTAAGCAAGCATAAGTTGGTTTTCTAAATTTGAGACCCTGTTCTGTTTTGTAATTCAGTTCCTGTGTAGCCAAGGTTACATTCCGTGTATTAGTGATATCTTATGATGTTTCTTTTCCTGTGTGACTTATTTCAGTTAGAATCATCGTACCTGAATCCACTCATTATGCTGCTACGGGCCTGATGACATAGATTTCCTTGCTGAGTGATACTGCATTGTACGTAAGTACCACAACTTCTTTATCCATTTTTCACTTTCTGCGATATTGAACTTGTACCGTAAACGTGGTTCTTGTAAACAGAGCCGTGCCAAACTTTGGGGTGGCTGTGTCTTTTGATTTTAATTTCCCTAAGCTATAGGACCATAAGTGGAAGTGCCCTAGGCTCTGTTGCTTTGTTTTTTAGATGTTTCAGGAAACACCATACACTTCTCCCGAGTGGCTGTTGGCAATTGACATCCCGCCCATCAGCATAACAAGGCTCCCAGTTCTCCATGGCCTGTCCTGCCTTTCTGGATTTTACACTTTTTTCAGATGGCCCTTTTGACCGGGGGGAAGTGAGACTTCATTGTAGTGCAGATTTCCTTTGCAAGCTTGCTTGGTTGGCCAAAAAGGGCGTATGCGTTTTTTCCTGAATATATTCAGGAAAAAACGCATACGCCCTTTGTGGCCAAGTGCATCATTGTGGACGTTCTGCCTCTTTTCCTATGCTTTCAATGCAATTCCAGTCTACCTCCTGAAATCGGTTTCCTGCAATTCTGCCCCGCTTTCAAGTCCTCTTGGCAGCCTTACTTCAGTATATGTTTGGACGATAGCTGTCATTTATAACTCTGCAGGTTTGTGAATTACAGTGCCCCTGAGCTCCTTTCTTCAACTCGCTTTCTCGTGAGCTGGCCGCAACACCGCAGGATGGCTTCAGGCCCTAATCTGGTTCCGGCACGGCACGCTGAGCCTTTGGTTAATTCCTCTTCCTGGTGGGAAATGAGAGTTAAATTTGCCCGTCCAGACACCTCCAGCTAGTCTGTCATTGGTTCTCCCTATTCCTGTTCATCTTCCGCAGAAATTGCAAACTGGGCCAAACAGGAGGTTAAAGGCACTGACTCTCCAAGTCGGGAGAGTGTTAGTAAAGCGTCTGGAATGTTGCACCCGAGTACCGGGGGACGAAAACTGAGACATATTGGAACACGTCTCCCGATCACACGGTTGATCATACTCTGGGTTCCACATGCATGTTTTAGCTGAAGGAAGAATACCTTAAACCTGGAGAGTTGAGACCCGTGGAATGGGTACCATGCAATATGACTTCAAAGGGTCTTCATTTGCTCACCGAACCTCTCCAATCCTATCACTGCTGCGTTTATGCCGTTGTACACACACTTGATTCTCTTTCAGAGACATAGCAATCCATAGGTTTTAAGATACTTCCTAGTCAGGTACACTCTTAGGCATTTAATATGTGGTGTTGAGTCCATTGCGTTGAGCAAGGAGTAGCTCTTGTCTATTCCATATTTGGCTTAAGGAACTTTATCTGTGCTCATTTCAATCTCTGGTTTTATGCAGCACCCCAACTCACCTTTCCCCTTAAGCAAGCATAAGTTGGGTTTCTAAATTTGAGACCCTGTTCTGTTTTGTAATTCAGTTCCTGTGTAGCCAAGGTTACATTCCGTGTATTAGTGATATCTTATGATGTTTCTTTTCCTGTGTGACTTATTTCAGTTAGAATCATCGTACCTGAATCCACTCATTATGCTGCTACGGGCCTGATGACATAGATTTCATTGCTGAGTGATACTGCATTGTACGTAAGTACCACAACTTCTTTATCCATTTTTCACTTTCTGCGATATTGAACTTGTACCGTAAACCAGGTTCTTGTAAACAGAGCCGTCCCAACCTTTGGGGTGGCTGTGTCTTTTTGATTTTAATTTCCCTAAGCTATAGGACCATAAGTGGAAGTGCCCTAGACTCTGTTGCTTTGTTTTTTAGATGTTTCAGGAAACACCATACACTTCTCCCGAGTGGCTGTTGGCAATTTACATCCCGCCCATCAGCATAACAAGGCTCCCAGTTCTCCATGGCCTGTCCTGCCTTTCTGGATTTTACACTTTTTTCAGATGGCCCTTTTGACCGGGGGGAAGTGAGACTTCATTGTAGTGCAGATTTCCTTTGCAAGCTTGCTTGGTTGGCCAAAAAGGGCGTATGCGTTTTTTCCTGAATATATTCAGGAAAAAACGCATACGCCCTTTTTGGCCAAGTGCATCATTGTGGACGTTCTGCCTCTTTTCCTATGCTTTCAATGCAATTCCAGTCTACCTCCTGAAATCGGTTTCCTGCAATTCTGCCCCGCTTTCAAGTCCTCTTGGCAGCCTTACTTCAGTATATTTTTGGACGATAGCTGTCATTTATAACTCTGCAGGTTTGTGAATTACAGTGCCCCTGAGCTCCTTTCTTCAACTCGCTTTCTCGTGAGCTGGCCGCAACACCGCAGGATGGCTTCAGGCCCTAATCTGGTTCCGGCACGGCACGCTGAGCCTTTGGTTAATTCCTCTTCCTGGTGGGAAATGAGAGTTAAATTTGCCCGTCCAGACACCTCCAGCTAGTCTGTCATTGGTTCTCCCTATTCCTGTTCATCTTCCGCAGAAATTGCAACCTGGGCCAAACAGGAGGTTAAAGGCACTGACTCTCCAAGTCGGGAGAGTGTTAGTAAAGCGTCTGGAATGTTGCACCCGAGTACCAGGGGACGAAAACTGAGACATATTGGAACACGTCTCCCGATCACACGGTTGATCATACTCTGGGTTCCACATGCATGTTTTAGCTGAAGGAAGAATACCTTAAACCTGGAGAGTTGAGACCCGTGGAATGGGTACCATGCAATATGACTTCAAAGGGTCTTCATTTGCTCACCGAACCTCTCCAATCCTATCACTGCTGTGTTTATGCCCCTGTACACACACTTGATTCTCTTTCAGAGACATAGCAATCCATAGGTTTTAAGATACTTCCTAGTCAGGTACACTCTTAGGCATTTAATATGGGGTGTTGAGTCCATTTCGTTGAGCAAGGAGTAGCTCTTGTCTATTCCATATTTGGCTTAAGGAACTTTATCTGTGCTCATTTCAATCTCTGGTTTTATGCAGCACCCCAACTCACCTTTCCCCTTAAGCAAGCATAAGTTGGTTTTCTAAATTTGAGACCTTGTTCTGTTTTGTAATTCAGTTCCTGTGTAGCCAAGGTTACATTCCGTGTATTAGTCATATCTTATGATGTTTCTTTTTCTGTGTCACTTATTTCAGTTAGAATCATCGTACCTGAATCCACTCATTATGCTGCTACGGGCCTGATGACATAGATTTCATTGCTGAGTGATATTGCATTGTACGTAAGTACCACAACTTCTTTATCCATTTTTCACTTTCTGCGATATTGAACTTGTACCGTAAACCAGGTTCTTGTAAACAGAGCCGTCCCAACATTTGGGGTGGCTGTGTCTTTTGATTTTAATTTCCCTAAGCTATAGGACCATAAGTGGAAGTGCCCTAGGCTCTGTTGCTTTGTTTTTTAGATGTTTCAGGAAACACCATACACTTCTCCCGAGTGGCTGTTGGCAATTGACATCCCGCCCATCAGCATAACAAGGCTCCCAGTTCTCCATGGCCTGTCCTGCCTTTCTGGATTTTACACTTTTTTCAGATGGCCCTTTTGACCGGGGGGAAGTGAGACTTCATTGTAGTGCAGATTTCCTTTGCAAGCTTGCTTGGTTGGCCAAAAAGGGCATATGCGTTTTTTCCTGAATATATTCAGGAAAAAACGCATACGCCCTTTTTGGCCAAGTGCATCATTGTGGACGTTCTGCCTCTTTTCCTATGCTTTCAATGCAATTCCAGTCTACCTCCTGAAATCGGTTTCCTGCAATTCTGCCCCGCTTTCAAGTCCTCTTGGCAGCCTTACTTCAGTATATTTTTGGACGATAGCTGTCATTTATAACTCTGCAGGTTTGTGAATTACAGTGCCCCTGAGCTCCTTTCTTCAACTCGCTTTCTCGTGAGCTGGCCGCAACACCGCAGGATGGCTTCAGGCCCTAATCTGGTTCCGGCACGGCACGCTGAGCCTTTGGTTAATTCCTCTTCCTGGTGGGAAATGAGAGTTAAATTTGCCCGTCCAGACACCTCCAGCTAGTCTGTCATTGGTTCTCCCTATTCCTGTTCATCTTCCGCAGAAATTGCAACCTGGGCCAAACAGGAGGTTAAAGGCACTGACTCTCCAAGTCGGGAGAGTGTTAGTAAAGCGTCTGGAATGTTGCACCCGAGTACCAGGGGACGAAAACTGACACATATTGGAACACGTCTCCCGATCACACGGTTGATCATACTCTGGGTTCCACATGCATGTTTTAGCTGAAGGAAGAATACCTTAAACCTGGAGAGTTGAGACCCGTGGAATGGGTACCATGCAATATGACTTCAAAGGGTCTTCATTTGCTCACCGAACCTCTCCAATCCTATCACTGCTGTGTTTATGCCCCTGTACACACACTTGATTCTCTTTCAGAGACATAGCAATCCATAGGTTTTAAGATACTTCCTAGTCAGGTACACTCTTAGGCATTTAATATGGGGTGTTGAGTCCATTTCGTTGAGCAAGGAGTAGCTCTTGTCTATTCCATATTTGGCTTAAGGAACTTTATCTGTGCTCATTTCAATCTCTGGTTTTATGCAGCACCCCAACTCACCTTTCCCCTTAAGCAAGCATAAGTTGGTTTTCTAAATTTGAGACCTTGTTCTGTTTTGTAATTCAGTTCCTGTGTAGCCAAGGTTACATTCCGTGTATTAGTCATATCTTATGATGTTTCTTTTTCTGTGTCACTTATTTCAGTTAGAATCATCGTACCTGAATCCACTCATTATGCTGCTACGGGCCTGATGACATAGATTTCATTGCTGAGTGATATTGCATTGTACGTAAGTACCACAACTTCTTTATCCATTTTTCACTTTCTGTGATATTGAACTTGTACCGTAAACCAGGTTCTTGTAAACAGAGCCGTCCCAACATTTGGGGTGGCTGTGTCTTTTGATTTTAATTTCCCTAAGCTATAGGACCATAAGTGGAAGTGCCCTAGGCTCTGTTGCTTTGTTTTTTAGATGTTTCAGGAAACACCATACACTTCTCCCGAGTGGCTGTTGGCAATTGACATCCCGCCCATCAGCATAACAAGGCTCCCAGTTCTCCATGGCCTGTCCTGCCTTTCTGGATTTTACACTTTTTTCAGATGGCCCTTTTGACCGGGGGGAAGTGAGACTTCATTGTAGTGCAGATTTCCTTTGCAAGCTTGCTTGGTTGGCCAAAAAGGGCGTATGCGTTTTTTCCTGAATATATTCAGGAAAAAACGCATACGCCCTTTGTGGCCAAGTGCATCATTGTGGACGTTCTGCCTCTTTTCCTATGCTTTCAATGCAATTCCAGTCTACCTCCTGAAATCGGTTTCCTGCAATTCTGCCCCGCTTTCAAGTCCTCTTGGCAGCCTTACTTCAGTATATTTTTGGACGATAGCTGTCATTTATAACTCTGCAGGTTTGTGAATTACAGTGCCCCTGAGCTCCTTTCTTCAACTCGCTTTCTCGTGAGCTGGCCGCAACACCGCAGGATGGCTTCAGGCCCTAATCTGGTTCCGGCACGGCACGCTGAGCCTTTGGTTAATTCCTCTTCCTGGTGGGAAATGAGAGTTAAATTTGCCCGTCCAGACACCTCCAGCTAGTCTGTCATTGGTTCTCCCTATTCCTGTTCATCTTCCGCAGAAATTGCAAACTGGGCCAAACAGGAGGTTAAAGGCACTGACTCTCCAAGTCGGGAGAGTGTTAGTAAAGCGTCTGGAATGTTGCACCCGAGTACCAGGGGACGAAAACTGAGACATATTGGAACACGTCTCCCGATCACACGGTTGATCATACTCTGGGTTCCACATGCATGTTTTAGCTGAAGGAAGAATACCTTAAACCTGGAGAGTTGAGACCCGTGGAATGGGTACCATGCAATATGACTTCAAAGGGTCTTCATTTGCTCACCGAACCTCTCCAATCCTATCACTGCTGCGTTTATGCCCCTGTACACACACTTGATTCTCTTTCAGAGACATAGCAATCCATAGGTTTTAAGATACTTCCTAGTCAGGTACATTCTTAGGCATTTAATATGGGGTGTTGAGTCCATTTCGTTGTGCAAGGAGTAGCTCTTGTCTATTCCATATTTGGCTTAAGGAACTTTATCTGTGCTCATTTCAATCTCTGGTTTTATGCAGCACCCCAACTCACCTTTCCCCTTAAGCAAGCATAAGTTGGTTTTCTAAATTTGAGACCCTGTTCTGTTTTGTAATTCAGTTCCTGTGTAGCCAAGTTTACATTCCGTGTATTAGTGATATCTTATGATGTTTCTTTTTCTGTGTGACTTATTTCAGTTAGAATCATCGTACCTGAATCCACTCATTATGCTGCTACGGGCCTGATGACATAGATTTCATTGCTGAGTGATACTGCATTGTACGTAAGTACCACAACTTCTTTATCCATTTTTCACTTTCTACGATATTGAACTTGTACCGTAAACCAGGTTCTTGTAAACAGAGCCGTCCCAACCTTTGGGGTGGCTGTGTCTTTTTGATTTTAATTTCCCTAAGCTATATGACCATAAGTGGAAGTGCCCTAGGCTCTGTTGCTTTGTTTTTTAGATGTTTCAGGAAACACCATACACTTCTCCCGAGTGGCTGTTGGCAATTGACATCCCGCCCATCAGCATAACAAGGCTCCCAGTTCTCCATGGCCTGTCCTGCCTTTCTGGATTTTACACTTTTTTCAGATGGCCCTTTTGACCGGGGGGAAGTGAGACTTCATTGTAGTGCAGATTTCCTTTGCAAGCTTGCTTGGTTGGCCAAAAAGGGCGTATGCGTTTTTTCCTGAATATATTCAGGAAAAAACGCATACGCCCTTTTTGGCCAAGTGCATCATTGTGGACGTTCTGCCTCTTTTCCTATGCTTTCAATGCAATTCCAGTCTACCTCCTGAAATCGGTTTCCTGCAATTCTGCCCCGCTTTCAAGTCCTCTTGGCAGCCTTACTTCAGTATATTTTTGGACGATAGCTGTCATTTATAACTCTGCAGGTTTGTGAATTACAGTGCCCCTGAGCTCCTTTCTTCAACTCGCTTTCTCGTGAGCTGGCCGCAACACCGCAGGATGGCTTCAGGCCCTAATCTGGTTCCGGCACGGCACGCTGAGCCTTTGGTTAATTCCTCTTCCTGGTGGGAAATGAGAGTTAAATTTGCCCGTCCAGACACCTCCAGCTAGTCTGTCATTGGTTCTCCCTATTCCTGTTCATCTTCCGCAGAAATTGCAAACTGGGCCAAACAGGAGGTTAAAGGCACTGACTCTCCAAGTCGGGAGAGTGTTAGTAAAGCGTCTGGAATGTTGCACCCGAGTACCAGGGGACGAAAACTGACACATATTGGAACACGTCTCCCGATCACACGGTTGATCATACTCTGGGTTCCACATGCATGTTTTAGCTGAAGGAAGAATACCTTAAACCTGGAGAGTTGAGACCCGTGGAATGGGTACCATGCAATATGACTTCAAAGGGTCTTCATTTGCTCACCAAACCTCTCCAATCCTATCACTGCTGCGTTTATGCCGTTGTACACACACTTGATTCTCTTTCAGAGACATAGCAATCCATAGGTTTTAAGATACTTCCTAGTCAGGTACACTCTTAGGCATTTAATATGTGGTGTTGAGTCCATTGCGTTGAGCAAGGAGTAGCTCTTGTCTATTCCATATTTGGCTTAAGGAACTTTATCTGTGCTCATTTCAATCTCTGGTTTTATGCAGCACCCCAACTCACCTTTCCCCTTAAACAAGCATAAGTTGGTTTTCTAAATTTGAGACCCTGTTCTGTTTTGTAATTCAGTTCCTGTGTAGCCAAGGTTACATTCCGTGTATTAGTGATATCTTATGATGTTTCTTTTCCTGTGTGACTTATTTCAGTTAGAATCATCGTACCTGAATCCACTCATTATGCTGCTACGGGCCTGATGACATAGATTTCATTGCTGAGTGATACTGCATTGTACGTAAGTACCACAACTTCTTTATCCATTTTTCACTTTCTGCGATATTGAACTTGTACTGTAAACCAGGTTCTTGTAAACAGAGCCGTCCCAACCTTTGGGGTGGCTGTGTCTTTTTGATTTTAATTTCCCTAAGCTATAGGACCATAAGTGGAAGTGCCCTAGACTCTGTTGCTTTGTTTTTTAGATGTTTCAGGAAACACCATACACTTCTCCCGAGTGGCTGTTGGCAATTGACATCCCGCCCATCAGCATAACAAGGCTCCCAGTTCTCCATGGCCTGTCCTGCCTTTCTGGATTTTACACTTTTTTCAGATGGCCCTTTTGACCGGGGGGAAGTGAGACTTCATTGTAGTGCAGATTTCCTTTGCAAGCTTGCTTGGTTGGCCAAAAAGGGCGTATGCGTTTTTTCCTGAATATATTCAGGAAAAAACGCATATGCCCTTTTTGGCCAAGTGCATCATTGTGGACGTTCTGCCTCTTTTCCTATGCTTTCAATGCAATTCCAGTCTACCTCCTGAAATCGGTTTCCTGCAATTCTGCCCCGCTTTCAAGTCCTCTTGGCAGCCTTACTTCAGTATATTTTTGGACGATAGCTGTCATTTATAACTCTGCAGGTTTGTGAATTACAGTGCCCCTGAGCTCCTTTCTTCAACTCGCTTTCTCGTGAGCTGGCCGCAACACCGCAGGATGGCTTCAGGCCCTAATCTGGTTCCGGCACGGCACGCTGAGCCTTTGGTTAATTCCTCTTCCTGGTGGGAAATGAGAGTTAAATTTGCCCGTCCAGACACCTCCAGCTAGTCTGTCATTGGTTCTCCCTATTCCTGTTCATCTTCCGCAGAAATTGCAACCTGGGCCAAACAGGAGGTTAAAGGCACTGACTCTCCAAGTCGGGAGAGTGTTAGTAAAGCGTCTGGAATGTTGCACCCGAGTACCAGGGGACGAAAACTGACACATATTGGAACACGTCTCCCGATCACACGGTTGATCATACTCTGGGTTCCACATGCATGTTTTAGCTGAAGGAAGAATACCTTAAACCTGGAGAGTTGAGACCCGTGGAATGGGTACCATGCAATATGACTTCAAAGGGTCTTCATTTGCTCACCGAACCTCTCCAATCCTATCACTGCTGCGTTTATGCCCCTGTACACACACTTGATTCTCTTTCAGAGACATAGCAATCCATAGGTTTTAAGATACTTCCTAGTCAGGTACACTCTTAGGCATTTAATATGGGGTGTTGAGTCCATTTCGTTGAGCAAGGAGTAGCTCTTGTCTATTCCATATTTGGCTTAAGGAACTTTATCTGTGCTCATTTCAATCTCTGGTTTTATGCAGCACCCCAACTCACCTTTCCCCTTAAGCAAGCATAAGTTGGGTTTCTAAATTTGAGACCCTGTTCTGTTTTGTAATTCAGTTCCTGTGTAGCCAAGGTTACATTCCGTGTATTAGTGATATCTTATGATGTTTCTTTTTCTGTGTGACTTATTTCAGTTAGAATCATCGTACCTGAATCCACTCATTATGCTGCTACGGGCCTGATGACATAGATTTCATTGCTGAGTGATATTGCATTGTACGTAAGTACCACAACTTCTTTATCCATTTTTCACTTTCTGCGATATTGAACTTGTACCGTAAACCAGGTTCTTGTAAACAGAGCCGTCCCAACCTTTGGGGTGGCTGTGTCTTTTTGATTTTAATTTCCCTAAGCTATAGGACCATAAGTGGAAGTGCCCTAGGCTCTGTTGCTTTGTTTTTTAGATGTTTCAGGAAACACCATACACTTCTCCCGAGTGGCTGTTGGCAATTGACATCCCGCCCATCAGCATAACAAGGCTCCCAGTTCTCCATGGCCTGTCCTGCCTTTCTGGATTTTACACTTTTTTCAGATGGCCCTTTTGACCGGGGGGAAGTGAGACTTCATTGTAGTGCAGATTTCCTTTGCAAGCTTGCTTGGTTGGCCAAAAAGGGCGTATGCGTTTTTTCCTGAATATATTCAGGAAAAAACGCATACGCCCTTTTTGGCCAAGTGCATCATTGTGGACGTTCTGCCTCTTTTCCTATGCTTTCAATGCAATTCCAGTCTACCTCCTGAAATCGGTTTCCTGCAATTCTGCCCCGCTTTCAAGTCCTCTTGGCAGCCTTACTTCAGTATATTTTTGGACGATAGCTGTCATTTATAACTCTGCAGGTTTGTGAATTACAGTGCCCCTGAGCTCCTTTCTTCAACTCGCTTTCTCGTGAGCTGGCCGCAACACCGCAGGATGGCTTCAGGCCCTAATCTGGTTCCGGCACGGCACGCTGAGCCTTTGGTTAATTCCTCTTCCTGGTGGGAAATGAGAGTTAAATTTGCCCGTCCAGACACCTCCAGCTAGTCTGTCATTGGTTCTCCCTATTCCTGTTCATCTTCCGCAGAAATTGCAAACTGGGCCAAACAGGAGGTTAAAGGCACTGACTCTCCAAGTCGGGAGAGTGTTAGTAAAGCGTCTGGAATGTTGCACCCGAGTACCAGGGGACGAAAACTGACACATATTGGAACACGTCTCCCGATCACACGGTTGATCATACTCTGGGTTCCACATGCATGTTTTAGCTGAAGGAAGAATACCTTAAACCTGGAGAGTTGAGACCCGTGGAATGGGTACCATGCAATATGACTTCAAAGGGTCTTCATTTGCTCACCGAACCTCTCCAATCCTATCACTGCTGCGTTTATGCCCCTGTACACACACTTGATTCTCTTTCAGAGACATAGCAATCCATAGGTTTTAAGATACTTCCTAGTCAGGTACACTCTTAGGCCTTTAATATGGGATGTTGAGTCCATTTCGTTGAGCAAGGAGTAGCTCTTGTCTATTGCATATTTGGCTTAAGGAAGTTTATCTGTGCTCATTTCAATCTCTGGTTTTATGCAGCACCCCAACTCACCTTTCCCCTTAAGCAAGCATAAGTTGGGTTTCTAAATTTGAGACCCTGTTCTGTTTTGTAATTCAGTTCCTGTGTAGCCAAGGTTACATTCCGTGTATTAGTGATATCTTATGATGTTTCTTTTCCTGTGTGACTTATTTCAGTTAGAATCATCGTACCTGAATCCACTCATTATGCTGCTACGGGCCTGATGACATAGATTTCATTGCTGAGTGATACTGCATTGTACGTAAGTACCACAACTTCTTTATCCATTTTTCACTTTCTGCGATATTGAACTTGTACCGTAAACCAGGTTCTTGTAAACAGAGCCGTCCCAACCTTTGGGGTGGCTGTGTCTTTTGATTTTAATTTCCCTAAGCTATAGGACCATAAGTGGAAGTGCCCTAGGCTCTGTTGCTTTGTTTTTTAGATGTTTCAGGAAACACCATACACTTCTCCCGAGTGGCTGTTGGCAATTGACATCCCGCCCATCAGCATAACAAGGCTCCCAGTTCTCCATGGCCTGTCCTGCCTTTCTGGATTTTACACTTTTTTCAGATGGCCCTTTTGACCGGGGGGAAGTGAGACTTCATTGTAGTGCAGATTTCCTTTGCAAGCTTGCTTGGTTGGCCAAAAAGGGCGTATGCGTTTTTTCCTGAATATATTCAGGAAAAAACGCATACGCCCTTTTTGGCCAAGTGCATCATTGTGGACGTTCTGCCTCTTTTCCTATGCTTTCAATGCAATTCCAGTCTACCTCCTGAAATCGGTTTCCTGCAATTCTGCCCCGCTTTCAAGTCCTCTTGGCAGCCTTACTTCAGTATATTTTTGGACGATAGCTGTCATTTATAACTCTGCAGGTTTGTGAATTACAGTGCCCCTGAGCTCCTTTCTTCAACTCGCTTTCTCGTGAGCTGGCCGCAACACCGCAGGATGGCTTCAGGCCCTAATCTGGTTCCGGCACGGCACGCTGAGCCTTTGGTTAATTCCTCTTCCTGGTGGGAAATGAGAGTTAAATTTGCCCGTCCAGACACCTCCAGCTAGTCTGTCATTGGTTCTCCCTATTCCTGTTCATCTTCCGCAGAAATTGCAAACTGGGCCAAACAGGAGGTTAAAGGCACTGACTCTCCAAGTCGGGAGAGTGTTAGTAAAGCGTCTGGAATGTTGCACCCGAGTACCAGGGGACGAAAACTGAGACATATTGGAACACGTCTCCCGATCACACGGTTGATCATACTCTGGGTTCCACATGCATGTTTTAGCTGAAGGAAGAATACCTTAAACCTGGAGAGTTGAGACCCGTGGAATGGGTACCATGCAATATGACTTCAAAGGGTCTTCATTTGCTCACCGAACCTCTCCAATCCTATCACTGCTGCGTTTATGCCCCTGTACACACACTTGATTCTCTTTCAGAGACATAGCAATCCATAGGTTTTAAGATACTTCCTAGTCAGGTACATTCTTAGGCATTTAATATGGGGTGTTGAGTCCATTTCGTTGTGCAAGGAGTAGCTCTTGTCTATTCCATATTTGGCTTAAGGAACTTTATCTGTGCTCATTTCAATCTCTGGTTTTATGCAGCACCCCAACTCACCTTTCCCCTTAAGCAAGCATAAGTTGGGTTTCTAAATTTGAGACCCTGTTCTGTTTTGTAATTCAGTTCCTGTGTAGCCAAGGTTACATTCCGTGTATTAGTGATATCTTATGATGTTTCTTTTTCTGTGTGACTTATTTCAGTTAGAATCATCGTACCTGAATCCACTCATTATGCTGCTACGGGCCTGATGACATAGATTTCATTGCTGAGTGATACTGCATTGTACGTAAGTACCACAACATCTTTATCCATTTTTCACTTTCTGCGATATTGAACTTGTACCGTAAACCAGGTTCTTGTAAACAGAGCCGTCCCAACCTTTGGGGTGGCTGTGTCTTTTTGATTTTAATTTCCCTAAGCTATAGGACCATAAGTGGAAGTGCCCTAGGCTCTGTTGCTTTGTTTTTTAGATGTTTCAGGAAACACCATACACTTCTCCCGAGTGGCTGTTGGCAATTGACATCCCGCCCATCAGCATAACAAGGCTCCCAGTTCTCCATGGCCTGTCCTGCCTTTCTGGATTTTACACTTTTTTCAGATGGCCCTTTTGACTGGGGGGAAGTGAGACTTCATTGTAGTGCAGATTTCCTTTGCAAGCTTGCTTGGTTGGCCAAAAAGGGCGTATGCGTTTTTTCCTGAATATATTCAGGAAAAAACGCATACGCCCTTTTTGGCCAAGTGCATCATTGTGGACGTTCTGCCTCTTTTCCTATGCTTTCAATGCAATTCCAGTCTACCTCCTGAAATCGGTTTCCTGCAATTCTGCCCCGCTTTCAAGTCCTCTTGGCAGCCTTACTTCAGTATATTTTTGGACGATAGCTGTCATTTATAACTCTGCAGGTTTGTGAATTACAGTGCCCCTGAGCTCCTTTCTTCAACTCGCTTTCTCGTGAGCTGGCCGCAACACCGCAGGATGGCTTCAGGCCCTAATCTGGTTCCGGCACGGCACGCTGAGCCTTTGGTTAATTCCTCTTCCTGGTGGGAAATGAGAGTTAAATTTGCCCGTCCAGACACCTCCAGCTAGTCTGTCATTGGTTCTCCCTATTCCTGTTCATCTTCCACAGAAATTGCAAACTGGGCCAAACAGGAGGTTAAAGGCACTGACTCTCCAAGTCGGGAGAGTGTTAGTAAAGCATCTGGAATGTTGCACCCGAGTACCAGGGGACGAAAACTGAGACATATTGGAACACGTCTCCCGATCACACGGTTGATCATACTCTGGGTTCCACATGCATGTTTTAGCTGAAGGAAGAATACCTTAAACCTGGAGAGTTGAGACCCGTGGAATGGGTACCATGCAATATGACTTCAAAGGGTCTTCATTTGCTCACCGAACCTCTCCAATCCTATCACTGCTGCGTTTATGCCGTTGTACACACACTTGATTCTCTTTCAGAGACATAGCAATCCATAGGTTTTAAGATACTTCCTAGTCAGGTACACTCTTAGGCATATAATATGGGGTGTTGAGTCCATTGCGTTGAGCAAGGAGTAGCTCTTGTCTATTCCATATTTGGCTTAAGGAACTTTATCTGTGCTCATTTCAATCTCTGGTTTTATGCAGCACCCCAACTCACCTTTCCCCTTAAGCAAGCATAAGTTGGTTTTCTAAATTTGAGACCCTGTTCTGTTTTGTAATTCAGTTCCTGTGTAGCCAAGGTTACATTCCGTGTATTAGTGATATCTTATGATGTTTCTTTTCCTGTGTGACTTATTTCAGTTAGAATCATCGTACCTGAATCCACTCATTATGCTGCTACGGGCCTGATGACATAGATTTCATTGCTGAGTGATACTGCATTGTACGTAAGTACCACAACTTCTTTATCCATTTTTCACTTTCTGCGATATTGAACTTGTACCGTAAACCAGGTTCTTGTAAACAGAGCCGTCCCAACCTTTGGGGTGGCTGTGTCTTTTTGATTTTAATTTCCCTAAGCTATAGGACCATAAGTGGAAGTGCCCTAGACTCTGTTGCTTTGTTTTTTAGATGTTTCAGGAAACACCATACACTTCTCCCGAGTGGCTGTTGGCAATTGACATCCCGCCCATCAGCATAACAAGGCTCCCAGTTCTCCATGGCCTGTCCTGCCTTTCTGGATTTTACACTTTTTTCAGATGGCCCTTTTGACCGGGGGGAAGTGAGACTTCATTGTAGTGCAGATTTCCTTTGCAAGCTTGCTTGGTTGGCCAAAAAGGGCGTATGCGTTTTTTCCTGAATATATTCAGGAAAAAACGCATATGCCCTTTTTGGCCAAGTGCATCATTGTGGACGTTCTGCCTCTTTTCCTATGCTTTCAATGCAATTCCAGTCTACCTCCTGAAATCGGTTTCCTGCAATTCTGCCCCGCTTTCAAGTCCTCTTGGCAGCCTTACTTCAGTATATTTTTGGACGATAGCTGTCATTTATAACTCTGCAGGTTTGTGAATTACAGTGCCCCTGAGCTCCTTTCTTCAACTCGCTTTCTCGTGAGCTGGCCGCAACACCGCAGGATGGCTTCAGGCCCTAATCTGGTTCCGGCACGGCACGCTGAGCCTTTGGTTAATTCCTCTTCCTGGTGGGAAATGGGAGTTAAATTTGCCCGTCCAGACACCTCCAGCTAGTCTGTCATTGGTTCTCCCTATTCCTGTTCATCTTCCGCAGAAATTGCAAACTGGGCCAAACAGGAGGTTAAAGGCACTGACTCTCCAAGTCGGGAGAGTGTTAGTAAAGCGTCTGGAATGTTGCACCCGAGTACCAGGGGACGAAAACTGACACATATTGGAACACGTCTCCCGATCACACGGTTGATCATACTCTGGGTTCCACATGCATGTTTTAGCTGAAGGAAGAATACCTTAAACCTGGAGAGTTGAGACCCGTGGAATGGGTACCATGCAATATGACTTCAAAGGGTCTTCATTTGCTCACCGAACCTCTCCAATCCTATCACTGCTGCGTTTATGCCCCTGTACACACACTTGATTGTCTTTCAGAGACATAGCAATCCATAGGTTTTAAGATACTTCCTAGTCAGGTACACTCTTAGGCATTTAATATGGGGTGTTGAGTCCATTTCGTTGAGCAAGGAGTAGCTCTTGTCTATTCCATATTTGGCTTAAGGAACTTTATCTGTGCTCATTTCAATCTCTGGTTTTATGCAGCACCCCAACTCACCTTTCCCCTTAAGCAAGCATAAGTTGGGTTTCTAAATTTGAGACCCTGTTCTGTTTTGTAATTCAGTTCCTGTGTAGCCAAGGTTACATTCCGTGTATTAGTGATATCTTATGATGTTTCTTTTTCTGTGTGACTTATTTCAGTTAGAATCATCGTACCTGAATCCACTCATTATGCTGCTACGGGCCTGATGACATAGATTTCATTGCTGAGTGATACTGCATTGTACGTAAGTACCACAACTTCTTTATCCATTTTTCACTTTCTGCGATATTGAACTTGTACCGTAAACCAGGTTCTTGTAAACAGAGCCGTCCCAACCTTTGGGGTGGCTGTGTCTTTTTGATTTTAATTTCCCTAAGCTATAGGACCATAAGTGGAAGTGCCCTAGGCTCTGTTGCTTTGTTTTTTAGATGTTTCAGGAAACACCATACACTTCTCCCGAGTGGCTGTTGGCAATTGACATCCCGCCCATCAGCATAACAAGGCTCCCAGTTCTCCATGGCCTGTCCTGCCTTTCTGGATTTTACACTTTTTTCAGATGGCCCTTTTGACCGGGGGGAAGTGAGACTTCATTGTAGTGCAGATTTCCTTTGCAAGCTTGCTTGGTTGGCCAAAAAGGGCGTATGCGTTTTTTCCTGAATATATTCAGGAAAAAACGCATACGCCCTTTGTGGCCAAGTGCATCATTGTGGACGTTCTGCCTCTTTTCCTATGCTTTCAATGCAATTCCAGTCTACCTCCTGAAATCGGTTTCCTGCAATTCTGCCCCGCTTTCAAGTCCTCTTGGCAGCCTTACTTCAGTATATTTTTGGACGATAGCTGTCATTTATAACTCTGCAGGTTTGTGAATTACAGTGCCCCTGAGCTCCTTTCTTCAACTCGCTTTCTCGTGAGCTGGCCGCAACACCGCAGGATGGCTTCAGGCCCTAATCTGGTTCCGGCACGGCACGCTGAGCCTTTGGTTAATTCCTCTTCCTGGTGGGAAATGAGAGTTAAATTTGCCCGTCCAGACACCTCCAGCTAGTCTGTCATTGGTTCTCCCTATTCCTGTACATCTTCCACAGAAATTGCAAACTGGGCCAAACAGGAGGTTAAAGGCACTGACTCTCCAAGTCGGGAGAGTGTTAGTAAAGCATCTGGAATGTTGCACCCGAGTACCAGGGGACGAAAACTGAGACATATTGGAACACGTCTCCCGATCACACGGTTGATCATACTCTGGGTTCCACATGCATGTTTTAGCTGAAGGAAGAATACCTTAAACCTGGAGAGTTGAGACCCGTGGAATGGGTACCATGCAATATGACTTCAAAGGGTCTTCATTTGCTCACCGAACCTCTCCAATCCTATCACTGCTGCGTTTATGCCGTTGTACACACACTTGATTCTCTTTCAGAGACATAGCAATCCATAGGTTTTAAGATACTTCCTAGTCAGGTACACTCTTAGGCATATAATATGGGGTGTTGAGTCCATTGCGTTGAGCAAGGAGTAGCTCTTGTCTATTCCATATTTGGCTTAAGGAAGTTTATCTGTGCTCATTTCAATCTCTGGTTTTATGCAGCACCCCAACTCACCTTTCCCCTTAAGCAAGCATAAGTTGGTTTTCTAAATTTGAGACCCTGTTCTGTTTTGTAATTCAGTTCCTGTGTAGCCAAGGTTACATTCCGTGTATTAGTGATATCTTATGATGTTTCTTTTCCTGTGTGACTTATTTCAGTTAGAATCATCGTACCTGAATCCACTCATTATGCTGCTACGGGCCTGATGACATAGATTTCATTGCTGAGTGATACTGCATTGTACGTAAGTACCACAACTTCTTTATCCATTTTTCACTTTCTGCGATATTGAACTTGTACCGTAAACCAGGTTCTTGTAAACAGAGCCGTCCCAACCTTTGGGGTGGCTGTGTCTTTTTGATTTTAATTTCCCTAAGCTATAGGACCATAAGTGGAAGTGCCCTAGACTCTGTTGCTTTGTTTTTTAGATGTTTCAGGAAACACCATACACTTCTCCCGAGTGGCTGTTGGCAATTGACATCCCGCCCATCAGCATAACAAGGCTCCCAGTTCTCCATGGCCTGTCCTGCCTTTCTGGATTTTACACTTTTTTCAGATGGCCCTTTTGACCGGGGGGAAGTGAGACTTCATTGTAGTGCAGATTTCCTTTGCAAGCTTGCTTGGTTGGCCAAAAAGGGCGTATGCGTTTTTTCCTGAATATATTCAGGAAAAAACGCATACGCCCTTTTTGGCCAAGTGCATCATTGTGGACGTTCTGCCTCTTTTCCTATGCTTTCAATGCAATTCCAGTCTACCTCCTGAAATCGGTTTCCTGCAATTCTGCCCCGCTTTCAAGTCCTCTTGGCAGCCTTACTTCAGTATATTTTTGGACGATAGCTGTCATTTATAACTCTGCAGGTTTGTGAATTACAGTGCCCCTGAGCTCCTTTCTTCAACTCGCTTTCTCGTGAGCTGGCCGCAACACCGCAGGATGGCTTCAGGCCCTAATCTGGTTCCGGCACGGCACGCTGAGCCTTTGGTTAATTCCTCTTCCTGGTGGGAAATGAGAGTTAAATTTGCCCGTCCAGACACCTCCAGCTAGTCTGTCATTGGTTCTCCCTATTCCTGTTCATCTTCCGCAGAAATTGCAACCTGGGCCAAACAGGAGGTTAAAGGCACTGACTCTCCAAGTCGGGAGAGTGTTAGTAAAGCGTCTGGAATGTTGCACCCGAGTAGCAGGGGACGAAAACTGAGACATATTGGAACACGTCTCCCGATCACACGGTTGATCATACTCTGGGTTCCACATGCATGTTTTAGCTGAAGGAAGAATACCTTAAACCTGGAGAGTTGAGACCCGTGGAATGGGTACCATGCAATATGACTTCAAAGGGTCTTCATTTGCTCACCGAACCTCTCCAATCCTATCACTGCTGCGTTTATGCCCCTGTACACACACTTGATTCTCTTTCAGAGACATAGCAATCCATAGGTTTTAAGATACTTCCTAGTCAGGTACACTCTTAGGCCTTGAATATGGGGTGTTGAGTCCATTTCGTTGAGCAAGGAGTAGCTCTTGTCTATTCCATATTTGGCTTAAGGAACATTATCTGTGCTCATTTCAATCTCTGGTTTTATGCAGCACCCCAACTCACCTTTCCCCTTAAGCAAGCATAAGTTGGGTTTCTAAATTTGAGACCCTGTTCTGTTTTGTAATTCAGTTCCTGTGTAGCCAAGGTTACATTCCGTGTATTAGTGATATCTTATGATGTTTCTTTTTCTGTGTGACTTATTTCAGTTAGAATCATCGTACCTGAATCCACTCATTATGCTGCTACGGGCCTGATGACATCGATTTCATTGCTGAGTGATACTGCATTGTACGTAAGTACCACAACTTCTTTATCCATTTTTCACTTTCTGCGATATTGAACTTGTACCGTAAACCAGGTTCTTGTAAACAGAGCCGTCCCAACCTTTGGGGTGGCTGTGTCTTTTTGATTTTAATTTCCCTAAGCTATAGGACCATAAGTGGAAGTGCCCTAGGCTCTGTTGCTTTGTTTTTTAGATGTTTCAGGAAACACCATACACTTCTCCCGAGTGGCTGTTGGCAATTGACATCCCGCCCATCAGCATAACAAGGCTCCCAGTTCTCCATGGCCTGTCCTGCCTTTCTGGATTTTACACTTTTTTCAGATGGCCCTTTTGACCGGGGGGAAGTGAGACTTCATTGTAGTGCAGATTTCCTTTGCAAGCTTGCTTGGTTGGCCAAAAAGGGCGTATGCGTTTTTTCCTGAATATATTCAGGAAAAAACGCATACGCCCTTTTTGGCCAAGTGCATCATTGTGGACGTTCTGCCTCTTTTCCTATGCTTTCAATGCAATTCCAGTCTACCTCCTGAAATCGGTTTCCTGCAATTCTGCCCCGCTTTCAAGTCCTCTTGGCAGCCTTACTTCAGTATATTTTTGGACGATAGCTGTCATTTATAACTCTGCAGGTTTGTGAATTACAGTGCCCCTGAGCTCCTTTCTTCAACTCGCTTTCTCGTGAGCTGGCCGCAACACCGCAGGATGGCTTCAGGCCCTAATCTGGTTCCGGCACGGCACGCTGAGCCTTTGGTTAATTCCTCTTCCTGGTGGGAAATGAGAGTTAAATTTGCCCGTCCAGACACCTCCAGCTAGTCTGTCATTGGTTCTCCCTATTCCTGTTCATCTTCCGCAGAAATTGCAAACTGGGCCAAACAGGAGGTTAAAGGCACTGACTCTCCAAGTCGGGAGAGTGTTAGTAAAGCGTCTGGAATGTTGCACCCGAGTACCAGGGGACGAAAACTGACACATATTGGAACACGTCTCCCGATCACACGGTTGATCATACTCTGGGTTCCACATGCATGTTTTAGCTGAAGGAAGAATACCTTAAACCTGGAGAGTTGAGACCCGTGGAATGGGTACCATGCAATATGACTTCAAAGGGTCTTCATTTGCTCACCGAACCTCTCCAATCCTATCACTGCTGCGTTTATGCCCCTGTACACACACTTGATTGTCTTTCAGAGACATAGCAATCCATAGGTTTTAAGATACTTCCTAGTCAGGTACACTCTTAGGCATTTAATATGGGGTGTTGAGTCCATTTCGTTGAGCAAGGAGTAGCTCTTGTCTATTCCATATTTGGCTTAAGGAACTTTATCTGTGCTCATTTCAATCTCTGGTTTTATGCAGCACCCCAACTCACCTTTCCCCTTAAGCAAGCATAAGTTGGTTTTCTAAATTTGAGACCCTGTTCTGTTTTGTAATTCAGTTCCTGTGTAGCCAAGGTTACATTCCGTGTATTAGTGATATCTTATGATGTTTCTTTTTCTGTGTGACTTATTTCAGTTAGAATCATCGTACCTGAATCCACTCATTATGCTGCTACGGGCCTGATGACATAGATTTCATTGCTGAGTGATACTGCATTGTACGTAAGTACCACAACTTCTTTATCCATTTTTCACTTTCTGCGATATTGAACTTGTACCGTAAACCAGGTTCTTGTAAACAGAGCCGTCCCAACCTTTGGGGTGGCTGTGTCTTTTTGATTTTAATTTCCCTAAGCTATAGGACCATAAGTGGAAGTGCCCTAGGCTCTGTTGCTTTGTTTTTTAGATGTTTCAGGAAACACCATACACTTCTCCCGAGTGGCTGTTGGCAATTGACATCCCGCCCATCAGCATAACAAGGCTCCCAGTTCTCCATGGCCTGTCCTGCCTTTCTGGATTTTACACTTTTTTCAGATGGCCCTTTTGACCGGGGGGAAGTGAGACTTCATTGTAGTGCAGATTTCCTTTGCAAGCTTGCTTGGTTGGCCAAAAAGGGCGTATGCGTTTTTTCCTGAATATATTCAGGAGAAAACGCATACGCCCTTTGTGGCCAAGTGCATCATTGTGGACGTTCTGCCTCTTTTCCTATGCTTTCAATGCAATTCCAGTCTACCTCCTGAAATCGGTTTCCTGCAATTCTGCCCCGCTTTCAAGTCCTCTTGGCAGCCTTACTTCAGTATATTTTTGGACGATAGCTGTCATTTATAACTCTGCAGGTTTGTGAATTACAGTGCCCCTGAGCTCCTTTCTTCAACTCGCTTTCTCGTGAGCTGGCCGCAACACCGCAGGATGGCTTCAGGCCCTAATCTGGTTCCGGCACGGCACGCTGAGCCTTTGGTTAATTCCTCTTCCTGGTGGGAAATGAGAGTTAAATTTGCCCGTCCAGACACCTCCAGCTAGTCTGTCATTGGTTCTCCCTATTCCTGTACATCTTCCACAGAAATTGCAAACTGGGCCAAACAGGAGGTTAAAGGCACTGACTCTCCAAGTCGGGAGAGTGTTAGTAAAGCATCTGGAATGTTGCACCCGAGTACCAGGGGACGAAAACTGAGACATATTGGAACACGTCTCCCGATCACACGGTTGATCATACTCTGGGTTCCACATGCATGTTTTAGCTGAAGGAAGAATACCTTAAACCTGGAGAGTTGAGACCCGTGGAATGGGTACCATGCAATATGACTTCAAAGGGTCTTCATTTGCTCACCGAACCTCTCCAATCCTATCACTGCTGCGTTTATGCCGTTGTACACACACTTGATTCTCTTTCAGAGACATAGCAATCCATAGGTTTTAAGATACTTCCTAGTCAGGTACACTCTTAGGCATATAATATGGGGTGTTGAGTCCATTGCGTTGAGCAAGGAGTAGCTCTTGTCTATTCCATATTTGGCTTAAGGAACTTTATCTGTGCTCATTTCAATCTCTGGTTTTATGCAGCACCCCAACTCACCTTTCCCCTTAAGCAAGCATAAGTTGGTTTTCTAAATTTGAGACCCTGTTCTGTTTTGTAATTCAGTTCCTGTGTAGCCAAGGTTACATTCCGTGTATTAGTGATATCTTATGATGTTTCTTTTCCTGTGTGACTTATTTCAGTTAGAATCATCGTACCTGAATCCACTCATTATGCTGCTACGGGCCTGATGACATAGATTTCATTGCTGAGTGATACTGCATTGTACGTAAGTACCACAACTTCTTTATCCATTTTTCACTTTCTGCGATATTGAACTTGTACCGTAAACCAGGTTCTTGTAAACAGAGCCGTCCCAACCTTTGGGGTGGCTGTGTCTTTTTGATTTTAATTTCCCTAAGCTATAGGACCATAAGTGGAAGTGCCCTAGACTCTGTTGCTTTGTTTTTTAGATGTTTCAGGAAACACCATACACTTCTCCCGAGTGGCTGTTGGCAATTGACATCCCGCCCATCAGCATAACAAGGCTCCCAGTTCTCCATGGCCTGTCCTGCCTTTCTGGATTTTACACTTTTTTCAGATGGCCCTTTTGACCGGGGGGAAGTGAGACTTCATTGTAGTGCAGATTTCCTTTGCAAGCTTGCTTGGTTGGCCAAAAAGGGCGTATGCGTTTTTTCCTGAATATATTCAGGAAAAAACGCATATGCCCTTTTTGGCCAAGTGCATCATTGTGGACGTTCTGCCTCTTTTCCTATGCTTTCAATGCAATTCCAGTCTACCTCCTGAAATCGGTTTCCTGCAATTCTGCCCTGCTTTCAAGTCCTCTTGGCAGCCTTACTTCAGTATATTTTTGGACGATAGCTGTCATTTATAACTCTGCAGGTTTGTGAATTACAGTGCCCCTGAGCTCCTTTCTTCAACTCGCTTTCTCGTGAGCTGGCCGCAACACCGCAGGATGGCTTCAGGCCCTAATCTGGTTCCGGCACGGCACGCTGAGCCTTTGGTTAATTCCTCTTCCTGGTGGGAAATGGGAGTTAAATTTGCCCGTCCAGACACCTCCAGCTAGTCTGTCATTGGTTCTCCCTATTCCTGTTCATCTTCCGCAGAAATTGCAAACTGGGCCAAACAGGAGGTTAAAGGCACTGACTCTCCAAGTCGGGAGAGTGTTAGTAAAGCGTCTGGAATGTTGCACCCGAGTACCAGGGGACGAAAACTGACACATATTGGAACACGTCTCCCGATCACACGGTTGATCATACTCTGGGTTCCACATGCATGTTTTAGCTGAAGGAAGAATACCTTAAACCTGGAGAGTTGAGACCCGTGGAATGGGTACCATGCAATATGACTTCAAAGGGTCTTCATTTGCTCACCGAACCTCTCCAATCCTATCACTGCTGCGTTTATGCCCCTGTACACACACTTGATTCTCTTTCAGAGACATAGCAATCCATAGGTTTTAAGATACTTCCTAGTCAGATACACTCTTAGGCATTTAATATGGGGTGTTGAGTCCATTTCGTTGAGCAAGGAGTAGCTCTTGTCTATTCCATATTTGGCTTAAGGAAGTTTATCTGTGCTCATTTCAATCTCTGGTTTTATGCAGCACCCCAACTCACCTTTCCCCTTAAGCAAGCATAAGTTGGGTTTCTAAATTTGAGACCCTGTTCTGTTTTGTAATTCAGTTCCTGTGTAGCCAAGGTTACATTCCGTGTATTAGTGATATCTTATGATGTTTCTTTTTCTGTGTGACTTATTTCAGTTAGAATCATCGTACCGGAATCCACTCATTATGCTGCTACGGGCCTGATGACATAGATTTCATTGCTGAGTGATACTGCATTGTACGTAAGTACCACAACTTCTTTATCCATTTTTCACTTTCTGCGATATTGAACTTGTACCGTAAACCAGGTTCTTGTAAACAGAGCCGTCCCAACCTTTGGGGTGGCTGTGTCTTTTTGATTTTAATTTCCCTAAGCTATAGGACCATAAGTGGAAGTGCCCTAGACTCTGTTGCTTTGTTTTTTAGATGTTTCAGGAAACACCATACACTTCTCCCGAGTGGCTGTTGGCAATTGACATCCCGCCCATCAGCATAACAAGGCTCCCAGTTCTCCATGGCCTGTCCTGCCTTTCTGGATTTTACACTTTTTTCAGATGGCCCTTTTGACCGGGGGGAAGTGAGACTTCATTGTAGTGCAGATTTCCTTTGCAAGCTTGCTTGGTTGGCCAAAAAGGGCGTATGCGTTTTTTCCTGAATATATTCAGGAAAAAACGCATATGCCCTTTTTGGCCAAGTGCATCATTGTGGACGTTCTGCCTCTTTTCCTATGCTTTCAATGCAATTCCAGTCTACCTCCTGAAATCGGTTTCCTGCAATTCTGCCCCGCTTTCAAGTCCTCTTGGCAGCCTTACTTCAGTATATTTTTGGACGATAGCTGTCATTTATAACTCTGCAGGTTTGTGAATTACAGTGCCCCTGAGCTCCTTTCTTCAACTCGCTTTCTCGTGAGCTGGCCGCAACACCGCAGGATGGCTTCAGGCCCTAATCTGGTTCCGGCACGGCACGCTGAGCCTTTGGTTAATTCCTCTTCCTGGTGGGAAATGGGAGTTAAATTTGCCCGTCCAGACACCTCCAGCTAGTCTGTCATTGGTTCTCCCTATTCCTGTTCATCTTCCGCAGAAATTGCAAACTGGGCCAAACAGGAGGTTAAAGGCACTGACTCTCCAAGTCGGGAGAGTGTTAGTAAAGCGTCTGGAATGTTGCACCCGAGTACCAGGGGACGAAAACTGACACATATTGGAACACGTCTCCCGATCACACGGTTGATCATACTCTGGGTTCCACATGCATGTTTTAGCTGAAGGAAGAATACCTTAAACCTGGAGAGTTGAGACCCGTGGAATGGGTACCATGCAATATGACTTCAAAGGGTCTTCATTTGCTCACCGAACCTCTCCAATCCTATCACTGCTGCGTTTATGCCCCTGTACACACACTTGATTCTCTTTCAGAGACATAGCAATCCATAGGTTTTAAGATACTTCCTAGTCAGATACACTCTTAGGCATTTAATATGGGGTGTTGAGTCCATTTCGTTGAGCAAGGAGTAGCTCTTGTCTATTCCATATTTGGCTTAAGGAACTTTATCTGTGCTCATTTCAATCTCTGGTTTTATGCAGCACCCCAACTCACCTTTCCCCTTAAGCAAGCATAAGTTGGGTTTCTAAATTTGAGACCCTGTTCTGTTTTGTAATTCAGTTCCTGTGTAGCCAAGGTTACATTCCGTGTATTAGTGATATCTTATGATGTTTCTTTTTCTGTGTGACTTATTTCAGTTAGAATCATCGTACCGGAATCCACTCATTATGCTGCTACGGGCCTGATGACATAGATTTCATTGCTGAGTGATATTGCATTGTACGTAAGTACCACAACTTCTTTATCCATTTTTCACTTTCTGCGATATTGAACTTGTACCGTAAACCAGGTTCTTGTAAACAGAGCCGTCCCAACCTTTGGGGTGGCTGTGTCTTTTTGATTTTAATTTCCCTAAGCTATAGGACCATAAGTGGAAGTGCCCTAGGCTCTGTTGCTTTGTTTTTTAGATGTTTCAGGAAACACCATACACTTCTCCCGAGTGGCTGTTGGCAATTGACATCCCGCCCATCAGCATAACAAGGCTCCCAGTTCTCCATGGCCTGTCCTGCCTTTCTGGATTTTACACTTTTTTCAGATGGCCCTTTTGACCGGGGGGAAGTGAGACTTCATTGTAGTGCAGATTTCCTTTGCAAGCTTGCTTGGTTGGCCAAAAAGGGCGTATGCGTTTTTTCCTGAATATATTCAGGAAAAAACGCATACGCCCTTTTTGGCCAAGTGCATCATTGTGGACGTTCTGCCTCTTTTCCTATGCTTTCAATGCAATTCCAGTCTACCTCCTGAAATCGGTTTCCTGCAATTCTGCCCCGCTTTCAAGTCCTCTTGGCAGCCTTACTTCAGTATATTTTTGGACGATAGCTGTCATTTATAACTCTGCAGGTTTGTGAATTACAGTGCCCCTGAGCTCCTTTCTTCAACTCGCTTTCTCGTGAGCTGGCCGCAACACCGCAGGATTGCTTCAGGCCCTAATCTGGTTCCGGCACGGCACGCTGAGCCTTTGGTTAATTCCTCTTCCTGGTGGGAAATGAGAGTTAAATTTGCCCGTCCAGACACCTCCAGCTAGTCTGTCATTGGTTCTCCCTATTCCTGTTCATCTTCCGCAGAAATTGCAAACTGGGCCAAACAGGAGGTTAAAGGCACTGACTCTCCAAGTCGGGAGAGTGTTAGTAAAGCGTCTGGAATGTTGCACCCGAGTACCAGGAGACGAAAACTGAGACATATTGGAACACGTCTCCCGATCACACGGTTGATCATACTCTGGGTTCCACATGCATGTTTTAGCTGAAGGAAGAATACCTTAAACCTGGAGAGTTGAGACCCGTGGAATGGGTACCATGCAATATGACTTCAAAGGGTCTTCATTTGCTCACCGAACCTCTCCAATCCTATCACTGCTGCGTTTATGCCCCTGCACACACGCTTGATTCTCTTTCGGAGCCATAGCAATCCATAGGTTTTAAGATACTTCCTAGTCAGGTACATTCTTAGGTGTTTAATATGGGGTGTTGAATCCATTTCGTTGAGCAAGGAGTAGCTCTTGTCTATTCCATATTTGGCTTAAGGAACTTTATCTGTGCTCATTTCAATCTCTGGTTTTATGCAGCACCCCAACTCACCTTTCCCCTTAAGCAAGCATAAGTTGGTTTTCTAAATTTGAGACCCTGTTCTGTTTTGTAATTCAGTTCCTGTGTAGCCAAGGTTACATTCCGTGTATTAGTGATATCTTATGATGTTTCTTTTCCTGTGTGACTTATTTCAGTTAGAATCATCATACCTGAATCCACTCATTATGCTGCTACGGGCCTGATGACATAGATTTCATTGCTGAGTGATACTGCATTGTACGTAAGTACCACAACTTCTTTATCCATTTTTCACTTTCTGCGATATTGAACTTGTACCGTAAACCAGGTTCTTGTAAACAGAGCCGTCCCAACCTTTGGGGTGGTTGTGTCTTTTGATTTTAATTTCCCTAAGCTATAGGACCATAAGTGGAAGTGCCCTAGGCTCTGTTGCTTTGTTTTTTAGATGTTTCAGGAAACACCATACACTTCTCCCGAGTGGCTGTTGGCAATTGACATCCCGCCCATCAGCATAACAAGGCTCCCAGTTCTCCATGGCCTGTCCTGCCTTTCTGGATTTTACACTTTTTTCAGATGGCCCTTTTGACCGGGGGGAAGTGAGACTTCATTGTAGTGCAGATTTCCTTTGCAAGCTTGCTTGGTTGGCCAAAAAGGGCGTATGCGTTTTTTCCTGAATATATTCAGGAAAAAACGCATACGCCCTTTGTGGCCAAGTGCATCATTGTGGACGTTCTGCCTCTTTTCCTATGCTTTCAATGCAATTCCAGTCTACCTCCTGAAATCGGTTTCCTGCAATTCTGCCCCGCTTTCAAGTCCTCTTGGCAGCCTTACTTCAGTATATTTTTGGACGATAGCTGTCATTTATAACTCTGCAGGTTTGTGAATTACAGTGCCCCTGAGCTCCTTTCTTCAACTCGCTTTCTCGTGAGCTGGCCGCAACACCGCAGGATGGCTTCAGGCCCTAATCTGGTTCCGGCACGGCACGCTGAGCCTTTGGTTAATTCCTCTTCCTGGTGGGAAATGAGAGTTAAATTTGCCCGTCCAGACACCTCCAGCTAGTCTGTCATTGGTTCTCCCTATTCCTGTTCATCTTCCACAGAAATTGCAAACTGGGCCAAACAGGAGGTTAAAGGCACTGACTCTCCAAGTCGGGAGAGTGTTAGTAAAGCATCTGGAATGTTGCACCCGAGTACCAGGGGACGAAAACTGAGACATATTGGAACACGTCTCCCGATCACACGGTTGATCATACTCTGGGTTCCACATGCATGTTTTAGCTGAAGGAAGAATACCTTAAACCTGGAGAGTTGAGACCCGTGGAATGGGTACCATGCAATATGACTTCAAAGGGTCTTCATTTGCTCACCGAACCTCTCCAATCCTATCACTGCTGCGTTTATGCCGTTGTACACACACTTGATTCTCTTTCAGAGACATAGCAATCCATAGGTTTTAAGATACTTCCTAGTCAGGTACACTCTTAGGCATTTAATATGGGGTGTTGAGTCCATTGCGTTGAGCAAGGAGTAGCTCTTGTCTATTCCATATTTGGCTTAAGGAACTTTATCTGTGCTCATTTCAATCTCTGGTTTTATGCAGCACCCCAACTCACCTTTCCCCTTAAGCAAGCATAAGTTGGGTTTCTAAATTTGAGACCCTGTTCTGTTTTGTAATTCAGTTCCTGTGTAGCCAAGGTTACATTCCGTGTATTAGTGATATCTTATGATGTTTCTTTTCCTGTGTGACTTATTTCAGTTAGAATCATCGTACCTGAATCCACTCATTATGCTGCTACGGGCCTGATGACATAGATTTCCTTGCTGAGTGATACTGCATTGTACGTAAGTACCACAACTTCTTTATCCATTTTTCACTTTCTGCGATATTGAACTTGTACCGTAAACCAGGTTCTTGTAAACAGAGCCGTCCCAACCTTTGGGGTGGCTGTGTCTTTTGATTTTAATTTCCCTAAGCTATAGGACCATAAGTGGAAGTGCCCTAGGCTCTGTTGCTTTGTTTTTTAGATGTTTCAGGAAACACCATACACTTCTCCCGAGTGGCTGTTGGCAATTGACATCCCGCCCATCAGCATAACAAGGCTCCCAGTTCTCCATGGCCTGTCCTGCCTTTCTGGATTTTACACTTTTTTCAGATGGCCCTTTTGACCGGGGGGAAGTGAGACTTCATTGTAGTGCAGATTTCCTTTGCAAGCTTGCTTGGTTGGCCAAAAAGGGCGTATGCGTTTTTTCCTGAATATATTCAGGAAAAAACGCATACGCCCTTTTTGGCCAAGTGCATCATTGTGGACGTTCTGCCTCTTTTCCTATGGTTTCAATGCAATTCCAGTCTACCTCCTGAAATCGGTTTCCTGCAATTCTGCCCCGCTTTCAAGTCCTCTTGGCAGCCTTACTTCAGTATATTTTTGGACGATAGCTGTCATTTATAACTCTGCAGGTTTGTGAATTACAGTGCCCCTGAGCTCCTTTCTTCAACTCGCTTTCTCGTGAGCTGGCCGCAACACCGCAGGATGGCTTCAGGCCCTAATCTGGTTCCGGCACGGCACGCTGAGCCTTTGGTTAATTCCTCTTCCTGGTGGGAAATGAGAGTTAAATTTGCCCGTCCAGACACCTCCAGCTAGTGTGTCATTGGTTCTCCCTATTCCTTTTCATCTTCCGCAGAAATTGCAAACTGGGCCAAACAGGAGGTTAAAGGCACTGACTCTCCAAGTCGGGAGAGTGTTAGTAAAGCGTCTGGAATGTTGCACCCGAGTACCAGGGGACGAAAACTGAGACATATTGGAACACGTCTCCCGATCACACGGTTGATCATACTCTGGGTTCCACATGCATGTTTTAGCTGAAGGAAGAATACCTTCAACCTGGAGAGTTGAGACCCGTGGAATGGGTACCATGCAATATGACTTCAAAGGGTCTTCATTTGCTCACCGAACCTCTCCAATCCTATCACTGCTGCGTTTATGCCCCTGCACACACGCTTGATTCTCTTTTGGAGACATAGCAATCCATAGGTTTTAAGATACTTCCTAGTCAGGTACATTCTTAGGTGTTTAATATGGGGTGTTGAATCCATTTCGTTGAGCAAGGAGTAGCTCTTGTCTATTCCATATTTGGCTTAAGGAACTTTATCTGTGCTCATTTCAATCTCTGGTTTTATGCAGCACCCCAACTCACCTTTCCCCTTAAGCAAGCATAAGTTGGTTTTCTAAATTTGAGACCCTGTTCTGTTTTGTAATTCAGTTCCTGTGTAGCCAAGGTTACATTCCGTGTATTAGTGATATCTTATGATGTTTCTTTTCCTGTGTGACTTATTTCAGTTAGAATCATCATACCTGAATCCACTCATTATGCTGCTACGGGCCTGATGACATAGATTTCATTGCTGAGTGATACTGCATTGTACGTAAGTACCACAACTTCTTTATCCATTTTTCACTTTCTGCGATATTGAACTTGTACCGTAAACCAGGTTCTTGTAAACAGAGCCGTCCCAACCTTTGGGGTGGCTGTGTCTTTTGATTTTAATTTCCCTAAGCTATAGGACCATAAGTGGAAGTGCCCTAGGCTCTGTTGCTTTGTTTTTTAGATGTTTCAGGAAACACCATACACTTCTCCCGAGTGGCTGTTGGCAATTGACATCCCGCCCATCAGCATAACAAGGCTCCCAGTTCTCCATGGCCTGTCCTGCCTTTCTGGATTTTACACTTTTTTCAGATGGCCCTTTTGACCGGGGGGAAGTGAGACTTCATTGTAGTGCAGATTTCCTTTGCAAGCTTGCTTGGTTGGCCAAAAAGGGCGTATGCGTTTTTTCCTGAATATATTCAGGAAAAAACGCATACGCCCTTTTTGGCCAAGTGCATCATTGTGGACGTTCTGCCTCTTTTCCTATGGTTTCAATGCAATTCCAGTCTACCTCCTGAAATCGGTTTCCTGCAATTCTGCCCCGCTTTCAAGTCCTCTTGGCAGCCTTACTTCAGTATATTTTTGGACGATAGCTGTCATTTATAACTCTGCAGGTTTGTGAATTACAGTGCCCCTGAGCTCCTTTCTTCAACTCGCTTTCTCGTGAGCTGGCCGCAACACCGCAGGATGGCTTCAGGCCCTAATCTGGTTCCGGCACGGCACGCTGAGCCTTTGGTTAATTCCTCTTCCTGGTGGGAAATGAGAGTTAAATTTGCCCGTCCAGACACCTCCAGCTAGTGTGTCATTGGTTCTCCCTATTCCTTTTCATCTTCCGCAGAAATTGCAAACTGGGCCAAACAGGAGGTTAAAGGCACTGACTCTCCAAGTCGGGAGAGTGTTAGTAAAGCGTCTGGAATGTTGCACCCGAGTACCAGGGGACGAAAACTGAGACATATTGGAACACGTCTCCCGATCACACGGTTGATCATACTCTGGGTTCCACATGCATGTTTTAGCTGAAGGAAGAATACCTTAAACCTGGAGAGTTGAGACCCGTGGAATGGGTACCATGCAATATGACTTCAAAGGGTCTTCATTTGCTCACCGAACCTCTCCAATCCTATCACTGCTGCGTTTATGCCCCTGCACACACGCTTGATTCTCTTTTGGAGACATAGCAATCCATAGGTTTTAAGATACTTCCTAGTCAGGTACATTCTTAGGTGTTTAATATGGGGTGTTGAATCCATTTCGTTGAGCAAGGAGTAGCTCTTGTCTATTCCATATTTGGCTTAAGGAACTTTATCTGTGCTCATTTCAATCTCTGGTTTTATGCAGCACCCCAACTCACCTTTCCCCTTAAGCAAGCATAAGTTGGTTTTCTAAATTTGAGACCCTGTTCTGTTTTGTAATTCAGTTCCTGTGTAGCCAAGGTTACATTCCGTGTATTAGTGATATCTTATGATGTTTCTTTTCCTGTGTGACTTATTTCAGTTAGAATCATCATACCTGAATCCACTCATTATGCTGCTACGGGCCTGATGACATAGATTTCATTGCTGAGTGATACTGCATTGTACGTAAGTACCACAACTTCTTTATCCATTTTTCACTTTCTGCGATATTGAACTTGTACCGTAAACCAGGTTCTTGTAAACAGAGCCGTCCCAACCTTTGGGGTGGCTGTGTCTTTTGATTTTAATTTCCCTAAGCTATAGGACCATAAGTGGAAGTGCCCTAGGCTCTGTTGCTTTGTTTTTTAGATGTTTCAGGAAACACCATACACTTCTCCCGAGTGGCTGTTGGCAATTGACATCCCGCCCATCAGCATAACAAGGCTCCCAGTTCTCCATGGCCTGTCCTGCCTTTCTGGATTTTACACTTTTTTCAGATGGCCCTTTTGACCGGGGGGAAGTGAGACTTCATTGTAGTGCAGATTTCCTTTGCAAGCTTGCTTGGTTGGCCAAAAAGGGCGTATGCGTTTTTTCCTGAATATATTCAGGAAAAAACGCATACGCCCTTTTTGGCCAAGTGCATCATTGTGGACGTTCTGCCTCTTTTCCTATGCTTTCAATGCAATTCCAGTCTACCTCCTGAAATCGGTTTCCTGCAATTCTGCCCCGCTTTCAAGTCCTCTTGGCAGCCTTACTTCAGTATATTTTTGGACGATAGCTGTCATTTATAACTCTGCAGGTTTGTGAATTACAGTGCCCCTGAGCTCCTTTCTTCAACTCGCTTTCTCGTGAGCTGGCCGCAACACCGCAGGATGGCTTCAGGCCCTAATCTGGTTCCGGCACGGCACGCTGAGCCTTTGGTTAATTCCTCTTCCTGGTGGGAAATGAGAGTTAAATTTGCCCGTCCAGACACCTCCAGCTAGTGTGTCATTGGTTCTCCCTATTCCTGTTCATCTTCCGCAGAAATTGCAAACTGGGCCAAACAGGAGGTTAAAGGCACTGACTCTCCAAGTCGGGAGAGTGTTAGTAAAGCGTCTGGAATGTTGCACCCGAGTACCAGGGGACGAAAACTGACACATATTGGAACACGTCTCCCGATCACACGGTTGATCATACTCTGGGTTCCACATGCATGTTTTAGCTGAAGGAAGAATACCTTAAACCTGGAGAGTTGAGACCCGTGGAATGGGTACCATGCAATATGACTTCAAAGGGTCTTCATTTGCTCACCGAACCTCTCCAATCCTATCACTGCTGCGTTTATGCCCCTGTACACACACTTGATTCTCTTTCAGAGACATAGCAATCCATAGGTTTTAAGATACTTCCTAGTCAGGTACACTCTTAGGCCTTTAATATGGGGTGTTGAGTCCATTTCGTTGAGCAAGGAGTAGCTCTTGTCTATTCCATATTTGGCTTAAGGAAGTTTATCTGTGCTCATTTCAATCTCTGGTTTTATGCAGCACCCCAACTCACCTTTCCCCTTAAGCAAGCATAAGTTGGGTTTCTAAATTTGAGACCCTGTTCTGTTTTGTAATTCAGTTCCTGTGTAGCCAAGGTTACATTCCGTGTATTAGTGATATCTTATGATGTTTCTTTTCCTGTGTGACTTATTTCAGTTAGAATCATCGTACCTGAATCCACTCATTATGCTGCTACGGGCCTGATGACATAGATTTCCTTGCTGAGTGATACTGCATTGTACGTAAGTACCACAACTTCTTTATCCATTTTTCACTTTCTGCGATATTGAACTTGTACCGTAAACCAGGTTCTTGTAAACAGAGCCGTCCCAACCTTTGGGGTGGCTGTGTCTTTTTGATTTTAATTTCCCTAAGCTACAGGACCATAAGTGGAAGTGCCCTAGGCTCTGTTGCTTTGTTTTTTAGATGTTTCAGGAAACACCATACACTTCTCCCGAGTGGCTGTTGGCAATTGACATCCCGCCCATCAGCATAACAAGGCTCCCAGTTCTCCATCGCCTGTCCTGCCTTTCTGGATTTTACACTTTTTTCAGATGGCCCTTTTGACCGGGGGGAAGTGAGACTTCATTGTAGTGCAGATTTCCTTTGCAAGCTTGCTTGGTTGGCCAAAAAGGGCGTATGCGTTTTTTCCTGAATATATTCAGGAAAAAACGCATACGCCCTTTGTGGCCAAGTGCATCATTGTGGACGTTCTGCCTCTTTTCCTATGCTTTCAATGCAATTCCAGTCTACCTCCTGAAATCGGTTTCCTGCAATTCTGCCCCGCTTTCAAGTCCTCTTGGCAGCCTTACTTCAGTATATTTTTGGACGATAGCTGTCATTTATAACTCTGCAGGTTTGTGAATTACAGTGCCCCTGAGCTCCTTTCTTCAACTCGCTTTCTCGTGAGCTGGCCGCAACACCGCAGGATGGCTTCAGGCCCTAATCTGGTTCCGGCACGGCACGCTGAGCCTTTGGTTAATTCCTCTTCCTGGTGGGAAATGAGAGTTAAATTTGCCCGTCCAGACACCTCCAGCTAGTCTGTCATTGGTTCTCCCTATTCCTGTTCATCTTCCGCAGAAATTGCAAACTGGGCCAAACAGGAGGTTAAAGGCACTGACTCTCCAAGTCGGGAGAGTGTTAGTAAAGCGTCTGGAATGTTGCACCCGAGTACCGGGGGACGAAAACTGAGACATATTGGAACACGTCTCCCGATCACACGGTTGATCATACTCTGGGTTCCACATGCATGTTTTAGCTGAAGGAAGAATACCTTAAACCTGGAGAGTTGAGACCCGTGGAATGGGTACCATGCAATATGACTTCAAAGGGTCTTCATTTGCTCACCGAACCTCTCCAATCCTATCACTGCTGCGTTTATGCCCCTGCACACACGCTTGATTCTCTTTCGGAGACATAGCAATCCATAGGTTTTAAGATACTTCCTAGTCAGGTACATTCTTAGGTGTTTAATATGGGGTGTTGAATCCATTTCGTTGAGCAAGGAGTAGCTCTTGTCTATTCCATATTTGGCTTAAGGAACTTTATCTGTGCTCATTTCAATCTCTGGTTTTATGCAGCACCCCAACTCACCTTTCCCCTTAAGCAAGCATAAGTTGGGTTTCTAAATTTGAGACCCTGTTCTGTTTTGTAATTCAGTTCCTGTGTAGCCAAGGTTACATTCCGTGTATTAGTGATATCTTATGATGTTTCTTTTTCTGTGTGACTTATTTCAGTTAGAATCATCGTACCTGAATCCACTCATTATGCTGCTATGGGCCTGATGACATAGATTTCATTGCTGAGTGATACTGCATTGTACGTAAGTACCACAACTTCTTTATCCATTTTTCACTTTCTGCGATATTGAACTTGTACCGTAAACCAGGTTCTTGTAAACAGAGCCGTCCCAACATTTGGGGTGGCTGTGTCTTTTTGATTTTAATTTCCCTAAGCTACAGGACCATAAGTGGAAGTGCCCTAGGCTCTGTTGCTTTGTTTTTTAGATGTTTCAGGAAACACCATACACTTCTCCCGAGTGGCTGTTGGCAATTGACATCTCGCCCATCAGCATAACAAGGCTCCCAGTTCTCCATGGCCTGTCCTGCCTTTCTGGATTTTACACTTTTTTCAGATGGCCCTTTTGACCGGGGGGAAGTGAGACTTCATTGTAGTGCAGATTTCCTTTGCAAGCTTGCTTGGTTGGCCAAAAAGGGCGTATGCGTTTTTTCCTGAATATATTCAGGAAAAAACGCATACGCCCTTTGTGGCCAAGTGCATCATTGTGGACGTTCTGCCTCTTTTCCTATGCTTTCAATGCAATTCCAGTCTACCTCCTGAAATCGGTTTCCTGCAATTCTGCCCCGCTTTCAAGTCCTCTTGGCAGCCTTACTTCAGTATATTTTTGGACGATAGCTGTCATTTATAACTCTGCAGGTTTGTGAATTACAGTGCCCCTGAGCTCCTTTCTTCAACTCGCTTTCTCGTGAGCTGGCCGCAACACCGCAGGATGGCTTCAGGCCCTAATCTGGTTCCGGCACGGCACGCTGAGCCTTTGGTTAATTCCTCTTCCTGGTGGGAAATGAGAGTTAAATTTGCCCGTCCAGACACCTCCAGCTAGTCTGTCATTGGTTCTCCCTATTCCTGTTCATCTTCCGCAGAAATTGCAAACTGGGCCAAACAGGAGGTTAAAGGCACTGACTCTCCAAGTCGGGAGAGTGTTAGTAAAGCGTCTGGAATGTTGCACCCGAGTACCAGGGGACGAAAACTGAGACATATTGGAACACGTCTCCCGATCACACGGTTGATCATACTCTGGGTTCCACATGCATGTTTTAGCTGAAGGAAGAATACCTTCAACCTGGAGAGTTGAGACCCGTGGAATGGGTACCATGCAATATGACTTCAAAGGGTCTTCATTTGCTCACCGAACCTCTCCACTCCTATCACTGCTGCGTTTATGCCCCTGTACACACACTTGATTCTCTTTCAGAGACATAGCAATCCATAGGTTTTAAGATACTTCCTAGTCAGGTACACTCTTAGGCATTTAATATGGGGTGTTGAGTCCATTTCGTTGAGCAAGGAGTAGCTCTTGTCTATTCCATATTTGGCTTAAGGAACTTTATCTGTGCTCATTTCAATCTCTGGTTTTATGCAGCACCCCAACTCACCTTTCCCCTTAAGCAAGCATAAGTTGGGTTTCTAAATTTGAGACCCTGTTCTGTTTTGTAATTCAGTTCCTGTGTAGCCAAGGTTACATTCCGTGTATTAGTGATATCTTATGATGTTTCTTTTTCTGTGTGACTTATTTCAGTTAGAATCATCGTACCTGAATCCACTCATTATGCTGCTACGGGCCTGATGACATAGATTTCATTGCTGAGTGATACTGCATTGTACGTAAGTACCACAACTTCTTTATCCATTTTTCACTTTCTGCGATATTGAACTTGTACCGTAAACCAGGTTCTTGTAAACAGAGCCGTCCCAACCTTTGGGGTGGCTGTGTCTTTTGATTTTAATTTCCCTAAGCTATAGGACCATAAGTGGAAGTGCCCTAGGCTCTGTTGCTTTGTTTTTTAGATGTTTCAGGAAACACCATACACTTCTCCCGAGTGGCTGTTGGCAATTGACATCCCGCCCATCAGCATAACAAGGCTCCCAGTTCTCCATGGCCTGTCCTGCCTTTCTGGATTTTACACTTTTTTCAGATGGCCCTTTTGACCGGGGGGAAGTGAGACTTCATTGTAGTGCAGATTTCCTTTGCAAGCTTGCTTGGTTGGCCAAAAAGGGCGTATGCGTTTTTTCCTGAATATATTCAGGAAAAAACGCATACGCCCTTTTTGGCCAAGTGCATCATTGTGGACGTTCTGCCTCTTTTCCTATGCTTTCAATGCAATTCCAGTCTACCTCCTGAAATCGGTTTCCTGCAATTCTGCCCCGCTTTCAAGTCCTCTTGGCAGCCTTACTTCAGTATATTTTTGGACGATAGCTGTCATTTATAACTCTGCAGGTTTGTGAATTACAGTGCCCCTGAGCTCCTTTCTTCAACTCGCTTTCTCGTGAGCTGGCCGCAACACCGCAGGATGGCTTCAGGCCCTAATCTGGTTCCGGCATGGCACGCTGAGCCTTTGGTTAATTCCTCTTCCTGGTGGGAAATGAGAGTTAAATTTGCCCGTCCAGACACCTCCAGCTAGTGTGTCATTGGTTCTCCCTATTCCTTTTCATCTTCCGCAGAAATTGCAAACTGGGCCAAACAGGAGGTTAAAGGCACTGACTCTCCAAGTCGGGAGAGTGTTAGTAAAGCGTCTGGAATGTTGCACCCGAGTACCGGGGGACGAAAACTGAGACATATTGGAACACGTCTCCCGATCACACGGTTGATCATACTCTGGGTTCCACATGCATGTTTTAGCTGAAGGAAGAATACCTTAAACCTGGAGAGTTGAGACCCGTGGAATGGGTACCATGCAATATGACTTCAAAGGGTCTTCATTTGCTCACCGAACCTCTCCAATCCTATCACTGCTGCGTTTATGCCCCTGCACACACGCTTGATTCTCTTTCGGAGACATAGCAATCCATAGGTTTTAAGATACTTCCTAGTCAGGTACATTCTTAGGTGTTTAATAGGGGGTGTTGAATCCATTTCGTTGAGCAAGGAGTAGATCTTGTCTATTCCATATTTGGCTTAAGGAACTTTATCTGTGCTCATTTCAATCTCTGGTTTTATGCAGCACCCCAACTCACCTTTCCCCTTAAGCAAGCATAAGTTGGGTTTCTAAATTTGAGACCCTGTTCTGTTTTGTAATTCAGTTCCTGTGTAGCCAAGGTTACATTCCGTGTATTAGTGATATCTTATGATGTTTCTTTTCCTGTGTGACTTATTTCAGTTAGAATCATCATACCTGAATCCACTCATTATGCTGCTACGGGCCTGATGACATAGATTTCATTGCTGAGTGATACTGCATTGTACGTAAGTACCACAACTTCTTTATCCATTTTTCACTTTCTGCGATATTGAACTTGTACCGTAAACCAGGTTCTTGTAAACAGAGCCGTCCCAACCTTTGGGGTGGCTGTGTCTTTTGATTTTAATTTCCCTAAGCTATAGGACCATAAGTGGAAGTGCCCTAGGCTCTGTTGCTTTGTTTTTTAGATGTTTCAGGAAACACCATACACTTCTCCCGAGTGGCTGTTGGCAATTGACATCCCGCCCATCAGCATAACAAGGCTCCCAGTTCTCCATGGCCTGTCCTGCCTTTCTGGATTTTACACTTTTTTCAGATGGCCCTTTTGACCGGGGGGAAGTGAGACTTCATTGTAGTGCAGATTTCCTTTGCAAGCTTGCTTGGTTGGCCAAAAAGGGCGTATGCGTTTTTTCCTGAATATATTCAGGAAAAAACGCATACGCCCTTTTTGGCCAAGTGCATCATTGTGGACGTTCTGCCTCTTTTCCTATGCTTTCAATGCAATTCCAGTCTACCTCCTGAAATCGGTTTCCTGCAATTCTGCCCCGCTTTCAAGTCCTCTTGGCAGCCTTACTTCAGTATATTTTTGGACGATAGCTGTCATTTATAACTCTGCAGGTTTGTGAATTACAGTGCCCCTGAGCTCCTTTCTTCAACTCGCTTTCTCGTGAGCTGGCCGCAACACCGCAGGATGGCTTCAGGCCCTAATCTGGTTCCGGCACGGCACGCTGAGCCTTTGGTTAATTCCTCTTCCTGGTGGGAAATGAGAGTTAAATTTGCCCGTCCAGACACCTCCAGCTAGTGTGTCATTGGTTCTCCCTATTCCTGTTCATCTTCCGCAGAAATTGCAAACTGGGCCAAACAGGAGGTTAAAGGCACTGACTCTCCAAGTCGGGAGAGTGTTAGTAAAGCGTCTGGAATGTTGCACCCGAGTACCAGGGGACGAAAACTGACACATATTGGAACACGTCTCCCGATCACACGGTTGATCATACTCTGGGTTCCACATGCATGTTTTAGCTGAAGGAAGAATACCTTAAACCTGGAGAGTTGAGACCCGTGGAATGGGTACCATGCAATATGACTTCAAAGGGTCTTCATTTGCTCACCGAACCTCTCCAATCCTATCACTGCTGCGTTTATGCCCCTGTACACACACTTGATTCTCTTTCAGAGACATAGCAATCCATAGGTTTTAAGATACTTCCTAGTCAGGTACACTCTTAGGCCTTTAATATGGGGTGTTGAGTCCATTTCGTTGAGCAAGGAGTAGCTCTTGTCTATTCCATATTTGGCTTAAGGAAGTTTATCTGTGCTCATTTCAATCTCTGGTTTTATGCAGCACCCCAACTCACCTTTCCCCTTAAGCAAGCATAAGTTGGGTTTCTAAATTTGAGACCCTGTTCTGTTTTGTAATTCAGTTCCTGTGTAGCCAAGGTTACATTCCGTGTATTAGTGATATCTTATGATGTTTCTTTTCCTGTGTGACTTATTTCAGTTAGAATCATCGTACCTGAATCCACTCATTATGCTGCTACGGGCCTGATGACATAGATTTCCTTGCTGAGTGATACTGCATTGTACGTAAGTACCACAACTTCTTTATCCATTTTTCACTTTCTGCGATATTGAACTTGTACCGTAAACCAGGTTCTTGTAAACAGAGCCGTCCCAACCTTTGGGGTGGCTGTGTCTTTTGATTTTAATTTCCCTAAGCTATAGGACCATAAGTGGAAGTGCCCTAGGCTCTGTTGCTTTGTTTTTTAGATGTTTCAGGAAACACCATACACTTCTCCCGAGTGGCTGTTGGCAATTGACATCCCGCCCATCAGCATAACAAGGCTCCCAGTTCTCCATGGCCTGTCCTGCCTTTCTGGATTTTACACTTTTTTCAGATGGCCCTTTTGACCGGGGGGAAGTGAGACTTCATTGTAGTGCAGATTTCCTTTGCAAGCTTGCTTGGTTGGCCAAAAAGGGCGTATGCGTTTTTTCCTGAATATATTCAGGAAAAAACGCATACGCCCTTTTTGGCCAAGTGCATCATTGTGGACGTTCTGCCTCTTTTCCTATGCTTTCAATGCAATTCCAGTCTACCTCCTGAAATCGGTTTCCTGCAATTCTGCCCCGCTTTCAAGTCCTCTTGGCAGCCTTACTTCAGTATATTTTTGGACGATAGCTGTCATTTATAACTCTGCAGGTTTGTGAATTACAGTGCCCCTGAGCTCCTTTCTTCAACTCGCTTTCTCGTGAGCTGGCCGCAACACCGCAGGATGGCTTCAGGCCCTAATCTGGTTCCGGCATGGCACGCTGAGCCTTTGGTTAATTCCTCTTCCTGGTGGGAAATGAGAGTTAAATTTGCCCGTCCAGACACCTCCAGCTAGTGTGTCATTGGTTCTCCCTATTCCTTTTCATCTTCCGCAGAAATTGCAAACTGGGCCAAACAGGAGGTTAAAGGCACTGACTCTCCAAGTCGGGAGAGTGTTAGTAAAGCGTCTGGAATGTTGCACCCGAGTACCAGGGGACGAAAACTGACATATATTGGAACACGTCTCCCGATCACACGGTTGATCATACTCTGGGTTCCACATGCATGTTTTAGCTGAAGGAAGAATACCTTAAACCTGGAGAGTTGAGACCCGTGGAATGGGTACCATGCAATATGACTTCAAAGGGTCTTCATTTGCTCACCGAACCTCTCCAATCCTATCACTGCTGCGTTTATTCCCCTGTACACACACTTGATTCTCTTTCAGAGACATAGCAATCCATAGGTTTTAAGATACTTCCTAGTCAGGTACACTCTTAGGCCTTTAATATGGGGTGTTGAGTCCATTTCGTTGAGCAAGGAGTAGCTCTTGTCTATTCCATATTTGGCTTAAGGAAGTTTATCTGTGCTCATTTCAATCTCTGGTTTTATGCAGCACCCCAACTCACCTTTCCCCTTAAGCAAGCATAAGTTGGGTTTCTAAATTTGAGACCCTGTTCTGTTTTGTAATTCAGTTCCTGTGTAGCCAAGGTTACATTCCGTGTATTAGTGATATCTTATGATGTTTCTTTTTCTGTGTCTTATTTCAGTTAGAATCATCGTACCTGAATCCACTCATTATGCTGCTACGGGCCTGATGACATAGATTTCCTTGCTGAGTGATACTGCATTGTACGTAAGTACCACAACTTCTTTATCCATTTTTCACTTTCTGCGATATTGAACTTGTACCGTAAACGTGGTTCTTGTAAACAGAGCCGTGCCAAACTTTGGGGTGGCTGTGTCTTTTTGATTTTAATTTCCCTAAGCTATAGGACCATAAGTGGAAGTGCCCTAGGCTCTGTTGCTTTGTTTTTTAGATGTTTCAGGAAACACCATACACTTCTCCCGAGTGGCTGTTGGCAATTGACATCCCGCCCATCAGCATAACAAGGCTCCCAGTTCTCCATGGCCTGTCCTGCCTTTCTGGATTTTACACTTTTTTCAGATGGCCCTTTTGACCGGGGGGAAGTGAGACTTCATTGTAGTGCAGATTTCCTTTGCAAGCTTGCTTGGTTGGCCAAAAAGGGCGTATGCGTTTTTTCCTGAATATATTCAGGAAAAAACGCATACGCCCTTTTTGGCCAAGTGCATCATTGTGGACGTTCTGCCTCTTTTCCTATGCTTTCAATGCAATTCCAGTCTACCTCCTGAAATCGGTTTCCTGCAATTCTGCCCCGCTTTCAAGTCCTCTTGGCAGCCTTACTTCAGTATATTTTTGGACGATAGCTGTCATTTATAACTCTGCAGGTTTGTGAATTACAGTGCCCCTGAGCTCCTTTCTTCAACTCGCTTTCTCGTGAGCTGGCCGCAACACCGCAGGATTGCTTCAGGCCCTAATCTGGTTCCGGCACGGCACGCTGAGCCTTTGGTTAATTCCTCTTCCTGGTGGGAAATGAGAGTTAAATTTGCCCGTCCAGACACCTCCAGCTAGTGTGTCATTGGTTCTCCCTATTCCTGTTCATCTTCCGCAGAAATTGCAAACTGGGCCAAACAGGAGGTTAAAGGCACTGACTCTCCAAGTCGGGAGAGTGTTAGTAAAGCGTCTGGAATGTTGCACCCGAGTACCGGGGGACGAAAACTGAGACATATTGTAACACGTCTCCCGATCACACGGTTGATCATACTCTGGGTTCCACATGCATGTTTTAGCTGAAGGAAGAATACCTTAAACCTGGAGAGTTGAGACCCGTGGAATGGGTACCATGCAATATGACTTCAAAGGGTCTTCATTTGCTCACCGAACCTCTCCAATCCTATCACTGCTGCGTTTATGCCCCTGCACACACGCTTGATTCTCTTTCGGAGACATAGCAATCCATAGGTTTTAAGATACTTCCTAGTCAGGTACATTCTTAGGTGTTTAATATGGGGTGTTGAATCCATTTCGTTGAGCAAGGAGTAGCTCTTGTCTATTCCATATTTGGCTTAAGGAACTTTATCTGTGCTCATTTCAATCTCTGGTTTTATGCAGCACCCCAACTCACCTTTCCCCTTAAGCAAGCATAAGTTGGTTTTCTAAATTTGAGACCCTGTTCTGTTTTGTAATTCAGTTCCTGTGTAGCCAAGGTTACATTCCGTGTATTAGTGATATCTTATGATGTTTCTTTTCCTGTGTGACTTATTTCAGTTAGAATCATCATACCTGAATCCACTCATTATGCTGCTACGGGCCTGATGACATAGATTTCATTGCTGAGTGATACTGCATTGTACGTAAGTACCACAACTTCTTTATCCATTTTTCACTTTCTGCGATATTGAACTTGTACCGTAAACCAGGTTCTTGTAAACAGAGCCGTCCCAACCTTTGGGGTGGCTGTGTCTTTTGATTTTAATTTCCCTAAGCTATAGGACCATAAGTGGAAGTGCCCTAGGCTCTGTTGCTTTGTTTTTTAGATGTTTCAGGAAACACCATACACTTCTCCCGAGTGGCTGTTGGCAATTGACATCCCGCCCATCAGCATAACAAGGCTCCCAGTTCTCCATGGCCTGTCCTGCCTTTCTGGATTTTACACTTTTTTCAGATGGCCCTTTTGACCGGGGTGAAGTGAGACTTCATTGTAGTGCAGATTTCCTTTGCAAGCTTGCTTGGTTGGCCAAAAAGGGCGTATGCGTTTTTTCCTGAATATATTCAGGAAAAAACGCATACGCCCTTTGTGGCCAAGTGCATCATTGTGGACGTTCTGCCTCTTTTCCTATGCTTTCAATGCAATTCCAGTCTACCTCCTGAAATCGGTTTCCTGCAATTCTGCCCCGCTTTCAAGTCCTCTTGGCAGCCTTACTTCAGTATATTTTTGGACGATAGCTGTCATTTATAACTCTGCAGGTTTGTGAATTACAGTGCCCCTGAGCTCCTTTCTTCAACTCGCTTTCTCGTGAGCTGGCCGCAACACCGCAGGATGGCTTCAGGCCCTAATCTGGTTCCGGCACGGCACGCTGAGCCTTTGGTTAATTCCTCTTCCTGGTGGGAAATGAGAGTTAAATTTGCCCGTCCAGACACCTCCAGCTAGTCTGTCATTGGTTCTCCCTATTCCTGTTCATCTTCCGCAGAAATTGCAAACTGGGCCAAACAGGAGGTTAAAGGCACTGACTCTCCAAGTCGGGAGAGTGTTAGTAAAGCGTCTGGAATGTTGCACCCGAGTACCAGGGGACGAAAACTGACACATATTGGAACACGTCTCCCGATCACACGGTTGATCATACTCTGGGTTCCACATGCATGTTTTAGCTGAAGGAAGAATACCTTAAACCTGGAGAGTTGAGACCCGTGGAATGGGTACCATGCAATATGACTTCAAAGGGTCTTCATTTGCTCACCGAACCTCTCCAATCCTATCACTGCTGCGTTTATGCCCCTGCACACACGCTTGATTCTCTTTTGGAGACATAGCAATCCATAGGTTTTAAGATACTTCCTAGTCAGGTACACTCTTAGGCATTTAATATGGGGTGTTGAGTCCATTTCGTTGAGCAAGGAGTAGCTCTTGTCTATTCCATATTTGGCTTAAGGAACTTTATCTGTGCTCATTTCAATCTCTGGTTTTATGCAGCACCCCAACTCACCTTTCCCCTTAAGCAAGCATAAGTTGGGTTTCTAAATTTGAGACCCTGTTCTGTTTTGTAATTCAGTTCCTGTGTAGCCAAGGTTACATTCCGTGTATTAGTGATATCTTATGATGTTTCTTTTTCTGTGTGACTTATTTCAGTTAGAATCATCGTACCTGAATCCACTCATTATGCTGCTATGGGCCTGATGACATAGATTTCATTGCTGAGTGATACTGCATTGTACGTAAGTACCACAACTTCTTTATCCATTTTTCACTTTCTGCGATATTGAACTTGTACCGTAAACCAGGTTCTTGTAAACAGAGCCGTCCCAACCTTTGGGGTGGCTGTGTCTTTTTGATTTTAATTTCCCTAAGCTACAGGACCATAAGTGGAAGTGCCCTAGGCTCTGTTGCTTTGTTTTTTAGATGTTTCAGGAAACACCATACACTTCTCCCGAGTGGCTGTTGGCAATTGACATCCCGCCCATCAGCATAACAAGGCTCCCAGTTCTCCATCGCCTGTCCTGCCTTTCTGGATTTTACACTTTTTTCAGATGGCCCTTTTGACCGGGGGGAAGTGAGACTTCATTGTAGTGCAGATTTCCTTTGCAAGCTTGCTTGGTTGGCCAAAAAGGGCGTATGCGTTTTTTCCTGAATATATTCAGGAAAAAACGCATACGCCCTTTGTGGCCAAGTGCATCATTGTGGACGTTCTGCCTCTTTTCCTATGCTTTCAATGCAATTCCAGTCTACCTCCTGAAATCGGTTTCCTGCAATTCTGCCCCGCTTTCAAGTCCTCTTGGCAGCCTTACTTCAGTATATTTTTGGACGATAGCTGTCATTTATAACTCTGCAGGTTTGTGAATTACAGTGCCCCTGAGCTCCTTTCTTCAACTCGCTTTCTCGTGAGCTGGCCGCAACACCGCAGGATGGCTTCAGGCCCTAATCTGGTTCCGGCACGGCACGCTGAGCCTTTGGTTAATTCCTCTTCCTGGTGGGAAATGAGAGTTAAATTTGCCCGTCCAGACACCTCCAGCTAGTCTGTCATTGGTTCTCCCTATTCCTGTTCATCTTCCGCAGAAATTGCAAACTGGGCCAAACAGGAGGTTAAAGGCACTGACTCTCCAAGTCGGGAGAGTGTTAGTAAAGCGTCTGGAATGTTGCACCCGAGTACCAGGGGACGAAAACTGAGACATATTGGAACACGTCTCCCGATCACACGGTTGATCATACTCTGGGTTCCACATGCATGTTTTAGCTGAAGGAAGAATACCTTAAACCTGGAGAGTTGAGACCCGTGGAATGGGTACCATGCAATATGACTTCAAAGGGTCTTCATTTGCTCACCGAACCTCTCCAATCCTATCACTGCTGCGTTTATGCCCCTGTACACACACTTGATTCTCTTTCAGAGACATAGCAATCCATAGGTTTTAAGATACTTCCTAGTCAGGTACATTCTTAGGCATTTAATATGGGGTGTTGAGTCCATTTCGTTGTGCAAGGAGTAGCTCTTGTCTATTCCATATTTGGCTTAAGGAACTTTATCTGTGCTCATTTCAATCTCTGGTTTTATGCAGCACCCCAACTCACCTTTCCCCTTAAGCAAGCATAAGTTGGGTTTCTAAATTTGAGACCCTGTTCTGTTTTGTAATTCAGTTCCTGTGTAGCCAAGTTTACATTCCATGTATTAGTGATATCTTGTGATGTTTCTTTTCCTGTGTGACTTATTTCAGTTAGAATCATCGTACCTGAATCCACTCATTATGCTGCTACGGGCCTGATGACATAGATTTCATTGCTGAGTGATACTGCATTGTACGTAAGTACCACAACTTCTTTATCCATTTTTCACTTTCTGCGATATTGAACTTGTACCGTAAACCAGGTTCTTGTAAACAGAGCCGTCCCAACCTTTGGGGTGGCTGTGTCTTTTTGATTTTAATTTCCCTAAGCTATAGGACCATAAGTGGAAGTGCCCTAGGCTCTGTTGCTTTGTTTTTTAGATGTTTCAGGAAACACCATACACTTCTCCCGAGTGGCTGTTGGCAATTGACATCCCGCCCATCAGCATAACAAGGCTCCCAGTTCTCCATGGCCTGTCCTGCCTTTCTGGATTTTACACTTTTTTCAGATGGCCCTTTTGACCGGGGGGAAGTGAGACTTCATTGTAGTGCAGATTTCCTTTGCAAGCTTGCTTGGTTGGCCAAAAAGGGCGTATGCGTTTTTTCCTGAATATATTCAGGAAAAAACGCATACGCCCTTTTTGGCCAAGTGCATCATTGTGGACGTTCTGCCTCTTTTCCTATGCTTTCAATGCAATTCCAGTCTACCTCCTGAAATCGGTTTCCTGCAATTCTGCCCCGCTTTCAAGTCCTCTTGGCAGCCTTACTTCAGTATATTTTTGGACGATAGCTGTCATTTATAACTCTGCAGGTTTGTGAATTACAGTGCCCCTGAGCTCCTTTCTTCAACTCGCTTTCTCGTGAGCTGGCCGCAACACCGCAGGATGGCTTCAGGCCCTAATCTGGTTCCGGCACGGCACGCTGAGCCTTTGGTTAATTCCTCTTCCTGGTGGGAAATGAGAGTTAAATTTGCCCGTCCAGACACCTCCAGCTAGTCTGTCATTGGTTCTCCCTATTCCTGTTCATCTTCCGCAGAAATTGCAAACTGGGCCAAACAGGAGGTTAAAGGCACTGACTCTCCAAGTCGGGAGAGTGTTAGTAAAGCGTCTGGAATGTTGCACCCGAGTACCGGGGGACGAAAACTGAGACATATTGTAACACGTCTCCCGATCACACGGTTGATCATACTCTGGGTTCCACATGCATGTTTTAGCTGAAGGAAGAATACCTTAAACCTGGAGAGTTGAGACCCGTGGAATGGGTACCATGCAATATGACTTCAAAGGGTCTTCATTTGCTCACCGAACCTCTCCAATCCTATCACTGCTGCGTTTATGCCCCTGCACACACGCTTGATTCTCTTTTGGAGACATAGCAATCCATAGGTTTTAAGATACTTCCTAGTCAGGTACACTCTTAGGCATTTAATATGGGGTGTTGAGTCCATTTCGTTGAGCAAGGAGTAGCTCTTGTCTATTCCATATTTGGCTTAAGGAACTTTATCTGTGCTCATTTCAATCTCTGGTTTTATGCAGCACCCCAACTCACCTTTCCCCTTAAGCAAGCATAAGTTGGGTTTCTAAATTTGAGACCCTGTTCTGTTTTGTAATTCAGTTCCTGTGTAGCCAAGGTTACATTCCGTGTATTAGTGATATCTTATGATGTTTCTTTTTCTGTGTGACTTATTTCAGTTAGAATCATCGTACCTGAATCCACTCATTATGCTGCTATGGGCCTGATGACATAGATTTCATTGCTGAGTGATACTGCATTGTACGTAAGTACCACCACATCTTTATCCATTTTTCACTTTCTGCGATATTGAACTTGTACCGTAAACCAGGTTCTTGTAAACAGAGCCGTCCCAACCTTTGGGGTGGCTGTGTCTTTTTGATTTTAATTTCCCTAAGCTATAGGACCATAAGTGGAAGTGCCCTAGGCTCTGTTGCTTTGTTTTTTAGATGTTTCAGGAAACACCATACACTTCTCCCGAGTGGCTGTTGGCAATTGACATCCCGCCCATCAGCATAACAAGGCTCCCAGTTCTCCATGGCCTGTCCTGCCTTTCTGGATTTTACACTTTTTTCAGATGGCCCTTTTGACCGGGGGGAAGTGAGACTTCATTGTAGTGCAGATTTCCTTTGCAAGCTTGCTTGGTTGGCCAAAAAGGGCGTATGCGTTTTTTCCTGAATATATTCAGGAAAGAACGCATACGCCCTTTGTGGCCAAGTGCATCATTGTGGACGTTCTGCCTCTTTTCCTATGCTTTCAATGCAATTCCAGTCTACCTCCTGAAATCGGTTTCCTGCAATTCTGCCCCGCTTTCAAGTCCTCTTGGCAGCCTTACTTCAGTATATTTTTGGACGATAGCTGTCATTTATAACTCTGCAGGTTTGTGAATTACAGTGCCCCTGAGCTCCTTTCTTCAACTCGCTTTCTCGTGAGCTGGCCGCAACACCGCAGGATGGCTTCAGGCCCTAATCTGGTTCCGGCACGGCACGCTGAGCCTTTGGTTAATTCCTCTTCCTGGTGGGAAATGAGAGTTAAATTTGCCCGTCCAGACACCTCCAGCTAGTCTGTCATTGGTTCTCCCTATTCCTGTTCATCTTCCGCAGAAATTGCAAACTGGGCCAAACAGGAGGTTAAAGGCACTGACTCTCCAAGTCGGGAGAGTGTTAGTAAAGCGTCTGGAATGTTGCACCCGAGTACCAGGGGACGAAAACTGACACATATTGGAACACGTCTCCCGATCACACGGTTGATCATACTCTGGGTTCCACATGCATGTTTTAGCTGAAGGAAGAATACCTTAAACCTGGAGAGTTGAGACCCGTGGAATGGGTACCATGCAATATGACTTCAAAGGGTCTTCATTTGCTCACCGAACCTCTCCAATCCTATCACTGCTGCGTTTATGCCCCTGTACACACACTTGATTCTCTTTCAGAGACATAGCAATCCATAGGTTTTAAGATACTTCCTAGTCAGGTACATTCTTAGGCATTTAATATGGGGTGTTGAGTCCATTTCGTTGTGCAAGGAGTAGCTCTTGTCTATTCCATATTTGGCTTAAGGAACTTTATCTGTGCTCATTTCAATCTCTGGTTTTATGCAGCACCCCAACTCACCTTTCCCCTTAAGCAAGCATAAGTTGGGTTTCTAAATTTGAGACCCTGTTCTGTTTTGTAATTCAGTTCCTGTGTAGCCAAGTTTACATTCCATGTATTAGTGATATCTTGTGATGTTTCTTTTCCTGTGTGACTTATTTCAGTTAGAATCATCGTACCTGAATCCACTCATTATGCTGCTACGGGCCTGATGACATAGATTTCATTGCTGAGTGATACTGCATTGTACGTAAGTACCACAACTTCTTTATCCATTTTTCACTTTCTGCGATATTGAACTTGTACTGTAAACCAGGTTCTTGTAAACAGAGCCGTCCCAACCTTTGGGGTGGCTGTGTCTTTTTGATTTTAATTTCCCTAAGCTACAGGACCATAAGTGGAAGTGCCCTAGGCTCTGTTGCTTTGTTTTTTAGATGTTTCAGGAAACACCATACACTTCTCCCGAGTGGCTGTTGGCAATTGACATCCCGCCCATCAGCATAACAAGGCTCCCAGTTCTCCATCGCCTGTCCTGCCTTTCTGGATTTTACACTTTTTTCAGATGGCCCTTTTGACCGGGGGGAAGTGAGACTTCATTGTAGTGCAGATTTCCTTTGCAAGCTTGCTTGGTTGGCCAAAAAGGGCGTATGCGTTTTTTCCTGAATATATTCAGGAAAAAACGCATACGCCCTTTGTGGCCAAGTGCATCATTGTGGACGTTCTGCCTCTTTTCCTATGCTTTCAATGCAATTCCAGTCTACCTCCTGAAATCGGTTTCCTGCAATTCTGCCCCGCTTTCAAGTCCTCTTGGCAGCCTTACTTCAGTATATTTTTGGACGATAGCTGTCATTTATAACTCTGCAGGTTTGTGAATTACAGTGCCCCTGAGCTCCTTTCTTCAACTCGCTTTCTCGTGAGCTGGCCGCAACACCGCAGGATGGCTTCAGGCCCTAATCTGGTTCCGGCACGGCACGCTGAGCCTTTGGTTAATTCCTCTTCCTGGTGGGAAATGAGAGTTAAATTTGCCCGTCCAGACACCTCCAGCTAGTCTGTCATTGGTTCTCCCTATTCCTGTTCATCTTCCGCAGAAATTGCAAACTGGGCCAAACAGGAGGTTAAAGGCACTGACTCTCCAAGTCGGGAGAGTGTTAGTAAAGCGTCTGGAATGTTGCACCCGAGTACCAGGGGACGAAAACTGAGACATATTGGAACACGTCTCCCGATCACACGGTTGATCATACTCTGGGTTCCACATGCATGTTTTAGCTGAAGGAAGAATACCTTCAACCTGGAGAGTTGAGACCCGTGGAATGGGTACCATGCAATATGACTTCAAAGGGTCTTCATTTGCTCACCGAACCTCTCCAATCCTATCACTGCTGCGTTTATGCCCCTGTACACACACTTGATTCTCTTTCAGAGACATAGCAATCCATAGGTTTTAAGATACTTCCTAGTCAGGTACATTCTTAGGCATTTAATATGGGGTGTTGAGTCCATTTCGTTGTGCAAGGAGTAGCTCTTGTCTATTCCATATTTGGCTTAAGGAACTTTATCTGTGCTCATTTCAATCTCTGGTTTTATGCAGCACCCCAACTCACCTTTCCCCTTAAGCAAGCATAAGTTGGGTTTCTAAATTTGAGACCCTGTTCTGTTTTGTAATTCAGTTCCTGTGTAGCCAAGTTTACATTCCATGTATTAGTGATATCTTGTGATGTTTCTTTTCCTGTGTGACTTATTTCAGTTAGAATCATCGTACCTGAATCCACTCATTATGCTGCTACGGGCCTGATGACATAGATTTCATTGCTGAGTGATACTGCATTGTACGTAAGTACCACAACTTCTTTATCCATTTTTCACTTTCTGCGATATTGAACTTGTACCGTAAACCAGGTTCTTGTAAACAGAGCCGTCCCAACCTTTGGGGTGGCTGTGTCTTTTTGATTTTAATTTCCCTAAGCTATAGGACCATAAGTGGAAGTGCCCTAGGCTCTGTTGCTTTGTTTTTTAGATGTTTCAGGAAACACCATACACTTCTCCCGAGTGGCTGTTGGCAATTGACATCCCGCCCATCAGCATAACAAGGCTCCCAGTTCTCCATGGCCTGTCCTGCCTTTCTGGATTTTACACTTTTTTCAGATGGCCCTTTTGACCGGGGGGAAGTGAGACTTCATTGTAGTGCAGATTTCCTTTGCAAGCTTGCTTGGTTGGCCAAAAAGGGCGTATGCGTTTTTTCCTGAATATATTCAGGAAAAAACGCATACGCCCTTTTTGGCCAAGTGCATCATTGTGGACGTTCTGCCTCTTTTCCTATGCTTTCAATGCAATTCCAGTCTACCTCCTGAAATCGGTTTCCTGCAATTCTGCCCCGCTTTCAAGTCCTCTTGGCAGCCTTACTTCAGTATATTTTTGGACGATAGCTGTCATTTATAACTCTGCAGGTTTGTGAATTACAGTGCCCCTGAGCTCCTTTCTTCAACTCGCTTTCTCGTGAGCTGGCCGCAACACCGCAAGATGGCTTCAGGCCCTAATCTGGTTCCGGCACGGCACGCTGAGCCTTTGGTTAATTCCTCTTCCTGGTGGGAAATGAGAGTTAAATTTGCCCGTCCAGACACCTCCAGCTAGTCTGTCATTGGTTCTCCCTATTCCTGTTCATCTTCCGCAGAAATTGCAAACTGGGCCAAACAGGAGGTTAAAGGCACTGACTCTCCAAGTCGGGAGAGTGTTAGTAAAGCGTCTGGAATGTTGCACCCGAGTACCAGGGGACGAAAACTGAGACATATTGGAACACGTCTCCCGATCACACGGTTGATCATACTCTGGGTTCCACATGCATGTTTTAGCTGAAGGAAGAATACCTTAAACCTGGAGAGTTGAGACCCGTGGAATGGGTACCATGCAATATGACTTCAAAGGGTCTTCATTTGCTCACCGAACCTCTCCAATCCTATCACTGCTGCGTTTATGCCCCTGCACACACGCTTGATTCTCTTTTGGAGACATAGCAATCCATAGGTTTTAAGATACTTCCTAGTCAGGTACACTCTTAGGCATTTAATATGGGGTGTTGAGTCCATTTCGTTGAGCAAGGAGTAGCTCTTGTCTATTCCATATTTGGCTTAAGGAACTTTATCTGTGCTCATTTCAATCTCTGGTTTTATGCAGCACCCCAACTCACCTTTCCCCTTAAGCAAGCATAAGTTGGGTTTCTAAATTTGAGACCCTGTTCTGTTTTGTAATTCAGTTCCTGTGTAGCCAAGGTTACATTCCGTGTATTAGTGATATCTTATGATGTTTCTTTTTCTGTGTGACTTATTTCAGTTAGAATCATCGTACCTGAATCCACTCATTATGCTGCTATGGGCCTGATGACATAGATTTCATTGCTGAGTGATACTGCATTGTACGTAAGTACCACATCTTCTTTATCCATTTTTCACTTTCTGCGATATTGAACTTGTACCGTAAACCAGGTTCTTGTAAACAGAGCCGTCCCAACCTTTGGGGTGGCTGTGTCGTTTTGATTTTAATTTCCCTAAGCTATAGGACCATAAGTGGAAGTGCCCTAGGCTCTGTTGCTTTGTTTTTTAGATGTTTCAGGAAACACCATACACTTCTCCCGAGTGGCTGTTGGCAATTTACATCCCGCCCATCAGCATAACAAGGCTCCCAGTTCTCCATGGCCTGTCCTGCCTTTCTGGATTTTACACTTTTTTCAGATGGCCCTTTTGACCGGGGGGAAGTGAGACTTCATTGTAGTGCAGATTTCCTTTGCAAGCTTGCTTGGTTGGCCAAAAAGGGCGTATGCGTTTTTTCCTGAATATATTCAGGAAAAAACGCATACGCCCTTTTTGGCCAAGTGCATCATTGTGGACGTTCTGCCTCTTTTCCTATGCTTTCAATGCAATTCCAGTCTACCTCCTGAAATCGGTTTCCTGCAATTCTGCCCCGCTTTCAAGTCCTCTTGGCAGCCTTACTTCAGTATATTTTTGGACGATAGCTGTCATTTATAACTCTGCAGGTTTGTGAATTACAGTGCCCCTGAGCTCCTTTCTTCAACTCGCTTTCTCGTGAGCTGGCCGCAACACCGCAGGATGGCTTCAGGCCCTAATCTGGTTCCGGCACGGCACGCTGAGCCTTTGGTTAATTCCTCTTCCTGGTGGGAAATGAGAGTTAAATTTGCCCGTCCAGACACCTCCAGCTAGTCTGTCATTGGTTCTCCCTATTCCTGTTCATCTTCCGCAGAAATTGCAAACTGGGCCAAACAGGAGGTTAAAGGCACTGACTCTCCAAGTCGGGAGAGTGTTAGTAAAGCGTCTGGAATGTTGCACCCGAGTACCGGGGGACGAAAACTGACACATATTGGAACACGTCTCCCGATCACACGGTTGATCATACTCTGGGTTCCACATGCATGTTTTAGCTGAAGGAAGAATACCTTAAACCTGGAGAGTTGAGACCCATGGAATGGGTACCATGCAATATGACTTCAAAGGGTCTTCATTTGCTCACCGAACCTCTCCAATCCTATCACTGCTGCGTTTATGCCCCTGCACACACGCTTGATTCTCTTTTGGAGACATAGCAATCCATAGGTTTTAAGATACTTCCTAGTCAGGTACATTCTTAGGTGTTTAATATGGGGTGTTGAGTCCATTTCGTTGAGCAAGGAGTAGCTCTTGTCTATTCCATATTTGGCTTAAGGAACTTTATCTGTGCTCATTTCAATCTCTGGTTTTATGCAGCACCCCAACTCACCTTTCCCCTTAAGCAAGCATAAGTTGGTTTTCTAAATTTGAGACCCTGTTCTGTTTTGTAATTCAGTTCCTGTGTAGCCAAGGTTACATTCCGTGTATTAGTGATATCTTATGATGTTTCTTTTCCTGTGTGACTTATTTCAGTTAGAATCATCATACCTGAATCCACTCATTATGCTGCTACGGGCCTGATGACATAGATTTCATTGCTGAGTGATACTGCATTGTACGTAAGTACCACAACTTCTTTATCCATTTTTCACTTTCTGCGATATTGAACTTGTACCGTAAACCAGGTTCTTGTAAACAGAGCCGTCCCAACCTTTGGGGTGGCTGTGTCTTTTGATTTTAATTTCCCTAAGCTATAGGACCATAAGTGGAAGTGCCCTAGGCTCTGTTGCTTTGTTTTTTAGATGTTTCAGGAAACACCATACACTTCTCCCGAGTGGCTGTTGGCAATTGACATCCCGCCCATCAGCATAACAAGGCTCCCAGTTCTCCATGGCCTGTCCTGCCTTTCTGGATTTTACACTTTTTTCAGATGGCCCTTTTGACCGGGGTGAAGTGAGACTTCATTGTAGTGCAGATTTCCTTTGCAAGCTTGCTTGGTTGGCCAAAAAGGGCGTATGCGTTTTTTCCTGAATATATTCAGGAAAAAACGCATACGCCCTTTTTGGCCAAGTGCATCATTGTGGACGTTCTGCCTCTTTTCCTATGCTTTCAATGCAATTCCAGTCTACCTCCTGAAATCGGTTTCCTGCAATTCTGCCCCGCTTTCAAGTCCTCTTGGCAGCCTTACTTCAGTATATTTTTGGACGATAGCTGTCATTTATAACTCTGCAGGTTTGTGAATTACAGTGCCCCTGAGCTCCTTTCTTCAACTCGCTTTCTCGTGAGCTGGCCGCAACACCGCAGGATGGCTTCAGGCCCTAATCTGGTTCCGGCACGGCACGCTGAGCCTTTGGTTAATTCCTCTTCCTGGTGGGAAATGAGAGTTAAATTTGCCCGTCCAGACACCTCCAGCTAGTGTGTCATTGGTTCTCCCTATTCCTGTTCATCTTCCGCAGAAATTGCAAACTGGGCCAAACAGGAGGTTAAAGGCACTGACTCTCCAAGTCGGGAGAGTGTTAGTAAAGCGTCTGGAATGTTGCACCCGAGTACCAGGGGACGAAAACTGAGACATATTGGAACACGTCTCCCGATCACACGGTTGATCATACTCTGGGTTCCACATGCATGTTTTAGCTGAAGGAAGAATACCTTAAACCTGGAGAGTTGAGACCCGTGGAATGGGTACCATGCAATATGACTTCAAAGGGTCTTCATTTGCTCACCGAACCTCTCCAATCCTATCACTGCTGCGTTTATGCCCCTGTACACACACTTGATTCTCTTTCAGAGACATAGCAATCCATAGGTTTTAAGATACTTCCTAGTCAGGTACATTCTTAGGCATTTAATATGGGGTGTTGAGTCCATTTCGTTGTGCAAGGAGTAGCTCTTGTCTATTCCATATTTGGCTTAAGGAACTTTATCTGTGCTCATTTCAATCTCTGGTTTTATGCAGCACCCCAACTCACCTTTCCCCTTAAGCAAGCATAAGTTGGGTTTCTAAATTTGAGACCCTGTTCTGTTTTGTAATTCAGTTCCTGTGTAGCCAAGTTTACATTCCATGTATTAGTGATATCTTAGATGTTTCTTTTTCTGTGTGACTTATTTCAGTTAGAATCATCGTACCTGAATCCACTCATTATGCTGCTACGGGCCTGATGACATAGATTTCATTGCTGAGTGATACTGCATTGTACGTAAGTACCACAACTTCTTTATCCATTTTTCACTTTCTGCGATATTGAACTTGTACCGTAAACCAGGTTCTTGTAAACAGAGCCGTCCCAACATTTGGGGTGGCTGTGTCTTTTTGATTTTAATTTCCCTAAGCTATAGGACCATAAGTGGAAGTGCCCTAGGCTCTGTTGCTTTGTTTTTTAGATGTTTCAGGAAACACCATACACTTCTCCCGAGTGGCTGTTGGCAATTGACATCCCGCCCATCAGCATAACAAGGCTCCCAGTTCTCCATGGCCTGTCCTGCCTTTCTGGATTTTACACTTTTTTCAGATGGCCCTTTTGACCGGGGGGAAGTGAGACTTCATTGTAGTGCAGATTTCCTTTGCAAGCTTGCTTGGTTGGCCAAAAAGGGCGTATGCGTTTTTTCCTGAATATATTCAGGAAAAAACGCATACGCCCTTTTTGGCCAAGTGCATCATTGTGGACGTTCTGCCTCTTTTCCTATGCTTTCAATGCAATTCCAGTCTACCTCCTGAAATCGGTTTCCTGCAATTCTGCCCCGCTTTCAAGTCCTCTTGGCAGCCTTACTTCAGTATATTTTTGGACGATAGCTGTCATTTATAACTCTGCAGGTTTGTGAATTACAGTGCCCCTGAGCTCCTTTCTTCAACTCGCTTTCTCGTGAGCTGGCCGCAACACCGCAGGATGGCTTCAGGCCCTAATCTGGTTCCGGCACGGCACGCTGAGCCTTTGGTTAATTCCTCTTCCTGGTGGGAAATGAGAGTTAAATTTGCCCGTCCAGACACCTCCAGCTAGTGTGTCATTGGTTCTCCCTATTCCTGTTCATCTTCCGCAGAAATTGCAAACTGGGCCAAACAGGAGGTTAAAGGCACTGACTCTCCAAGTCGGGAGAGTGTTAGTAAAGCGTCTGGAATGTTGCACCCGAGTACCAGGGGACGAAAACTGAGACATATTGGAACACGTCTCCCGATCACACGGTTGATCATACTCTGGGTTCCACATGCATGTTTTAGCTGAAGGAAGAATACCTTAAACCTGGAGAGTTGAGACCCGTGGAATGGGTACCATGCAATATGACTTCAAAGGGTCTTCATTTGCTCACCGAACCTCTCCAATCCTATCACTGCTGCGTTTATGCCCCTGTACACACACTTGATTCTCTTTCAGAGACATAGCAATCCATAGGTTTTAAGATACTTCCTAGTCAGGTACATTCTTAGGCATTTAATATGGGGTGTTGAGTCCATTTCGTTGTGCAAGGAGTAGCTCTTGTCTATTCCATATTTGGCTTAAGGAACTTTATCTGTGCTCATTTCAATCTCTGGTTTTATGCAGCACCCCAACTCACCTTTCCCCTTAAGCAAGCATAAGTTGGGTTTCTAAATTTGAGACCCTGTTCTGTTTTGTAATTCAGTTCCTGTGTAGCCAAGTTTACATTCCATGTATTAGTGATATCTTAGATGTTTCTTTTTCTGTGTGACTTATTTCAGTTAGAATCATCGTACCTGAATCCACTCATTATGCTGCTACGGGCCTGATGACATAGATTTCATTGCTGAGTGATACTGCATTGTACGTAAGTACCACAACTTCTTTATCCATTTTTCACTTTCTGCGATATTGAACTTGTACCGTAAACCAGGTTCTTGTAAACAGAGCCGTCCCAACATTTGGGGTGGCTGTGTCTTTTTGATTTTAATTTCCCTAAGCTATAGGACCATAAGTGGAAGTGCCCTAGGCTCTGTTGCTTTGTTTTTTAGATGTTTCAGGAAACACCATACACTTCTCCCGAGTGGCTGTTGGCAATTGACATCCCGCCCATCAGCATAACAAGGCTCCCAGTTCTCCATGGCCTGTCCTGCCTTTCTGGATTTTACACTTTTTTCAGATGGCCCTTTTGACCGGGGGGAAGTGAGACTTCATTGTAGTGCAGATTTCCTTTGCAAGCTTGCTTGGTTGGCCAAAAAGGGCGTATGCGTTTTTTCCTGAATATATTCAGGAAAAAACGCATACGCCCTTTTTGGCCAAGTGCATCATTGTGGACGTTCTGCCTCTTTTCCTATGCTTTCAATGCAATTCCAGTCTACCTCCTGAAATCGGTTTCCTGCAATTCTGCCCCGCTTTCAAGTCCTCTTGGCAGCCTTACTTCAGTATATTTTTGGACGATAGCTGTCATTTATAACTCTGCAGGTTTGTGAATTACAGTGCCCCTGAGCTCCTTTCTTCAACTCGCTTTCTCGTGAGCTGGCCGCAACACCGCAGGATGGCTTCAGGCCCTAATCTGGTTCCGGCACGGCACGCTGAGCCTTTGGTTAATTCCTCTTCCTGGTGGGAAATGAGAGTTAAATTTGCCCGTCCAGACACCTCCAGCTAGTGTGTCATTGGTTCTCCCTATTCCTGTTCATCTTCCGCAGAAATTGCAAACTGGGCCAAACAGGAGGTTAAAGGCACTGACTCTCCAAGTCGGGAGAGTGTTAGTAAAGCGTCTGGAATGTTGCACCCGAGTACCGGGGGACGAAAACTGAGACATATTGTAACACGTCTCCCGATCACACGGTTGATCATACTCTGGGTTCCACATGCATGTTTTAGCTGAAGGAAGAATACCTTAAACCTGGAGAGTTGAGACCCGTGGAATGGGTACCATGCAATATGACTTCAAAGGGTCTTCATTTGCTCACCGAACCTCTCCAATCCTATCACTGCTGCGTTTATGCCCCTGCACACACGCTTGATTCTCTTTCGGAGACATAGCAATCCATAGGTTTTAAGATACTTCCTAGTCAGGTACATTCTTAGGTGTTTAATATGGGGTGTTGAATCCATTTCGTTGAGCAAGGAGTAGCTCTTGTCTATTCCATATTTGGCTTAAGGAACTTTATCTGTGCTCATTTCAATCTCTGGTTTTATGCAGCACCCCAACTCACCTTTCCCCTTAAGCAAGCATAAGTTGGGTTTCTAAATTTGAGACCCTGTTCTGTTTTGTAATTCAGTTCCTGTGTAGCCAAGTTTACATTCCATGTATTAGTGATATCTTATGATGTTTCTTTTTCTGTGTGACTTATTTCAGTTAGAATCATCGTACCTGAATCCACTCATTATGCTGCTACGGGCCTGATGACATAGATTTCATTGCTGAGTGATACTGCATTGTACGTAAGTACCACAACTTCTTTATCCATTTTTCACTTTCTGCGATATTGAACTTGTACCGTAAACCAGGTTCTTGTAAACAGAGCCGTCCCAACCTTTGGGGTGGCTGTGTCTTTTTGGTTTTAATTTCCCTAAGCTATAGGACCATAAGTGGAAGTGCCCTAGGCTCTGTTGCTTTGTTTTTTAGATGTTTCAGGAAACACCATACACTTCTCCCGAGTGGCTGTTGGCAATTGACATCCCGCCCATCAGCATAACAAGGCTCCCAGTTCTCCATGGCCTGTCCTGCCTTTCTGGATTTTACACTTTTTTCAGATGGCCCTTTTGACCGGGGGGAAGTGAGACTTCATTGTAGTGCAGATTTCCTTTGCAAGCTTGCTTGGTTGGCCAAAAAGGGCGTATGCGTTTTTTCCTGAATATATTCAGGAAAAAACGCATACGCCCTTTTTGGCCAAGTGCATCATTGTGGACGTTCTGCCTCTTTTCCTATGCTTTCAATGCAATTCCAGTCTACCTCCTGAAATCGGTTTCCTGCAATTCTGCCCCGCTTTCAAGTCCTCTTGGCAGCCTTACTTCAGTATATTTTTGGACGATAGCTGTCATTTATAACTCTGCAGGTTTGTGAATTACAGTGCCCCTGAGCTCCTTTCTTCAACTCGCTTTCTCGTGAGCTGGCCGCAACACCGCAGGATGGCTTCAGGCCCTAATCTGGTTCCGGCACGGCACGCTGAGCCTTTGGTTAATTCCTCTTCCTGGTGGGAAATGAGAGTTAAATTTGCCCGTCCAGACACCTCCAGCTAGTCTGTCATTGGTTCTCCCTATTCCTGTTCATCTTCCGCAGAAATTGCAAACTGGGCCAAACAGGAGGTTAAAGGCACTGACTCTCCAAGTCGGGAGAGTGTTAGTAAAGCGTCTGGAATGTTGCACCCGAGTACCGGGGGACGAAAACTGAGACATATTGGAACACGTCTCCCGATCACACGGTTGATCATACTCTGGGTTCCACATGCATGTTTTAGCTGAAGGAAGAATACCTTAAACCTGGAGAGTTGAGACCCGTGGAATGGGTACCATGCAATATGACTTCAAAGGGTCTTCATTTGCTCACCGAACCTCTCCAATCCTATCACTGCTGCGTTTATGCCCCTGCACACATGCTTGATTCTCTTTTGGAGACATAGCAATCCATAGGTTTTAAGATACTTCCTAGTCAGGTACATTCTTAGGTGTTTAATAGGGGGTGTTGAATCCATTTCGTTGAGCAAGGAGTAGATCTTGTCTATTCCATATTTGGCTTAAGGAACTTTATCTGTGCTCATTTCAATCTCTGGTTTTATGCAGCACCCCAACTCACCTTTCCCCTTAAGCAAGCATAAGTTGGTTTTCTAAATTTGAGACCCTGTTCTGTTTTGTAATTCAGTTCCTGTGTAGCCAAGGTTACATTCCGTGTATTAGTGATATCTTATGATGTTTCTTTTCCTGTGTGACTTATTTCAGTTAGAATCATCATACCTGAATCCACTCATTATGCTGCTACGGGCCTGATGACATAGATTTCATTGCTGAGTGATACTGCATTGTACGTAAGTACCACAACTTCTTTACCCATTTTTCACTTTCTGCGATATTGAACTTGTACCGTAAACCAGGTTCTTGTAAACAGAGCCGTCCCAACCTTTGGGGTGGCTGTCTCTTTTGATTTTAATTTCCCTAAGCTATAGGACCATAAGTGGAAGTGCCCGAGGCTCTGTTGCTTTGTTTTTTAGATGTTTCAGGAAACACCATACACTTCTCCCGAGTGGCTGTTGGCAATTGACATCCCGCCCATCAGCATAACAAGGCTCCCAGTTCTCCATGGCCTGTCCTGCCTTTCTGGATTTTACACTTTTTTCAGATGGCCCTTTTGACCGGGGGGAAGTGAGACTTCATTGTAGTGCAGATTTCCTTTGCAAGCTTGCTTGGTTGGCCAAAAAGGGCGTATGCGTTTTTTCCTGAATATATTCAGGAAAAAACGCATACGCCCTTTTTGGCCAAGTGCATCATTGTGGACGTTCTGCCTCTTTTCCTATGCTTTCAATGCAATTCCAGTCTACCTCCTGAAATCGGTTTCCTGCAATTCTGCCCCGCTTTCAAGTCCTCTTGGCAGCCTTACTTCAGTATATTTTTGGACGATAGCTGTCATTTATAACTCTGCAGGTTTGTGAATTACAGTGCCCCTGAGCTCCTTTCTTCAACTCGCTTTCTCGTGAGCTGGCCGCAACACCGCAGGATGGCTTCAGGCCCTAATCTGGTTCCGGCACGGCACGCTGAGCCTTTGGTTAATTCCTCTTCCTGGTGGGAAATGAGAGTTAAATTTGCCCGTCCAGACACCTCCAGCTAGTGTGTCATTGGTTCTCCCTATTCCTGTTCATCTTCCGCAGAAATTGCAAACTGGGCCAAACAGGAGGTTAAAGGCACTGACTCTCCAAGTCGGGAGAGTGTTAGTAAAGCGTCTGGAATGTTGCACCCGAGTACCGGGGGACGAAAACTGAGACATATTGTAACACGTCTCCCGATCACACGGTTGATCATACTCTGGGTTCCACATGCATGTTTTAGCTGAAGGAAGAATACCTTAAACCTGGAGAGTTGAGACCCGTGGAATGGGTACCATGCAATATGACTTCAAAGGGTCTTCATTTGCTCACCGAACCTCTCCAATCCTATCACTGCTGCGTTTATGCCCCTGCACACACGCTTGATTCTCTTTCGGAGACATAGCAATCCATAGGTTTTAAGATACTTCCTAGTCAGGTACATTCTTAGGTGTTTAATATGGGGTGTTGAATCCATTTCGTTGAGCAAGGAGTAGCTCTTGTCTATTCCATATTTGGCTTAAGGAACTTTATCTGTGCTCATTTCAATCTCTGGTTTTATGCAGCACCCCAACTCACCTTTCCCCTTAAGCAAGCATAAGTTGGGTTTCTAAATTTGAGACCCTGTTCTGTTTTGTAATTCAGTTCCTGTGTAGCCAAGTTTACATTCCATGTATTAGTGATATCTTATGATGTTTCTTTTTCTGTGTGACTTATTTCAGTTAGAATCATCGTACCTGAATCCACTCATTATGCTGCTACGGGCCTGATGACATAGATTTCATTGCTGAGTGATACTGCATTGTACGTAAGTACCACAACTTCTTTATCCATTTTTCACTTTCTGCGATATTGAACTTGTACCGTAAACCAGGTTCTTGTAAACAGAGCCGTCCCAACCTTTGGGGTGGCTGTGTCTTTTTGGTTTTAATTTCCCTAAGCTATAGGACCATAAGTGGAAGTGCCCTAGGCTCTGTTGCTTTGTTTTTTAGATGTTTCAGGAAACACCATACACTTCTCCCGAGTGGCTGTTGGCAATTGACATCCCGCCCATCAGCATAACAAGGCTCCCAGTTCTCCATGGCCTGTCCTGCCTTTCTGGATTTTACACTTTTTTCAGATGGCCCTTTTGACCGGGGGGAAGTGAGACTTCATTGTAGTGCAGATTTCCTTTGCAAGCTTGCTTGGTTGGCCAAAAAGGGCGTATGCGTTTTTTCCTGAATATATTCAGGAAAAAACGCATACGCCCTTTTTGGCCAAGTGCATCATTGTGGACGTTCTGCCTCTTTTCCTATGCTTTCAATGCAATTCCAGTCTACCTCCTGAAATCGGTTTCCTGCAATTCTGCCCCGCTTTCAAGTCCTCTTGGCAGCCTTACTTCAGTATATTTTTGGACGATAGCTGTCATTTATAACTCTGCAGGTTTGTGAATTACAGTGCCCCTGAGCTCCTTTCTTCAACTCGCTTTCTCGTGAGCTGGCCGCAACACCGCAGGATGGCTTCAGGCCCTAATCTGGTTCCGGCACGGCACGCTGAGCCTTTGGTTAATTCCTCTTCCTGGTGGGAAATGAGAGTTAAATTTGCCCGTCCAGACACCTCCAGCTAGTCTGTCATTGGTTCTCCCTATTCCTGTTCATCTTCCGCAGAAATTGCAAACTGGGCCAAACAGGAGGTTAAAGGCACTGACTCTCCAAGTCGGGAGAGTGTTAGTAAAGCGTCTGGAATGTTGCACCCGAGTACCGGGGGACGAAAACTGAGACATATTGGAACACGTCTCCCGATCACACGGTTGATCATACTCTGGGTTCCACATGCATGTTTTAGCTGAAGGAAGAATACCTTAAACCTGGAGAGTTGAGACCCGTGGAATGGGTACCATGCAATATGACTTCAAAGGGTCTTCATTTGCTCACCGAACCTCTCCAATCCTATCACTGCTGCGTTTATGCCCCTGCACACATGCTTGATTCTCTTTTGGAGACATAGCAATCCATAGGTTTTAAGATACTTCCTAGTCAGGTACATTCTTAGGTGTTTAATAGGGGGTGTTGAATCCATTTCGTTGAGCAAGGAGTAGATCTTGTCTATTCCATATTTGGCTTAAGGAACTTTATCTGTGCTCATTTCAATCTCTGGTTTTATGCAGCACCCCAACTCACCTTTCCCCTTAAGCAAGCATAAGTTGGTTTTCTAAATTTGAGACCCTGTTCTGTTTTGTAATTCAGTTCCTGTGTAGCCAAGGTTACATTCCGTGTATTAGTGATATCTTATGATGTTTCTTTTCCTGTGTGACTTATTTCAGTTAGAATCATCATACCTGAATCCACTCATTATGCTGCTACGGGCCTGATGACATAGATTTCATTGCTGAGTGATACTGCATTGTACGTAAGTACCACAACTTCTTTACCCATTTTTCACTTTCTGCGATATTGAACTTGTACCGTAAACCAGGTTCTTGTAAACAGAGCCGTCCCAACCTTTGGGGTGGCTGTCTCTTTTGATTTTAATTTCCCTAAGCTATAGGACCATAAGTGGAAGTGCCCGAGGCTCTGTTGCTTTGTTTTTTAGATGTTTCAGGAAACACCATACACTTCTCCCGAGTGGCTGTTGGCAATTGACATCCCGCCCATCAGCATAACAAGGCTCCCAGTTCTCCATGGCCTGTCCTGCCTTTCTGGATTTTACACTTTTTTCAGATGGCCCTTTTGACCGGGGGGAAGTGAGACTTCATTGTAGTGCAGATTTCCTTTGCAAGCTTGCTTGGTTGGCCAAAAAGGGCGTATGCGTTTTTTCCTGAATATATTCAGGAAAAAACGCATACGCCCTTTTTGGCCAAGTGCATCATTGTGGACGTTCTGCCTCTTTTCCTATGCTTTCAATGCAATTCCAGTCTACCTCCTGAAATCGGTTTCCTGCAATTCTGCCCCGCTTTCAAGTCCTCTTGGCAGCCTTACTTCAGTATATTTTTGGACGATAGCTGTCATTTATAACTCTGCAGGTTTGTGAATTACAGTGCCCCTGAGCTCCTTTCTTCAACTCGCTTTCTCGTGAGCTGGCCGCAACACCGCAGGATGGCTTCAGGCCCTAATCTGGTTCCGGCACGGCACACTGAGCCTTTGGTTAATTCCTCTTCCTGGTGGGAAATGAGAGTTAAATTTGCCCGTCCAGACACCTCCAGCTAGTCTGTCATTGGTTCTCCCTATTCCTGTTCATCTTCCGCAGAAATTGCAAACTGGGCCAAACAGGAGGTTAAAGGCACTGACTCTCCAAGTCGGGAGAGTGTTAGTAAAGCGTCTGGAATGTTGCACCCGAGTACCAGGGGACGAAAACTGACACATATTGGAACACGTCTCCCGATCACACGGTTGATCATACTCTGGGTTCCACATGCATGTTTTAGCTGAAGGAAGAATACCTTAAACCTGGAGAGTTGAGACCCGTGGAATGGGTACCATGCAATATGACTTCAAAGGGTCTTCATTTGCTCACCGAACCTCTCCAATCCTATCACTGCTGCGTTTATGCCCCTGTACACACACTTGATTCTCTTTCAGAGACATAGCAATCCATAGGTTTTAAGATACTTCCTAGTCAGGTACACTCTTAGGCATTTAATATGGGGTGTTGAGTCCATTTCGTTGAGCAAGGAGTAGCTCTTGTCTATTCCATATTTGGCTTAAGGAACTTTATCTGTGCTCATTTCAATCTCTGGTTTTATGCAGCACCCCAACTCACCTTTCCCCTTAAGCAAGCATAAGTTGGGTTTCTAAATTTGAGACCCTGTTCTGTTTTGTAATTCAGTTCCTGTGTAGCCAAGGTTACATTCCGTGTATTAGTGATATCTTATGATGTTTCTTTTCCTGTGTGACTTATTTCAGTTAGAATCATCGTACCTGAATCCACTCATTATGCTGCTACGGGCCTGATGACATAGATTTCATTGCTGAGTGATACTGCATTGTACGTAAGTACCACAACTTCTTTATCCATTTTTCACTTTCTGCGATATTGAACTTGTACCGTAAACCAGGTTCTTGTAAACAGAGCCGTCCCAACCTTTGGGGTGGCTGTGTCTTTTGATTTTAATTTCCCTAAGCTATAGGACCATAAGTGGAAGTGCCCTAGGCTCTGTTGCTTTGTTTTTTAGATGTTTCAGGAAACACCATACACTTCTCCCGAGTGGCTGTTGGCAATTGACATCCCGCCCATCAGCATAACAAGGCTCCCAGTTCTCCATGGCCTGTCCTGCCTTTCTGGATTTTACACTTTTTTCAGATGGCCCTTTTGACCGGGGTGAAGTGAGACTTCATTGTAGTGCAGATTTCCTTTGCAAGCTTGCTTGGTTGGCCAAAAAGGGCGTATGCGTTTTTTCCTGAATATATTCAGGAAAAAACGCATACGCCCTTTTTGGCCAAGTGCATCATTGTGGACGTTCTGCCTCTTTTCCTATGCTTTCAATGCAATTCCAGTCTACCTCCTGAAATCGGTTTCCTGCAATTCTGCCCCGCTTTCAAGTCCTCTTGGCAGCCTTACTTCAGTATATTTTTGGACGATAGCTGTCATTTATAACTCTGCAGGTTTGTGAATTACAGTGCCCCTGAGCTCCTTTCTTCAACTCGCTTTCTCGTGAGCTGGCCGCAACACCGCAGGATGGCTTCAGGCCCTAATCTGGTTCCGGCACGGCACGCTGAGCCTTTGGTTAATTCCTCTTCCTGGTGGGAAATGAGAGTTAAATTTGCCCGTCCAGACACCTCCAGCTAGTGTGTCATTGGTTCTCCCTATTCCTGTTCATCTTCCGCAGAAATTGCAAACTGGGCCAAACAGGAGGTTAAAGGCACTGACTCTCCAAGTCGGGAGAGTGTTAGTAAAGCGTCTGGAATGTTGCACCCGAGTACCAGGGGACGAAAACTGAGACATATTGGAACACGTCTCCCGATCACACGGTTGATCATACTCTGGGTTCCACATGCATGTTTTAGCTGAAGGAAGAATACCTTAAACCTGGAGAGTTGAGACCCGTGGAATGGGTACCATGCAATATGACTTCAAAGGGTCTTCATTTGCTCACCGAACCTCTCCAATCCTATCACTGCTGCGTTTATGCCCCTGTACACACACTTGATTCTCTTTCAGAGACATAGCAATCCATAGGTTTTAAGATACTTCCTAGTCAGGTACATTCTTAGGCATTTAATATGGGGTGTTGAGTCCATTTCGTTGTGCAAGGAGTAGCTCTTGTCTATTCCATATTTGGCTTAAGGAACTTTATCTGTGCTCATTTCAATCTCTGGTTTTATGCAGCACCCCAACTCACCTTTCCCCTTAAGCAAGCATAAGTTGGGTTTCTAAATTTGAGACCCTGTTCTGTTTTGTAATTCAGTTCCTGTGTAGCCAAGTTTACATTCCATGTATTAGTGATATCTTATGATGTTTCTTTTTCTGTGTGACTTATTTCAGTTAGAATCATCGTACCTGAATCCACTCATTATGCTGCTACGGGCCTGATGACATAGATTTCATTGCTGAGTGATACTGCATTGTACGTAAGTACCACAACTTCTTTATCCATTTTTCACTTTCTGCGATATTGAACTTGTACCGTAAACCAGGTTCTTGTAAACAGAGCCGTCCCAACCTTTGGGGTGGCTGTGTCTTTTTGATTTTAATTTCCCTAAGCTATAGGACCATAAGTGGAAGTGCCCTAGGCTCTGTTGCTTTGTTTTTTAGATGTTTCAGGAAACACCATACACTTCTCCCGAGTGGCTGTTGGCAATTGACATCCCGCCCATCAGCATAACAAGGCTCCCAGTTCTCCATGGCCTGTCCTGCCTTTCTGGATTTTACACTTTTTTCAGATGGCCCTTTTGACCGGGGGGAAGTGAGACTTCATTGTAGTGCAGATTTCCTTTGCAAGCTTGCTTGGTTGGCCAAAAAGGGCGTATGCGTTTTTTCCTGAATATATTCAGGAAAAAACGCATACGCCCTTTTTGGCCAAGTGCATCATTGTGGACGTTCTGCCTCTTTTCCTATGCTTTCAATGCAATTCCAGTCTACCTCCTGAAATCGGTTTCCTGCAATTCTGCCCCGCTTTCAAGTCCTCTTGGCAGCCTTACTTCAGTATATTTTTGGACGATAGCTGTCATTTATAACTCTGCAGGTTTGTGAATTACAGTGCCCCTGAGCTCCTTTCTTCAACTCGCTTTCTCGTGAGCTGGCCGCAACACCGCAGGATGGCTTCAGGCCCTAATCTGGTTCCGGCACGGCACGCTGAGCCTTTGGTTAATTCCTCTTCCTGGTGGGAAATGAGAGTTAAATTTGCCCGTCCAGACACCTCCAGCTAGTCTGTCATTGGTTCTCCCTATTCCTGTTCATCTTCCGCAGAAATTGCAAACTGGGCCAAACAGGAGGTTAAAGGCACTGACTCTCCAAGTCGGGAGAGTGTTAGTAAAGCGTCTGGAATGTTGCACCCGAGTACCGGGGGACGAAAACTGAGACATATTGGAACACGTCTCCCGATCACACGGTTGATCATACTCTGGGTTCCACATGCATGTTTTAGCTGAAGGAAGAATACCTTAAACCTGGAGAGTTGAGACCCGTGGAATGGGTACCATGCAATATGACTTCAAAGGGTCTTCATTTGCTCACCGAACCTCTCCAATCCTATCACTGCTGCGTTTATGCCCCTGCACACATGCTTGATTCTCTTTTGGAGACATAGCAATCCATAGGTTTTAAGATACTTCCTAGTCAGGTACATTCTTAGGTGTTTAATAGGGGGTGTTGAATCCATTTCGTTGAGCAAGGAGTAGATCTTGTCTATTCCATATTTGGCTTAAGGAACTTTATCTGTGCTCATTTCAATCTCTGGTTTTATGCAGCACCCCAACTCACCTTTCCCCTTAAGCAAGCATAAGTTGGTTTTCTAAATTTGAGACCCTGTTCTGTTTTGTAATTCAGTTCCTGTGTAGCCAAGGTTACATTCCGTGTATTAGTGATATCTTATGATGTTTCTTTTCCTGTGTGACTTATTTCAGTTAGAATCATCATACCTGAATCCACTCATTATGCTGCTACGGGCCTGATGACATAGATTTCATTGCTGAGTGATACTGCATTGTACGTAAGTACCACAACTTCTTTACCCATTTTTCACTTTCTGCGATATTGAACTTGTACCGTAAACCAGGTTCTTGTAAACAGAGCCGTCCCAACCTTTGGGGTGGCTGTCTCTTTTGATTTTAATTTCCCTAAGCTATAGGACCATAAGTGGAAGTGCCCGAGGCTCTGTTGCTTTGTTTTTTAGATGTTTCAGGAAACACCATACACTTCTCCCGAGTGGCTGTTGGCAATTGACATCCCGCCCATCAGCATAACAAGGCTCCCAGTTCTCCATGGCCTGTCCTGCCTTTCTGGATTTTACACTTTTTTCAGATGGCCCTTTTGACCGGGGGGAAGTGAGACTTCATTGTAGTGCAGATTTCCTTTGCAAGCTTGCTTGGTTGGCCAAAAAGGGCGTATGCGTTTTTTCCTGAATATATTCAGGAAAAAACGCATACGCCCATTTTGGCCAAGTGCATCATTGTGGACGTTCTGCCTCTTTTCCTATGCTTTCAATGCAATTCCAGTCTACCTCCTGAAATCGGTTTCCTGCAATTCTGCCCCGCTTTCAAGTCCTCTTGGCAGCCTTACTTCAGTATATTTTTGGACGATAGCTGTCATTTATAACTCTGCAGGTTTGTGAATTACAGTGCCCCTGAGCTCCTTTCTTCAACTCGCTTTCTCGTGAGCTGGCCGCAACACCGCAGGATGGCTTCAGGCCCTAATCTGGTTCCGGCACGGCACACTGAGCCTTTGGTTAATTCCTCTTCCTGGTGGGAAATGAGAGTTAAATTTGCCCGTCCAGACACCTCCAGCTAGTCTGTCATTGGTTCTCCCTATTCCTGTTCATCTTCCGCAGAAATTGCAAACTGGGCCAAACAGGAGGTTAAAGGCACTGACTCTCCAAGTCGGGAGAGTGTTAGTAAAGCGTCTGGAATGTTGCACCCGAGTACCAGGGGACGAAAACTGACACATATTGGAACACGTCTCCCGATCACACGGTTGATCATACTCTGGGTTCCACATGCATGTTTTAGCTGAAGGAAGAATACCTTAAACCTGGAGAGTTGAGACCCGTGGAATGGGTACCATGCAATATGACTTCAAAGGGTCTTCATTTGCTCACCGAACCTCTCCAATCCTATCACTGCTGCGTTTATGCCCCTGTACACACACTTGATTCTCTTTCAGAGACATAGCAATCCATAGGTTTTAAGATACTTCCTAGTCAGGTACACTCTTAGGCATTTAATATGGGGTGTTGAGTCCATTTCGTTGAGCAAGGAGTAGCTCTTGTCTATTCCATATTTGGCTTAAGGAACTTTATCTGTGCTCATTTCAATCTCTGGTTTTATGCAGCACCCCAACTCACCTTTCCCCTTAAGCAAGCATAAGTTGGGTTTCTAAATTTGAGACCCTGTTCTGTTTTGTAATTCAGTTCCTGTGTAGCCAAGGTTACATTCCGTGTATTAGTGATATCTTATGATGTTTCTTTTCCTGTGTGACTTATTTCAGTTAGAATCATCGTACCTGAATCCACTCATTATGCTGCTACGGGCCTGATGACATAGATTTCATTGCTGAGTGATACTGCATTGTACGTAAGTACCACAACTTCTTTATCCATTTTTCACTTTCTGCGATATTGAACTTGTACCGTAAACCAGGTTCTTGTAAACAGAGCCGTCCCAACCTTTGGGGTGGCTGTGTCTTTTGATTTTAATTTCCCTAAGCTATAGGACCATAAGTGGAAGTGCCCTAGGCTCTGTTGCTTTGTTTTTTAGATGTTTCAGGAAACACCATACACTTCTCCCGAGTGGCTGTTGGCAATTGACATCCCGCCCATCAGCATAACAAGGCTCCCAGTTCTCCATGGCCTGTCCTGCCTTTCTGGATTTTACACTTTTTTCAGATGGCCCTTTTGACCGGGGTGAAGTGAGACTTCATTGTAGTGCAGATTTCCTTTGCAAGCTTGCTTGGTTGGCCAAAAAGGGCGTATGCGTTTTTTCCTGAATATATTCAGGAAAAAACGCATACGCCCTTTTTGGCCAAGTGCATCATTGTGGACGTTCTGCCTCTTTTCCTATGCTTTCAATGCAATTCCAGTCTACCTCCTGAAATCGGTTTCCTGCAATTCTGCCCCGCTTTCAAGTCCTCTTGGCAGCCTTACTTCAGTATATTTTTGGACGATAGCTGTCATTTATAACTCTGCAGGTTGGTGAATTACAGTGCCCCTGAGCTCCTTTCTTCAACTCGCTTTCTCGTGAGCTGGCCGCAACACCGCAGGATGGCTTCAGGCCCTAATCTGGTTCCGGCACGGCACGCTGAGCCTTTGGTTAATTCCTCTTCCTGGTGGGAAATGAGAGTTAAATTTGCCCGTCCAGACACCTCCAGCTAGTGTGTCATTGGTTCTCCCTATTCCTGTTCATCTTCCGCAGAAATTGCAAACTGGGCCAAACAGGAGGTTAAAGGCACTGACTCTCCAAGTCGGGAGAGTGTTAGTAAAGCGTCTGGAATGTTGCACCCGAGTACCGGGGGACGAAAACTGAGACATATTGGAACACGTCTCCCGATCACATGGTTGATCATACTCTGGGTTCCACATGCATGTTTTAGCTGAAGGAAGAATACCTTAAACCTGGAGAGTTGAGACCCGTGGAATGGGTACCATGCAATATGACTTCAAAGGGTCTTCATTTGCTCACCGAACCTCTCCAATCCTATCACTGCTGCGTTTATGCCCCTGTACACACACTTGATTCTCTTTCAGAGACATAGCAATCCATAGGTTTTAAGATACTTCCTAGTCAGGTACACTCTTAGGCATTTAATATGGGGTATTGAGTCCATTTCGTTGAGCAAGGAGTAGCTCTTGTCTATTCCATATTTGGCTTAAGGAACTTTATCTGTGCTCATTTCAATCTCTGGTTTTATGCAGCACCCCAACTCACCTTTCCCCTTAAGCAAGCATAAGTTGGGTTTCTAAATTTGAGACCCTGTTCTGTTTTGTAATTCAGTTCCTGTGTAGCCAAGGTTACATTCCGTGTATTAGTGATATCTTATGATGTTTCTTTTCCTGTGTGACTTATTTCAGTTAGAATCATCGTACCTGAATCCACTCATTATGCTGCTACGGGCCTGATGACATAGATTTCATTGCTGAGTGATACTGCATTGTACGTAAGTACCACAACATCTTTATCCATTTTTCACTTTCTGCGATATTGAACTTGTACCGTAAACTAGGTTCTTGTAAACAGAGCCGTCCCAACCTTTGGGGTGGCTGTGTCTTTTTGATTTTAATTTCCCTAAGCTATAGGACCATAAGTGGAAGTGCCCTAGGCTCTGTTGCTTTGTTTTTTAGATGTTTCAGGAAACACCATACACTTCTCCCGAGTGGCTGTTGGCAATTGACATCCCGCCCATCAGCATAACAAGGCTCCCAGTTCTCCATGGCCTGTCCTGCCTTTCTGGATTTTACACTTTTTTCAGATGGCCCTTTTGACCGGGGGGAAGTGAGACTTCATTGTAGTGCAGATTTCCTTTGCAAGCTTGCTTGGTTGGCCAAAAAGGGCGTATGCGTTTTTTCCTGAATATATTCAGGAAAAAACGCATACGCCCTTTTTGGCCAAGTGCATCATTGTGGACGTTCTGCCTCTTTTCCTATGCTTTCAATGCAATTCCAGTCTACCTCCTGAAATCGGTTTCCTGCAATTCTGTCCCGCTTTCAAGTCCTCTTGGCAGCCTTACTTCAGTATATTTTTGGACGATAGCTGTCATTTATAACTCTGCAGGTTTGTGAATTACAGTGCCCCTGAGCTCCTTTCTTCAACTCGCTTTCTCGTGAGCTGGCCGCAACACCGCAGGATGGCTTCAGGCCCTAATCTGGTTCCGGCACGGCACGCTGAGCCTTTGGTTAATTCCTCTTCCTGGTGGGAAATGAGAGTTAAATTTGCCCGTCCAGACACCTCCAGCTAGTCTGTCATTGGTTCTCCCTATTCCTGTTCATCTTCTGCAGAAATTGCAAACTGGGCCAAACAGGAGGTTAAAGGCACTGACTCTCCAAGTCGGGAGAGTGTTAGTAAAGCGTCTGGAATGTTGCACCCGAGTACCGGGGGACGAAAACTGAGACATATTGGAACACGTCTCCCGATCACATGGTTGATCATACTCTGGGTTCCACATGCATGTTTTAGCTGAAGGAAGAATACCTTAAACCTGGAGAGTTGAGACCCGTGGAATGGGTACCATGCAATATGACTTCAAAGGGTCTTCATTTGCTCACCGAACCTCTCCAATCCTATCACTGCTGCGTTTATGCCCCTGCACACACGCTTGATTCTCTTTCGGAGACATAGCAATCCATAGGTTTTAAGATACTTCCTAGTCAGGTACATTCTTAGGTGTTTAATATGGGGTGTTGAATCCATTTCGTTGAGCAAGGAGTAGCTCTTGTCTATTCCATATTTGTCTTAAGGAACTTTATCTGTGCTCATTTCAATCTCTGGTTTTATGCAGCACCCCAACTCACCTTTCCCCTTAAGCAAGCATAAGTTGGTTTTCTAAATTTGAGACCCTGTTCTGTTTTGTAATTCAGTTCCTGTGTAGCCAAGGTTACATTCCGTGTATTAGTGATATCTTATGATGTTTCTTTATCTGTGTGACTTATTTCAGTTAGAATCATCGTACCTGAATCCACTCATTAATGGCTATGGGCCTGATGACATAGATTTCATTGCTGAGTGATATTGCATTGTACGTAAGTACCACAACTTCTTTATCCATTTTTCACTTTCTGCGATATTGAACTTGTACCGTAAACCAGGTTCTTGTAAACAGAGCCGTCCCAACCTTTGGGGTGGCTGTGTCTTTTGATTTTAATTTCCCTAAGCTATAGGACCATAAGTGGAAGTGCCCTAGGCTCTGTTGCTTTGTTTTTTAGATGTTTCAGGAAACACCATACACTTCTCCCGAGTGGCTGTTGGCAATTGACATCCCGCCCATCAACATAACAAGGCTCCCAGTTCTCCATGGCCTGTCCTGCCTTTCTGGATTTTACACTTTTTTCAGATGGCCCTTTTGACCGGGGGGAAGTGAGACTTCATTGTAGTGCAGATTTCCTTTGCAAGCTTGCTTGGTTGGCCAAAAAGGGCGTATGCGTTTTTTCCTGAATATATTCAGGAAAAAACGCATACGCACTTTGTGGCCAAGTGCATCATTGTGGACGTTCTGCCTCTTTTCCTATGCTTTCAATGCAATTCCAGTCTACCTCCTGAAATCGGTTTCCTGCAATTCTGCCCCGCTTTCAAGTCCTCTTGGCAGCCTTACTTCAGTATATTTTTGGACGATAGCTGTCATTTATAACTCTGCAGGTTTGTGAATTACAGTGCCCCTGAGCTCCTTTCTTCAACTCGCTTTCTCGTGAGCTGGCCGCAACACCGCAGGATGGCTTCAGGCCCTAATCTGGTTCCAGCACGGCACGCTGAGCCTTTGGTTAATTCCTCTTCCTGGTGGGAAATGAGAGTTAAATTTGCCCGTCCAGACACCTCCAGCTAGTCTGTCATTGGTTCTCCCTATTCCTGTTCATCTTCCGCAGAAATTGCAAACTGGGCCAAACAGGAGGTTAAAGGCACTGACTCTCCAAGTCGGGAGAGTGTTAGTAAAGCGTGTGGAATGTTGCACCCGAGTACCATGGGACGAAAACTGAGACATATTGGAACACGTCTCCCGATCACACGGTTGATCATACTCTGGGTTCCACATGCATGTTTTAGCTGAAGGAAGAATACCTTAAACCTGGAGAGTTGAGACCCGTGGAATGGGTACCATGCAATATGACTTCAAAGGGTCTTCATTTGCTCACCGAACCTCTCCAATCCTATCACTGCTGCGCTTATGCCCCTGTACACACACTTGATTCTCTTTCAGAGACATAGCAATCCATAGGTTTTAAGATACTTCCTAGTCAGGTAAACTCTTAGGCATTTAATATGGGGTGTTGAGTCCATTTCGTTGAGCAAGGAGTAGCTCTTGTCTATTCCATATTTGGCTTAAGGAACTTTATCTGTGCTCATTTCAATCTCTGGTTTTATGCAGCACCCCAACTCACCTTTCCCCTTAAGCAAGCATAAGTTGGGTTTCTAAATTTGAGACCCTGTTCTGTTTTGTAATTCAGTTCCTGTGTAGCCAAGGTTACATTCCGTGTATTAGTGATATCTTATGATGTTTCTTTTCCTGTGTGACTTATTTCAGTTAGAATCATCGTACCTGAATCCACTCATTATGCTGCTACGGGCCTGATGACATAGATTTCATTGCTGAGTGATACTGCATTGTACGTAAGTACCACAACTTCTTTATCCATTTTTCACTTTCTGCGATATTGAACTTGTACCGTAAACCAGGTTCTTGTAAACAGAGCCGTCCCAACATTTGGGGTGGCTGTGTCTTTTTGATTTTAATTTCCCTAAGCTATAGGACCATAAGTGGAAGTGCCCTAGGCTCTGTTGCTTTGTTTTTTAGATGTTTCAGGAAACACCATACACTTCTCCCGAGTGGCTGTTGGCAATTTACATCCCGCCCATCAGCATAACAAGGCTCCCAGTTCTCCATGGCCTGTCCTGCCTTTCTGGATTTTACACTTTTTTCAGATGGCCCTTTTGACCGAGGGGAAGTGAGACTTCATTGTAGTGCAGATTTCCTTTGCAAGCTTGCTTGGTTGGCCAAAAAGGGCGTATGCGTTTTTTCCTGAATATATTCAGGAAAAAACGCATACGCCCTTTTTGGCCAAGTTCATCATTGTGGACGTTCTGCCTTTTTTCCTATGCTTTCAATGCAATTCCAGTCTACCTCCTGAAATCGGTTTCCTGCAATTCTGTCCCGCTTTCAAGTCCTCTTGGCAGCCTTACTTCAGTATATTTTTGGACGATAGCTGTCATTTATAACTCTGCAGGTTTGTGAATTACAGTGCCCCTGAGCTCCTTTCTTCAACTCGCTTTCTCGTGAGCTGGCCGCAACACCGCAGGATGGCTTCAGGCCCTAATCTGGTTCCGGCACGGCACGCTGAGCCTTTGGTTAATTCCTCTTCCTGGTGGGAAATGAGAGTTAAATTTGCCCATCCAGACACCTCCAGCTAGTCTGTCATTGGTTCTCCCTATTCCTGTTCATCTTCTGCAGAAATTGCAAACTGGGCCAAACAGGAGGTTAAAGGCACTGACTCTCCAAGTCGGGAGAGTGTTAGTAAAGCGTCTGGAATGTTGCACCCGAGTACCGGGGGACGAAAACTGAGACATATTGGAACACGTCTCCCGATCACACGGTTGATCATACTCTGGGTTCCACATGCATGTTTTAGCTGAAGGAAGAATACCTTAAACCTGGAGAGTTGAGACCCGTGGAATGGGTACCATGCAATATGACTTCAAAGGGTCTTCATTTGCTCACCGAACCTCTCCAATCCTATCACTGCTGCGTTTATGCCCCTTCACACAAGCTTGATTCTCTTTTGGAGACATAGCAATCCATAGGTTTTAAGATACTTCCTAGTCAGGTACATTCTTAGGTGTTTAATATGGGGTGTTGAATCCATTTCGTTGAGCAAGGAGTAGCTCTTGTCTATTCCATATTTGGCTTAAGGAACTTTATCTGTGCTCATTTCAATCTCTGGTTTTATGCAGCACCCCAACTCACCTTTCCCCTTAAGCAAGCATAAGTTGGGTTACTAAATTTGAGGCCCTGTTCTGTTTTGTAATTCAGTTCCTGTGTAGCCAAGGTTACATTCCGTGTATTAGTGATATCTTATGATGTTTCTTTTTCTGTGTGACTTATTTCAGTTAGAATCATCGTACCTGAATCCACTCATTATGCTGCTACGGGCCTGATGACATAGATTTCATTGCTGAGTGATATTGCATTGTACGTAAGTACCACAACTTCTTTATCCATTTTTCACTTTCTGCGATATTGAACTTGTACCGTAAACCAGGTTCTTGTAAACAGAGCCGTCCCAACCTTTGGGGTGGCTGTGTCTTTTTGATTTTAATTTCCCTAAGCTATAGGACCATAAGTGGAAGTGCCCGAGGCTCTGTTGCTTTGTTTTTTAGATGTTTCAGGAAACACCATACACTTCTCCCGAGTGGCTGTTGGCAATTGACATCCCGCCCATCAGCATAACAAGGCTCCCAGTTCTCCATGGCCTGTCCTGCCTTTCTGGATTTTACACTTTTTTCAGATGGCCCTTTTGACCGGGGGGAAGTGAGACTTCATTGTAGTGCAGATTTCCTTTGCAAGCTTGCTTGGTTGGCCAAAAAGGGCGTATGCGTTTTTTCCTGAATATATTCAGGAAAAAACGCATACGCCCTTTTTGGCCAAGTGCATCATTGTGGACGTTCTGCCTCTTTTCCTATGCTTTCAATGCAATTCCAGTCTACCTCCTGAAATCGGTTTCCTGCAATTCTGCCCCGCTTTCAAGTCCTCTTGGCAGCCTTACTTCAGTATATTTTTGGACGATAGCTGTCATTTATAACTCTGCAGGTTTGTGAATTACAGTGCCCCTGAGCTCCTTTCTTCAACTCGCTTTCTCGTGAGCTGGCCGCAACACCACAGGATGGCTTCAGGCCCTAATCTGGTTCCGGCACGGCACGCTGAGCCTTTGGTTAATTCCTCTTCCTGGTGGGAAATGAGAGTTAAATTTGCCCGTCCAGACACCTCCAGCTAGTCTGTCATTGGTTCTCCCTATTCCTGTTCATCTTCCGCAGAAATTGCAAACTGGGCCAAACAGGAGGTTAAAGGCACTGACTCTCCAAGTCGGGAGAGTGTTAGTAAAGCGTCTGGAATGTTGCACCCGAGTACCAGGGGACGAAAACTGACACATATTGGAACACGTCTCCCGATCACACGGTTGATCATACTCTGGGTTCCACATGCATGTTTTAGCTGAAGGAAGAATACGTTAAACCTGGAAAGTTGAGACCCGTGGAATGGGTACCATGCAATATGACTTCAAAGGGTCTTCATTTGCTCACCGAACCTCTCCAATCCTATCACTGCTGCGTTTATGCCCCTGTACACACACTTGATTCTCTTTCAGAGACATAGCAATCCATAGGTTTTAAGATACTTCCTAGTCAGGTACACTCTTAGGCATTTAATATGGGGTGTTGAGTCCATTTCGTTGTGCAAGGAGTAGCTCTTGTCTATTCCATATTTGGCTTAAGGAACTTTATCTGTGCTCATTTCAATCTCTGGTTTTATGCAGCACCCCAACTCACCTTTCCCCTTAAGCAAGCATAAGTTGGGTTTCTAAATTTGAGACCCTGTTCTGTTTTGTAATTCAGTTCCTGTGTAGCCAAGTTTACATTCCATGTATTAGTGATATCTTATGATGTTTCTTTTTCTGTGTGACTTATTTCAGTTAGAATCATCGTACCTGAATCCACTCATTATGCTGCTACGGGCCTGATGACATAGATTTCATTGCTGAGTGATACTGCATTGTACGTAAGTACCACAACTTCTTTATCCATTTTTCACTTTCTGCGATATTGAACTTGTACCGTAAACCAGGTTCTTGTAAACAGAGCCGTCCCAACCTTTGGGGTGGCTGTGTCTTTTTGATTTTAATTTCCCTAAGCTATAGGACC